>NC_065595.1:37808449-38433449 GCF_024542745.1 Macaca thibetana thibetana
AGGGTGGAGCTCTCATGAATGAGACTAAGGCCCTTATCAAAGGGACCTCAGAGAGCTCTCTCACCCTCTTTTACCACATAAGAAACTGGCTGTGAACCAGGAAGCAGCCAGACACAAAATATTCCAGGCCCTTGATCTTGGACTTCCCAGCCTCCAGAACTGTGAGAAATAAATGTTTGTTTTTTAAGTCAAAAAAAAAAAAAAAAAGAGACAAAGATAGAGAAACATACAGAAAGAGGAAAAAGGCCATGTGAAAATGTAGGCAGAGATTCTGTTGTGCTGCCACATACCCAGGAACACCAGCAACCACCAGAAGCTGAAAGGGTCAAGGAAGAATTCTCCCCTAGAGTCATTGGAGAGATCCTTGCTTGTACCTTGATTTCAGACTCCTGGCCTCCAGAATTGTGAGAGATTTTCTTGTTTTAATTTACAAAGTTTGTGGTAATTTGTTACAGCAGCCCTATGAACACATTAAAAAATAAGAAAAGCGGGACCTAAATTTTATTCATAAATTAGTTGCATTCACAACTGCAGAATTAACTGCTATGGGGTGACATTTTACAATGCTTTCTTCCACTCACTGATCGTGGTGTTTTTGACTTCATACACCTTACTGTAGATTCCATCAAAGTGACTTTTGACTTGTTCTGGTTCCTTCTTGTTCTCAATGTATATCTACTGTAATTGTGTCCTTCAGTTTATCCAGCACAATCTCAATTTGTGTCTCTTTTTTTTTTTTTTTTCGGCGTCTAGAGCAGTTTAGTGTTTTTTCCTCAAATAATTACGAGGACTATGTTTCTTAAAATAGTTTTTGAATCGAATGATTTTGTAAGTTTACCAATGTAGTGAAGTAACTTCTCTATTAGTAAGTACATATTTCAAACTGTAAAACAATTACTTTTAAAAAGAATAACCAATAGATGCTAAAACTATTTGGTGAACGTTTGATTTTGATGAGGAACTGGATATTTATGTAGTCGCAAAATAACTTTTAACAAATTAATTATTTATTTAAAAAGTATTAATTATCACAGCGAAGACCCTTAAAGGACAACACTGTAACCAAGTGATAAAAGTGAGCATCATTTGTAATGAGACAAATAATATTTTGTGCTCCAATGAGGGGCACTGAAAAGGACATATCACTTATGTAGTATTCTTCTTCAAAAGTACATAACTTGAATCTAATGACAAGAAAACATTGGAGAGGTCTAAATTGAGAGACTCTTTGTAAACTAATTGGTCATCCTTTTTACAATTTGTCTATCATAATAGACAAATGCCAAGAGACAGGCAAGATTGAAAATAACTAAAAGGACATGATGATTGCATGGAATCTGTAAACCAGAATTGGATTCTGGAGCAGGACAAAATGTTTAGGGGACATTTTGGGGACAAACAGTGAAATTTGAATATGGACTCTATATTAATTGAACAAATTATATAATAACATAATATTCATTATTTTAGTGCTTATCACTCGAAGTTATTTTGGAGTTTGTTATTACATGGTTACAGTAATAATGTCATGCTTGCTTCTTTTGTTTTCGTGGTTTGACTTCCTGGTCCTCAATGTTTAAACCTGTAATCTTTCTGAAGAAGACTATACAATTTCCCACACTTCTCTTTTTTGTTGTTGATTTTGTTTTAGGTCAGTCTCACTCTGTCACCCAGGCTGGAGTGCAGTGGTACAATCTCGGCTCACTGCAACCTCTGCCTCCCGGGTTCAAGCAATTTTCATGCCTCAGCCTCCCAACCAGCTGGGACTATAGGCACCCGTCACTATGCTTAGCTAATTTTTAGTAGAGATGGATTTTTGCCATGTTGGCCAGGCTGGTCTGGAACTCCTGGCCTCATGTGATCTGTCTGCCTCACCCTCCCAAAGTGCTGGGATTTCAGGTATGAGCCATTGTGCCTGGCCGCCCACACTTTTCAATACTCTCCTCCCAAGTTAGGGAGCCTACAAAGCAATGACAGAATCTGAACCCTGGCCTCTTTCTCTTTGGAGTCTCAATAGGAAATCCTGACCATTTCACCCTTCTCTGCCTCTACTTCCATCTTTCACCCACAATTACCAGCTACTGCCAGAGATGTTAACTGTATAAACTTTGGTTTACTTGTGGTATAACCCAAAGACTGAAGCATTTATTTATTTACATAAGTTATCTTCAGGAATCTCATTCCATCCCCAAGGCTAATTATTTACATTCAGGCATCTCTATACTTGATAGCCTGTTTTTGAATGATGCTAGACCAGTGTTTCTAATCCTTTTTTTAAAAAAATTATATGTCTAGTTATATTATGTTTGAGTTTTAATTATATCTATTGAGTTTTAATTTATACTTATATTTGAATTTATTTTAATTCCCCTAAGTAGGTGTTTTACACATTTTTTCCCTAACTACATCCACCATGAAACTTTAATATCATAGGTATACTGTATCTGTTTATGTGCTATGTACTTTATACATTTCTGCTTTATACATAAACAAAGGATGACATTTTAGCCCCCTAAAATCAACTTTTTGCTCCCTTTGGGGTCACTGCATTAGGAATGCATGTGGTAAACTATGCAAATGTTTTATTCTTCTTTCCCTACATTTCTCAATCGCAAAGTTATAAGGCATTCTCAGCTACTTTGTTTACCTTCACTGTTCTTCCCAGTCTCTCTGGGCACCAAGTCAACCCATTTCCCCCTGCCCTAGACTAACCTTTCCCACTGTCAAGCAGCTGCCAGTTGTGACACTGCCCAGTGCCATCAGATCAGAATCTAACACAGCAAGTCTCTCTCTCTCAGGTCTGACACTGTAACTAGTGTATTGGGAGGTAAGGGTGGATAATGAAAGCAAAAACGGAGTAAGTTATCAGGGGATTTACGTAAAGAAGTAAAAGAAATGAGAAATGATACATTGTCTCTTTGCTTTCTTCCAATGACTGTGTAGTACTTGTGGAACCTTGCTGTGATTATATGGTTGACAGGCTGGTCTCACAAAAGATAGAGAATTATGATGGGTATAGAGAAGAAGTCACACCTGTCTGAGTACATTGAAGAGGACTGCATCATTAAAAATGCCAAAGCCTGGTGAAGAAAACCAGATAAGCCAAGTTCAAGTAAGGAAAGAAAATCACATAGTAAGGTCAATTTCCTTAGGTCACAAAACTGTTACCTAAGCCAGGATTGGAATACCCATCTAATGGCATTTACTTAACAGGTTTTCTCACTCTATGATGTTGTATTCACACGGTAAATAATAATTAAACATACCGGAGGTCACCATGATCAGCAAAGGTAGTTTAGTGTGTAAAAGCCTGAGTCAACTGAATACTTTCTGATATAATATCAGTTCCTCCAGACAATCTAGACTTCTTAGCGCAATAGATTAAATTAATATGTGCACATTCCTCTGACTGAAAAGAGGATGCAGAATCTTAACCATAAGACAGAAAACATTTTTCAAAGAAGAATCCAAGATTGTATTGCAATGTTGAGAAAGTGGACAGAGGGACATAGTTTGAAACAGAAAGTAAAGAGAATACCACACTCACGTTAAACAATATTGATAAACTTCTTTCAAAATGTGATGGGCAGTTAACTTTCCTCTCTCTAAAAAATCAGTTAGTCAGGATAATGTTCTGAAAAATGGCCACTGAGAGACATACTGTACAAGAGAATGCAAGAAAAATTTCTGTCATTGTCTCTACAGATTAAATTTGAAGTGGAAGTTGAATCCACACCTTCTCACAAGTGATAGAGGAAAACAAACTTTTTTTTTTTTTTTTTTGAGATGGAGTTTCACTCTTGTTGCCCAGGCTGGAGTGCAATGGTGCGATCTCAACTCACTGCAACTTCCACCACCTAGGTACAAATGATTCTCTTGCCTCAGCCTCCTCAGTAGCTGGGATTACAGGCACTTGCCACCACACTTGGCTAATTTTTGTATTTTTAGTAGAGATGGGGTTTCACCATGTTAACCAGGCTGGTCTCGAACCCCTGACCTCAGGTGATTGCCAGCCTTGGCCTCCCAAAGTACCGAGATTACAGGCATGAAAAACGAAAACTGTACCAGCAAATCTAAAGTCTGCCTTTGATTGCCTTCTACTGTACCTGCCGCATCCCCCATCTTCCTGGTTTCTATCCCAGAGAAAACCATTGTTATCAGTTTGATGTGTTTCCTTATAGATTTTTGAATGCCTATTCATGCTTTACTAAGCCCGCATTGCTGTGCAACTTGCTCCTTCCGCTCTGCATTGTGACTGAGAGATCCCTTTATGTCCGTTAATAGAGATGTCAGATTTTGCACTCTATGCAAGAGAGGAAAGTGTCTTACCGAATACTTCCTAAGATCACAAAACTATTGAGTGAAAATCCTGGACAATAGTCCAGTTTTCTTGAATTTCACTTAAAACCATTTACAATTCATATGTCTTCAAACGAGTTAATCCAATCACATTTTTACATAGTGGCCTTTTTACTTTGGTGTTGACCGTGAGCACTGTAACTTTAATGTTGAAGTCTATGCTCACATGTCTTACTGCCCCCAAAACATTCAAATTTGGAGATTGATAGAACAGGAAGTAAAAACAAGAATACGTATTTGAAAGGAATTTAATGAGAATTCTTAAGATTGTTATGTGGAAGAATTATAAAATGTTTCATTTTCAGAGAATTCTGGTCTAATACCATGAATCTAAAATACATGTGTATTGTTCTCAATGTCAGAAAATAGGAAACATTTTCTATTTGATCCGAAGTCTTTAATTGGTAATGACTAGTAATCATTGTAAGCTATGCAAAAGGTTATAATTGAGGCTCTGAGTATTATAAAACAGGGCCCCCGTCTCTACTAAAAAATACAAAAAACTAGCCGGGCGAGGTGGCGGGCGCCTGTAGTCCCAGCTACTTGGGAGGCTGAGGCAGGAGAATGGCGTAAACCTGGGAGGCGGAGCTTGCAGTGAGCTGAGATCCGAGATCCAGCCTGGGCACAGGCGAGACTCCGTCTCAAAAAAAAAAAAAAAAAAAAAAAAACAGGGCAATTTAGTCACTACAAGAATTGCTAGAAGAAAAACAAAGACTGATAGGATAAAATGTTTTGAAAGGAGTTTCCAATTAATATCTTATATCTGATTGCATAAGATTAAAATGCCAAAGTTTAATTGAGTTCTTATCATAAAACTATCTGCAGATTTCCTAATTAGGGATAAGAGGGAAATTCGCCCTCTTCCTCCCTCTACTAATACTTGAGGCTTCCACTTCCAAACTAGGTTCTTCATAACTTGAGAAGAGACTAAATTAACACCTGCGTTTATGTTCATCATATTTACCTGGAGGGGCAAAGTCCAAAGGCATTTAATCCCTCTGCTAAAACTACTTCTCTATGCATAGAGCAATTATGGTTAGTGCTGAACTTTTTCAGACAGACTGAATTCTACAAATTATTCAAAAGTATATCTATATACAGAAAAGTCAGTCAATGTGATTGCCTATCCTACTACAGTATAATTTCTTCCACACAGCACAATTTAATTTTAATTATAAATTAATTGTAGCTGTAAAGTGTCTCAATTTTGACTCTATAAACTGCTCTCATTATTTCCTTTTTAAAGTTGATTTCACAGTCTACTATTTACCAATATCAGACATATCAAGATCTATTTATTTCATTATCATAGCCTGACTGATTATAGCATAGCCTTTAATTATCATAGCATAGCCTATACTGATCAGACTGCTACTTTTTGAGTATTATAAATGTACTTACATTAAGTGTTGTTCTACTAATAATTATTTTGTTAAATACATTGCTCTTTCATTATCCATCCAGGAATTAGTGAGATTCTTTTACGACCACTATATACTCTTTGCCTCTTAGATAAGTTTCTCTTCACTGATGCTTGAAATGTTTTGTGAGTCTTGCTGATTATTGGATTCAGTTTTCTGTTGATTTCTCCTAGAATTTGGTCTCCAAGAAACTCATAGTTTGTGACATCAGTGCATGTTTTATGGACAATCTTTTTGTTTCACCAGCTGCCTTCAAAGCACTCACTGCATTGACTATGCCAACATCCTGTCTTCTTTCTATTTTCATGTGTCATTGCCACCACAGGATATACAGGGAGGTGACAGGAGTGATGTACAGCTGCAAGGGATCAGCTAAGCTGGCTCTTTCTGCTGAGCGCCATCAGCATTCTGACATAGACAAAGACCTCTATCACGCTTGCTGTCCTGAATACACTTTATAATCTCTCAATTGGTAAATTACTTTTACTAAAATTTGATCTTTTAAAGGTAATAATTTTGTGAAGGGATTACTTCTATTGTTCATTCACATTTCAGTTCAATTGTTTTAATCTTGTGAGTTAAACTACTTAAAAAAAAAATGAGTTTTAACTAAGGGTGAAAAATAACCAAAGAGTAATCAAAGGAATGAGGGGTATACCAGCCCATGATAGAATGAAGTCAGTGGTTCTATTTTTGACTCCCTCTTTTTTTCTTGCCTTCTATCCTCATTGTAGATACTTGGAAATTCATATGAACAGGAACATGTAAAAAACTGTTTCAAAGGTGGTGTTTCATTTACGGGTTTCATGTCCTAATATGACCAACTCCATGTTTTTAAGATCCTAAAATTAGAAAGTGCTGCAGTGTCAATTTCTGTGTCCCCCCAAATTATCTATTGAAATCTAACCTCCAATGTAAAAAGATGAAGAACTGAGGCCCTTAGAAGATGAGTAAGTCATCAAGGCTCTCTGCCATTATAAATGAGATTAGTGCCCTTATAAAAGAGGTTTAAGGGAGCTGTTCACCCCTTCTGCCTTTTGAGGACACAGCAAGAAGGTGGCATCTTAGAAGTAGAGAGGAAGCCCACATCAGACGCCAAATCTACTTATGTCTTGATCTTGGACTTTCCAGCCTCCAGAACTGTGAGAAATAAATATTTATTATATTGAATTAACAAGACTAAGGTATTTTATTATAGCAGCACAGCATGGACTCAGAGAGTTAGCTTTTTTTTTTTTTTTTTTTTTTTTTTTTTTTGAGGCAGAGTCTTGCTCTGTTGCCCAGGCTGGACTGGAGTGCAGTGGCGCGATCTTGCCTCACTGTAACCTCCGCCTGCATGGTTTGAGCGATTCTCCTGCCTTGGCCACCTGAGTAGCTGGTATTACAGGCACGTACCACCACGCCCAGGAGAGTTAGCTTTTAAAATGATCAACTGATCTCCAAATTCCTGTGGGCTTTGGATCTTAGGACCTACTGACCATCTATTGTGATATAATTTCCAAAAATGGCCTCCATGCTTTAGTAATAATTTTTTGATTCAAAGCTGGTTAGAGGTTGAGAGAAAGTGTTAGTTCTTTCACTTCAGTAGACCTAATTCAGACCACTTTGGAAATGGACCATCCAGAGAACTGCTAACAGAACACTGTGAATTGAATTCAGTGTTCAGACTCATTCCCAGGCAAAGAGCAGTAGGTAGGTGATCTTTCTATAAGACACCAGGATTTCAGGTAATTCTGCTTATCCATTTTTAACTCAAAGAAAAATAGATATTCTTAGTTTTCTTATAGGCATTTTGTCACTAACACATGTTTTATGTACATGTACGTAATCTTAAATCTGCTTTATTTGTCAAATGACTGGGGTATTTTCTTCAACTATATTTTCAAGTGTTGTGTTTTGCATAGATTCAAAGCAACTCCAGATTCTGAACGTGAATCAGGCAGCACAATGTCAGATAAGATTTAATATGGGCAAAACAATTTAGCAATGCAGACCTCAGCCTCTTAAGCAGGATTATTTCCTCTGAAGCATCAAGATATTCTGAGAACAGAGTTTATTATTTTTTAGTCATAGTTTAAGAATCTGTATAATACAATACACCCCAATTAAGGTAGTATTAAAATACATTAATTTGTGAGAACTTCTTAATCATAGTAAGTCCAGCTCTGGGACAAATTTTAAAGAAAAGACATTCACTTAAGCTGGAAAAATGGGGCCTACACATATGAAAGGTTTTTTGAGTGCAAGGGAGAATGTATACTTAGAGCTGAATTAGTACTCTAGGTAAGAAGTGCTACAGAGTTCAGAAGCAAAAGATTATAATGTAGATTAGAGGAGGCAAACATGAACTTTGGCAGAAGGTAACACTGACCTGGGCCTTCTACCCTGGACAGGTTTGTTGTGGTTAATATGCTTTAATTTTTAGAGTGTATGTTTTTTTAGGTTTATAGCAAAATTGAAAAAGAAAATACAGAAGTTTCCACATATCCCCTGCCCTCACACACACAAAGCCTCTCCCATTATCAACAGCTCTCACCAGAATAGTCCATTTGTCACAATCAATAAATCTACATTGACAGACCATTATTACCCTAAGCCCATGTTCTATAATCGGGCTCACTCTTATTGTTTTACATTATCTGGGTTTTGAAAAAGATAATAACATATGTCTATCATTATAGTGTCATACTAAATAGTTTCACTGCTTAAATTCACCTGTGCCCTGCTTATTCATCCCTTCCTCGCCCTTTACCCCTAGCAACCACTGTGCTTTTCATTGTCTCCATAGTTGTACCTTTTCCAGAATGTCATATTGTTGGAATTATATAGCATATGGCCTTTTCAGATTGACTTCTGTCACTTAATAAGATGAATTTGAAGTTATTCCATGCCTTACCCTGGCTTGATAGCTCATTTTTTTAAATGCTGAAAAATATTCCATTGTCTGGATATACCGTAGTTTGTTTATTCATTTACCTGGTGAAGGACATCATGGTTCTTTCTAAATTTTGGCAACCATGAATCTGTGTGCAGGTTTTTCTGTGGACATTGAATAGCATTTTTACTTTCTATATAAATAAGATACAGAGAAAATATGTTAATAACTTCAGAAACTTGTGTAGAGATCATAATAATCATTTGTATGTTTTAAATATGGAGATGGAAGGCTATATGACAGTTCAGTGAAAGAATGTGAATATCTGGATGGTTTGACGTACCTTCAAGTTGCTATTTTTAAAATATGAGAACAGTAGTTATTTAGGACTGAAGCTGAGTGCACCATTAGGGAAAGGCAGAGAAGAAAAATTGCTGGGGTTAGGGTTGCATCTCTACTCTGTTCAGCTCTGTCCTTATATTCTGGATTTCAACAAATACAGGCTCTGGAATTATGCAGAACTTCCTCTTTTTCAGTCACTAAATGATGATCTATTTTTAGTTTAATATGTCTGTTGGAGGATTCAAACTTCTCCTTCACCCAAATAATTCATCAAAACCTTCTCTTCAACTATAAACTAAATAGTCCCTGATATAACTTCCGGTAAATATAAATTTCTTTGTTGTATCTATTTCCGGTGATAGCTTAGCATTGCTCCTAGAATTCTACGCCAAGCAACTGTCCTATTCCCTAATATAGCTCTGTGTTTATGGAAGCTTAATAAGGCAGAGGTAAGTTGATTTATCTTTATTATTCTTTTATTTCAGTGTTTATAATTTTTTTTTAGATTTTGCAACATAGCTGAAAGAATGTGAAACCAATTAAATGGGTCTAAAAGCAGGCTACATTAATGTCCTTGGCCATTACTTACTAAAAATTTAACAAGAAGATTATTCTGGACCTTTTTGTTGGCTCTTAGGACGTCTATGCTTTCATCACTCCCTTCTTTCTTCCCTGTTTCTCTCTCTCTCTCTCTCTCTCTCCCTCCCTCCTTTCCATCTTCACTTCCTTCCTTTCATCCTCCTTTCCATCTTTCCCTCCCTCCCTCCCCCCCTCCTTCCCTCCCTCCCTCTTTTCCCTCTTTCCCTCCCTCTTTTCCTTCTTTCCTTCTGTGGCATTTAAAGAACTGAAAAAATTAAGAATCTTGCCAAATAGAGTTCAAGCTGTGTAGTAGATAGTATTAAAAATTTTATCTACAAGATAAAAACTACTTTAAAATTCTCATTCTTGGTTATATCTTTGAATGCTTTTTTGCTACTGATAACTTTCATGACAATTTCTGTTTGGGTTTTTTTTTTTTTTTTAATAATAGGATGATGATAGGAATAGTCCAAATAAAGAGTAACCATATTTTATCCTCCATAAAGAATATAGAAACAGAATTGGAAGGTAATATAGTTATAAAGTATCCTGAAACTCTCATTTTATAAATTGAACTCCCACTCAAGTCAAATGATTTTCCTAAGGTCATCTCAGTGGTAGCCAGAAATGATGCCCAAATCATCCAGCTTGTTATATCACAACATAATGCATAATACAATACTGCCTAAACATATAAATATATTTAGTCATTCAAAGAGGCTCAACATTTGTAGGAGATGGGAGGGGGTTTTATCTCTTTAATGCATGTCCTTTGTGAAAAACAAAACTAAACAAATTCATAGCACAAGGACAAGTCTGGTTAAATGAATGATGATTCTTATCCCTACTTGAAAGTATTTGATGTAATGGATTATAAATAGCAAAAAAATCTAATGTTCTTTCTGCATTTCTCTGAACCTTCGTTGTCAACACACATGCCTGCTTATGTTACATGAGATAGAGTATGTATGTTTATCTTCTGTGATTATATGTATAAATGTTTGATGGTGGTATACATTTTTAAAAGGAAGCTTGTCAATAATGTGTCCATCACAAAATGACTTTTCTCCTTAGCTTTAGGGCATATTTGCCATCACTAAACCATTACAAAAAAAAAAAAATCACTGATTTTTCAGTTTAGAAAACTGGCTTCTTTCTTCAGTTAGAAACCCCAGTTAATTAAAATATCTAGGAATATAAGTCTGTTACCATGACAGAAATGTCAAGAAATTAAATATCTATGATATTGAATAGTCAATGGTAATTCTACTTTATTTTCTTGCAAGAAAGCAACACAACCCGATTTTCCTATAGTTATATATATAATATAATTCATCTAAGGTGGAGTGAAATCAGAAAGTTTAGCATGTGGTAAAGATAAGGAATTATTCTAAAGAGGTAATTTATATCCCTTTAAATACTACACCTATATGTTGGTGGATACATTAAGTAATGTTGGATCAACAGAATCTCTTCATATTTGAATACCTGAGGAAAGCTGGATAGCCTGGGTGGTTTGTAAAGAGGATATGTCATTTATTTTTAAAACAGTATATGTTAACTTATTTATATAACAGATACAATTGATCAAAATATTGTCCATTATACTAAAATCCATTTTAGTTTTTTCAATGTTTTTACATTAAAAAAAAATCTAAAAAAATTTGACTTTCATTTTAGAAAGAGGAGGGTACATGTACAGATTTGTTCCATGAGAATATTGTATGATGGTGGGGTTTGGAGTGTTGACCCTGTCACCCTGATACTAAGCATAGTACCCAGTAGGTAGTTTTCTAACCCACTCTCCTCCCTCCTTCTTCCAGAAGTTCACAGTGTCTATTGTTTCCATGTTTATGTCCACATGTGCTCAATGCTTAGCTCCCAATTACTAGTGAGAACATACAGTATTTGATTTCCTGTTCCTGCCTTAATTTACTTAGGATTGTGGCTTCCAGCTCCATTCATGTTGGTGCAATAGACATGAATTCATTCTTTTTTATGGCTCTGTGGTGTTCCATGGTGTATATGTACTGCATTTTCTTTATCTAATCTACTATTGATGCACATCTAGGTTGATCCCATGTCTTTGCTATTGTGAATACTGCAGCAATGAATATATGACTGCGTGTGTCTTTCTGATAGGGTGATTTATTTTCTTTTGGGTATATACCCAGGCTATTATATAAAAGAAAAATAAAAATAAAAAGCAGATGCTGAGGAGGCTGTGGAGAAAAGGGAATGCTTATACAGTGCTGCTGGGAATGTAAATTAATTCAACCACTGTGGAAATCAGTCTGGAGATTTCTCAGATAGCTTAAAACAGCTACCATTCAACCTAGCATTACCATTACTGGGAAAAAACAAAAACAAAAAACAACCTAACAAACAAACAAACAAAATCCTTTGTTTTTTTTTAGAGAAGTTTTAGGTTCACAGCAAAACTGAGTGGAAAATATAGAAGGTTCCCATGTACTTTCTGCCTTCCCCCACACAATTAAAATCCCCCACCATAGTGGTACATTTGTTACAATCTATAAACGTACATTAATGCACCATTACCACCCAAAGCCCATAGTTTACATTAGAGTTTGCTCTCAGTGTTGTACTTCCTATGGATTTTGACAAATCCATGGTAGCATAATTCATGTAGCATAAAACAGAATAATATAACTGCTCTAAAAATCCTCTGTGCACTGATTATTCATTCTTCTCTCTCCTCTAACTTCCAGCAACCACAGATTTTTTACTGTCTCCATAGTTTTACCTTTTCCAGAATGTTACATAGTTAGAATTATACAGTGTATAGCGTTTTCAGAATGGCTCCTTTCCCTTAAGTAATAGAGATTTAAGCTTCTTCCATGTCTTTTCATGACTTAATAGCTCATTTCTTTTTGATGCTGAATACTATTCCATTGTATGAATGTACCACAGTTTGAGTGAGGCAACTAGGTTGCTTTCAAGTTTCCGAAGTTATGAACAAAGCTTTTGTAAACATTTGTAGGTAGTCTTTGTGTGGAAATAAATTTGCAATTCATTTCAGTAAATACCAACAAGCTTGATTGCTGGGTTGCATGATAAGAGTGTGCTTAACTTCTTAGGAGACTGCCTAACTGTTTTCCAAAGTGGCTGTACCATTTTGCATCCTCCCCCCTCTTCCACCAGTGATGAGGGAGAATTCCCGTTGCTGCACATCCTTGCCAGCATTTGTTTTTGTCAGTGTTTTGGATTTTCACAATTCTTTTATGTATGGAGTGATACATTACCAAAGCCTGAAGTCTGAAATTTTCTATTTCATGCTACTTGTCAAACTCCAAGAGAGATTACCTACCATGAAATCACATATGCAAATCATTGTGTCGGTATAAAATCTTAGATAACATGATGTTTTTTGAAAGTACTGTTTTATTTTTTCTCAAACAAACTACTTCTTTCTCTCTTGATAACTAAGGGATATTTATTAATTACTTACTTTTTGTATATTTTATCTTCTTAATAACTCCTACAATTGACCTTTAAAGTCTTGGGTACTTTTATTTAGCCTAATATATTTTTAGGTTTGATTTATTTTAACAGCATATCTTTATCTCCAAAGTCACACCTCAAAATGAATTAAATGAAACAAAGAATTGTTCTTAAACAAATGATTTATTTTGTTACTAAAAATACTCTATCTACCTCATAATTTGGGGGGACTTTGGCCTTCCAATTTCTATTTTATTCTTTCTAGAAACAATCTTACATGACCTGGAACTTCAACTCTGTCATCCTTCCTGAATGAAAGTAGCATTGTGGTCTTGCAAAAGAAAATTATTAGAATTCTGTTATGAGCTTTTCTAGATAATTTGTATCCAATCCAAAGAATTTTGGAGGCAACAAGGCATCCCTCTTATCTCATAATCAGAAAACAGCCAATCTTACTACTATCATTTCTGTTTAATTTTCACGTTGCCCTTCTGTCATTTTCTGTGTTGGTTTATTTATTATATTAATACTCCATGCCCCAAATTATGTTAGCATTCATTATGTGCTACAAAATAATCTGCCAATCCTCTCACACAACATACAGATGTCATCAAATTATGGAAAAGGCAGTACAACTTATGTGCCCAGTTATCTTCACTTTTCTAAGACTTACACCAGTTTGCATAATTTCCCAAATGTTCTGGCAGACTTCCTTGACCATGAAAGACTGTAAGAAATCTAGCATTGGAATCTCTCTATTCCATACCAGAAACAAAGCAGTTGAGTTATTAGTTCATACAATCCAACTATCTCAATTTATTAATGTTCTAGTTCTTCCCATTGTGCTCTCTAGCATATCTAACATGTCTAGCATAATTTTTATCAATCGATTTATACCCTACTAATTGTTATTATGCTCATTTATATTGTTATTCTGCACGCAATACAATTTCCAAGTTCTGTTTAAAGTATTCATTCCTCTGGTGTCTGATGAAGATTTTATGATGCTTTTGATAGGAAGCAAATATAAAACTGACAGAAGTAGAAATGTATTTCAAAATTTACACTTCAAAAATGTATACTTTAATCAGCAGCTTACCATTGAAAATCATAGACAGCAGTAAGTCTAATATTATCACTTGGCCTTTATTTCCCAATTCATCTAAAGGAAAAAATTGAGAAGAATTCCTTTTGAAGAAAAACAATTGCTGAATTAATATAATCACACATCCTGGTTACTAATAAATCACTTCCTAAGGAAAAGACACTGAGCTGTTGGACTCAGGCCCCTTCATGGTTATGTCAGAGAATGAATGTAATCAGTATACTTCTATGACTAGGCCCTTGCAGATCTGTGAAATTTAACAAAAAATAGGAGCTTTAATATCATACATTTATTGGATTAATTTTTAAATCAGAATCACAGAAATTATATATGCAAATATGTGTTAAACCTTTTGAAAATGTCTTGCATTTAAGTGACTGTGGTTAATGGTCTGTAATATCCATATGGAAAGTCCTACAATATGAAAACTAATTAGATATTACTGTTATTCCACCAGCCCTCTCCTCTAATAGTAAAGATCCATGAAAATATATTTGTACTATTTCCAGTATATTTTGGAACCTAATTGACTATTCTTTAACTAGAGAATATTTCTGTTAGTAATCAGTGTTTTTGTTAGGGGTATAACTGATTTTAATTTATCATCTGTGAAATGAATGTTACAGAAGTAGCACATAAAGTTTTTGAGTTTTCTTTATTTCTAATGCTCTCATTTTATTTTGCTGCCAGCGATACCTTTGAGAGCCAGTTGTTACCTTGATTTAAGATGAATTCACGACAGAAGCATTTTAATATCAAAACTGACTTGAGTTAGTCCAACGGTATAAGCTGACAACTATCAAGCCTTTCACTTTGGTAACCTTGGTGAAAACAGTTTCACTGGGAAGCTGTAGTAGAAGCTTTTTGTAAGTGGTTAAAAAGTGAACCAGAGTGACAGAGTGGATATTTTAAGTGCAAATAACCTTTAAAGAAGGTTGATTGGAAAATGAAGGAAAATAGTAGAGGTGGAAACCAATGGTGGTGGCCTTATGTGATATCCACTAATTGCTCTATAACCAACAAGGATCACTCCCTGTAAGTTTTAAAATTCTCTCACTTCACTTAAAGTTTTATCTATTCTGCATTCTGTTTTCCCATGCCTGTCAGGTAGCAGTTTCTCAATTGACAAATTAACCTGTGATCTATGGATAATAGCAAGTTACCAGGTTATTACTCAAGGTAATGTACTAATACACTCACTCTACAGTGGGTTCAAACGGACACCTCTAATAATGAAAGTGGTACTGGAGAATGAATATTGAGGGTGATTGAATTATCTGGCATCTCTGGAATGACACAACTAACAGGTCTATATAACATGAACAGCCATGATGAGGAGAAAAAGTGATAGAAATCTATCAATCATAGTGAAAGGGTTTCTCATAGCTATGACCTTAACTGATGACATTAAGGAAAAGAGAGAGAGTAATTTCCTTTGAGGGTCTAAACCTTCCGGGCTAAGAGAAATCAACTGAGAATCCAATAGGGGACAGGCAACCTTAGAATATATTTAAAGTTCAAGAGTTGTCAGCTCCTGGGAGAGACTGCTGAGTTCCTGGGTTACTCACATCTTCTTAGAAAAGCCTTTGAGACCCACTGCTATGCTCTGTTTTCAAACTGACAGACTTTTTCTCCTGAAGAACATCTTTCTAGGTTGCTAACTCTTAGCATATGGCAAACCTTAATGTTGTGACATCTATAACTTGGGTTTATTTGGGTTATTACATAGAAGTTTATTGTCTTGCAAATGTTTTAAGCTTTTTTAAGGCTGAGTAACCCACAAACTTTTATAACATATAGCATTACGAAGACATTGTTCAGCTGCTAATGGTCTATATCCTTTTAGGGTTGCCATTTAACACTTCTGGGATTCTAATCAGAAAATAATAGTAGTTAGACTCATGATCTTCAAGACTCATTTTTAGAAGTAGTATCTGTTTTAAAAAGAAAAATCAGTCATCTGAACAGAGGAACTCTGATAAGTCAAACTTCTGCATAGCTGGAGTTACCCAAGATTTGAAGAGAAACTTTTCCATTTTTATATATCTAGAATCATAAAATGTTACTTCAAAGGATTATTTACATAATCACAAATTCATATATTTCTGAAAATAGCATGGGGGCGTCCCACTGAGAGAAAAGATTTGCCTGTCCTCTCATATGTTGGATGAAGCAAAAGGAAATCTGAGAAACCCGAAGCATTCACCTAGAGTAACCAATTTGCAAAAGTGCTATCTGAAATCTGCGTCCTGCTGAGTCTCTAATGTCCAATTTCTTCAACAGAGGATTTACTCATGAATTATGATAATGTTTGGCAAGAAAATTAACACAGTCGTAGATGGAACAAATACAGAGTACCACAAATTAACTACAGAGCAATTACAATGACATTGTGCACTGTGCAATAGTCCATTAAGCAATATTAGATCACCAGCTTCCTCTGTTCCTGGCTTTGTTGTCAGGAACAAAACTAACTTAGCCTTAGTAGTGTTTTGCGCAGCATTTAGAATTTTACATATGCTAGCACACCAGGTCTGCCTGGGCTTCTGAAATACGATCAGACACACACACACACACACACACACACACAATCTTGTGCATACACACACACACACACCACTTCAAACTCCAAATTATTTCTTTATTTGCAATTCAAAAGTGTTTTTATTTGGTAACTAGTAAACATTTATCTATTGGTTGTTAGATATACAGTGAGAAATTTTCTTTAATTCTTAAAGATTTTGTTAATATAAATATATAATATATAAAAATATATAATGGAATATATAATCATTATATGCTATCAAGCTACCTACTTACTGCCAGACATTATGTAAGTGTTGGGGGAAGGCATATCATAAATCTACAAATGTGCCTAATTTTTCATAGTTTACTGTAACTACAAAGCAGCATTCGTATAGTCTGTAGGAGCAATTCCAAGACCAGAGGAAATCATCCAAATAGAGCTCTGTTCTTAATATTTTATTGTGGTCCTCTTCTGGAGAAGACCATACTCCTTCTACTACCCCATTTATCAGAAGCAGAAATCAATGCTTAGAGTTTCACTGATTGACCCATGTCAAACCACTTAAAAAGTGACAGTGACTAGACCCAGTGATCTTGATACCAACTTCTGACCTCTTTTTATGCTGACATGAAAAATTCACCTCTTTTGACTGAATTACCTAGTCAGTTCCACCAGCTAACCAGTAGATTAGTGTAAAGCATCAGTGTGAAATACTAGTTGCTTAACTGGACTGATGGTTCCTTCTAGGTCAAAGTCTTTAAAGCGTATGGCCAGTCAGATATAAATAACTGGTCATCACTGAAATTAGCAAAGACTGCTACAAAGATAACTTATTTTTAAACAGAAAACATAGAAAAATGGAAAATTATCATCTTCCTGATATGTAGTAGCATGATGCAGTCTAAGATCCAGACCCCTCATGTTATAGCCAGCAAGCATTTGCAGGCAGATATCATATGGGGAAGGAATGAATCAGCACTGCCTCTAATTTGATATCTTCAGTGCTTCCGTAGCTGGATGATTTTCCATCATTGAATACTGATCCATTAAGCCTGTATTTTACTACCCAGCTATAAACTTGAGTGGCAGAAAATAAATAGTTAAAAAATAATCAAGTGGAAAGCAAGAGCCCAATGTGAAATAGAGGTATAAACCATAACCAGAGGCTACTTTGAAAAAAGCATGAAATGCTTATATTCTATAGAAGAGCAAGACTAAGATTTGTACAATCATGTGGAAAAAGTTAAATTTAAATGAGCAATATGCTTTGGAGTGATCCACCTCTTTGCCTGAGATAACAATTAAAAATGTAACACAGGAATTCATTAATCCAATAAACATTCTTTACCCACTATCTAGGTGTTACTACTGGACATGAATAAGATATAATTCTGAACCTTGGAAAACTCTTGATCTAATAGGCCATAATGAGCATAATGTTGAAAGTGCTGAGTGATAGTTATAAATAGGAAGCACAGAAGAGAGGCACATAACCAACATGACCATGCTGAGAATGCTTCTTAGATCTGAGTTGAGATTTTAAGAAAGAGCTGACAGATAAAGATATAAAGATAACAGAGTATGCAGAGGAGGGAAAAAGCATGAACAATTTCGAGAATCTCAAGTCATTTGCTACAACACCTCATGCATACGGAGAGGAGAAGATGCGAGGACAGCAAGGAAGCCAAGATGACTAAGATGCATGATCACAAAGAGCCTTGTACTTTTCCATGGGAATCGACACAAGGAGGTATTACTGGATGTTTAGAACAAGGAAATGGCTTAGTTGTATATATGTGTTAGAAAATATGATTTTAAAGGTTGAATAAAGAATCAATTGAAGGGGTAAAAATCTGAACTATTAGAATAAGGGAAGACATGCAAAAATTGAGCATTGTTGAATAAGAATTGGGATAGCAAAGAAAATGTGAATTATTGACCAATTGGATATGGAAAACAAGTGACAGAAAGATGTTTAAACAACCTCTGTTTTTTGTTTGTTTGTTTGTTTGTTTGTTTGTTTTAAATTAATGGGTAGGTTGTGATACCATTAACAGTGAGTTTCCAAATGGCAGAAAGGCAGCAGGATGTGGGATGTTTAAAAGAGGCAGGAAGACGGGCGGGTGCAGTGGCTCACGCCTGTAATCCCAGAGCTTCCGGAGGCCGAGGCAGGTGGATCACCTGAGGTTGGGAGTTCAAGATGAGTCTGACCAACATGGAGAAAACCCGTCTCTACTAAAAATACAAAATTAGCCTGGCCTGGTGGCACATGTCTGTAATCCCAGCTACTCGGGAGGCTGAGGCAGGAGAATTACTTGAACCTGTGCGGTGAAGGTTGCGGTGAGCCGAGATCATGCCATTGCACTCCAGCCTAGGCAGCAAGAGCAAAACTCCGTCTCAAAAAAAAAAAAAAAAAAAAAAAAAAAAGAGGTAGGAAGAGGAAGAATTCTGTTTTGGACACATGCCCCTGCTGTTAAAATCACCATTCTGAAACAGAAGGGCGAAGTCTTGGTTCAAGATTCTGATTTCAAAGTAATCAATGTATATGAAGTATTTAAAGTAGGATGAAGTTACGGAGAAGGGATAAAAGATATGGAGACAGGAAACTCTAAGGAATAAAATTATGTTGGGGACAAAAAAGGCATAAATACGTAGAAAAAATGAGAAAAATTACATATGTAAAAGATAAGAACAAGGCAAGAACAATAATGCAGATGCCACAAGCAAAGGCAAATACAAAACAAAACAAAAGTTTCAACAGTAACAGACTAGTTCCTGCTACAGTTAGTAGATTGAATATACATATATATTTTCAACTCTCTTGAAACCCCACTAAAGCAATAGTAAGGGGATTTTTTTAAGAGGTAAAACAAAAATCAAGAAAACAGAAGTTGGAAAGCACATCTTTAGCTAGCAGTAGAGAAAACTGATAAAGAAATTGATTTATGCTCTAGAAGTCCCGAACAGCCCCAGGTATTTCCAGAGATGGAGTCAGGGTAGGGCACAGACAGGAGAGTTGCTGGGAAGTCTGCCTAAGAAGAACCTATAGTACGAGATCCAGTCCTTTTTGCCACACAACTATATTAGTATCCCTCTCCCAGGTATGAAAAGATTGGATTTGGAAAGAGGAAACTGTGTCTCTAGCAGGGACACTAGATCAGTTAAGGGAAACGGATCTAAACTCAACAGAGAGAAATTAAGTGAACATTGGGTGACTATATGTTACAAGCCAGCCCTCTTCTTTCACTGAGCTCCCAGAAATCCAGCCGTCAGATAAAGAGACTGGAGTTAGTGTTTCCAGAAGAAAATTAGCAGCCTATGAGAATGCAATACCCATAAATACATTAAGATTAAAACTCAGTCATCAAATCCCAAATTGTCACAATTGAAGCCTGCAATTGACAAGTTCTGCCCAACCACTTAAGGTTTATTAACTTTGAAAATTTTTTAATGCTTCACTTTTAAGTATGAGCAGACAATATTGGATGACCTATCATTTGAGGAACATGAAAACTAGAAAAACTAGAAACCAAAACAAACAACACTTAAAATATAATTTGGAGGAGATAGAGGAGGAAACTTAAGAAAAAACTCAAAAATAAAAATGTAACAAAATGTACTATTATGAAAAGAACATATAAAGAATACAGTTTATCAGCTTGCAGAAAGAGAAAACAAAAACAAATAAAACAAAAAAGAAGTCAGGTGATATGCAAGTGATCGTAAATGAAAATAGCTTCTGCTTTGTGACATAATAGCAACAATGAATTTTAATAATAGTGAAGCAATGCCTTAAAAATTCTGAAGATAAATCCCAGTAAAATTCATATCCAGCTCACTTATTAAATAAGACTGATATTTCAGAATTCAAGATATCAAATATACTTCATCCCTGTACTTTTTGTTAGCAAACTTTTGGAAGATATTCTCTGCTACAATGAAGGAGTGGAACAATACAGGAGAAAGTGTAATATTCAGACAACAAGGGATTTGACTCAAAATAAAGAGAAAATTTCTAGGAAGATGGTGATAGTGTCCCATGATGAAAGCTGTTCACAGGTTCGGAAAGAAGTCATTCAGATTGGAACCAGTCAGAAGTTTCTAGTAGAGGATTCTTTAAAAAAATTGACTTGGTAAAATACCTGATGTATTTAAATGTATTGAGAGAAAATGAGAGTAATTTGAAGAGATTTTGACATTGAATTAGTGATAAGTACATAGAAACATAAACAAAGACCAAAATAGTTATAAACCCTAGGGAAGACTTTTTAAGTAGTGGAGAAATTACAAGGGTTACTTAGAATAGCACATAGTACTCTAGTCAAAATACGCCATAAAGATGTGAGGAAAATAGGTGAGTAGGAGTAACAATTGGTGGTGGTGGGGGGGGTGGTACAAAAAGCTAAATTCTCACCTTCCACAGAGAAAGTCAAGAGAAATGCCTAACATAGAAAAATCAGGAAGTTGCAATGTAAGTATGGTTCGTAGTGACATGGAGATTTACGCCAAAAGAATAACTAAATGTTTTGAAAGTGGTTGCCAATGGGGAATAAGTTTGGAAGCAGATGGAGAGAGAGGCAGGAAATTGTAGTGTTTGATTATATAACTTACACACACACACACACACACACACACACACACACACACAGAGAGAGTTGAATCTTGAACAACACGGGTTTGAAATGCATGGATCCACTTTTTTCTTCACCTCTTTCAAGACCAACGTCTCCTCTTCTTCCTCCTCCTCAGCCTACTCAACCTGAAGACAAGATGAAGACTTTTGTGATGATTCACTTCCATTTAATAAATAGCAAATGTTTTCTCTTTTTTTGATTCTTTAAATAATGTTTTTCTTTCTCTAGCTTACTTTATTATAAGAATACAATATATTATATATAACATACAAAATACATGCTAATTATGCTATTAACAAGGCTTCTGGTCAGCAGCAGGCTATTAGTTAAGCTTTTAGAGAATCAAAAGTTCTGCACAGATTTTCCACTCACAGGAGGTCAGTGCCCTAACTCTTGCATTGGTCAAAGGTCAACTATATATTTTTTATATATATATATATATGTATTTATATATATAATATATATATGTATATGAATATACTTACACAGGTTGAATATCTCTTATCTGAAATACTTGGAACCAGAAGTGTTTGGATTTCAATGATTTTTGAAATTTGAAAAATTTGCACATACATAATGTGATATCTTGGGAATGAGACCCAAGTCTAAACACAGAATTCATTATTTTTTAAATATTTCTTGCAACTCAAGAGACGTAGATTTAGTTTGCCGTGAATATACATTCCCAAAACTTACCTATGTTTCATATCCACTTTATACATATAGCCTGAGGTTAGTTTCATGTAATATTTTTAATAATCTTGTGCATGAAATAAAATTTTGACTGTGGTTTGTCTACAACTTGTCAGATAAGGTCAGGTGTGAAATTGCTCACTTGTTACATCATGTTCGTGCTCAAAAGATTTGGGACTTTGGGGTATTTCAGATTTCAGATTTCCAGAGTAGAGATACTCAAGCTGTATATAAACATACATATTTATCTATGCATATGTGTGTGCATATATACATATATCTTTATTTGTATATAGATATGTACCTATGTGTGTATATGCATATATAATATAAATATATATAGTGTATACAAACACAAAACAGAGATAAGGTTCTTTTTTTGGTTGTTTACTCATGAATGGTGAGAATCTAGACCAGAACCTAGCACAAAGTAGGAAATTTAAAAAATATTGATGGAAAGATAACAACAGCAATTAGCAGAACAAAGTTATCCTCATAAGATAACCACAAAAACAACAAAAAATATTTACAGTTTCAAAGTCACCTGAAAATAACAAAGATCTCTCTCAGGTCAAAAATAGAGCAGGAATAAAACATTAATCAAAACATAACTGAATACTTAAATTTTATGTGAATATTTATATAATATATACCCTAACCATATATCTTCTACCTATATCTGAGCTGTCTTGATTCTTTTAATAATTTGGTAGTTTTCTTCTTTAGTTTCAAAAATGTCAGTGTCTGTCACAGAAAGTGAAACTATAAAAATGGTATTTCCCAAGGGTAGTGGAAGGTAAAGAAGAGGCAGAACATTGAAAACTAGAATAAATGTTCTCTGTAGCTAATTCCCCATGCCATTCTTTAGTACAGGGAGTAGTCCATCTAGTGAAAATGGAGTTTAAAACTGTGAGGATTTGGATTTCCACTACTCTTACCAGGGATAGCAGGATTTTTAAAAAATCGACATCCCTGAATTTCATAAGAACTTAATGTCAAATATCTTAATACCATGGGATAGTAGTTCATTTTCACAAAATATCAAATTATGTGGGAACAAAGAATTAAATGCACCCATAGGAGCATAATGCTGGCATTTAACAATGTATTTCTTAGCTATTACTTATTACTCCTTGGCTATTACTTATTAGAAAAAAAACCTGTACTAAAATTAATATGAATCTTTAAATACATGAACACAAAAGGATACATTTTTCAAAATTACCAGGGAACGTGTTTTCTAGTGTTATTTACTAACTTTACGATTTCAGTAACAATGTTATTCATGGTTTTTGCTTTTATTTTCTCATCCGCATGTGATTACTTTTCTCACAAGTGGTGGAGACCAAAGAGAGCAAAGAGGCATGAAATTGAAAACAAAGTTAATTTAAGACCTCATTCCTTTTCTGTCTCATCTTAGATACTCCCTTTCTATGCCCCTAAAAATGATAACTCCACATGAACATACTTTCTTAACTAATCAGTGTAGTTTTCTGAAAAAAAAGTTTCAGGCACAGTTTAATGTTCGGTTTCAGAATGTACTAATATTATTTGAATATGTGGTAAAAATATCTTCACTGGGGGAGAGAATACGTGAATTATGTAATATCGGTCACTGTAATGAGAAATATATTCATCACCTCACTTCTTTGAGATCTAATTTCTATACTAAAAGTTAGAGCGCTGAACTACCAAATGATCTGTGAAGACCTTTCTAGCTCTAAACTTTCTGAGTGCGTATAGTTCAAGTTCAGTGACTAACTGAATAATGAATTGACTTTTCTGTTTTTGGATTTATGATTTGACCTTCACAAATCCTACCCCTCCATAAAAAAATCTGTTGATGCTTTAGGAGGTGTTATAGGTTAAGGGAAGTCCTTTCCAAACCATCTCCTTCACAAACTCTGTGGTGATAAATGACATTATCTAAGATTAAATCCTTTGTGTACAGCATTCTTCCCTTCTATGCTATTTTCACATTCAAACAGCTAAGCCAGTCAATGTGCTGTATCCCTAGAACTCTGTTAAAATTAAAAAGATCAGATCACCCTCTTCACCAGAAAGAAGGACAGGAAAAACACGGGATAAAAATATTTGGGTGGAGATGGGTAAAGAAAACAAAAAGGTTGGCTTCACTGATAGGTCTATTACATTTTCCTTTTTTCTGAAGCTATTTATACTGGTAATAAAAATATTCCTGGTTTCCAATTATATTCTATTTGCAAAACTCCTAAAACATGTTTTTAAACCATAGTTCAGCATATTGAATAAGGAGGGCAGACCTGGCATTGACTAAAGATTTTGCCTGCATACCACCAAGCATCTCTGTTTCCACGTGTTCAAAGGTTTGCTAGTCATGGAGAAATAAAAACAGCAACAATACAACACAATTTACTAGTACTTTACACCATGGAAAGTGCTATCCTCTTTATATTTTCTCTCATTCCAGCCTCACAATAATTCTGTGAAGTAGGTACATTACCTTTAAAAAAAAAAAAAAAAGAGAGAGAGAGACAGAGAGAAGGCAACTGGGACTTAGAAAATATAAAGTAACATGCCCAAGGGGTAAAGTCAAAATCTGAGACAAAATGAAACACAAGAGTGTATCCATTGTTACTTATCTCAAAAGACCAGAATGTCATGCTAAAACTACAGAGAGAATAAAGGAAAATATGGGATGAAAAACTAAATGAATGGCAGGAAGTGGGGAAAAGAGGTGGCAGACACTCTAGTAGTAGGGAGAGCTGAGAGACAGGAAAGCAATATGTAGAAAAGATGAGGGTGCCAGTCACCATGACATGCTGACTATTCTGGTTCTCAATTTTTCTCCCTGCTTAGTTTTAAACTATGTAAATAAACTTTAAACCACATGCTGCCTGTGCATGATTAGTTCAATTTCAGAGGAATAGATTCCTGGTTCCGCAGTATGATTCTCATGGCACCAGGAAGCCCTGTGTGAACCTTATCTGGACTCCTTGCAAACCATCTCTCATATGGATTCACTCCCTTTCCCCAGCTATGGACAACTGTGCAAAATTACATCATTAGACCTTCAGCTTAACATGTGGGTGCCTAAAAAAAGTCAAATCCTCTAGTAAAGGGAAGTTGGTTTTCCATTTTTCTCTTGATTCGTAACATGGTATGATGAAGATTCTGAGACCAGAACCTCATTAAAGGGACATATCAGAAACAGGCACAATGGTGGTTTCACAGTGCATGGTTGGGAAACACAAGACAGGTCCTTGGTCCTGCACATACATAAATAGAAATTAAGCATTGGCCAATTCTTACTTTTTCAATTAAAATTTATCTTCTAATCTAAAGATTTCAACAATGCAGATGTAAACAAATTTCTTCTATTGTAAAGATTTCCATGTCAGTCACATACAAATACTAGTTGTGTTTATGCAAAACAGTTTAACTGAAACATGGATCCTCAGCAAATCTGCAAGTATAAATACATAAAAAAGTGAAGAAAACTTCTTTTACAAAGACCTCAATTAAATTACAATATTAAGCAGGCTGTAGCAGGAGTCCATTAAAGATTTAGTTACCTTCTGTAGTGAACATTAAGAAGCTATTACTCAAGCTCTATTTAAACTGTTAAAAGGAATTAAAATGTATAAGAAAGACCATTACATATCATGAGCTAATTTTCTAACGAAAGCTTAGCAGCTGATAGATTGTTTAAGCCTCTCCAAGGTTTTAGTTTCATACTCAATAATTCAGGGATGGGAGCAGGGTTATGTTGATTCATAATTTGTTCCCTTCCATCTCTCAGTGGAATGATGTTGTGATGGAGAATCAGCCTTTATTTCCCATTCTGTATCTAAAGCTGTGCTCTCCACGTTAAACTCAGGAAATATCAGCAAGAAAGTGATGTTGTGTTTCCCCAGGGCCACAGTTCACTGATTCCCAGTTCTCTGATTCCTAGTTCAGTACTGTTTCCACTATGCCATGTAGCCTCTCTCTGCTTCAAAACTATTTCCAAGGACAGAGAAGTTAATTTTCTTATGTAAGTTTAGAAAATGTACCCCCTCCTTCCTGAAAATAAATGAATTTTAGGAGTGTGGCGTTCTTTTCTTTTTGATGACTTGCTTTAACAAGTTTCTGATATCTACTTTTATCATCTTGAATATTCCTTCTGTTTGGCGGAAGAAAAATGCTCTTTCTTGCTTGTTGATGTATTCTCATCTTTTTTAAAATTAAAAACTCATCAAGGAACAGTGAGGAGAAGAACAAAAGGGAGTAAAATTACTAGAACTGTTAAATAACTCTAAAATCAAAGTGTATAAAATAAATACGGGGAATATTACTTAGGAAAAAAAATGTTCCTAGATGTGTCTTCTATGTTTTTACTCATAAAATTTTCTCTCACATTCTCAACCAGTCAATAATCATTTATCAAATATCATCTTTTATGTGACTGTCATTTCTCTACTCAGAGGGGAACTAATGATATGAACCTAATGCATGTTACTATATGAAAAGTATAGACTTGAAATGTTTTTCAACTATAGAAAGGCTTCTGCCCTTAGGGAACTTTAAGTCTCATTCAATAGATAAAGCCCAAAAAGCAAATAAATATAGTCACATTTCAATAATAAGGAGAAACAAATTGGATATAATGGAGATCTTACTGCCCAGCCATTTTAATAAAATGAACATTCTCAGTTCATTTTATTAAACAGCATCTTGAATTCCCCTTGGAGAATGTCTCCACACCCAGTCATATGAAGTCAGCCTCACCCTCAGGTCAAGGACTAGGTTAGGACAGCTAAGTCCAAGCAGCATCTTCCATCATTCTAATGACATCTTTGGCTTTCGGAGTGTGGATCATGAGATACTGTAAATCCTTAAGAGAGCCACGGTGATACTCACACACGGTGATACTCATTGTCATACATCTATAGTACACTACAAACAGCATTGGATTGTGTGATGTTCCAAATGATGTCATATGTTTGTGAAGCTGGTTTTTCAGTTATTATCATGATAAAAACAACAAGTGCTGTGTGAAAAAATTAATGTGGAACAAGAAATAAGAGTGGAAGTGTCTATTCTGATTCTAATATTTGAGAAATTTTGCCGTAGCCCACATATCCCATTACTAGGTAATTAAGTTTATTTAAAAATAAAAGTGTTTTTAAATATATATATATATGTGTGTGTGTGTGTGTGTGTAGTATATATTCAAGCAGCTACTATGTTGTTAAGGTATGAATGCTTATCAAGTTGTTTGGACCTAATTACTTAATAAAGCATTTATTTTGACCTAAGATATCATGAAAAAGACTATTGAGACACCAGATTGCTGTGAACAGAGAAGGTTTAGGATTCCATGGACTACAGCAATTGATTCAGTATTGGGCACAGGATGCAAATCCAGGCAATGAGAGGACTAGGACTTCCGTTCAACTGTTGTAGAGAGAAGACCTTTTGCCTCTGGCAACAATTTTGACATCATGAGGCGGTGTCTGAATCTGCACAGGTCTACAATGTAGATGAACCTTCAATGGATAGACAGGAAGAAAGAGAGAAAAATTAGGTCTGACCACATCTGAGCAACAAACAAGACATATCTGGATTTAGTTTTGTCTCTGGACTTTTAAGCCATATCAGCCAATCAATTTTCTTCAATGGCCTAGCCAGTTTGAGAGGGTTTCCTGTCACTCGTAACTAAAATAAAGTGTTACAGTAAAAGAAAAAAGTCCACAAATCCTTTTTGGTTTTTTGTTTTGTTTTTTTCTTAATATAAAAATTCACATAAAGAGGAATTACTTTTTAAAGCACGATGATGAAGGACAAGGGGATGGCCCTGGATACTCACTTTCCTCCGCAATTTGGCAGCCTGGCAAAGGGTGAGACTGAGTGAGTCTATGGGACAAAGCCATTGGCTAATGTTCACATCCCTGGCATATAGGATGTTACCAGGGCATTTGTACACACCCTACCATGGTTCCTGTGTCCCCAGATCATTTGAAATAAGTCTTGTTACTTAGAGAAGCTAAGTGTTTCTTAGCCACTCTTAAGTTGACATATAAATATTTTGTAAAGTAACAAGATAAAGTTTGTTGTTTCCCTCAGTGTACTTCCACTTGCAAGCCCAGCACACTGGCCAAGGCAGCTTCTACCCTTCTACACCTTTGGCCATGAGGCATACAGAATATCCACACTTGGTTGGCCCAGGCTGAGGAATAATGAGTTTTGGTGATTGTGTTTGCTTTCTTATTGCTCAAATTCTAAGTTTTCCTCAGTAGTATGCGTCCATGACATTTGGTTATCTAGAGGCACAAATAATATCTGGCTTAAACAGATTCAGTATGGATTAGTTGTGTGTCCAGGTGTTACTTTATACTTTATTCATAATAAATCAGTGGTTGTATACACACACACTTAAATTCACATCACGTAAATGATTTTACGTGACTATGTAAATGATTATGACTTCTACAGAATGTTTTAAATATAGTTTAAAGTGTAGTTTTTGAGATATAAAATCATACCAGACAAGGAAACATTAGAAAATATTAAGTGTTAAAACGTATGTTGCTGATGAATGCAACAGCGTTAAGAGAGTTTAGGTGATGAATATGAGCTGTAGCAGTTATAGAAGACTTAATCTTAGAGATGTTTTACAAACATGAACTGAATAATAATATCTCAACATGAGTTAGTTGTTGCAAGAGTGGCCCAGTGCACGATGTAGGTCATCACCGTCAGAACATAGACCACAAGTCAATAATTGAGGGCTTTGCAGTCCACATCATAATGGTGATAATAATAACAGAGTTGTTCCTATTGATGAGAAAGGTAATCTCCAAAAGTGAAATGTTCAGTCTTTTGTAGGAAATTAAGCTGTTAAGGATTTGAAATGTTTGTGTACTATAAAGTTATTGAAAGGTATATTGACAAAACTGCTAAAAGTGAATTTCCTAAGATTTAAGGCCAAACTTCTATTCTGAATGTTCTTATCACATAAGGTTTTTTTTTTGTTTTTTTGTTTTTTTGTTTTTTTGTTTTTTTATCATCTGAGCAGGGCTGTCATATTGCCCAACTTTATAGGAAACCTTTCACATGAAATGCAGTGACATGCCATTGCTTCTTGGCCTATTGGTTGTTTTCTTGCCTAGAATTTCCCTACGTATAGGATCTTCAATAGTAGCATTTTAAAGATGAGTCCTTGTTTCAAAAGGATTTCATACCTTTTGAGAATGTTGCTTTCTAATTATTAGGTAACAAAATTCAATCCTAGAAAAGAATTATAGAAGGTACAGGCCAGGTGTAGTGGCTCACGCCTGTAATCCCAGCACTTTGGGAGGGTGAGGCAGGCAGATCCTAGCCAACACAGTGAAACCCTGTCTCTACTAAAAATACAAAAATTAGCCAGGCATAGTTGCATGCACCTGTAGTCCCAGCTACGTGGGAGGCTGAAGCAGGAGAATCTCTTGAACCTGGGAGGCGGAGGTTGTAGTGAGCTGAGATCGCACCACTGCACTGACTGCATCTCAAATAAAAAAAGGGTACAATAGCCTCAGAAGATAGCTGATTTTATTATTTTTATTTTATTACAATAGCTATTTTTATTTTATTACAATAGCTTCAGAAGAAACTCAGCTGATTTTATTATTAAGAAGAGTTCTAATTATCTAAATTTTGTTAATATATAAATCTGAACCAGATGTGTTGTGATTTTTCTTTAATTTGATATCTTTATGAGTGGCCATAAAACGAGACAAGTAGCCACTTTCCAAGATACCAATGTCCAGGGAGAAAGTTAGGTTAGTGTGTGTTTGCCATGTGAGGCACAATAAGAAGATAAAACTAACAAATAAAACAGAAGAAAAATATTACTTACAGATCCCAGAGAGAAGAGGGGTGCCCATGAGGGTCAATGGGAAGTCTGGAGGTGGCAGGGAACTCAACCAACAGGCAGAGAGTAGAGAAAGGATATGTGGGATGATACCTTTATTAAGGTCCAAGAACATTATCCTTTAAGCTTTTCCTCATGACTGTGGATTCACTAGTTTAAAGAAAACACATACAAAGGGGAGAGCTTATTTACATGATTCTGTTGTTAATTACAAGTTTTGTTGTGATCAGCAGCAGTGAAGTGTTTTGGGCTTTTGGTGTGTGGGATGAGGGACAAATGGGCTATATCCCAAACAACCACACAAGGATGGAAAATTTTAACCAGACCAAAGGGGACAGGGTACAACTGGGGTTCAAACAACTTTTATATCAGGACTAAAAATTAATGTTGGTGCAGCAACTATAATAAAAATTTATGACAGGATGATAAAGGCAAGACCATATAAAGAGAAACAATATTTTCCAATACTTAGTGAAGTGTTGAGGCAAGTAGTCTCTGAGCAGTTATTATCTAAGAAATCAGAATTGAAATACTGTCATGCACAACTGGGGTCCCCAAAACCCAGGCAATGGACCTGTACTGATCCGTGGCCTGGAACCGGGCTGCAGAGCAGGAGGTGAGCAGTGGGGCAGCAGGCATGACTGCCTGAGTTCCACCTCCTATCAGATCAGCTGCAGCATTAGATTCTCATCGAAGCACGAACCCTGTGGTGAACTGTGCATGTGAGGGATCTAGGTTGTGTGCTCCTTTTGAGAATCTAACTAACGCCTGATCTGAAGTGGAACAGTTTCATCCTGAAACCATACCCACCACCATCCGTAGAAAATTGTCTGCCATGAAACTGGTCCCTGGTGCCAATAAGTTTGGGGACTACGGATGTAGAAGAAATAATGCAATTTGTTCCACAAATGATGTTAGGACTTAATTTAAAAGAAAAAATTTGCATGTAAATATATTTGAGATTCCATCTGGTGCAGAATTCACCAACTAGAGCTTCCAGTCATGTAACAGTCCGTCTAGTACAGAAGTGAGAACCCCTTAATTCAAGGTATTCAAGCCCAGTCCGGACTTTCATCTGTCACAGACGTTTTATAATTGCTGTACTAAATTAGGAGAAAGGCTGGGGGAAAAGCCATTGAGGTTCCTGATTCTATGATGATTCTGATATTCCAATTTCCACTTGAATATTACCAATAATAAATTAAATAATGAATTCAAGACTGGCATTCTTGTGCCTGAAAATCTTTAAGTCATTGGTGAACCTTCACTGTACACGTTCTTTGGATTGATGTTAACAAGGTGGTGCCATTTCTGCATGAGTCTCATGCATATTCCACCTCCATAGAGTTGAGCATTATTTAACAAGTATTTTTTGATTTAGTAAAGAGCATCCACAGTGTCTACACTGCTGCCTAGCATATAAAAAGCACTCATTTAATTTTCAGTAATGAAATAATGTGTGAAATTAAAAATAATGTTGGCTTCATCCATCATGTACTAGCCATAAGATCTTGAGCAAATTATGTAACATTGATAAGCCAGGTTTGGTTTCCTCAGTTTGCTTAAACTTGGGTTTTCACAGCTGAACCTAGCCATTTCTCCCTCCTCCATAAGACCAGCATAATATGAGCTATCATTTTTAATAATTTATTGAGTATGGAAATGAAAACTAAGGAGCAATTATGAGAGATCCCACTGAGGAAGAAAAGACAGTAATAGACAATTGAATGGACCATTGATTTAAATCACATTTCTCAATGTGCATGAATTCGCAGGAAAGTGATGGATCTACTTTCCCAGCAGTTAAAAAAGCATGTATAGAAAAATATGCTTCTGTCTACTTTTTCTATTGGTAAATCACATAGTATAAGTTAAGACAAACACTAACTTGCCCCTCAACTTCCAAACTTACTGATTTGACTTACCTGTGGAAAATACTCCTTAAAGTAAGGCAGTGGTTCTCAGCACTGTCCACACATTGGAGTTGCCTGTCATATTTCAGAAACTTCTAATGCCTGAGCTTCAACCCCAGAAATTCTGATTTAATTGATTGGGAATTCCAGAGGTTTAAGAGCTCCCCCAGATTATTATAGTGTACAGAAATTCCTGAGAATCATGAAGGAAGTGATAGCACTTTTTTTTTTTCCCATAGAGGTGGGGTGTTGCTATGCCACCCAGGCTGTAGTGCAGTGGTGCAATCTTGGCTCACTGAAGCCTCCACCTCCTGGACTCAAGTAATCCTCCCACCTCAGCCTCCTGAGTAGCTGGGACTACAGGCTTGTGCCACCACACTCGGCTTTTTTTTTTTTTTTTTTTTTTTTTTTTTTTAATTTTTGGCAGAAACAGGGCCTCGTTATATTGCCCAGGCTGGTCATAAGCAATGACCAGGCTCCTGGGCTCAAGCAATCCACTCGCCTCAGTGGTGCTGAGATTATAGGCATGAGCCACTGTGACCTTCCAATAGGTTTTTTTTTTTTTTTTTTCCAGTCACCTGCACTCTTTAGGATATTGACTGCCTCTTGGACTAGTTAATTAGAGTGTATTGAAACTGGATTCTATGGACATTTGTTTTCAAAGTGTGGTTCCCAGACCAGTTGCATCTGCTTGGAGTCTGTCAGAAATACAGCTTTTTAGAGCAAATCCAGGCTTACCGAATCAGAAATACAGGAATAGGGCCCAGCAAACTGAGTTTTGCTCAGTGATTCTAATGCACTCTCACTTGTCAATCATTGACATAGGACATATGAATTTTACAGAATCCCCACAAAGCCTGTTGTCACCAGCCACATTTAATTAATGTTCTCATGTTAGTAGAGTTGACAGTGCTAAAAAAAGTCAAAGCAAATCAGTGGGAGATTATAAAGAACCCTCCCTCCCAATTAAGGTAAAGAGCAGTCTTAAGAAGAACAGTAAAGAATAGTTCACATTGAACAAATGATGGCTGAATTTTGCCGATATAAAATAGAGATTTTTAAAGCTTACTCACTTTGGAAGGTGTTAAACTTAAAGCAGGAGATTCAATTAGCAAGTGCCCTTTGGTGACAGAGAACTAGGTGCAATCAAACAAAATAGAACAAAAGCCATGTAAGAAATAGCAAAACTATGACTCTATAATGAGAATTTTTGAGCTGTCTAAAGATGTTTAAATACCAAAAAAAGAGCCATTTAAATATTATTTCATACTGAACGGAGCTAAATAATACTGAGGTTAAATATTAAGAATAAAGTGGGATTGACGTATTTTCTAAAGAACTGCTAAAAATAACATTCATATAATATCTGAAAGAAAAGAGTGACCCTAGGAGAAGAGGGTGCTTTCTTTTTTTTTTCTTTTTTTTTTTTTTTTTTCCTGATGAGATGAATATTGAAATAATTGCCAGAGTTAATGACACTGAAGACCAATTCCCAAGGGCATAAGACCTAGCACATGGAAAATAATTCTGCCATTTTCAGTAGGAATAATGGAGGAATAGATGCCTGATTACGGGAGTGATAGATCAGAGAGGTATCAGAGCTTGGGGAAGGCATTTTAATGGAAAACTGAGAGACTGAAAGAGAGAGAAATATAATCTTTTCTTTCTTTATTATCTAGTATAGCATTGATTCTGTTCACAGACCACTTGTCTGTGAGAGAGTATATTTTCATTTCTTTTACAAATATTGATCAACATTATAGGTGTCTTGGGACAAATGTACATTTGTTCCTTTTTGAACATTAAATATTTCTTAAGGATTGATAACAAGACATATGCATTAGTTTAAGGTATCCATTAGTAACTTGAATGCATAAGTAAGTGAAGATGGAAGAAAATAACCAACCAGCTTCTCATGTCAACTGTTTCAAAACCATAATCAACACCTACCCAGGTCCAGGGCATCTTCTGTCAATTGCTTTATCTATGGACTGTATTGTGAGATGGCTTTACACAAAAGAAATAGATAGGTGATGGTGCTGGTTTTACCAAGCTTGAGGAACTGGATTTGCTAATAAGCCTCTATGAGGTGATGGTATCACAGAAAAAGAAGTGCCAGGAGAAAATTTGCCTAGGTAGAAATTGATGGAAAGAACATTCCAGGCAGAGGATGCAGCCTGAAAACATTGGTAAAACATTTGGGAAGACATATGTGATCTGGTTTTTCTAGAATGTAGATTGCATGGGGCTAGGAATATACGCAGAGTGTATTGCAGTTGCATGGGCGAATGGTGGGGGAGGCTCAGAGTTAGATTTAGTCTTTCTAAATTCTACCATCAACATATTAGCAGTCACCCAAGCAATCTGCATAACCAAAGTTTCAAGTAGACAATTCTGAAGTTCATAAAACTAAATGTCTCATTTCTCTTCTTAAAACTACAATTTCTTATTCGTATTTTTTTAAATCCAATACTGGAAGACAGAATACTTGATATTTTGCTGCTTGTTTTCCTGTTAAAGGGCCTAGGAAAATGTTATTGAGTGAATGAGTGATTCATATCTAGAAAGTATAAGAAATTTGTGGAGAGCCTCTTATGTTAGACTTCAAGGTAATACATTTATACATTGCCATGTGCCTATTTATTTGAGATGCCATAATATACCATGTGAAGGACAAAGGGAACTTTGGTCAAGAAATTAAATTCAATCTATCTATGCTGGTAATAACAATAGCAGATGGGCTCAGATTTGTGGAACACAGGGACTCCACATCAGGTCCTCAAGGAAAGTAAGTGGACCTGAGGCCCGGATTTGGTCAAAGAATTAAATTCAATCTATCTGTGCTGATAATCACAATAGAAGATAGGCTTGGATTTGCAGAACACAGGGACTCCATATCAGGTCTTCAGGGACTGAGGCCCAGCATAGTGTGCCCAGGGACACATTGGGATGGCCAGCTATGCACAATCAGTCATCAAAACTTGCAATGGATTAGGATCAGCTTGCATTGGATTGGATTAGAATGCCAGAGTTTATTTTGAGGGATTGTTACAAAGAATAGATAATAATGCTCATGGCTGAGGTGATATGCTGAGTCAGTAACTGGGCTATAACTAGTTCTGGGTGTGAAGTACAGAGTCTAAACTCTTGGGAATGAGAGCTGATAAGAATGAGTCACAAGGTATGGACTCTTGTCAATCAGACTGAAGCTCAGGTTCCCAAAGAGCAGCTGAATGTCCATTTAGTAAGTAAGGCAGGTGATTGGGATTTCATACAAGGCATACATTTCCATACATAGGCAAAGACTGTGGGCACATGGTGAGTTGGGTCTATAGCAATCCCCACCTTTCAGGGTATATGGAGCCTCTTAAAAATTAACCTGCCTTGGCAAGGCTTAGTGGAGGACTGAAAATTGTTAAGCTTGTGTGTTGAAGTCACTGGAATTTCTTGCTAGGCACAAATGAAGACAGTAGTGTAACTCAGGCTCTGTGATAGAGTACAAAAATATAGATTGCTGCTGCTGCTCAAATCAGTCAGGAGATGCCAGAGAGGGAACTAAGGTCAGGCATATTTCTTGCTAGGCAGAAATGAAGATAGTAGTGTAACTCAGGCTCTGTGAAAAAGGATCTGGTTCTTTACATTGGATAAATGGAAGAACAGATTGAGTGGCATGGTGTAAATAGCACAGAATTTCTCCCTAAAAACTCAAGAATTTCAATATGAGCGAGTCTCTTTGAAAACTGCCAAAATAATGAAGACAGAATTTTCAATTCCCTTCCTGTGCTGTTCTCGTTAGAAGACAGTGTCCAGATGTCTGGCTATTTCCCATGAAAGAACGGCAGCTCTGACTTCCCGTCAGAGTACACCAGAGTGCAGAACATGCAGTAGAAACACCAATTACTCTATTAACGGTAACAACAACAGAAAGGCTTGACTAATTAAATGACTATTGTACACAGAGGTTTCATGTGGATTTGTAATTTATAAAACTTTGTTTTCAATTATTCAGGGGCATAATGTGGAAAAAGATGAAATTGAAAAGAAAATTGAAAATCTCATTAATGGTGTAGTACTTAAAATGTTGATACCTGGTTCAACTTCTCCTGTGATGATTTAAACTTTCCAAACAAAAAGGAGAAAGGCATGGCAACCAACAGGTAGATGTGAGTGATTGATAGGAAAGTGTTATGCTGTGTGTTCTGGGTCAGGAAGTTATTGGAAGAGCTGATTGATTCTGTTTAACAGTATCAACATCATATAGTTTCTTTTCCACTTCCTTATACAATTTTGTTATTCAATTTGTGAATAGAGTTGCTAGTTCCCTGGAACAATTTCTTAATGACATCCCATCATTGTTTCTTTCTTTTTTTACAGACCCAGTATCTGATGCAATTAGTTTGGCTTCAGTGCCCCAATTATTTATTTCAAGTTCTGACTAGTTTATTTAGATTTATTCTTGAAATACACACCCTTTGCTGACCACTTGAAAGGGATTTTCTAGAATTTTCTGTAATATGGCTTGAGATTCGGGTTGAGGTGTTCTGTAGCCATATTCAAAGCTTTTGCACTGCTAGAATACTTCACTTGACACTAGTGGAAACAGGGCTGAGGAAATGAGAAAGGTTCCACTGAATATACTAGAAGTTAATTCAAAGAAAGAATTGGAGAGTTCATTTTCCGGAATTTCCAAGAAAGCATATGTGGCATCCAAGTTTAATTGGAAAGATATTTATGTTACTGCTTATAAGAAGTTCAATAACATTGTTTACTCTTATCTAGATCATTTTTCTTTAGTGGACTACATATACCAGGAAAGATGTAGTGGGAGAATTTTCTTCTTCACTGGTAAAAATACCACAGAGAAAATCAGGGAGAGTTAAATATTGGTATATTTAATGGAAGAATAATGGTAGAGGTAAGCTTTGATCATTAAGATTAAGGGTCCTCTGATTTTGTCAAGCTTTTTCAAAGTGTCCTTTTGAATGATGAGAAGTCTAAGATAAATGCATATATACACCTACATACCCTTGAATTCCAAAAGCCAACAAAAGGAAGATTCTGCCAAATTAGATATGATTGTCTAAAAGTTTTCAGTAGTGATGGATAGTTTATTTTGCTGGCATATCAACACAGTAAATTCTATAATCTGTGCCCAGAGGATGATCACAGTTTATAAACATTAGTCTATCATTACCAGATTTGAGGCTTCTGCTCTATTCATTGGATAAAATGCCTCATCTTGTTGTTGGAGGTACAACAGTGAAGACAGAGAAAAAATAAAATAAAAACAGGAAGCATGTGAATCCTAAATTGGTATCTGTGGGAACTCAAAGATTGTAAGTACTAATAGATTATTCAGTATGTGTTTTATGCTCCCCAACATTATCCTCTACCTAATAATAGGCATCAGTGAAAATACAAAAAGTTGGGAGAGTTGTTCTCTGTCCTCAGGAGTTTCATAATCTTATTAGGAAGGTTATATAAATCCACAATAGACAGTTGAATTGCAATGAAAAATGACACTTCGTCAGGAGGCTGAAACACTGATGTTAACCAACACATATTTCAGTTCAGGCAGTTTGTATGCTGAGTTGTGAAGTATAATGCATGATGCATAGCACACAATAAAATACATTAGTAATAAATGTATAAAGGGAGAACCTGTGAGAATTAGCTCAAGTTTTAATGGACTCACAAATATGAAATTGGCACTGTAATTATTTAAAACCAGGAACCTCAAATTATTGATTTCTGCTTTTGGATAAAGGTGATTTTATCAAATAACATTTACCATAATGCAATATGTTTGGCTTCATCAGTCAGAGCATCTTTTTGTCTCCCTGGGTGATATTACAGATGTGTGTAATATTATTGTATTTTATTGTAGTTTATTTTCACATGCTATAAAAGAACTACCTGAGAGTGGGTAATTTACAATGAAAAAGGTTTAATTTACTCACAGTTCCACATGGCTGGGGAGGCCTCAGGAAACTTACAATCATGGCAGAAGGCAAGGAGAAGGCAAGGGCCTTCTTCGAATGGTGGCAGAAGAGAGACAGTGAAGGGGGAAGTGCCACTTTTTAACCATCAGATCTCATGAGAACTCACTCTCTATCATAAGAACAGCATAGGGGAACCAGCCCCCATGATCCAATCATCTCTTACCAGGTCCCTCCCTTGGTACATGGGGATTACAATTTGAGATGAATTTTGGGTAGGGACACAGAGTCAAACCATATCAATTATTAATTTTTAAGAAGTAGAAAAAAGTAGAGTGCTTTTCTCTTTTGTTTTTCAATATACCAGATATTCTCCTCTGTCAGGCTTAAATATCAAACATCCGGGGGAGAAGGTGGGATTAGGATTGTGATAGTCACAATACAGAGAGATCTAAAAATTTCGTGGCACTCTAAATAGTATGCTCAGAAATAATACGAATAAAAGCCTGTCGTATTTAAAGGAGATAAGGTGTTCTAGGTTTGGTTAGCCCCTGTTTAGCATAGGCCTAGTGAAAGGGAGAAGAGGAGGTGTATTGGATAATTTGATGAAAATAGAGGACAGATAGACTCTTGATGTATTTATTTTTGGAAACTCTAAAAGAATATTGCTCTGCAGAATCTCTTAACAAAATGGATGACCCAAACCCAACATAAGAAGAGTATCAAATTGTTAATCTAGTGGAACAGCATGGTCAGAAAGAGATGGGGTCTCTGTTATATTTCTGATCCTTAGACTTTGCTGTCATGTGAATATTTCATTGAGAACCAGCTTGCCTCCCATGGGGCATACAGTGGTGGAGTAGTTGGTGATGTCATGACAGAGATGTGGATTAGAGAGTCTGAAATAAGTACCCAATGAGACTAAAAGGCAAAAGAGAAAAGGGGAAGTTGAGTCATCTGCAAATGTTATTAAATCACCTTTGGTCTTACCTACGTAGCCCAAGACTCTTTTCCAGTACCTAGCTCTTGAGAATTACCAAGTACCATGTAATTCCCTCCATAAATCACTTTTGGCATGCAACCTGTCCCAGATCAAATTATCCTGTACAATCTAGTTACAGAAATAAAGATCCCCTTCATATCAATGTATGCAAAAACATCCAGGGCATAGCCACCATTGCACAATTCTTACTTTGTGATGTATGCAGGCCCTTTTCAGGGGCTGGCTATGATGTGTGTGGGATGTAGTTGTAAATGACACCAGCAGGATTCAGTTCTTTTATCAAAAATGTCTTGACTTATCTTGTTCTATAATAATTTATTTTTAGTAATTTATTTGTATAATTGTTTGTGTATTCAATTATAAGCTCTTATGCTAAGGATCTATTAGACTAGTTCAGGAAAAAAATTATACCAGGGTAATTAAAATTTGTATCTTCCAACAAATAACTCAATGCTGTTGTCCATAAATGTGTATTTCATATAAAAATGAGCTGAAAAGAATCACATAGACAAAAAAGAGTTAGACAAAGATTTATAGAATTTGAAGTGGGATCTTAGAGACATTATAGTTCAGTATTTCTTAACTGTGAAACTACAGATATTTTAGGACAGATAATGTTTTGCTGTGGAAAGTGACCTTGTAGTTTGTGGGATGTTTCACAGTATCCCTGGCCTCTCCTGACTAAATGACAGTATCTCCCCTAACCCCAGTTGTGATAATTGAAAACGTCTCCAGGAATTGCCAAATGTCTTCTTGGGAAAGATGGGAAAAATTCCCCTCTCCTACTATTTGAGAACCACTCTTTTAGTCTAATCCCTTCATGTTCAGAAGAAAAATTGAACATGGATGATTTTAAGGAGCTTGCTCTTGGAAGAATTGAGGGCAGAATCCAGTTAGAACAGTACTGTGACTGTCTTGTGTCCCTCTTGATATCACTATAGGGGTCATAGTTCTCCTTGGCCTTCTGAAGTTTTACTGAAAAATCAAACCCCTAAGGAAGATTAGTTGGAGAAAAGGCATACAAATGTATTGAATGTGTATACACAGAAGCCTTCATAATGAAAAGATTCAAGAGAAATTGTCTAGTTTTATGTTAGGCTCAACAAAGTATGGATAGCTGTATAGAAATACGATTGGGCAAAAAGGGTATGATCTAATGCGGCTAGATGGAGTAGGGTAAACCAGCAATGCGTGTCTACCTAGATTCTTCTTGGCCTCTCTGAGTATGCATTCCTTCCTTCTAGGTATGAGATAGGACTCTCTCCTGAACAAAGGTCTTATGACCTATAGTCAAATAAAGTAGATAACATACAATTTCTTTTGGACTCTTTTGACATAGAAAGGTGAGGAAAAGTTAGAATATTATCTTTAGGCTTTATGGATGGTTTGAGGAAAATGGATTCTGGTCTCTATGATCCACCTTTGGAAAGAAGGATTCTAGTTTCTATGGCTAGTCCTAAGAAAGAATGGGCCTGAGAAACAGGAGGGCAGAAGAAAGTCAAAGAAAAACTTTTACTTCTGAGGCTGCTCCTGAGGGCTTCATTTTGGGGTGTTTATTGAGCCCCAACATCACTCTCAATAAAGACAGAACAGACATAGTGCCTTTTAAAAAAAAATACTAAAATTCAGCTAGCAGAGTTACCTATGTATAGTAGATGTTTATCAAATGTTTGCATATCATCATCCTTTTGTAGCATTTGATGTAATTAGTAACTCTGAGGCAAGCTAGAAAGCTATATGCTATACAAAAATAGAAAAAACAGGATTCAAAATGTTTTTCTAGGTTACATTATATAATTATTACCTAAAATGCTGACTAGACTTTGTGAACTTTTGAAATGAGAGGTAAGATTTATAAAAGATATATAGCTAAGTAATCTAAGGAAAACCATAGACTACAGCTGGATGGTGACTTTTAGAAGGTATAATTCTGTGGCATTTCCCCCCTTTCTACTTACAGGTTGGGTCAAGTGAATAGATGAATTTATTCCATTTTCTGTTCTCATTACAGGTTTTGTCAGGAAAAGTGAGTTATCACAGAATTTTATTGTGTGATACATTTAGTGAATTATAGCAGTGAGCAGAGATGGTTAACCTCTCTTATAATTGTATATCTTGAGTGACTATTCTGCCCTTTCAAAATGCTTCTGGAATAAAAATTTACCTCTTAATCTCTTATAAATTTCACAATGGTAATTCTTAAGTAAAATCATTAGAAGCGTAGAAAATATTTCCCTGATGAAAAGTTTCTATACAATAATCTAACCTCAAAAAAAAAAAAAAAAAAAAAAAAAAAAAAAAAAACAAGATCCCACCAGGCCTTGTTATCTCAAGAATGTAAAAACTGTTTTGATCTCATCAAATAACATTTGATAGAGATATGTCTTAGCTGTGCAAAATATTTTGCTGGTTTTTAGAAATGAGAACACTTATAATATGTAATTCTGATGACTGATTTTCCACCTGATTTAGAAAATTGTTGGATGTTGACTCTCCCTAAATTTTATCATAGAAATGTATTAATAAGATAAATCCAAGTTTTTTATACCTACTCCAGTAAGGGAGAATACCACCTTTATAGCCTCTTAGTAGCATCTGAAAAGGAGGAGATTAGAGAAGAGTAGTTGTAGGATTTGGGGTCTGGGTAGCAGTTGTGTGATTTTAAGGTGTGTCCTGCAGGAAGGGCAAATGGTTGGGATTACTCAGTATTTATGACATACTAGTATTAGATTGATGGATACAGCAAGGCCAAGGTCTTAATGTAATTTTTTATGATCAAGCTGTTAATCTAGATATAAAGCTATTTTAGTTGGTTCACAGTCTTATCTTCTAGGAGCAAATATTTCCTAGAACAAGTACTTCAGCTATTTGTTTTTAATTCTCAGTATTGTTCAACTGTATGCCTGGTCTCACAGATAGAGAAATATACAGAGAAATAAAACTTGTTTGTTTCAGCTCCAAAGATCAAGTTAAGTTCACAGTTACTCTTAAGACCCTAAAAGAAAGGTAGAGGCTCAACTAACAACAGAGCATCATGGGTACGGAAGGAGGCTTAAAAACCTCCCCACACAAGAATGCTTCACCCTCTGCTAATTGGAAAAGTGAGGTGGAATTTTGCCTTTCACTTGCCTTCCTGGATAATCATGCAAGATCTCCCACTTGCTAGTTACTTATTATAAGCTTACTATCTTAAAGATCCAAGGCAAAGAGCTATGGGAATATAATGTGAATAATACATATGCCCCTGACAATCAAACTAAGGTTATATCATCTTCTCTGACCTATTGATTAGAGAATTGGAAACCTTATTAAGTAATAAAACTATAAAGGTACATGTACTACACCACTTTGTACTAATCTTAGCTATAGAATGCAGAGAACCAAAGTATTGTAAGACATGGTCCTTGTCCTCAAGGAGTTCACATCATATTTACAGAGACAGAGCTAATGTTTAAAGAATAATAATAAAGTTACACAATGAATTACTAATTTCATGATAACAGTTAAAGGATCAAGCAATGTAATAAGCTACCAGTAATAAGAAATAAGAGAAGGCAGAGAAGGAATAGATTATCTCCCTTGAATCTAGTTTACACAGAATTTACAAGCTGAAAATAAGTTTTATTTGAATAGAATAAGTTTAATCCTTTGATTGGAACATAAACCCAGAGTTTTTTTCTAAACATATATTGCAACTTATTTTTAGGTTTGACACAGGTCAGAGATTTAGGAAAACAAATGTTTGAATTGCCTTTTTGTAGAACCTAAAATAGCTGGAAAATCCATACAATTACTGAAAATTATTGAACATGTACACAGGAGTTTACTAGGCTGAATGAGAGACACAGATCTAAAAGGGCAAATCCTCAGATTCTGAGAAATTCTGCTGTAGAGACCAAATTAAAATTATAATAATAGCTTAAAATATGAATAAAGAAGCCAAAAATATAAATTTATATGTGAGAACTATATCCTCCAATACTTACAGCCTTTATAATATTCTGTGAGTCTTTATTTCAAGTTTTATGCTTTTAACATGCAAAGGCTAGAAAATAAACACACATGACAAAATGTTAGAAATTCTGCAAGGAATATTTTATTAATTTATTCCAAATGATGAATTCAGTTGCTATGTTTCAACGTAGTCTGAGCTTATGCCAATGACCAGGATGGGATTTTAACTTGTACGTAGTCAGACTTTAAAAGATATAGGGTAGCTTGTTATTAAAATTGTGCACTGTCAATTGTGACAACTCAACTCTCATTAAATACTGCCAAATGGCTTAGCAGATAGACCTAATTTTTTATCATTTTTATGTCAATAGTGAAGGTGTAACTAATTGTAAACATGCATACAAGACAGATATCACAGATTTATTTCAAATCATTACAAAATTCTGAAAAGAGGCCAGGCATGGTGGCCCATGTCTGTAATCCCAGCACTGTGGGAGGCCAAGGCCGGTGGATCACCTGAAGTCAGGAGTTCGAGGCCAGACTGGCTGATGTGGTAAAACCCCATCTCTACTAAAAATACAACAATTTTCTGAGCACGGTGGTGGGCACCTACGATCCCAGCTCTTTGAGAGGCTGAGGTAGGAGAATTGCATGAACCCGAGAGGCAGAGGTTGCAATGAGCCGAGATTGCGCCAGTGCACTCCAGCCTGGGAGACAGAGAAAGGCTCTGTCTAAAAAAAAAAAAAAGAAAAGAAATTCTGAAAAGAAAGTCTCAGAAGAGAATTAAGTTGAGTTCACTTAATTTTACAGACATGTAAATTAGAAACTATAAAGGCAGAGGTGACAAGGTTATAAAGGACATGTGATCATAAAAGAGGGCAAAATCTGTTCAAAGGAGAACATCTGGAAATGGACTTCCATTTCCATTTAGTTTTGACTCTATTCCCTGTCTCTCAACAACATCTCCGAGGAACAAATAAATGGTAAAAGTGAGGAAAAAGTCCCAGAGCCTGAATACCATGAAATAAGATTCCAATTAATCAACCCATCCTAAATCTCACATTTAGACACATCAGTTCAATCAGGGCCTTATTAATATTTTATTGTGTATCCTAACTCAATAGGACATTTATCTGTGATTCCCTATATGCTAAATTCATTATTGCCTTTCTTACTACCTTCAATTTGTTTCAAAACTGACCTTTCCTAAGTTTTAAAGCTGTAATCATAGATTTTAAAGCAACAGCAAAGAACCTGATTAATTCATCTAAATGTATTAAACTATAAATGAGAGAGAATTATATCATAATCTGCTACCATTTTATTGTGTTAAGGCACACTTTGTATTTTAATAGCTGTCTTCAGGACTTAATGGCTTAATTTAGAGAACAGAATTTTATGGTCGAGTCTTGAGGGTGATAATAGATGGTGACCAGCACTTTTATATCCTTGTAGTGCACTTTGAACTGGAGATCAGATTCACTACCCTGGTGTCTGGAAGCAGACAAAAATCAGGGAGGACTCTGCAGGCATCTGTGGGATTCCATGTATCCTGCAACCTGTTGCCTCTGTAGATACCTCAGAGAGCAAATATTACCCATGGGAGTTACAGTGCACTGCTGCGAAACCCTTACCTGTCTTTTATTATATTTTACTTTTTATTTTTATGAGACAGAGTCTTGCTCTGTCTCCAGGCTGGAGCAATCTCAGCTCAACGCAACCCCCGCCTCCTGGGTTCAAACGATTCCTCTGTCTCAGCCTCTGGAGTAGCTGGGACTACAGGTGCGTGCCACCACGCCTGGCTAATTTTTTGTATTTTAGTAGAGACAGGGTTTCACCATGTTGGCCAAGATGGTCTCGATCTCCTGACCTTGTGATCCACCTGACTCGACTTCCCAAAGTCCTGGGATTATAGGCGTTTGCCACTGGTCCCGGCCCTTTACCTATCTTTTAAGAGTTTAAGGGTTAAAAAAATATTGAAAACCTTTGCCTTTCAATTTTTGCTCCTATGCCTATGACTGCTTCTAGAAATAAGATGTGATAGGCAACATTGAGCACATATTTTGAGAATCCTCCACATTTTTCTGTGTTTGTTGTTTTTGTCTTGTTTTGCTTCCTAAACACATATCTCTAGATGTTCTATTCAGTAATTGATTCTAAAACAATCTATCAGCAAAATTAAATTATTGAATACACAACTGGCTTATTGTCAAAATTAGACAAGATTCTGTGTGAAGTGTTACATTTAAAATGATAAGCACACCACAAATGTAAAGTATCAAGTAGCTCTGCAGAGATGGAAAAGAGAAAAAGCCACTTCAAAATAGGGTTTTTGGAGTAATAGCAATTTCCTTTGGCTAGACTTTTGGCATCATCTGAATGAAAAAGTGGCACCAGTTTGACAAGATTAAGTAAAGTTTGGTCATTGGCACTGCCAATTAATTCATTATAATTCATTAACTTTATTTTCTCACTTACGAGCACCTCTTATGTATACTTCACTGTAAAAGGCAATGTGGAAGATGTGAAATATATATAACATCTGGCTCCTAGCCTCTGGGAATTATAGAGTAGGTTGAGAAAACAACGTATGTGATGGTGACAGAACAAAGTCATAAAGAGAATGCCTAATATGTTGTGACAGTAATTTCAGAAATGGATGAGCTCACTAGGTATAAGAACCGGGAGTTAGGGAAGCACTTTGGACAAAGTAGGACTTGCAGCCAACACTAAAGAATAGGTCTGGGCCCTGAAAACCCCACTCTTAAGAATTTTGCATGAAAAACAAAGAAAAATAATAAGGTAAATATTGCATCTTCTACATATTGCTTTCATGAAATATTTTTTTCTTTATTTACATATCTTCAACATTTTCCATAAACATTGAATTTTCTCACTAGAAAATCAAGTATAAGTGTTTTCCATCCATTCTCAATAGTCTTCCCCAAGCCTTTGAAATCACTCCATCTTTCAGGAGTATCTTTGTCAGTGAGTCAGCTTGATGCGTAAAAGGAATTCATGCGTAAAGGCTATTAACACAGTCATCATCAAATATGGTCTGCCACCAGATTTATGTCCAGGCCAACTTTGCTCTTTACAATACAATCCATTAACTGTGCATAAACATGTTCAAGCAATTTAGATAATGTGGGTAATGGTGAAACTGAGTGATAGCCATGCCCTAGGGAAAAATGTTTCAAAACTGGTGGCGTTTTGAATTTCCTGTCCAGATGTTAACTGATTGTTGTGATAGCAAATTAAACATAAAGAGATAAAGAGGGGAGCATTCCAAAGAATTATCATTGCCAGATATTTTTCTTCCCTAAATGTCCCTGTGTGGCCCCAGAATGGATTCATTAACATTTTATTAATCTTGTTATATATATTCACACGCGCGCGCGCACACACACACACACACACGTGTAATTTTTTCTTAAATTAAAATTATACTTTCTAGTGTATTTAAAAATTGGAGGGACATGAACTTTGGACCTTTGTGTTAGACTTAGCATAAGAATTGTGGACTATTATTGTTTAAGGGAAACTTAGAGTGTATCTAATGCAGTCCTAATTATATAGATGAGAAAATTGAGGACCAAGAGGGTGACATGGCTTTATCCTTGTCAGACAGCTCTTGCTGATTGAGCTGAGAGCACAGCTCCCTAGGGTTTTCCTGCCTTCTTAGGGTTTTCCAGCTCATCAAGCTGGATTAGGTCAGAAACAGTTAATTCATACAGTATTGTTCTGTTTAGGTTTATATGAGGTGATGATGAATAAATGTTCCACAGTTCACTACATAATTTAGAAAGTTCTGAATAGAAGGTTTTTCACATTTTTCTTATTGTTGAAGTCCACTGTCAAACTTGAAGATAACTTGGTGCTTCAGTTGTACTAATACAGATGTTAATAATAATCAATGACTATATTGGGTCTTCACTATATGCCATGCACTGTACTGAACACTTTATTTGCATCATCTCAGTTAATCTTCACACTTAGCCTGAAAAAGACTATGAGTTGACTTTTACCCATGAGAAAACCGAGATTCCACAAGTTGAGTCATTTACAGTACATGAGTGACACTACTGAAATTTGAACCCAGGTCATCTGACTCTAAAATAAATTTAGATGCACTTGCAAACATAGACACTAAATCAAAAAATATTCCTATTGGCGCACAACATGTATGAGGAGATTTAGGTGCTATATAGTAGGGATTGTTGTGGTCTGGATGGAGAATCTCTATTTGGCCTATAAATATTGAATTTTAGACTGGATCATATTCAGAGGCAGTATATAGAATAGTTACGCACTCAGATGTGGGCCCAGATGGCCTGGGTTCATATCTCAGCTCTACACTAGATGTCCTGTGGCTATGTGACTGTAGACAAGTCAGCTTACTTCACTAGGTCTGTTTCCTCATCTGAAAATAGCAGGTAACACAAAGAGTATTAGGAGGATTAAATAAACTAATGCCTATAAAATGTTTTCTTTTAAATTATTCCTTTTGGTTTCTTGTGATCTAGTTTCACAAGTAGAAGTGGAGAGAAGGCCTAGAAATAGTGATCAATATGTTTACAGATCTATCTCAGATAAACCATAATAATCAATGACATTTTCTTAAAATTAGACAATTTCAAGCACCAAAACATTGCTTCAATCATCAAACTATTCTAATAAACTCCTAAAGTTGAATAACCATTTCAGAACAGTACTTCAAACATATTTTCACTAAAAGAAAACTTCACAATGTGCTTTCTGTAAATGACATGCCGTTTATGCTAACGAGAGAGAACTCTGTAGCCAAGCAGCAGCTTGAACCTGAGTCAGTCATTCTCTGTCTTTATAACCCAGGCTAGCTCGTCAGTATGTATGATATCCATTTTCTTCTCTGTAAAATAAATTATGATATTAATAATTCCTACCTCACAACATTTTTTATGGAATAAATACATACACAAACCTGCAGAAATTTGCCACAGAATAAGTGCTGTATAAGTTGTAGCTACATTATTGTTCCATGCTAACTGCCAAGTTTCAATTAGGACTACTGAAGCCTGTGACTACAGGAAGATAGGTGTACACTGATATATCTACTCACTTAACTTGTATTGAGAAAGACCACTTAGGCTTCATAGTCTTGAACATGTTATACTGCTATAGTCCTTTTCAGTCTGTGAGCCTTGTAATAGGTTGTGTTCTGTAGGATGTAGACTCTAAAATGAAGTTCAGCTCTGCAATGCAAACCCAATGACAGTCTCAGCCAAATCTATTAGGAAAGAGTTTTGGAGATAGAACTGCCTTTCAGCATTGTTCTGTATTGGGTCAACATGTCAACATAGCCAACATTGAAGAGTTTCTGATGAAAACCACCCTTGGAATGAGCTTGGCTAGGCAGCTCCCAGAAGACAGGCAATGACTAAAGGAGTTGACAACTGAACACTATCTGCCTACTACATTTCCAGCAGCTAGGTAATGTCTCTTATTATAGGGGGACCTAGGAGGCCTATCACAGTGTCTGTCATAATACTTACTAAATTCATTATACATTAGATTTATCATCTAGTAGCCAGCCTGGTAACATATCTAGTTGTCTTACCTTGATCCAACTGACTATGCAAAAATTATAGCAATCTGTTAATTCAAATTCTAATGCTCTTATCCTTTATTTAACTTTATTTTTAAAATATATGTATATTGAGTCTACCTTCTTGAAACACTGAAAATTATACTGCAAACTATAATTGTTATTCCCCAAAGGCCTACCTAGAATGTAGCTACAAATAATTCCAACTATCTCTCCAGCAGTAAAAATATAATGTAAAAGACTTAAATCTCTTTAATAAAAGATAACTGTTTTTAAAGATTAGAAATTATCGTTATATGGACTGGAGACATGAAGAATGACAGATGATGCGACCATCTTGAGGTGCATGAAGATTTTTTAAAAGAACTATCTAGAATTTTTTTAGGGCAGAAAAAGATATTTAAAGTGAAGGTAATTTTGCTACTTTTATTATTATTTTTTTTAATTAAAATGACTTCCCGTGGAGTCTGAGTGTTGATCCGATGATAGAGAATATTGCTTCAAGTAAGACAACTTAGTTCTGCAGTGTTCCTGGCATGGAGATATAGTCAGGAAGAGCATTAAGTAGAGCCCCAGGACATGAATGATTATGGTGGTCAGGATATCTTTGTTTCTCTTTAGTTCTTTATTTCCTATAGTCTAATAAGTTGCTTCTCTAAGGCAACACCTTTTTATACCACATTTTTCTTTGTTTAATACTCAAGTTAAAATGTGTATGCTTTGTTTTTAAAAATCGTGATTAAGTTCAGGTTTGTTCAATTGAATTAACAAGTACTGACCACTTTCCTTAGCGAGGAACAGTTCAATATAGGTTTTTTGAAGACCTTTTACCGCATGGCAAACAATAGTAGTTTGTTGTCAACATTTGAATTTGTAGGAGGAAGAGGAGTATGTAACCTACATACAGCAAAGTGCAAAACATAAATGCACAACTCAATAGGTTACACCAGAGTGAAAACCCATAAAACTGCACTTCAGTTCAAGATATCAAGTGTTCTAACACTCTGGTAAAATATTAAATATCAGTGTTATCAGTGGCTATTCATAACATTTTCCTAACCTCAAAAATAAAGTTTTAACATTAAAATGGAAGTATGATGTTTGCTCTGGATTTTTTATAAATACTTCTTATAACTTTGAAGAGCTCCCTTTTATCCTTTGTTAGTTAAATATTTTTATATTAATGTATAATAACATTGAAGTTTTTGCATCTATTGATATAATTGTGTACTTTTTCTTGTTTCTTCTGTTCCCAAAAGTAATTACATTGGTTTTTTGTTGAATATTAAACCAAATTTTAATTCTCAGAATAACCTCAGTTTGTGATTTAATGTTCATTTCTATATTGATGGATTTGGTTTGCCACTATTTTATTTAAGATTTTGGCATCTATGTTTGTGAGACTGGACTCTGATTTTCTACTGTGATAACTCTCTTGTTAAATTTTATCAAAGCTGATACCATACCAAGCAAGAATAATTATGTAAGATTATGTTTGTAATAAATACTCAAATTCATGATTTGAAAAACTTGTTTTTGCAGAGGTGTTTAGTTACAGATTTATTTTATAATTATAAGATTATTCTACGGCCGGGCGCAGTGGCTCAAGCCTGTAATCCAGCACTTGGGAGGCCGAGGCGGGCGGACCACAAGGTCAGGAGTTTGAGACCAGCCTGGCCAATATGGTGAAACCCCGTCTCTACTAAAAATACAAAAATTAGCCGGGGGTGGTGGTGGACGCCTGTAGTCTCAGCTACTCAGGAGGCTGAGGCAGGAGAATCGCTTGAACCTGGGAGGCAGAGGTTGTAGTGAGCCGAATCAGGGCCACTGCACTCCAGCCTGGGAGACAGAGCAATATTCTGTCTCAAAAAAAAAAAAAAAGAAAAAAGATTATTCTGATTTTTTTCTTTGTATATGGCATTTATGTATTATTTTTCTGGGAATTAGTTTATTTAATGTAAAGTTTGCTGAGTTATAATTAATCGTACTTGCTTATGATATTTTCAGTGTCTGATGAAGTTACATTACACCCCTTTTTTTCTTCCTGATTTTAGTTACTCTCTGCTATCTCTCTTTTTTGCTCCGTATGTCCAGGAATTAATACAATTAAATTGCTGTTTTTTAAGAGCTTCTGTTTTGCTTTGCTTTTTATTAGACTAATTTCTGCTCTTATGTTTGTTATTTTCTTCCTATTACCTACTACATTTTTAGTCAGAATTTTTTGTTGTTTGGTTAATTTCTTAACATTGATACGTAGCATACTGATTTTAAAACTTTATTTCTTATACATGCGTTAAAAAAAGTTTTGAATTTCCCTCTAGGTTGCAACCCACAAGTTTGAAGATATAATATTTTTTTCTAATTCTAAATATTTTGAAGTATTTTCTAATTTTAATTATGATTTCTTCTTTAATACTTTGTTTTTTTATACAACTATTTATTAGTCTCTGCATAGAAAAGTATTTTCCAATTACCTTTTGTATTTAATGATTTCTAGCTTAATTGGACATTTGTGAGACAATATACTCTATAATTTCTGCAATATTTATATAATATATAATATTTCTATTATAATTTAAATTCTTTGGAATGTAAGAAACTTTGCATTATGCAAATATATGACCAATATTTATAATTGCTTTACGTGTACTGGAAAAATATGTGCATTCTACAGTTATTGACTGCAATGTATACTAATTAGGTCAAGTTTGTCAATAATGTTCCTCAAATCTGTATTTATACTGTCTATATAAAGCTATATATTTTTCCCTTAAATAAAAATAAGATTATATGGTACATAAATATATAGATAATTTATACATATATAAGAACATATAAATCTATATATTTTTTCCTCAAATCTATATATTTAAACTGTCTTCATTTGGAAACATATTTGACCTCTTCCCACTCTTTGAAAAATTTAACTACTGTCTACTATCTGTAATCTCTTCACTTTGGCCTTTAATTTTTACTACCCCATTGACTTTCCTCATTTGTTTTTCTCTACTCATGACCCCTGAAAAATCTCTTCCATTTTATTTTTTCCAGTTATCTTCAATATGCCAATTACTACTAAATCTGTATTATCATCAAGATTTTTTTACTGAGTTACAATCCCATATACTCAACTTCTTAATTTTGATATTCTAAGGCATTCAAAACTGAACACATTTGCCCTCATTTTTAGATTTTTTTTTTTTTTTTTTTTTTTTTTTTTTTTTTTTTTTGAGACGGAGTCTCGCTGTGTCTCCCAGGCTGGAGTGCAGTGGCGTGATCTCGGCTCACTGCAAGCTCCGCCTCCCGGGTTCATGCCATTCTCCCGCCTCAGCCTCCCGAGTAGCTGAGACTACAGGCGCCCGCCACCATGCCCGGCTAGTTTTTTGTATTTTTAGTAGAGACGGGGTTTCACCGTGTTAGCCAGGATAGTCTCGATCTCCTGACCTCGTGATCCACCCGCCTCGGCCTCCCAAAGTGCTGGGATTACAGGCTTGAGCCACCGCGCCCTGCCCATTTTTAGATTTTTATGGCAATAATGGTCCACTAATAAAATGCCCTACCCCAAAGCTTAAATATTACCCTTGATTACTTCATTGTCCACTTGTACAATTAATAATCACATATTTCTTGAATACCTGTTATGTATCTGGCACTACTTTTAATAGAGGATGGAGGCAGAGAAATTATAGGCAGATAGGGGCATGTCCCCTGTAAAACTCCACCTTCAAGCCAAGGTAGCCTGAAACCTGAGGCCCAAAGTGAGAACTTCCATTCCTGTTTGCCCACTCTCTCCTGATTGGTTCTTCCTAAATAATGTCTTTTTACCAATCAAATGTTGCCTTTTCCAAAACTACAGACTGCCTGCCCTGCCCTTGCCTATCCTGAGCCTATAAAGACCCCAGACTCAGTCAGTAGGGGAGAGAGAGGCAGCTTTCCTTCAGAGAGGCAGCCTCACTTCAGCGAGACAGTATGACTTCAGGGAAGAGCCTGCTGGACTTCATGAGCTGGCCAGAGTTCAGGAAAGATTACCTGCCCATCCCATCCCTTCTCCAGCTTCCTTCAACATTGAGAACCACTTCCATCACCTAATAAAATTCTCTGCCTTCATCATCCTTCAAGTGTCTATGTGACCTCATTCTTCTTGGATGCTGGACAAGAGCTGTGGACCCACCATGTGCAGGCACCCAGAAGAGTCTGTCACATTGTCCCTTTGCCCTCACCGGTGGAGGGCAGCTGCCCCATGCGACAATGCAAGTGGCCAACTGAGCTGATACACTGCTGTCCATGGACGGTGGAGCTAAGAGAGTACTATAACATGCCCCAGGGGCTTTGGGGTTGCAGGCATCCCCATCTCGGCAGTCACACAGAGCTTACTCTTATGTCAGTGCCCAGAGAGGCCGGGGGAGTCCCACACTCACCTGCTCACATGCTCCTTCTCACAAGGGGTCGAGCATGGTAGGCTGAGAAAACATTTGCCCCTGTTACGAGTCCAAAAAGGGTCTGAGAAAATCCTGCATCACTTTAATTATCAATTAGACTCTATTTCTTTTGTATTTCTTAAGTCACTCTTTCCTTTATTCCTGTAATAGGTAACATATTTTCTCTTACCCAAATGTTTTTATTTTTTTATTTTTTGTCTTCACCAAAATAATTTTAATTGTATTTCAGTTGTTTCCTTAGATATCAGTTTCTCTGGGAAAATCAATCTGAGACTTCTCTTGAGCTGACAGACCCTGTTTCATCACTATCTCTCCAGTCATTGCTACAAACATCAACATTTTTCTGATATCCAAGTCTGTTATACACTTGCCAAAAATCTATAGAAATAGGTCACAATAACTGTCTAAATTGAGAACTCCCTTGAGCTTTCTTGCTTTATTCCAATGTCACTAAGACCAATAAAATGATAAATGAACAGACTTGTGCTTTGAATCCAGAGTTCTGGAGAGAGGTATAAAATCTCCTACTTTGATTTTTACCTTTTGTGGCTCTATGTGTCTGAGTCCTGTGCACCAAGTTTCCAGACAGGTGGTCACACCCTGGAAGGGATCTTGGCCAAAGCATCAGAGTTTTATAAGTATGTATTTCATGATCTCTAAATTATGATCCTGAGATCAGTATTTCATTGCTTTCTTTTGATATCTTAGTAGGGAAATAGGAGGAAATTATAAGAGATGCCTAGACGCAGCTGGAGATTTTTCAAAGGATGACATAGCAGGTTTTAAAACTCATGGGTTTGAACCATATACTCATTAATATATGGAGTTTTTTGGAATAATGCTCCACAAGACAAGTATGGTGTCCCTACTTGGAATCACTATAGCCATTTTTCACCCCAACTGTAGCACTCATCACATTCTATGTGAGGTGAGTGTTTACCTACTGCTTTGTCTGCTAGTCATGGCTATTTAATTACAAAGACTTCACATTGTTCCCCATTATATTCCCAATGCTTAGAAGAATATCTAGTGCAAGGCAGGTGTTAGGTAAAAATGTCGACTTGAGTTGATTCTAACAAAAACATAATAATAGAAATATTACTGGCTTTAGAAATCAATAGGAATCTGATAAAATCACTAAACAATTTTGGGCCTCAGCTCTCTATTCTGTAGAAGAATTTTGGAAGAGATTATTTTCTAATTTTATTTCAGCTTTGAAAAATGATAAGGCTAAGAGGCTCAGCTGAAGTCATCAGGACCTGCTTTACTCTATTTCTGGATCACACTTCCTCTGGGATGACTGAATTTTTTGTGTTTTGACTGCAACCCATTATATGAGGTCAGGTATGGAATTTTCCACTTGTGGCATCATGTTGGTACATCAAAATGTTTCAAAGTTTGGAGCATTTTGAATTTTAGATTTTTGGATTTAGGATGCTCAATCTGTAATGAACTTTATCTCAGTTTGAGGTAGGAAGACACAGATTAGTGTCCTATTAAAGTCTTAGCTCTGCTTATGGTGTTTGATAAATATCTGAGAAGCATATTTGTTAGACTTCTAGACCCGCCATCTTCTATAATGTATATTTACATTAATACATTTTCGTATACTGAGAAAAATACATTGAATGTATTTATTATATTCAATAAAATTATACTTTGTGGAAATAAAATATTTTACATTAGTAATTTACATTTGCACCTTCTATTTCAGACCAGGTCATTTATATATTTTGTTTAAAAATGACAGACATTGGATAATACGAGGATCAAGGCTATTTTATTTCCTAGACAGTTTGATAACATCCATGTATGCTTTCTGCCAAATGGAAATTAAGTCAAATTGTGACTGATATAAATGGATCAATGAATGCAAATAAAATTAACAAATGGTAATCAGACCTGCATCAACACAGGTGAGCCTGGCAAAGACATTAAAGGAATGTTTTCCCCTGGGAAGAAATATCATTAATAGGCAAATTAGTTGCATATCAGCCCACAGCAAATTTTTTACCTCCCTCAACTGGTTGGAGGTTGTCTGGAACAATGGGAAAATACCACCAAAGAATTTTTGTGAAAAATAACGTGATGTCTTCAACTTATGGCTAAAAGAATCCATTATGTGAATGCAGGATGTAGAATGTGCCAGACGTGGGTAGCATAAGCTTTATGACAAAGCTCTTGAGGGCTGAGTGAGAAGAGAGATCAATATAAACTATGGCATAAGCTGCTTCAGAGCTTGGACAATTCTGGGCTGGATTAATAAATAATAATGAGATAATTCCCTTGTACAATCATGGAAGCATATACTTATTTATAATATTAAAAGTAAAAATTAACATCCACAAATAGGAAGCATGACACAACCTAAATTAATAAACGTATTTCACTGGTATAATATAGTTATTGAATGGTAGCTGTAGAAGTATACAGAGAAGTTCAGAATTTGATGTAAGCTTAGGGTATGCAAACTGAAAGCAACATTTAAATGTCTTAATATTGACACTAATTTCAGGTCTCCAGGATATAAAAATGAAAAATTATGGGTGGTACATATTCATTGTTAGATGAAAGAAGTAAACCATCAAGAGGAAATACTCTTTTCTAGAAACTGAATTTCACCTATTTATCATAGCTCTTTATAGAAGAAAAATTAGAAAGCAGTAACATTTTATGATTTTATAACTTTAAAACTGCACATTTTCAAAAAGGAGCCTCAAATTTTATTTAGTTTAAGCTTTATGGATGAAAAGCTGTTGTTATGCAAACTGAAGGCTGTTTTTCTAACAGTTTATGGTATACAAGGGATTGGAGAGAAAGGAAAATATCTGTGAGCTTGTCTGATATACCTATTATAATGATCATGCATGTTTGCGTTTTTTAAGATGAGGTTTTTCATAAAAGCATTTACTGAAACGTATCATTGACATCATTCATTCTTTCTCATTTTCTTTCCTTCTGTAATCTAGCACATCTTCTGTGTTCTTTCTACTTAGTATCCTTAGGTACCAATTTCTGCCCGCTCACTAGCTTATAGGTTAGCATTCAGGTTTTGCCAAACAGAAATTTTGTGCAAATTTCTCTGTGGAAATGCCAGTCCTAACTTCAGAAGGTAGTCTAGTGGTAAAGGGCATGGGATTTACCATATAACAGTCATGGTTTTGAGCCCTTTGTTTTAGGATTCAAGCAAATTGCTAAATGTCTTTAAGCCACAGATGCTCATTTAGGAATGATATCTACTTCAGAATATTGTGAAAGTGAAAAGCAGCCAGGCTGGGCTCATGCCTGTAATCCCAGCACTTTGGGAGGCGTAGGTGGGCGGATCACCTGAGGTCGGGAGTTGGAGACCAGCCTGACCAACAGGGAGAAACCCTGTCTCTACTAAAAATACAAAATTAGCCGGGCACGGCGGCGCATGCCTGTAATCCCAACTACTCAGTAGACTGAGATAGGAGAGTCACTTGAACCTGGGAGGCGGAGATTGTGGTGAGCCGAGATTGCGCAGTTGCACTCCAGCTTGGGCAACAAGAGCGAAACTCCGTCTTTGGGAAAAAAAAAAAGAAAAAAGTTAAAAGCAATGTGTGTCTAACTCTTATGGCAGTTCTTGGCATACTCTCAGTATTGCCATACAGTAAGTTCTTGGCATACAGTAAGTATTGCCGTATAGTAAGTTATTGGCATATAGTAAATATGACATTTGTTGCCAGAAATAGCAAATGAAAACACTGGATGCCCCGTTGGATTTAAATTTTAGATAAACAGTAAATAATTTTCTAATATTTTATGTCCTGTGGGAATAAATGAAAGAAAAAAATGAGAATAAGAAAAGGCTATTTATTCATAGCAAGAGAGTCAGCTACCATCACTTGTATTCTGGGAGAGACCGAAAGGCAGGCAGAGAAGTGAGAAAGCTTTATAGTGGAAGCAAGCAAAAGATTCAGCTCTGCCCTGATTGAAGGTTTTTGCAATACAGAATCTTGTAGGCGGGCTAACCTGAACGGGACATCCTATGTGATAGACTAAGAGTGCACATTTAACCTTTTTTGGTTGACCCTTAGTTGAAAGCAGACACGAAAATTAGGGAAACTTTCAGTTGTTAACCCAGACCTAACCATTCTGATTTTTAAAGAAGTTATTGTTTGGCTTCCTGGATTGTTTCTGGAGATAGCAGTCTGGCTTCCTGCAAGTCTGACATAGAGCAGAATGGCTTCCTGGACTGGTTATTATAGATATGAAGTTGGTTTCCTGGGAAAGTTATGGAAGGTTGTGGGTCAGCATTTTATTTTTAGGTATGGTCTGACCACTGTCCATTTGTATGTTCATTCTCTCAGTCTTAAATATTGCATGGTTTTCTGAATTTTATCTGGCCACAGTAATATTAAGTACTTGCTAAATGGTAGATACTACATAATTGATGTTACAGTGATAATGACATGATGTATTAGTCTCCTAGGAGCACTTACATTTTATAAGAAGACCATGAAGACAGGACTTTGTTACATTACAGTATCACATTATAGTTTCATATGATTCATACTATGGAATTTTCTTGAGGAAATCATTTAAGTCAATCAAGCCCTCACATCACACTGTGATATTAACCATCTGCACATAAAGTCAACTCAGGCCAAGATATAAGCTTTTTCAGTTGAGGGAAATAGTTTAGATTAGTGAGAAAACACATGGCTCTCAAGCAATTCCCATACATCTCATTTAAGCAAAGTCCAGTATTCTCACTGTATTTTTTTTCTTTCTTCGCTTTCTCTAGCTCTTCTAATGTTTATTGATTCTGCTCCCTTTATCACTTCCCATTGATTGGTGGGTGTCTATAGTTATGCATTAGGGGTATTGATCCTAAAGAAATGGCCCTCTAATGGAGGTCAGCTGAAGTCAGACATGGAGCTTCGCCCTCTCTTAATTTTTGCTAATTTGGTTTATTGAGATTTTGCTCTTTTCATTTTCCAGTGTGCAAAGGATTGGTTTAGGATGAGGGAAGATTTTTAATATGTTTACTAGCTTTCTGTCATGTTAGCGTTTCTCTTGTCATTATGGGCTGGGTGTTGTGATGCCGATTGCCAGGACCCATCTGGCTTGAACGTCTTGTTGTCGGAAGTTGCTCTGCAAGGTGAGGCATGCACTAGCTCTGGCAAGCTCCTTCTTCTCAAGTGAGAGAAAATTGTGCATGCCAGTTTCAATACCATATGTAGCTGTTTCTAATGCTTGTTCTTTTCGGTTGTAAATAACAGCTGAAGCAAACTTTCTAGTGCTTAATCCGGACTCATGGGCTTTAGGGTATCAAAGTAAACCCACAGATTTTGGTTTTCAAATTCTGAGGCATGTAATCAAGAAGATATTGTAAACCTAAAATGGCAACATGTCTATAGGAAAAAGAAAGCAATATGAAGAAAAGGGGCTTTGGACTGAGACAAAGCTGTTTTGATGCTTTGTACTAATGCTGCCACTTAGTAGTTATGTGACCAGGGAAGAGTTATTTGACCTTCTTGAATTTCAGTTTTCTCACCTATAAATTTAAGCTTCATGCCCCTTAATTGCCATGGAAGATTAGAGGTAGTATTACATGACATATAGCCAGGGATCTTGGCATCAACATACACTAATAATAATAGTAATTTTCATTGTTATAATTATTATTAGAAAATGAAGAAGAACTTCTAGAAGTTATTTAAAAAATCCATCAGGACTCCAGTCCATCATGTTTTTTAACCAAAAATGATATTGCAGAATAAAGTTTTGGGGAAGTATTTCCAAAAAGCCTGAAAAAGTAGAAGGGCTATTTCTGGAAACCTTACTCTTTCTTGTGGAGAAGAACTTCACATAAGTCCTATGCAGTTATATAAAGGAAAAAAAAAACCATATTGCACAAACTCTGCCTTTGGTAAGCTTATTTAATCCGCTTGGAGAAATGAAAAAGCAATAAAATATATAAAGCAATTAAAGAGTAGTGCAGTGGAATGTGTAATGAAGAATCCGATTTTGTAGTGGCATCTGGGAATTTCAGCACTTTAAAGAAGGAGTTAATCAGGGTCGAGTTGGTCAGGTTTTTATATTGCCATGACATCTTTTTCTCCCCAAAAATTCACTATATAGGTATTTCCCTTCCTGGAAAATATTAATTCATATGCTTCATTTATTTTTCTACTTCATGTTTTACTGCTATAGTCCTATATTTACCTAATTTCCTTGGTACTGTGTAGACAGAAACTGAGAATGTTCTGCTTCCAAAATGCCTGGTTTAATATAAATTAAAAGATTTTTTAATTTTACATGTAAATAAAAACAAAGCAACAAAAATAAACAACACAACCTGGGGAAATTGGCTTAATGGCTCAAACTGGGACTACGGAAAGACCAGGTTTTACCCCAAATCCCAATACTTTCTTTGCTCATCTTCCTGTCATGTAGTTTTGCTTGTCTTATCTAAAGAACTGTGTTATTGGAGAAGGATTTGGCTATATTCTTTTGCGAACCTCCTAGCAGCTTTGAATAGCATTTTTGCTCAAAGTAGTTCCCTAAACAGGTGCCAGCCCATAAACTGCGTATGATTAGCATGAGATAAGTATAGAACTTGAAAGTAAATGACATTTTTAAAAAAGAGGCCGGGTGTGGTGGCTCACGCCTGTAATCCCAGCACTTTGGGAGGCCGAGTCGGGTGGATCACGAGGTCAGGAGATCGAGACCATCCTGGCTAACACAGTGAAACCTCCTCTTTACTAAAAATACCAAAAATTAGCCAGGCGTGGTGGCGGGCACCTGTAGTCCCAGCTACTCTGGATGCTGAGGCAGGAGAATGGCATGAACCCGGGAGGTGGAGTTTGCAGTGAGCTGAGATCACGCCACTGCACTCCAGCCCGGGTGACAGAGCGAGACTCCATCTCAAAATAAATAAATAAATAAATAAATAAAAGAAAGAAAAGAAAAATTTGTAGCACTTTAACATTACTATGATATTCAAGGGCATAATCAGTTGAATTGTTTTATTAAACAGGGCTTGGTGTGGGTGTACATTAGGACTGTGTATCCAGGTATGACAGTTGGAAAAGAAAACAAACAGCTGTCTCCATAGATAGTTTGAAAAACGATGCATTAGTGAACCCACTAGGTCTGTCTGATATTGGTAAAGACAACTAGAGTCCTTCCCATCTTATCAATCAGGAGCCGTATTCTTTAGAGATTTTGTATTGGGGAAAGGTTTAATTAAATTCTTATGCAAATCAGAAAGCATCTTAAAAACTGTGATGTACTTAACTCAGAGCTCTTTTCCTTCTGAAGGGGGATGGGAAACAGGATGATATAACATTTCTGAATATTTTGATAATCTCAAAGTAAAGTGAACATTACTCAGCAGAGGCTAAAAGAGCTGGTGGCATTTTTCTTCTCTATTACTGTTCATATCGTTTCTATGGGGCTTAATGTTCCTTTTCTTTGTCTTTATTAACCGACAATGAGGAAAAGGTATGTTAGTATTCCCAAACGAAGCCTCTCCTCTCTCATTTTGAGATAAAGCTCTAAAGAAGTAAAATTTGGTTGCTTTGCCTGCTCACCTCCTTTTTTTCTGCTATTTTCTTGCCTTCCGGTCTTCCATGTCCAGGGCTTTCATGCTGCTTTTCTAGTATGTTGGTATTCCACACACGTGGGCTCCTAAGCAGAGGTAGAGTGGAGGAACTTCGGCTTTACTCTCCCCATCCTACTCTGTGTCATTTCCTTCAGCCTAGCTTAGCCACTGATGATTCTATATCTGAAGTAGATACAGAATCTATTGTAGATCTTTATTTCCAGGGAGCGTTAAACCCACTGTGACCTCCAAGACAAGAAAGGAAGGACACTTACTCGAGAAAAAAAAAAAAAAAAATAGAAAGTCAAGTATGAGATGAAAGATTTCTTATTTAATATTGGTTGGTTTGGTTTGATGTCACATTTGCCCTTATGGATTATTACTGTCCAAATTTTCTTTCTTCCCACAACTTTGAAATGGGAGTAGGAAGTGTGTAAGAAATAAGTTCTTAAATAAGAAATAAGATTCACATCTAGAAAGGGAACTTAAAGATTACCTCATTTTCCACTTTCCAAAGTAGAAAACTGAAGCCCAAAGAAGTGAAATGATTTGGATACTTTACTATAAACAAATGCATTGTTGTTGATAATGAGATAAACAATTTTATATTTGGAAAATACCAATTTACTATATTTATTTAAATGATGTCATATTGAGAAAACAGTCTGATTTTATAACTTTTATTTTATTTAGTAAAATTAATGTATAACTCTTTAAAGAGTTTAATTTATATCTATTTATTTATAACTCTTATTTAATCTCCAGTTATTCTGAAAGTATCTGGTGCTCATGGTATCTAAAACTGATTCCTGCCTTCACACGCATTAATTTATTTACATTGAAAACCTTACCTTTAAAGATTATCATTCTGAGGTACAATTCCAACTTTATGTGTACTTCTCTGCACATCATTTATACATATCCTGCTACAATAGCTATTAAATATTGCGTCAATAAATCTTTTAATAAACAAGTAGCAGGAGAAGTTTTTGGAAGATAATATTATATAAATAGAATGGACTAATGTAAGCTTTGGAGAAATCTCCTTACGAGGGCATTGAGTGTGGCCAATGTAGAACATAAGTTTCCAGAAATATTTTTTACAATAAATTTTATTATGTATATTTAAGGTGCAGAACATGATGTTATAAGTTGTGTGTATGTATGTGTAAATGATTACTGTAGTGGAACAAATTAATATATCTGTTATCTTACATAGCTATACATTTTTTATAGCTGGGTCAAGAGCTGCCATAATCTACACATTTAGCAAAAATCCTGAATATAATATACAATTATTAACAGTAGTTCTCATATTGTTCAATATATCTTTTGACTTGTCTGAAACATTTTGACCTGAAATCTTACTCTAATTAGAAATAGTTAAAAGTGAAATATTGTAACTGGAAGCTTCACAGGTTATAAGTGTATGATTCTTTAAGTAGAAACATTTGACTTCTTATGTCAAAGGGCGGTGTGAGGACAGTTTGAGGACTCCTGCTTGACCAGCTCATTCAGCAAAATTAAATGTATTTAGTTTTGTGCTTGCATGGTTTAACAATCATGTCTGTTATGAGACTAATTTATGTCAAGCATGTCAAAAACATCCTAAAGGATGCAATGAATTCACTCTGGCATGACCTACTTTTAGCTTAATTTGTAGGTACATATTTAAGTGTGCAAAATATTGAATGTATTTATTGGACTGTGATATTGTTTGAAAAAGCAGTATAGTGCCTCACTGTATACTTGCATATTTAAATATTTTTCAACTGTTTTAAAATGTTTATTCATGTAATTCTAATTCATTTCCCTAGCTACTCAGTAAAAATTAATTTTTATATAGATAACCTTATTTTAGTTCTGCAAAACATTTTGGAAACTACTCAAGACTATTGTAGAAGTATGTGTGTATGTGTGTATGTGTGTGTGTGTGTGTAGAGAGAGACACAGAGAGAGAATGATAACAAAATGTTACCCGACCCCCACCATTGCATGTGTAAATAATGGAGTTTCAAATATCCAGTCATATAGTTAATGTAGATCAAACTTAGTCAAATCATCATTTTGGAAATAAGACAAAACTTTGTGCTTGTCTTATTCCATTCAGTTACAGGTAAGAAAATAAAGGCTCTTGGAGTCTATATGAATTGTCCAAGTCCCCAGAATAAGTTTAAAGCAAGTACAAATCTAGACTGCAGACTTTTGGATTCTCAGTCTACAAAACTTGAAACTATACCATGAACAAACCAGGCAAGAATCTTGGACAAAACAGTCAGTCCTATGTTCCTCTCTTTGTGAACTTCATGGTAAATGAGTTTTTGCCTTTTGTTTGTTTATTTATAATCCCTGGGAAGGAGGAAAGCATGGTAGGGAAAGACTTCAGTCTGATTGAGTCCACTCCACATCAGCTTGGGGAGAGGGCAAGTTATTTTATGTCTCTTTGTTTGAACTCCTCTGTGTAAAACAGAAGCAATCTGTATTTTTAGTGGTTATTGAAAAGACTAAAATCAATAGCACCATACTTAACAGACAATAATAACAACATAATGTTTCTTCTCCTTCCCCTCTTCACAAAGCTAATCCTTTCCACCACAGGAAGAGGTACCCTGAGAACAATACTGTGTCTTTTATTTTATTTTATTTTTCTTTGCTTTTCTTCCTATCCATACGTACCAAAGGCTGAGCACAGAGTTGGTGCTCAATAAATACTTGTTTTTTATTTACCCAGTTTGATCTGAATCAACCAATACAAAGGTATTGAACAAGTCATTCCTCTAATTGAATAGGAAATTGAGATAACTTGGGATTTTGACTCAAGAGAATTAGTTTGAGTCCATCTGTAACTTTGAAGTTACTTGATCTTTGGTGCAAGTTATTTTACTTTTCAATTACATGAGATAGTATATATACATGTATTTGTAATGTAAAATGCTATACAGATTAAAGCAGCTTTCTTGCCCATAGAGTTTATCCTCTCTTTTAAAAAGACAAGATCTTCAGTGTATCAAAGGGATATCTGCACTCCCATGTTTATTGGAAGACTATTCACAACAGCAATGGTATGGAAACAACCTAAATGTTCATCAACAGAGGAATGGATTAAGAAAATGTAATATATATACAGAATGGAATACTATTCAGCCATAAAAATGAATGAAATTCTGTCATTTGCAGCAACATGGAACTGAAGGTTATTATGCTAAGTGTAATAAGTCAGAAATAGACAAATATCACATGTTCTCACTCATATGCAGGACCTGAAAAAATTGAATTTCATAGAGGTAAACAGTAGAATAATAGATACTAGAGGCTGAAAAGGGTGTGTGTTGGGGGAGGAGAAATGAATAAATATATGTTAATAGGTACAAACATACAATTTGATAAAACAAATAAGCCTTTTTTTTTTTTTTTTTTTTTTTGAGATGAAGTCTCACTCTGTCACCCAGGCTGGAGTGTAGTGGCGGGATCTCAGCTCATTGCAACCTCTGTCTCTGGAGTTCAAGTGATTCTCCTGCCTCAGCCTCCCTATAGCTGGGATTACAGGCATGCAACACCACGCCCAACTAATTTTTTGTATTTTTAATAGAGATGGGGTTTCACCTTGTTGGCCAGGCTGGTCTCGAACTCCTGACCTCAAGTGATCTGCCCACCTTGGCCTCCCAAAGTGCTGGGGTTACAGGACTGAGTCACCTCACCTGGCCAGAAAGAATAAACTCTAATGTTTGATAACACAATAGGATGACTATAATTAAGTACAATATATTGTATATTTCAAATTAACTAGAAGAGAAAATTTGAAATGCTTTCAAACAAATACATGAAAAATGTTTGAGGTAGTGGATATCCTACTCTGATTTAGTCATTAAACAATCTATGCATGTGTCAAAATATGTGTACTCCATACATATGTACAAAAATTGTACATCAATAGCAATAAATAAAAGATAAGATTTGCATTCAGGGTCTTTTTACAGAATGATTTATTAGGTATATTCTGACAGTGGGAATTGCTTGGAAATCAGGTTTTGTGTGAAATAATCTAAGAAAAAAAATTCATGGTTTCATCATTGGTGGGATCAACTGACTGGCCTACACGTTTATTTCATCAACACTTTTCACTTGGTATTTACAGTATTTGGAAACTAATCACATATTTATTATACCACTTAGCTATTCACTACTGCTACAGGCTCAAGATTAAATGTAATGGTTGGTTTCATCTTAACTCTGACCATATACTAAATGATTAAAAGCCAAATCTAGTGACACACCCTGGACCATAAGCTGCCTCTCTATCGATTTCCGTCTTGCTTCTTCATTTCTTTCCCATTTTCAGCCTATTTTGTAAATTTTTTCCTCTGGTTGTTGTCTGCCCTGAAGATTTCTCCTGTGAGTCTGCCTTTAACCTAGGAATAGCAAATCAAGTATAAAAACAGTAGACATGATCATTTGTGGCTTGGGTTTGTGTGAATGTTTGTAGGATTGGAAGAAAATCTAGTGGATATAAAGTTTGATCTTCCAAGTAACTGCTCTAGAAGCTAGAGGATTAATGTAGGGTCACATCCATTGCAGGGAAGGGAAGAGGCCTGGAGGGCTAGGAGCAGGGTTAATCACTCAGGTGGTTTCCCTGACCTTGATGTATATTTGACACTAGGGAGTGGGAGAGGAACAATAGTCAATCTTACTTGAACATCCATTTCCTAGTTAAGTGTATGTTTTATCTACCTGCATTCCATACCTGCAACAATTAGATCAAATGTAGAACTTCTTATTCACAAATGTCAGCCTCATGACAGTTCTTTCTGCCTCCAGTTCTCTCTCCTCTTCCTAGACCCTCCATCACATTTTCTGCTCTTTGGAACTCTCCCTTTAAGGCCTCAAACAAGCCCCATGTCCATCCTCACACAGACCACACCCCTATCTGTGTTTTGATTAAAGGAACTGACCACACTGCCAAGGCAAATGTGCCCAAATTATCAATGGATTTAAACTAAAATAATAATAATAATAAAAAATAATAATGAAAAATATGAGCAACAAAGGACAAATCTGGTAGAAAAGAAAGCAATAAAAACCAAAGCTAATTTTACGGAGAATGGGAGTTTCCTACCGTCCTTCAAATTACTCTTCCTCTGAAGTATTTGCTTGTCTAGATATAAAACTATCTTTATGAGAAAACAAGTGTTTTAACACTGAGACGATCCTAAGCACAGCTGTTTAATTCATTTTATTTGAGAAACTATTCCTGCCTTTCATAGTATACACAAAGAAAAGAACAAACTATCAAGCACACTCATTTACATAATCTGTTCAGTTTAAAATGATAATTAGTTAGTCCCAGGGTAGAATATACAACTCAGCAGGCAAAAGTAATTTTAAAATCATTAGACTTATATACATCATGGTCAGGAGGTCAACACACTTGAATTTCATTATGCAATAAGAAAAAGCACTTTCAGTTCCCACATCTTTGTTCTGTGCCTGTATTTAGAAGAGTAAATTCGAAAATACTATGGGAAGAAGAATCCGTTTCTACCAATTACCTTCGGGAAGAAAGTCAAATTGGTGACCCAGTGATTCTGTTTTTAAGTGGAGACCTTGATCAGTCTTGATTCATTTAATGGTCTCAGAAAGGAACAGATTCCTTCCACCAAAAAGCACTTATTATAAACCTATCTATGATTGAAGCAGAACTTGTTCACTATCTTGCCTTAAATTCCTGTAGTATCTATTGTTTTTGATATTTACAAGGCAGTCAGACAGTATAGAAAGAGTGATGTGGAAGGACCTCTGAGTTCTAGTCTGATTTGGCACCCCTGTTTTCAGCTACAGATGATTAGTAAATTTCTGTCTTTATTTAGTTCCTGTAGATCTTGGGTCTATACACTTTATGGATCCAAAGTTTAATCTTCTTAATCCAGCAAGTCTGTTGAATGGGCAGCATATAATTTCCCCTGGGTTATTCATGGAAGCTTTTCCTCCCTGGAAAATTGCTCAGCAACTGAGTGAAGCCTTTCAGGAAGGCGTTCTCACTGCTGTCTATATTTGTGAGTCATGTGATAACCTGACCATGTTGACCATCTTATTATTGTAAAGAGCAGTTCAAACTGCCATTCCAAATAATTACTGTGAATAGAACACAGAAGACCAGGCAACACCAAATTGAGTTGTTGATGGTTGCTTTTGTAACCCAGAAACTGCACCTGTGGCTTTGTATTAAAAACATAATGTTCTTACCACTTCAGATAGTGACTTTATGAGCCTGACCTTGAAGGAAGTGATAGTTCAGTGTGTGCAGCTGGCTGGTTATGGTCTCTAAATTCTGCCCGTTACATTAGGGGTGAGGGTATCTGTCAAGAAAAACAACTGGACAGCTGCAAGAATTTTTAGAAATTCTCACTCCTTGTTTGCTTCTGGTAATCTTTTTATTTCTCTGTTTTCGTCCTCTATGTATCTCATTTTCCCACTGTTTGAATGATAATTTAAATACAGCTTTCCTCAATCCTCTTTATTTCTAATACTTTTAAATCCTTGCCATGGATCTTTACATTCACTTATTTTTATATTTAACTTTTTCATTTCAACTTTACCATTGATTTATTTTCTGTTCTTTTAATCCTCTAAATTATAACATATCTATTATATGACATTTTGTTTGCTTTTGCTATTTCTACTCTTATTTTTTTATTTTTAATTACTTTTTAATCTGCATCTCCTAACCTCACACACTACTTATATTCTCTCTGCTCCTTGTTATCCTTGAGTTTTTCTTAAGTTTCTTTGAATTTGATTATCCTTTATGCTGACTTTTAAGAAACATAGCCAGAAAGGTGGTGTTAATTCGAGAGAATCCCAATAACAACAGATGGTAATGGACTTTTTCTTTGTCCTTTAATTGCCATTGTATGCTCTCCAGTACTGGACGTCACACCTGGCTCTCCTCCTGTCCCTCCGAACATCTCCCTGCAATTTAGGCTCAACCTAGAGACACAGGAAGTTCACAGAGCCACCCTCCAATTAGAAATAATTATTACTGTGTAGGTAGTAGAGTTTAACCTTTTGTAAAAGTATTACTTTCTGGTGTGTCATACTTTCCAGATTTTATATGAAGAGATGTGTGTTTTATAGCATTAATATTACTTTTACTTTTGTAATTCTAGTTCTCAAAATCATGTTTGAAAAAGCCATGATAATCATATATGTCTTTAAGGTGATCATCTAATATATATAGATAGACATCAGAATATATATATTATTCTTATATATATATAAGGTGATCATCTAATATATATATATTAGACATCAGAATCAGATTTTGGATGAGCTATTCTAATTGTACTCATGAACCATAAGACAAAAAAGAACCATGTAAAGAGGATAGTCAGGCTTCTGGCTCAAATCCATTTGTAAATATACTTATTTCCACCTGTCCAGATGGTTCTTCCAATGATCCAGGAAGGATCCCAGGAATTTCTCTTAGTGTTCCACTACTCATAGACAACGGTGAGAGGTCACGGAGGCAACACCTGTGCCCTGCCGGAAAAGGGTACAAACTATTCAGAAAACTAGTCTAGGGCAGCACCTGTGCCCTGTCCGAAGCACCCCTTAATTTTTTTTATTTTTTTTTTTTTTTTTATGACAGAGTCTGGCTCTGTCGCCCAGGGAGCAGTGCAGTGGTGAGGTCTCGGCTCACTGCAAGCTCCACCTCCCGGCTTCATGCCATTCTCCTGCCTCAGCTACAAGCACCTGCCACCACGCCTAATTTTCTGTATTTTTAGTAAAGACGTGGTTTCACCATGTTAGCCAGGATGGTCTCGATCTCCTGACCTCGTGATCTGCCCGCCTCGGCCTCCCAAAGTGCTGGAATTACAGGCATGAGCCACCGTGCCTGGCTGGGATGCTAATTTTTACTTCCAGAACATGAATTTAGTTTTTAGGCAACAAGAGAAGCATGATAAGGCTGAGTCTAAGCCTTTTCAGTCAGTCCCCTGCTTACTTTCAATGTGAGAACAGAAGATACTATGAATCTTTACGCTCCAGGCCATGTGACAATTCCCTTCACTTTTCCATATTTCTTTCCCCGGAATTAATGGTGAGTCTCCTTTCAAGTTACCACCAAGGTTCAATTTTCATTCCATGAAAGGTCTTGGGTCACCATTGCCTAACCTAACTGATTCTCTTATATTAACTCAACCAACTTAATTGCTTTAACAGCCAACTGACTTTGTTAATTATTTTCTGCAAAAATGAAGGGCTGCATGCCACCTATTCTAAAACCAAAGTTATCACTAAATAATAGCCTTGCATTATGTAACTGAATGGTAGTTTCAAAATCTACAGGTAGTTTAAACAATGTAGTCACCTAAGTGGATGTTTTACAAACAAATTATCTATGCTGATGCTCCAAGTAGTGGCCACAGTGAATTATTCTATCGTTACTCAACTATGAGGTTTATTTTCATTTTAATGATGAATGTAAGTGTTCGATAGTAATTTCACTGAATCTTTTAACTGTTTTTTGAATTGATAATTGCATATGTATTACATACAAAATACTGACAAATCTTTCTCCAGAGTGGTTGTAAAAATTCATGATCTTGCCAGCAGAGTCTGAGAGTTTCTTGTCAATGCATATCCTTGGCAGCACTTATTATTGTCAAACTTCTTCCTTTCATTTTCTAACCTGATAGAGAATAAAGTGGTGTTCATTGTGGTTTTATTTTACGTTTTTCTAAATGCTTGACATTGAACATCTTTATATGTTTATTGACCATTCCATTTTATTCTTATGTGAATTGCCTAGACATATCCTACGTTTATTTTATATTTTGCCATATTACCTTTTCGTACTGATTTGTATGTGAGTTCCTTGCCCATTCCCTTTTTCTTTTTTATGCTGGAAATATCTTCCTTAGTTTTTTTACTTGTCTTTGAATTTCGACTTTATTTTTGCAGTCTTTTGTTTAAAAAAAGAAGTGTATTATTTTTGTACAAATATCTTCATTATTTTGTGCATTATTTTTGCCTTTTGAGCCTGATTTAAGAAATCTTTTACTATCCTGAGGTCTTTAAGTCAGTCTTTTTCATATTTTCTACTAATTAATTTACAGTTTTACTTTATTTTGTATGTGATTTAATGAAGATATCTAATGCTATTTTATTTTTCTCAAATAGAAAATCTATTACTTCAACAATATTTATTAACATTCTTCTTTTTCTCAGCAATTTCTGATACTTCCTCTAAAATATAACACAGTCTTATGCTGGTCAGCATCTAAACCCTGTATTCTGTTCTTTCTTGCACAAATACTGTATGGTTCTCATTACTATAGAAAAAATAGCATTACACAAAACCTCAAACACATTAGGCAAAGTCTTCTCTCCTTGTTTTTGTTTGCTTGTTTGTTTTAAGAATTTCATTTTTGGACTTTTCCACATGAATTTAGAGAACTGACATATATTTTAAGTAACCAAATAACTTCCATAACCTGGATTTTTTTTTTTTTTTTTTTTTTTTTTTTTTTTTGAGACGGAGTCTCGCTCTGTCGCCCAGGCTGGAGTGCAGTGGCCGCATCTCAGCTCACTGCAAGCTCCGCCTCCTGGGTTCACGCCATTCTCCTGCCTCAGCCTCCCGAGTAGCTGGGACTACAGGCGCCCGCCACCTCGCCTGGCTAGTTTTTTGTATTTTTTTTAGTAGAGACGGATTTTTTTTTTTTATGTTTTCAATATTTGGTAATTTAATAGAGGCAGATGTTATTATTAGATTTGTTTATAAGTATGTATTTTATTTTGCTAACATGGATTTTAGCTTTTAGTATTTTATTTTTCTAATTTTCATTACTTATATTTAAAAATGCTACTAATTATTGAAAATGTACCTTGTATTTGTCACATTTGCTGAACTCGCCTACTAATTCTTACATCATATTTCTGAAAAACCTTAGAATAGTCCATGTAGATCTCAAATTGTCAGTAAATAACATTTTTATTCCAACCCTTAAATTATTTTTTTCATCTGAATGTACTGCCTGTATATTCTTGCATAATGTCAACCTGTGTGATGGTAGGATTTTGATACATTCTTACTTAATGAAATAATTCTAATATGTAAACATTAAAACATGATGCTAGCTCCCAGTTTCTTTATCTCCATTTGCTGGGAGAGATTGGTTGTTTGGTTGATTGATGTGGGAAGATATAAATATAAAATTTTATGGAATTTTTTTTGCATATCTTGCAGTGATTAAATCTTTGTTCTCTCTTAATCTGTTTCTCTATCAGTTACAATATTAAACATTATCATGTTGAGATAAACCTAACAATCCAGATGTTCATATTCTGGCCATGCCACTTACTACGTGAACAGTCTTGGGAAAGTTACTACCATCTATATGCTTCAGCTTTCTCTTCTGTAAAATGGATGTAAGAGAGTGCCTGCTTCTCCTGGAGATTAAATATGTATAAACCCAATTAGGATTTTTTTTGTGTGTGAAAAAGGTAAAATTCTCACTCTCAAATAAATATCCAATGAACATTTGCCAATAATTTTAATTGACTAATTAATAAGGGATTTAGCAAGATGTCACAACTGATTCAAAGGAGAGTTAGAAGTGCTCCACATATAGACAACAAGCAAGGCAGAAATTAATTTACAAAGGGATGTCAAATGAGTCTATCCACAGGGCAATAATTAATTGCATTCCACCCGATGAAATTTATGCATTTATATAGTCAAGAATTATTTGCATTGTTATCAGTTTTCTACAACTTACAGAGTTGTAAAATAGCTGAAAAAGAGTGAAAGGCATAGAGATTGCACAGAGGACTTAAGCTCAAAGGGTATACTAGCTAAACCCTGGTTCTCAATTGAACATACCGAATATATTTTTTGATCCATTTAAAACTGATTATAATTTTTCCTAGAGATTATTGTAAATTAATATACATATATACATAAAACACATAGAACAGTACCACGCATGAAATCTTTGCTACTGTTATTCCTGTTGATATTATTTTATATATTATTAGAATTGATTTGCTTATATTTTATGTCACATTTTTACATCTATGTACATTAGTAAAATTGTGCTATAGTTTTGTGTAAAATGCTTAGTTTACAAATTTTTTAAATCAGGTATGTTCTAGTATACAAAAAATGTATACTTTAAAGATGTTTTGGGGGACATTATGGATGCATTATTCCTTTAAGAAAAATTGTTATTAGTCCTAGTACTAGAAATATTTTGTTTTAATCAGGCAATCAATTAACTTACACCATAAAGACATTGAATTATGTGGCTGGTCCTATCTCCTGGTTAACACTATCTGTTAAAAGTTTAGAACTAAATTCTTTATCTCTAGCCTATATTGAATACATTATGGAATGAATTTGTCTTCATGTATTTTTTCTACTCTTTTCTTTGTCTCATATTCTCCATATACTTATACTAATATTTATTTTGTCTTTAGAGATTATGTGTATTAATGGAAATAATTTTCATCAGTTATTAAAAAACCCGAGGTGACCATTATTTTTCATTAAATTAAATAACATAAGTTTGACTAAATTATCAAATTTATTTGACTAAACAGATTGATGAATTCAGCCAAAATTGTAGAACTGATTATATGTGCAAAATGTCAAATTCCTGCAATTAATGGAGTTGATGGGAATGGTCCAATCTAGTATTTTGTTAGCTTGAAAATAGAAGTTAATTCAACTTCATGAATATGGCTCTCTGAATATGACCTTTTATCAGGCATAGAATAACTTGCTGAAATTCTATCAATAAAGTCTTGATAGTATGTGTTCTGCATTTTTCTTCATTATCAAAATTTTTCTCCTTAGTTTTTTTCTCTCATAATTTAAACACACACACACACACACACACACACAAACACACACACACACACAAACACAGGATTTAAACTAGCTTATAGCTAGAGATTTGCCTAGGAGAATAATTTGATATGAATATCCTTATTAAAATCCCACTGCTTCAAATGGATTTTTAGATTAATATATCTGCAGAGATATAAAATTATCTGATTTATAACCATGCATTATTAGATCTGAAATGTCAGTTATTATCTCTTCAGCTTAATACTTAGATTACCATATAATTTTATGCATCTTTGAGAAAAAAGGTTGAAAAGTAGCACGGAAATGAATCTTGTGCATAGTGTTACAATTGTCAATGGAGTGTCAAAAATAGCTATGAATATTGCACTCTTATATTGACTTAATTCCAAGAAAGAATGGACAATGGTAATGAAAGTGGAACACATCTCCATAAGTCATTCCTTGTTTATGACTAATCTTTGTAACAGTCTAATTGACTTACTGTGTCAGTTACAACCTTCCCCTTGTTCTTTGGCTTTTAAATTGTAAATGTATGAAATTAAACCAAGAGAATTTATCAACTCAACATTCACTTCTTTCAGTGTATAACATTCAAGGTTAAAAATATGGTACCTTTTGAAGAAGAGTTGAAAGTTCAAATATTTCTCACAAAGTTATAGACTCATGCATCTAGAACCATTAGTAATAGTGAAATTAATATTTTCTCATGTTTTTTTTTAACCATCATTTACTGAATAACTGTTTGATTTAAATAAACAAGAAAATGAGTGGAAACTGTCTGAAGATGAACCAAAAGTCTTCATTTGAAAAGATGACGACTTACACAGAATTATGCCGTACATGTGAAGAGTGTTTCCCGATAATAGTAAGGTTGAACACATCTTGTTCAAACAACTTCCCCATGCTTGAACAGGAAAAGGATAAGCTGATAGGGAGAACATGAGCTTCAATCTCAGGTCTGCCTCTTTCTCATTTATTAACTTCACTCTGTTAATTGAGCCCATTTTCTTATCCATTAAATATGTGTATCTATCTCAAACATTTTCTGTAAACATTAAATAAAATGGTGAATGTAAAACTTCTGGTGTAGTACTGGTGCATAACAGACATATAATAAATTACAGATGTGCTTACTAGTATTATTTTATTCCAATCCACATTCTCTTTTTATAATTAGAAACAAGTATGCAGGGATAAATTGCCAGCCACAGGTACAATCATATTAGGCAGAACTTAAAAGCAGAAGCTTGATCTCTTGATTCTCCTGTAACGCCGTTTACACCTAAGTATGCTTTTTATATTAGCAGTTATTTAATCACCTAATCTTTGCTTCCACAGTTTTTATCAAAGTTCACTGCAGCAAGTATGCATTTGATCAATGCTTGTGGAATGCAGATGCATGGAAATAACAAGGTCATTTTCCTCTCACTGAGTTTTTATCCAAGCTGGATAAAGGTAAACTTAAATAATCAGTTAGGGATTGGCCATATCCATCTCCATAGTTTTGAAACAAATGTGTGAAATATTTTGTGATGAATATCCTCGCAGTGAAATTTGGCTGGCTCTGAGGCTTTATTTTTGTAAAATACCACAGCTGAGGGAGCACTCAGAGACATTTTTCTGACTAAAAATGAAAATGGGTATTTTTTGTCTTTACCCATCACAAAGCAGGCTTAGAGTTATCTGATTTGAGGCTATCAGCCACATCAGGAATTTCATGCCTCTTTGTTGCCCCCCAGTGCTGATTTATTTACTAGAACCTCTGGGGATGCTCCACAGATAGGCTTTCCACCATAGTTTTCTTGGGCACAGTATCAACAGTAGGAATCACTTAGTTTATTTCTCCTGCCTAAACTCTGCTTTCAAGGGCACATGCCTTGGTTGCCAACTTTATTGTAGTTGTTATTCTCTTTGGATGTTGGCCAGCGTTTTGCATTTTGAATTTCATGCAGATGCTTTTTATGCTATGAGTTCCCAATTCTTATTTTCAAAAAGTGTGTATGTCTTTACATTTGCCTAGTACCTTATATATTTTTTGTGTGGTTTCAAAGACATGGTGTCATTGTTTCTTCAGATATGTAAAATAAAGATATTATTGATAAACCTTTAGCAGAAAGAAACAGGATGCATAGTTTTCGGAAGGTTCTGATTATTGTGGAGTAATTAGATCAGAGCTGAAGCACGGTGCGGGTCCCCTGACTCTCCATTTAGTGTGCTTTCAACCCGTGTGCCAGATTGAGGCAGTGATTTCTGGTGTCTATTAATATTGTACAACAATGTATTGGAACCAACCATTGCAGATGAAACTTACTAGAGTAGAAAATCTAAAGAGACCTGGGCAGCTCTTTTTTAAACTGCCACCATCAACTGTTGCCAACAACATGTGCATAAGTTTTCTTCAACATGAGTGAAATCGCCAAATAACTTCAGGGTCTAAATTTTGGATCTCAAGTTTTATGCATGATTAGCCATTGAGCCAAGTATAATTAGGGTCATTTATAAAGCATTCCCTACAGGTGTAGAAGCTTTAAAAGGAATAGAAAACAGTTCTGAGTTCTGAACTACTTATTCTTTAATTGGAGGAAAAATAAAACAGTTTCAAACACAAATGCAATCCTAAAGTAAAAATACTCTACAAGCATGAATGGAGTTAGCCAGCGTCTTGTATCTCCAAGTTCTGCACATATTGTCTCCTCTGCATTTATCTTTCTTCTTGCCTTACCTAATTCCTACTGGATTCCTGCAGGAGGGGATACACTTCCAAACTATTTTAGGGTCCTATATCAGGTCTTTTCTGATCTCATTATATAGAACAACTCCCTCCCCTTTCTCCCATTTTAAGTTCCTGTATTTTCAATGGCCACAGTTACCCAGTTTCTACTTTACATGAACTTTTGTTAATAGTTTGATTAATGTGTTTTTTTTCTCCATTTGGTTCCAGGCTCTGTGAGGTTAGGCACCGTGTTCCTTTTTATATGCTTTTGTATCACAGGGCTTCACCCAGTGTTATGCAGATAATCTGTAATTAGTAAGTATTTGCTAAATGAATGCATGAAACTTCCCTGCCTGCCAGCATTGTAATGGAAGGGCAAGTAGTCAAAGGATAGTACACATATTCCAAACTAAACTATTGTCATTTTAAGCTGAGTAATTCTCTGTTAAGAGCAGGCTACCTGTGCATTACAGGATGTCTACAGCTCTGTGCCTTCTACTCACCAGGTGTTAGTAGCACCTCCAGTACCTCCTCTTCTCTTCCAGTCTTGATAATCATAAATGTCTCCAGATATTGATTGCCAAATATCCCCTGGGTGCAAAATTACCCCTCGTTGACAACTACTGCTTTAAAGTAACAGTTACAGCCTTATCATCCATATTTTCCCAGCAAGAACTGTCTACTCTATCAAAACTAACCTACTTACAGTCATGTGAATCCACCTTGTACCATCCTGATGCCACAGTTTAAGGTGGTATTTTTGTTCATCACCCCTTCTTTAAATCTTTTCACCATGCTACATCATTTCCTCAAATCCTCTTTGTTATACAGGGTCTGGTTCTAATTCCCATTAGTTACATAAAGTCTTCTCTATCAGTCAGGGTCTGTATTTGTCCGTTTTTCATTGCATAAAAGAATACCCAAGACTGAGTAATTTACTAAGATAAAAAGGCCTATTTTGGCTTAGAGTTTTGTAGGCTGTACAGAAAGCATGACACTGGCATCTGGTCCTGGTGAAGGCCTCAGGAAACTTTTATTCATGGGGGAAGGTGAAGGGGCAACAGGTGTGTCACATGGAAAGAGAGAGAGCAAAAAGAAGCTAGACTCTTTTAAAACAAGAAGCTCTCCTGCTAATTCAATACCATGGGGAGAGTCATTCATGAAGGATCTACCCCTGTTATCAAAACACTTCCCACCTGATCTTACATCAACATTACAGATCACATTTTAACATGCGATTTGAAAGGGACATACATCCAAACTATATCAGTGTCCTAGCAGGAAATGGAGGGCAATCAGTTAAGGAGAAAAAGACTATATACAAAGGTGGGCAGAGTGTAGAAAGGATGGTTAATATATCATAGTTTTTCTATCTCCAGACCTGAAAGGATAAAGAGAAGAAATGGTTAGCAGAATCTGGCAAGAAATCTTGTAGAGAGACCCACCTTAATAGGCTCTGTGACTTTCAGCACAAGGGCCTAGGCAAACTTTTAACCAGGGGTCCTTGCTCCCAGAGCTCCTAAGATGGTAACTGGCCACTTCCAAAATGGCAGTGGGCCACTTCCAAGATGGTGGCAAGCCTCGTGTTCTCTGACCTGGGGTTCGTGGCCTCAGAGATTCCAAGGAATGGAATCTTGGGCCATGCAGTGAGTGTTTTAGCTCTATGAGAAGCCATGGGTCACAGAAGAGAACCATGGAACCCAGTGACTAGTGTTCAGCTCAATTAGGACGAACCCAGGCACTTAGCCGAGCAGGAACAACAGCAAGCCGTTAGCCCCATGGGGAGTGGCAATGGGCGCCTTGCTGGATCAGGAGCACAGCACACACCCTGCTGGATCCAGAGGGATAGAAGTCAGCAGTGGGTCTGTGAGGGTGGCGGCAAACAGCAATGGTGGACAGCAGCGAAAACTCAGCGGTAACAAAACACGGACCAGAAGAGTGCAGTTGCAGGATTTAATAGAGTGAAATAGAGTGAAAACAGAGCTCCCATATAAGGGGAGGGGACCCAAAGGGGGTTACCTTTGCCAGCTCCAATGCCTGGGTTTATATCCTGATCCTTGTCCTTCCCTGTGCTCTCAGGCAATAGATGATTGGCTATTTCTTTACCTCCTGTTTTTGCCTAATTAGCATTTTAGTGAGCTCTCTGATTGGTCGAATGTGGGCTAAGTTGCAAGCCCTGTGTTTAAAGGTGGATGTGGTCACCTTCCCAGCAAGGCTCAGGGATTCTCAGTTGGCCTAGGAAATCCGGCTAGTCCTGTCTCTCAAAACCAAGGTGAACCATTAAGAAGAAAGCCAGGGGAATAAAAAGTGTGATGTCACCCTTCTTCATTCCAATCCCTTTCATGGTTCCGCATTGGCTGAATCTTACAGGAGGGCAGAGAGTTATAAAGCCTATTGATGTAGCCCCTGCAGGTCAAACTGCTGGGACAGAGACCAGAGAAGAATATTAAATGTAAAGCCATGAATGAAAGATAATTCAGTTCACCCTTTTTTTTTTTTTTAAACTGGTTTGTTTCTGCCTTCTACCTAAACACTCATTTTCTGTTTGAGGTCAGGGTCATGATGATGTTCATCTGTATATCTATAGCTCCAAGAATAGTTTCTGATGCTTTAAATGTAGTGATCAAATGAATGAGTATTTCTCAGTCAATGCTGAACTAAAGGTGAATGCCAGTAGTGAAATGAAAATGGAATTGACTTCATATCTGTGGGTTCATTATCCAGGGGTTCAGCCAAGAGTGGATCAAAATATTTGGGGAAAAAATAATTTCCAAAAGGTCCAAAAAGCGAAACTTAACTTTGTTCTGTGCTGAGTACTGTATTGAATCCACATGAATAAAATGATATGTAGACATTATATTGGTATTATAAGTAATCTAGAGATTACTTAAAGTATACAAAAGTATATGTGCAGGTTATATGCAAATGCTCTGGCCTTTTATATAAGGGATTTGAGGATCTGTGGATTTTGGTATCCACAGGGTATCCTGAAACGAATCCTTTGTATGTTAACAGGTATGGTAACGAGTGTACTCTACTCATATTAGTAGCACATAGAAAACATCCATTGTTTTTTGTACATATTGATCTTTGTTTTTACTGCTGTTTTTACTGAATTCTCTGTTGACTTGAATGCATTTAACAGGCGAATAAAATGGGATAATGAATACAGGTGGAACAGTTGTACATGTTTGTAAAGTCATTGTTTTACTAGGTAATGAAAGGCAAGCACTCCGTCTTTTAAGAATTGGGGATAACATAAGCAGGGTAAATTAATTGATATTTGTAGAGTACAATGAGATACACATAAAGATGTACTTTATTTAAATATAAAAACATACAATAAAACCCACTTTGTTGGAGAATACATCACCAGGACACAGTCAGGCTTGCTTTAGAAGGAAAAAACAAAAAACAAAACCACACCTAAAATAATAAGGATTCAACACAATATTCTTTGGAAATGAACAGTTTATGAATGGCAATATTTTCTATGTTTGACATATTGCTTACATGTTATTTCAAATCTCTGGTGATTTTAATGAAATGGAACTAAGAGTTTTCAGTATTAAGTGTTATGATAAAAATGCAAGGACTGTGGCATTTACATTGTTTTTGCATAATCCTATTACTTGGTGAATACAAATTTGGTGACTCCAATGATTTGGATGCTATCAGTTCCTCCAATTTCAACTGTAACATCTCATTATATAAGGCAGAAAGAGAAATATTTATTTTAGATAAGAGTATCTCACTTTTGCTCACAAGCTGGGTTTCTTACCACTGCTGCCTTCATTTGTATTTCATATTCCTGAGCAAATGACTTTTCTGATCTAAACTTTGATATAGCATTGATCTGTCATCTCCTTAATTCTGTGCTATATGTTTATAACATTTAGCACTTGTAACAGATATAAAGAATAGGAACATATTTTAAAGACTCAATATATATGAGCCTTTTGGAGACAACTATATCCTTTCTACTTTGAATGTTTCTCCATTTCAGTTCTTTCTGCCTAGAAAAATTCTAACTGTTAACTGGATATACTTTCTGTATTATGTCACTGTTCACCCTACCACATTGTTCTCAAATGCTGCTGTATTGTAGTCCAGATGCTCCATAATTTACGCATTTCTACTTAACCAGTTGTATTGACTATGTCTTCTGAGGATTCATTTTTTAGTACAGTTAGTAGCATGCATACAGGATTTTGTGCTCAAAGCTCATTGCTCTGTTTCTGTGCTTCTTGAGATCCTCAGCTAAGTGAACGTGATCCATTAACGCTTGTAGCAACTTTTCCACATCCACCTAACATTCAAGGTCAAAAATTAGAATCTATGACCTCTGCGAAGACTTAGTTGACGATTCCATTATCCAGAGTTCATTCTTTTCTCAATATTTACATATAGAAAGGGTTAGCACTGTACATTCTATCATTTAAGGTTCTAATTGCTTCATGTGTGAATCCTATCTTTCAGTTTCTCAGAGGAAAAGCATCCCACTTTATACATTTAAAGTGTTTTCCATAGTACCAATTGTAATGTGTAGCACAAACAGGGAAAAGTGGAATTATGAAGGTCTTTTACAGATCCATCTTGCTTAATTTTGCCCATTCTAGGCATCAGTATTTTAACTGTGGGTGTCAGATAATGCATGATCATTTTCTCTGGTGGAATATTTAGTAACTCATATCTATAATATACCTTATTGTTTTCAAAGAAGTCTCCTATGTAGTATTTCACTTTATGTTAACAATTAAGCATATTAAGTAGATGTCTTATTAGTAGATATGATTACTCTGTTTAATAAAAATTCATCTTGTAAAATCAAAATAACATGACAAATATATTACTCTAATAATACCTACTCTAATGTGTGTTATGAATAAATGCAATTTTTATCTCTAAATAAATTCTGTATATTATTATTAACAGAAAATATAGCACAAAAATAATATAATTTTTCAATAGCCATTAAAATTATTTATTCCAAATGTCTACTCATTGGATGCTTGGTTTGTGCATGTACTCTATTAGGTACTTTATAAATATTATCACTTATTTTAACAACAGCCCTGAAAGAGAAATATTGTTTCCCTATTTTATGTATTAGGAAATTGAGGCATAGAAAAGTTATGTGGTTTGTCTTAGGTTGCACAATTACTTGGCCAACCAAAATTTCAAACCCAAATTTCATTGGCCCTAAAGTCCTCCCTCCTTCCCCTGGACCAAACTCCAATTCTCCATCTCCATTTAAAGATAAGCGACACTCATCAAAAATTCAATGCAGATAGACTGAATTACAATACAGTTTTACTTCCATTATAATGCAATTGCCTTCAAAAGCTATGCTAATCTGTTATTTTAAACTCCTTTAGTACATATCATAATTATGACATCTAATAAACGTTAACCTTTTGATGGAAGTAATTTCAAACCTACATGAACATTATCCAATTAATTATTCAAAGACATTGTTGGATAATAATTGTGAAACTAATTATTACAGATCAGACTGGTCACAAAATGGACTTTCTTTTCCATTATGCCAACAAAACTCTGCAAATCTAATCCATTGTCTTACATTCTGTGAAACCTTTTAACTAGATGAAAAATATTAAAAGAGAATCAACTTTGAGAACACAGTGAATCAAATAATCAATTTAGCTTCAACTAAATAGTGGATGTTCTGTCTCCCAAAGTGAATTCAGATCTGTTTAAATAGCTGATGTGATTCAAATCCCTTTTTTCCCCCTGAAATTCTTCCAGAGCCAGATTGGAGTCTGAGAAACTGAAAAAAAAAAAAAAAAGTTTTACTTCCATCTAAATCTTTGCTCTTTGAAGTCTGATTCTCAGACCAGCAGTATAGCTTCCCCTTGAAAGCTTGTTGGGAATGCAGATTCTCAAACCCTACCCCAGAATGTTTCCATCCAAATCTGCATTTAACAAGATCCCCAGTTATTTTTTATGCACCCAAAGTATGTGAGGCACTTCTCTAGCTGATACTATCTGATGTATAGTGAGCAGTGGAACCAAAATAAAGAGAGTCCTCTCCCTCTCTTCCTAGCTAAATCAGGGTCTTCTGTTTTTTTATTGTTGGTTTTCCTTGATCTGACAATGGAGTTGATTCGAATGTACAGCCTTTTGAAAATTAATTATCAGATGTATTATCATTCCTTGTTAGCTTAGATACAGTAGTCATAGGGCCTTGCCTTGCTGTTTACATTGTGTTATTATGTGGGATTATATATTTTTGAATAGAAAGAGTTCTTGGGAACAACGTTATGTAAGCCTTTCATTTACACTTAAGAAACTGAGGCTCCAAGAATTGAGCAGACTTGCTTAAGTATCACAGGCAGTTATTGGCAGAGAAAGGACTAGATAATACATCTCAACTCAAAATCTTCTGTTTCCCAGTGTTGCATTTTACTTATCTATGCACACTTCAATAACAATACTATTTGAGAATGATGGTAATATCTAGCCTTCCTAGGTGAACCATTTGGTGAATTCATTCCCCTAGATGCAGAAGGACATGAGAGTGCCCCTGATTCCATGGTGTGTTGGAGTAGGCTCCCACTGACTCGTGTTAACTCTCAAGAGCCAATTGTGCACAAGCATCTCTTCCCAAGTCTGTGTTCAGTGACATCATGAAATCAGCAGTTTGAAATCAGCCATAGTGGGGGTATTTATACCATGGAAATTGGCAAACTACAAATCAAACTTTTTTTTTTTTTTTTTTTTTTTTTTGCTTGGAAGTCTGATTATTAAATATTTACTGGCACACCATTGTCCTGACTAGATTGCTATTTCCAAAGGACGTATCAGCTGATTCAAAGATCAAAGTTGAAGCCGTTCTTGGAAAAAGATTATGCTGTCATGCTCTCTGTGTAGACTGGATTCTTAAAGCCAAGTCTTTCAACTGTCTCTTGTCGTTAATTAATGATGTTTTCAACATGTATAGTCTATTGTTGTTACGTTTGTCCCCTGCTATCATGAAGATTTTTAGATTTTTAAACATACTTTAATGTGTTAAATAAAATGTAGTTACTATTATATCCCTGATTGCTACATAATTGGATTTTGAGTGATTTGTATTTTTCTGATTGCCTTGGATACCCTGGAGAACTTTCTGAAAAGTATATTTCCCCCCTTCATAAGAAAGGCCTTACCCTCAACCTTATTAATTTCTATATTCATACTGGTACAGGGCTACTTTACTAAAATTCATCAAATAATTACCTACTTTATTTCATTCTTCTCCACTCTTTGAACATGTCAATTTCCTCAATTCTGTACACATATTGGATATAGAGAGCAACATGTTTCTCAGTTATTCCTCCAAATATGTTTGCCAAACTTTTAGACTTCTCTTTTTCCTCAAGAATAGTGATTATTCTTAAGTTTGGTCGTTGAATATAATCCAAGACTTCTTAGAGGCTTTGTCCACATTGTCTTATTCTTTTTCCTTTGTCTTTGTTGGATTGAGTTAATTTGAAGACCTTATCTTCGAGCTGTGAATTTCTTTCTTCTACTTGTTCAATTCTATTACTGATACTTTCCAGAGCATTTTGCATTTTGTAAGTGTCTCCATTGTTTCCTGAGGTTTTGACTGCTTTTTATTTATGATATCTGTTTCATTGAATATTTATCCCTTCACTTCTTATATCATTTTTTTTTTCAATTTCCTTATATTGGGCTTTGCCTTTCTCTGGTGCCTCCCTGACTAGCTTAATAACGAACCTCCTGAATTCTTTTTCAGGTAAATCGGGGATTTCTTCTTGGTTTGGATCCATTGCTGGTGAGCTAGTGTGATTTTTATGGGATGTAAAATAACCTTGTTTTGCCATATTACCAGAGTTGGTTTTCTGGTTCCTTCTATTTTGGGTAGGCTCTGTCAGAGGAACGGTCTAGGGCTGAAGGCTGTTGTTCAGATTCTTTTTCCCACGGGGCATGCCCCTGATGTACTACTCTCCCCATTTTCCTATGGATGTGACTTCCTGAGAGCTGAGCCATAGTGATTGTTATCTCTCTTCTGGATCTAGCCACCTAGCAAGTCTACCAGGCTCCAGACTGGTACTTGGGGTGGAATACCAGCACCTGATCCAGTGGAGGTAGCAGGGGGAGAGGGGAGTGGACTCTGTGAGGGTTCTTAGTTTTGGTGGTTTAATGGACTCTTTTTGTTCTGGTTGGCCTCCTGCCAGGAGGTGGAGCTTTCCAGAGAGCATCAGCTATGGTAGTATGGTGAAGAACGGGCGGTGGGCAGCACCCTAGAACTCCGAGAAGCTTATGCCCTTTGACTTCAGTTACCATGGTGGGTAGAGAAGGACCAACAGGTGAGGGCGGGACCAGGCATGTGTGACTCAGACTCTTCCTGGGTAGGTCTTGCTGCATCTGCTGTAGGGGATGGAGGTGAAGTTCCCAGGTCACTGGAGTTATGATCCCAGGAGGATTGTGACTAGCTCTACTGTGTCATGCAGATTGTCAGGGAAGTGGGGGAAAGTTGGCAGTCACAGGCTTCACCCAGCTCCCACACAATCCAAAGGGCTGATCTCACTTCCACTGTGCCCCCACCAATAGCACCGAGTCTGTTTCCAGGCAGTGGGTGAGCAGGGCTGAGAACTTGTCCCAGGCTACTTGCCTCTCAGCTGCAATAGCAAGTGTGACTTTTCTTCTTCCCCTGCCTGTGGAGTCTGCACACCAGATTAATGCCCTCCCCTAAGTTCGGGATAGGAGATTTCTCAATCAGTTCAAATTATTACGAAGTTCAGCTGGAGATTTCCTTTTCCCTGTGGCCTTTTCCCAGTGCCTCTGACTGCCCTCCCAAAGGACCCCTGTAAGGCCAGGCATAAATGGTTTGCTAGGAGACACAGTGAGCTCACAGGCCTTACCCCGCTGCTTCCTCTACCCCTGTATTTCACTCAGCTCTCTCAATTGACTCAGTTCCAGGTAGGGTTAGAATCTTCTCCCATAATCTAGACCTTCAGTTTCCCCAGTGGGTATGTGTGTTCTGGACTGGACGATCTCCCATTCCCACTTCCAGAGTTTGGGCACTCACAGTATTGTGGTGTCTTCTTGGTCCTGCAGGAGCAATCTGCTTCCTTCAGGGTCTGTGGGTCCTCTTGGGTGTCCTGATTTATTTTTACAGTCTTTCTGTAGCAAAATATCATGATGCAAGCCTCCACACGCTGCTCTGTCCGCCCATGAGAGCTGCAATCTAATCTTGATCCCCACTAGTTTGACTTTTATTTTTATTTTTGGAGTACTAACTTTCACCAGAAGGTTACTAAATGAATTTATTTCTTTTACTGAACATTTCTGTCAAATTTGAATAATACATAGCATCTTTCTAAAGAGAGACTATCTTTGTAGATGCTCAGTATTGACTTAAATGGCTCAGTATTGACTTATATGGCTGTTTTGGATATATTGAAAATATGTACAAATATAAGTTTAGACATGAATTTTTATTTTCCTAATTTTTGTATTATTATTAAAGGAATAAAACATAAAACTGTAATGCCAAAAAATTCAAAATAATGGACAGTGGTACTTCTCTAAAGCTGTTGATATTAGAAAAATCCATCTACAGTTATAACTCCACCACTACTTTTCTTTTTCTTTCAAAGTGCATGGCCTATTATTGGAATTCTTTCAATTGATTGTTTTCTTAATTCTTCTTTGTTAACAATAAAGTCAATTCAACCAATGGTGATTATTTTAATAAGAGAACCTATTAAATAGGCACCTTCAAAAGAAAATACTGAGTATGTAAAAATAAACTTTAGTAAAAACTCTCTCTTTATTCTTACTAAGCTACTATCTGCCACTGATTTTTTGCAAGTTTGTATATGCCAAACAAAAACTAATTCTGTTTGTCTATACTTTCTCTTGCCATAAAGCTACTTTCATGTGGACTGAACCAGATACTAACTTTAGGATCTAATATTCATTGAGGTGGCTGTACAAGCAAAACAGAATATGATTTAAAGCACGTATTGACATTCATTGGAAATTTAATAGTTTAATTTTTTGTAAAACTTGTGAACAGGCCGAAAGGATTACAACATTTTTTGAGAAATACTCTGTATGATTGCAACATTAAAGCTAATGAAGGGCTTTTTTAAGAGTGGATTTGTCTCTGGGCAGGATAAATATAAGTCACAAATTCTTGAATAAATCAGTGTCTCCAATCAGCATGGATGGCCTGGGAGACTTGCATCAATCCACCTTTCTTTAATTTATTCTTTTCTTTCCCCTTTTCTCTCCTTCCACAAAACACATTGAAGATCTTGCTAACTGTCAGAAGTTGTGTTAAACCCTAAGGATATAAAATAAAGATATGCATTCTGTCTCTGAGAGAGGAAAGTTCCTAGGAGTAGAACACTTAAAATCAATCACTTTGCTGTATTACCGCGTAAGAGAGGTATAGTAAAGAAATGGGGACATTCTAACAAAATTCTCCAAGCCAAAGATGCCATTTTAGTCATTCAGTATGAACCAATTTATGCTGAAAATGTTCTTATAATGACTTTAAAGGACTTAACAAAACTTGATTATTTGTCTATTCTCTTGTCAATCTTAAGTTGGCAGAGAATTCTACTTCCCATGATCCTCACTAAGAGACACAAACTGAGGGAAGCTCCCTTTCTGGACTTCTGTGATGTTCAAGGCAGGAAAATCAGAATATGGAGACTTGTTCACTAGCCCTTAAAATGCGACTTACATGTCATTGACCAAAGTGAGTCACATAGTCATAGCTGTTTTCAAAGGTCTCTAGGATGTATAATACTGTTATGTCCTGGTTTTAGAGAGCCAGAAATAGTCGGTGAACAGCACCAATAACTTCTGTACCAACTCAATCTACTATGAAGAGTTGCTCCTATCTCACTTACCATACATCTTGCATATTTACAGGTAGCTGTGTTTTCTTCTGCTTCCAAGTATCTTCTTTATGTACTGTTTCCCCACGACTTTCATATTTATGAAGAATGATTCAATATTCATACATAAGTAGCTCAAATTTACTTTATTCACCCAATGCTCACTTGCGATAGATCTAGAGCTTTGCATTCTCTGAATAACTTAGTTTTCATGGTACTTGCTCATTTATTTCTTCATCATTTTATATATGTTCTTTTGGCTTTGATGTCTTTTAATCAGTAATTATATACTCAACATTCTAGCACCTTGCCATGCTTTGCAAATGAATCCTTCCATTCCATTTCAACTAAGGCATGACAATATTTGGATTGACATGACATGTTTTTCAACTAAGACATGACAATACATGGATTTTTTAATGCAGCAATATTTATTTTTATTTATTAGATATTTATCATTTTATTTATTTTTAAATTTACTTCTTTCAAAACAACCTTAGATCTCATTATTAAGGAAGCTAAATAGGGAGTTCAACCATTTGACGATATGTAAGTTTGGATCTCTTGTCAGGTCTTTACAATCTGGGAGACTTTCCTGGATCACTAACATATGGTTCTCTCTCATCTTGGTCATTTGTAAAACCATTCAACACTAGTGTAGTCCTTTGTTTTCTGGCTGTGACCCTACTTTACATATCCTTACATCTACATATCTTCTACAAATATGACTTCAATGTGAAAATTTGTACACTTAAAAAATGTTATTATTGGCTTTAGATGGTGCTGTCAATTTAATATTCAGTGGAAAACTATGGATAATACTCAAGAATCAAGAATAGCATTTAAGTAATTTTAAGTCTGTGGTAATCACCTCTTTCTAGATCTTTTATTTGATCTGCAGCTTAATGCTAGCTGATCCCTCAGGGATGAATAAGAAACAACCATATCTAATAATTAAAAGAGGCGTTTGAGGTCATCTACTCTAACTTTTCAGACAAAATCTAAAATTTTCTGTGCATTCCTAAAGTTGAAAGGAATCAGTCTGTCATCCCAAACTGAGAGAATGGCAGAAACTAAGGCAAAGATAGGGAAAATTATACCACTTTTTAGAGAGATAAAAATTGAAGAGATTTATCTGCAGTTTAAAGTTCAGATTCAGAGAGCAGACAATGCTAGGAGGCTGAAACTAGAAAGCAGTCTGGAGTCACAATGTGTAAAACCAGGCAAAATAAAAAGTTTAGATTTTGTATCTGAAGGTTTATGGGCTTCATACTGGAGTTAGTGAGAAGGCATTAGAAGGTTCATGTAGAGAAATTACTCTGAAATTTAGCACCTATTCTCCTCTTAAAGAAAGCCAAGAAAAGTTTCTATGGAGTAAAGAAATTTAATGTCATAGGTAGGGGTTTTTAAAAGGGAAGCAGTTATTTATAGTGAGGTCAGTGAGATTCCTTGCTTGAGATTAATGAACTGGTCATTGTAGAGAATAGCCTCTCTATTTCCAGGTAGTTGAATGCAGATGACCTAATGGTTCTCTTTCATCTTGGATTTTTATGGTGCTGATTACATTAATTAGGAGAAGATACTGTATAATGAAGCTCTTCAGGAAAAAAAAAATTAATAGCTTACTTTAATAAGTTTTTTCTGTGATTTGTGTTGCTGATATGAACAGCAATTAGACAGCTAAGTAATGAGCCACTAATGAGCATGTCTTTCTGAGATTACTTTGCAAGTGCGTTAGAGGAGTACTACCATAAAGGCAAGTAGTGATTACTTTTCTGTGGGTTACTAGTTTTGACAGTATTGGTAATAGCCCACAACAATGAGCCCTGTTATTTATTAATGTGGCCCCAAAACACCTCATTAAAAGTTACCTTACAATTCTTATTATCTCTTTCTTTAGACAGTTATTCTTGAGTTTTTTTGGATTTTTAAAAATTGATACATAATAGATATACATAGTTTTGATAATTTAATACATATATAAGTTATAAAGATCAAATCCGTTTACTTGGGATATTTATCACATTAAATATGTGTGTTTTCTTTAATCTAGAGCCATTCGAATTATTGTCTTCTAGCTCTCTTGAAATATGTAATAGATTATTGTAAACTATAGTCATTCTACTGATCTATCTAACATTGGGTCTTATTTCTTCTAGCAAACCTTATATTAGACAGTTATTTTATGATACATCTATTCATACAAAACTGTATTCAAGTCTGTTAGAAATCAGTTCTACAAAGTAGCCTCATACAGGTGAGATGGGAAAGGTTGAACATTCATCCAAGTGGGTAAGTGCTACAAGATTTCATTTAGAACTGGCTCTTCATGACTAAGTAGAAAAAAAATATTCAGGGTAACTTTGGAATTTATTTGAAATTCCCCAGTTTCATGGCTCAAAATGAAGACTTACTTAACGAAACTACACAACACATATGATTGGGCAGCTTAGTGTGGTGGAGAGCAAATAATACTGAGATTTCAGAAGCTTGAGTTTAAATCTTGCTATAGTTATAGAACTTTGGTCAAGTCTTTTAACCGTGCCCCTATTTCTTAATCTGAGTAGGGCATTTGGTTGTGATATTCTCTGAATTTCCTTCCCGCACTAAAATTTTATGACTTAGATCAGATGATTTTCAAAACACAATATAGTCAGAATAATTTCTTGAATTTCATATTTCTATTAATCACATAATGCAATAAGTATCTATGACCTTTACATTTTGTTTTGCCTATCCTATCTCAACAGTATGATGAAATCCTTGAAAACAAGACCAGTTCTAATCCAAAATTTCACCCAATGTACATATATTCTAAAGCTCTCTTTTTATTGTAACATCGCTAGAAAGCTTGGGAAATCCAGATCTTTACTGTAAAGCTTGAGGCCAGCATTTCTGGTATCAATATTATTTTAAATTTAGTAACTGTTACTGGTAGAGAGACTGTCTAAATAGAGCAGTATAATTATATTGTGGCTATTTTTAGAGCTAAGATCTTTTATTGAGCCCAGTCTTTGATGAATTGTTCCACACAGTGATGATTTACGTGAACAAATTACATGTCCTACCATTTTTTTCTGATATTTACAAAATAAGGCAAAAGTAGTTTAAAGAGGAAACTCTGCTGAACAAAGATGACCTACTTTTCAGTTTAATCAAACTTTTAACTGATAATGTGTTAACTATTCCTTTCCCTCTTACTCATCATGAAAAAAAAAAACCTGAATTCTCTTTTTTTGCCAACTTATTAATTCAAATGATGTTTACTCGTTTGTTTAATTTTAGACATTTATATCATGAAATATACACTGAAATAAGATATAGAATCAGGTTTTGTCTTTAAAGACAGAACTGTGGATCTTCCCTTTAACAGTAGGATGGGGGAGTAAAATCTCTACAAAAAAATATGACTTTACATGTCCTCTATGTGTATTTTTTGCATGATTGCATAATCTCTCTTTTCTATGAAGCACATCATTTTCCAGATCCTCTTGATGTGTTTTAGCAGAATGCAGACCTCTGAGTATGGTAAATATCCAGCATCTGTGATACAGACCTTCATGTTAATATTTTAGTTCTTCTCAGCAGTAACTCACTCTTCTTAGTTATCTCGTGCAACTCTGAGGCGAGAGAATGGATGCTAAATGATTTTGCTTTTGCTCCATTGAGCAAAACAACCTTGAAAGATGCCATGCTAAGTCTTCTAGGAATTCATTAATCCTTTGTTCGTATTTATTCTGGCATACTGAGAATTTTGACTAGCTGGCCAACCGACAGCTCATTAGGATCTGTGGGGCTCTTTCGAACACATCATCCACATATGCCAAAAGAACCAGCTTTGAATTGCTTTTCATTTCTCTATAAGCCAGGATAATCAGAAAGCCTTGTTTAACATCTTTAGCATTGACTGCTACCTACACCATTACCTGCTGAAGTTCTCAAGAAAACTCACATCTAATTTCTTTTCCTTCAGATTACACACACACACACACACACACACACACATTCACTTTGTATTAAAGTAATCTTGCCTCTAGACTTTGTGCTTCTAAGGGACAAGGGCTCTGTGCTTCTAAGGGACAAGGGTTCTCGTAAATAACAAAAGTACAAGGACTATAAATGTTTTGTTTTATGCTTTTATTCTCACTCAGGATTAACAGTTTCAGATACTTTATTTTTTTGAGACGGAGTTTTGCTCTTGTTGTGCAGGCTGGAGTGCAGTGGTGGGATCTTGGCTCACTGCAACCTCTGCCTCCTGGGTTCAAGAAATTCTCCTCCCTCCGCCTACCCAGTAGTTGGGATTACAGACACCTGCCACCATGCCCAGCTAATTTTTGTATTTTTAGTAGAGATGGGATTTCACCGCATTGGCCAGGCTGGTCTCGAACTCCTGACCTCAGGTGATCCACCCGCCTTGGTTTCCCAAAGTGTTGAGATTACAGACATGAGCCACTGCACCCAGCCTACCATATTTTAAAATATCAGAAGTGTTCTCAGAACACAAGACTTTATTCAAGGCTGCTTAAAATGTATGAAATGAATGACCTATTCATCAAGAAAACAGAGGAGCCTAAGGTCCATGTCTTGTCAAGAATATTGAAAGGAAGAAATTACCCAGATTAAAATGGCTTTCTTTTTTGAAATTTAAGGCAACAAATTTATAAATTGAAAGATGCAAAGGTACGTAATTTGAAAGGCCAATACCATAGGGATAATGAAGTCCAGACAAGAAAGAAAGAAAATATGAACAGTTACAATTAATACAATATATAATTTAAAGCTATGCACTCTTCATAAATATATCACAGCAGTAATTCTTTAAAGTTACCATGATAAAAAATTATTTCCTTCAGAGAATAATAATTCTTCTAACCTGCTAGCCTAGAAAATCCTCTTTATAATTTACTCTCCTGAATTTTCTCAGTATTGCTTAAGTATGGACTCAGCTATTAGAGAAATATTAAAAATTTTATAACTATTGCCTTTGCAAATGCAGTAATCATTTACTTTCTAAAGTCAAGCAAATTTAGGCTGATTGCTTTGCAAAGTGTTAATCTAGAATAGTTACACTCAAAGTGTGGTCCACAGACCCCTGAGATATTATGAAGTCAAAACTATTTTCATAATAGTAAGTTGCTACTAGCTTATTTCACTGTGTGAACATTTAAGCTGATTACATAAAAGCAAATGAGGTGAAAGTTGTGGCCTCTCAGCACAAATCAATACAGTGCCACAAGTTGCATTTGTTGTCATTGTGTTCTTCATGGTCATGCAGGCCTGAAAAAAATAAAAGTAAACATAAACTTTTTTTTTTTTTTTTTTTTTTTTTTTTGAGATCTAGTCTCGCTCTTGTTGCCCAGGCTGGAGGGCAATGGGATGATCATGGCTCACTGCAACCTCTGCCTCCCAGATTCAAGTGATTCTCCTGCCTCATCTTCTCAAGTATCTGGGATTACAGGTGTGCGCCACCACACCCGGCTATTTTTTGTATTTTTAGTAGAGATGAGTTTTCACCATGTTGGTCAGGCTGGTCTCAAACTCTTGACCTCAAGTGATCCTCCTGTCTCAGCCTCCCAAAGTGCTGGGATTACAGGCATGAGTCACTGTGCCTGGCCAAAATACACTTTAAAAAGTCAGTTTTATTTAAAAATGCCTTTAATGGATTTGTGTGTGTGTGTGTATATATATATATTTATATATATAATATATATATTATAAAATAATATAATAATGTAATATATATATTAATTTTATTAAATCTCCACTTTTGATTACCTATCTCTTTAACCTGTCAATGAAATGAGAGGTGCACCTAAAACACTTTTGTGACATGAAGTACAAAGTAGTCTTGAGAACAAGTACTTGCAATTAAATCCTGAATGGCTTTTTTCATAAAACACTATTTTTACCTGAAAACATGACTGACAAACAAACTATGAGTATTCAGTAAGAGGTTGGTAGACAGTTTCTCAAAATTGTATTAAAGCAAGCCTGTCCATTGAAGGGAAAGCACAAGCAGTATTTGTAGTCAGCAATAACGTTTGAGTAAGGGACAGTTAGAAATTTTGAAAGCTTTTATCCACATCCTGACTTTGCAGCCTCCCTACACATAAAGATTTGTCTTATAAACTGGGTAGTGACATCAATAAATGTGATTCTTTGATATTATATAATCAATGTGTTAACATTTTTAAGATCAGCATAGCTCAGTGATCCAGTATTTTCCAAATGATGAATACGTGATGTTACAAAATCAGGCATCAGTACAAGATTCATTTGAAATGAAAGCTAGAGAAATAAATTTAAATGTAATAGAATATATGACATTTACTCATATGATTTTAGATTCTACATTAAAACGTATTTTAGTCAAGTTTTGGTATAAAAGCAAAAAAGAATATCCACATTCACCTGGAAAGGCTGTTGAAATACTCTCTTTTTCAATGTTGTGAGCTCAGATAGTCTTCATGTATTTCAATTAAATAATATCTTGCAACATATTACATTTCAAAAATAGGTAATCAGGCTCCAATTCTCTTATGTTGGGTCAGATATTAACGAGATTTGAAGAAATGTAAAGCAATACTGTTCTCACAAATTTGCTCTGTTTTGGAAAATATATTTTTCATAAAGTTATTTATGTTAACTCGTAACAGATCTATAATTGTTATTTTAACATGAATTAATACATGTGATAAAAATTCTTAATTTTAGTTTTTAATATGGTAAAAGTCAATAGATGTAATTCACATAAACTATTTAGAACCACTGGTCTAGAACCTTGGTCTTTAGTCTTAAATTTTTGTATTCAGAGAAAGGTGAGTGTTTTCTTTTGCTTTTTACCGTGCTTTTGCTTTTTAAAAGAATTTTTGCTGATGAAAACTGAAATAATCTTCAAGCCTCACCATTAAAAATCCTTGTTCTCTTTCCAGTGGCCTGACACTGCCCTGCACACTATCTCATGTGTGCCTGATTAGGGAATATCTAGGAAAACAGAGAATTACAAAATCCAGGTTTTAAAATTTGTCCCTATCCGCAAATTAAAACAGGAACTAGAGGTTATCAGTTCTGGTAAGCTGATGACGGTGAAGACCCTCAAGTGAGTTGAATCAGCATACTCTGGTCACAGTCACAGTGGGCTGTGACAGTTGACATCTACTTTCAGGACCAAGGCCATGAGTTAATCATTTATCGTGTTAAATATGGAAAACCCTTGGGGATACGTAGAAGGATTTATCTTTAATTTCTTTTTTTTTTCATTTTTTTTTTTTTTTTAATTTTGAGACACAGTTTTACTCTTGTCGCCCAGGCTGGAGTGCAGTGGCGCGATCTCAGCTCACTGCAATCTCCGCCTCCTGGGTTCAAGGGATTCTCCTGCCTCAGCCTCCCAAGTAGCTGGGATTACAGGTGCTCACCAACATGCCCAGCTAATTTTTATATTTTCAGTAGAGACGGAGTTTCACCGTGTTGGCCAGACTGGTCTCGAACTCCTAACCTCAAGTGATCCACCTGCCTTGGCCTCCCAAAGTGCTGAGATTACAAGCTTGAGCCACCACACCCAGCCTCTTTAATTTCTTAAGAAAATAAGTCTTAATCCACATTGGAGTGAATGTTCTTTCTTGTACAATTTATGCTTGATCTGTATTTTGTTATCCTGAAAGTGCTGATGCTTTGTAAAAACTTCCTTGGGACATCCTGACTTTAAAAACTTATTCTCATTTGTGTGTGTGTGTGTGTGTGTGATTTATACTCCACCAGATGTGGCTCTATTCTTCAATTCACTTATAAATGGCTTGATTCATTTACTAATAAGTATGTATCAAGTCCTTTCAGCTCATGTTTTCCTTTTGGGCTTGAATGTAAAAAAAAATTAAGATGTTAACAGGCTTTCTTAACAGTGGCACAACATCTCAATACTTACCTGTACTTTGTTCTATTCAGGATCCAGTTCTATGCTAGCCAATATAACAGATTCTGTTTCTTAAAGAGGAAACATATTTTGAAAGTTAATTAAAACAGAGTTGTTGCTGGAATTTAATTTTTTAAATTAATGTTTTATTTTTATCAAAGCAATGTTCTTTGCAAAATGCTTTATAGGACTATTAATAAATACCGTGGGCAGCAAACAGCATCAGGTTCGAATGTACCAAAACATGTATTAATTGCCCCACAAAACATGCTCTATTATTTTATACTGCTTAAATTAGGTGGAGTTGCCACAGAAACCCCTGCATCCTATAATACCACAATAGTCGAAAGAATGCATGCTAAATATCTGCTCCACCTACAGAAAACTAACAGGAAAGCTGGACAGAAATGAAGATCTCCCATTATTTACAATCCACCCCAAACATACTCACATGGCCATATAGTATTCAGGAACAAACAATATCGGATCAAACACTCACATCATCATATAGTATTCAGTGACAAACAATATCAAATCAAACCAGGTCAGATATCTCAAACAAATATAAGAGCTCCAAGTGGTCCAAATAACAAACTTCTACTTCATATTCTTAATTCATTTTAGTATTAAATAAGGTAGATCTCAGTTCCTTTCTGTGGATAATATGAGACTGAGAAAATTTGGCATATTCAGTTTCATTTAACAAAAACACCAATATATTTGAATAAAAAAATAGGTTGGGATGATGAAGTCATTGGAATTTACTGATGATAGGTAGGCAGATAAGCTGATGTTTTATCTTGGTAGATGTACAATGCCTATGGTGGTTGTTAATGAATATTTAATTAAAATTATATGTGAATGAAGGAATGAGTGGCACTATTGTCTCCAACTTACGGAAGTGGAAATTAAGATTTAGCAAGGTAAAGGCTTTGCCCAGGGCCAGTTTCTGGTAGAGGGCAGAGCCATTATTCTCTAAAGCCTGTTTCACTCCAACGCATATAGTATACTGCCACACACACACACACACACACACACACAAAAGCCGGAAATAAAATGTTAGAGATTTTTATTTTGTTTTGCTTTGTAAATAAACAGGGCATAACATTCCAAAATGCCTGACAATAGCATGATTTTGAGATTCTAGGACACCCAATATAGAGAAAGTAAGGAAGTATGAAAATATTCATGTAATCAGCAGTATCAGTAGAATTAATCCTGAAAACGAATAAAGAAAAAGATGGTTCAGCAAGAAGACTTTCGTATGTGTTTTGAAGAGCCACTTTAAGAAAAATCATGTCCCAAGTCCCAGGAATTGTTTACAAAATAAATAATGCCTCCATCCTTTTAGCCATTATTCTTTTTAACAAAGTTTTTCATTTTTTATCTTGGCAATGTGCAAACAGGAAATGATGATACTAGGCAATGTTGCTCATTGGTCTTCTATATCAGCGCATCCTTCCATAAATATTTTCCGTAAAACACAATGCCTAAAACTGCGCACAAGACTACAGATGTTATCTTATCAAGGCCAAGAACAGTGCAATTTCTGACTTTCTTATTTTTAGTTTTTCTATTATGCCGCTCAAAATTGCATTTACTTTTTGTAACTACCATACCATATCACTGTTCGTTCATACTGAGCATGCAATCTAATGAACTGCTTTCCCATTTTGTATAAACTGGTTTACAGATAAAATCTCAAGCATCTTGGCATTTTTACTGATTGTTTGGACCCAAGTAAAAGACTTCACATTTATCCTAATTATAATCCTAATTAAAATTCATGCTTTTAATTCTGACCCTATTTTCAACTCTATCTAATTCTGACTATGATATCCTATATTTTCTGCATTCGGGCTTCCTGATTTTTGTTTCTTGCATTGTCTTCATGCCTGCTTTGTAATCTTTTAATAAGTCAGATAAAAATTATAAAATAAATAGGGCTATCAGTGTGGTTATAGAAAAAGTCCCATGACTCCTGGCATTTGGGTGGCCAAAATGACATTGAACAGAAGCCCAGTTTCCATGCTCTGAGTACACTGTTCAACAAACCGCAGAAACATCTGGTAGCACTAGCATCCAGTTAACATTTTTGTGTATTGTAAAACAGCATCATGGGAAACACTTTCAAATAGCTGTCTAAATACATCATATTCCCTCTGTAACTCAGGAGATGGGTATGAAAGAAAGAAGGAATGACAGTCATCAGTAATTGGTGCTAGTGACTAAAGGAGAAACCGGAGTTAGCTATTTGTAGCATATTGGTATGATTTCCTCTAGGCCTGAGGTACATAAGTTAGTGCTTATTTTCACTATTGCTGCAGAATTTCAGGTGGGAAATCTTTAATGGGTTAAATCTGAATTCAAATTTTTCACATTTTGTACCTGGCTAAAATCACGGCAAGGTTTTGGATATTCTGATTCTGAAAAGGACCCAGATGTTGTCAGTATCCTATGCTTGAAAAAAGAACAAGTTATTCCCAGGGTATCTCCAGTTAGAGTTCATGACATTCTGGATCTTTCTGCCTTTCAATAAATTTCAACATCAGAGAATAGATACATAACTGAGCTCTTGTTAATCCAATAGAATACATGTATGTGGTCAGCTTACATTCAGTCAGGAGCTTACACTTTCAGACCAAGGAGCCAGCCATGTTATACTCTAACATTTCCAAAACTAGTTTGGGATTAGTCAAGGATGATTGTCTATGTAATTAAAAATTAAAGACTAGAGGTGAAGCTTGGTGCTTCTCTGCGGATATGACAACTGTTTTTTTCTTTTTCTTCACCATCACCATCATCACTACTTCATCATCATCAACACTAACATACATTTGTATGATGCTTTATAGCTGACAAATCATGACACATGAGGCTGAGTTTGCTTTTTTTATTGTTTCTACTTTCCATTAAAGACTAATAGTAAATTTTAAAAAATTGGTGCTACGGAAATCTATGGGAGAAAACAAAACTACCAAGGGAATACATGCAAAATTAACAGCATGAAGTAGAGAACAGAATTGTGGACGCAGTCAGAGGTAATAATTCCAATATAGGAAACTAAGGGGAAAACATAAGAGAGTTTGGAGGAGAAGAAAGAATGCAATGCGCTTCAAACAAATGGAGGAACAGTTACCTCAAGAGTAGATCAACTCTGATGTTCACTTCCACATGCGAATTGAGCAGGTTCAAATGTATAATGGTTTAAATATTAATCCCTGAAGTAGCACAGAAATCTAGAGATCTAGAGGAGGGCAGCTAAAGATTGAAACCGGATTCTGTATACAGTGAATAAAGTTACAAATCAATATCATCTTAAAAAATAACAATAAATGCTTCAGGGAGATGTGCTGTCCTCAAACATGTATAGGACCAGCTGTGTACAGCTCCAAAGAAGCAAAATAAGAAAGAAATGATTGAATTTGTAGTCCTATTCACGGGATGAACAGGCTCACAAAATAGTAGTTAATAATGATTTTTTTAAAAAAAAAAAAAAATGCCATTTATTATCCATTCTTTTGATTAACCAATGTTTATTGAGCCAGACTGCTTTTCAAAGTGCCAGAGATATAGTGGTGACTGAGACAGGGACATTCCCTAACTTTATGGAGCCGATAGCTTCATGGAGGAAAAGACATAAAATCCATATACAAATAATTATTTAAATTCCAATTATAATAAAATCAATGAAAGAAAAGTGCAAGATCTATAATAATAGTGGGAGAATTCGATTACTCTGGGAGGTTCTGAGAAGGCTGCTTGGTGTTGAGGTGAACTCTAGCTGAGACCTGATTGTCAAAAGAAAAGCTAAGAAAGTGCAGAATCAGGGAACTTAAATACAAATGTTGCTCATTGCAAATGAGAAAGTAAAGTAAAACCAATATGGATGAAGACGTAAAATATGGGGAAGCATGTTCTTAGATGAAACTAGAAGGTTTTGCAGGATCCGGTTCATGCTGGGCTCTGTGAGATTTTAGTCTTCATTGTATTATAAGAAAGTGGTCATTGAAGAAAAGAAGAGGCCTGGATTTGTTTCTTTAAGATTACTCCAGTTGCTGAAAGGAAAATAGATTAAGGAAGCTGAAAGAGAGAAAAAAAACTAACATTTAGGAGTTATTTAGATGGCAATAGCTCAATTGGGAAACATTGGTAGCTTGGGCTATGGGAAGAGCGGTGAAGATTAATAAGTTAATTTGAAATATTTTTAGAGTTATTTATTTGGGCATTCAAATGGATATGAAAGATGATTATTTATGAGAAATGCAATAGTGAGAAATTCTACTTTAGATAAAGGGTTTCACTAGATTATTTCTAAAGCCCATTCCAAGAAATTCTATAATCTTATTATTCCGTAACACCCTTGCAGCTACTTATATTGCAATTTCATGAAAGGATTGCCTTTGAATCCATTGTTCCAACTCCACTGGGGGCTGTGGGGTAGGGAAAAGAATTTCATTTGGTTCTTTCTACTTTTCTATTTTCTATCTCTGAAGTCCTGACAGAGATGCCCTATTTATTTTTCAGAATAATTCCCTCTTGATAACTGCTGAAGTTAATATGTTGACAGTGTGACAGTAGTTGAGGATAACAAGTAATTACAAACAAACACTAAAACTAAAATAAACAGTTTATTCAATGAGACTGGCTGCAGTTCCTTGGGTTGATTATGATTAAAGACCTGTGAAAAGCCTCCGGAATGATTCTCCAGCATGCTGAGATCCTGAGGGGAGGGTTCTTTATGGCTCCATCTGCACCAGAGTTATCACCAGGCTTCCTCTAACAGAGAGACAAGAGATTTTCAATTAAGTCCTTGTGAATACAGACAGAACCCTTTTCTGAAGCAATTGTCTGGAAATCAGTGGCAACCCAATTTTCAACATGCAATGTAGCCATTGACTGGCCAGATGCCAATGGTGGAAAGGAGGGGTTGGGGGAAAGAAAGCCAGAATAGAACATAAGGTGCAATGTAATGTCCCTTGACAAGTTTACTTCCCTATAGTCCCATCAGAAGGGACAGTCTGATTGAAGATGTGTAATTATCTTTCCAATTTAATATCTATTGGTTCTGTGCTGTATTCTGTTTGTTTTTGTAACACTTTATTTTAACTCAATAGACATTAGGAGGGAAAAGGCAATATTATTATAAACTATTGGAAATTGAATTAAAGTGAATTAGCTTTCATCAAATATACATAATCTCAATGCTTAAAAAACAAAGAGAGACGGTTGCTTGCCAGAAATGCTTTTAGTTTTAACTTTGCATGACTGTGGGGGTAACATTTCCCCTAATATTAAGTTCACAAATCCTAAACCTTTTTGTTTTTCCCAGAATTAACATAAATGGATCTGAATGAAAACTTCTTGAGATAATTGCTCAGGGTTTTCTAAATTCAGAATGGTTCTTGAAACATAGGGGTTACTCAGTGATGAATTTTGAATAACTGAAAACAAAACACCACAATCTCAATGCATATATGCTGAAAAGGCAGGCAAAATTTCTATTGGTATAATGGCTTAAAAGATCAGAAAATTAAAATTATATATTTCATGCTATTATATGATAGCCTGCATATCTTCAAGAAGTTAAGCTTCATGATCTAGAATAACAGAATTTGTAGATCTGAAAGGAAATAGAGAGGATGACACAAACCTGATATTTGGCAAATAAGGGTATAGAGAATCAGCCAAGAATAGTGGCATGTTTCCCTTTATTTATCTGTCATCTTGTAGGCATTGTATGTCTTGTATTCCCTTGTATACCTTGCCATTTTAGTATTTTGTAAAACATTTAAATTTGCCTTATAAATAAGTTAAGGCCTTAGCTCTTCCCACTAGTGACCTATATGTTGTTTTCCATGCTTTCTATCCATGTAAATCCAGCTCATAGCAAGGTAATGATTATGGAACTCGGCTAACGAGGAAAACATATTTTGAAAACTTCTGAGGCAGTACTGCTTCAAGCCCTAATAGTGACTCAGGGAATGGTCCTAGATCTTGGGGGTCTTGCATTTGCCTGTGCTTGAGGTTAGTTGTGAGGTCCCTTTCTCATGTTTTGCAACAAACAATAGTAACATGCCCAAGTTTGCAAGTAATTATTTTTAACAAAATAAAATTGAAAAGTTTAATCAAACTGCATAATATGATCACTCTCATGGTGAGTCTTTTGATTTTTTTTTTTTTTTTAAAGATAAAAAGAGAGAAACTTTTGGTCATAGAGCCCAGAATTTCACATGGAAATGTAAGCTCTTCATGTGCTTTGAGTGACTAAAAGCGTGACTACCACAAGAGTAAACACATCTTTTCCTCCTCTTCAGTACTACAATTCACAGCCATGGACTCTCTGATTTTTTAAATGACCTTTCTTAGGACTTTGAGTTTCTTTTTAGATTATATGCCTGATTTCCAGTGCTTTTCATTTCTCCTACAAAGTAAGCTAAGGAGCAGGGAAGGAGACTAATATTTATGGTTTCCTCTGCTCAGGCCATCTCCTGAGGGCCTGGTGTATAGATGCTTTCCGTAGACACAGTTTATTTTATGTAATTCTCTTAATAATCTTATGAAGTTCTTATTCCTTGTTACAAATTGGTACATACAGATTTAGAGACATCTAAGATTAGCAGGTAAATTCAGGAAAAAGAGGATTTTTAACTTATTTTTATTGTTTTTACCAAGTGAATTACTTCACTATTCTGATGTCCTGAGTTTTTCTGTCTTTAATTAAGGAAGCAGGAACTATAGGTAGGTATTAAGTAATATTTGCAATTTATTCCATTCTGAATTTATAATGCAGTTCTGGTAACTGAGTCTTCCGGAAGACCTGTCAAAGGAAAACCAGAGCTGGACAGGAAAGTGGTGAAATCAGATTTATTCAGAAACTCTTCCATGGTGGGAACAAACCTCAGTATAGAAGTGGGCTCAATTCCAAATACAGCACGGGCAGGTAGAAATGTATAGCCAAGACGTGCAGTGGAGGGTGGTGGATGGAAAATTACTAAAAGAAAATGCCAGGGCTAAGGGAGAGTTTCAGCTGAATTTACTATTAGTCTGTCCATCTCACAGGAATGCCTAAAGGGAGTTGACCCACAAGAAAACCGATGTAAAACCCTGGGCACAGCACTCAGCTCAGTGCGACCAGGAGCAGATGGGGGCCTTCTTGTCCGTCTCTCCCCTTAGTTTCAAAACAAGAAAAACATTTAAAATGTTAGTGTCAATTTTTCTACTGTCTGACATATTAAAGATTTTTTTCACGGAAAAGAAATGCCATAAGTAAATGGTGTATGCCTCTCACCAGTGTCGACTTATCTGGCAATTATTATTATTTTTTTAAATTATTATTATACTTTAAGTTCTAGGGTACATGTGCATAACGTGCAGGTTTGTTACATATGTATACTAACATATGTATACATATGTTGCTGTGCTGCATCCATCAACTCGTCAGCACCCAACAACTCGTCATTTACATCAGGTATAACTCCCAATGCAATCCCTCCCCCCTCCCCCCTCCCCATGATAGGCCCCGGTGTGTGATGTCCCCCTTCCCGAGTCCAAGTGATCTCATTGTTCAGTTCCCACCTATGAGTGAGAACATGCGATGTTTGGTTTTCTGTTCTTGTGATAGTTTGCTAAGAATGATGGTTTCCAGCTGCATCCATGTCCCTACAAAGGACACAAACTCATCTTTTTGATGGCTGCATAGTATTCCATGGTGTATATGTGCCACATTTTCTTAATCCAGTCTGTCACTGATGGATATTTGGGTTGATTTCAAGTCTTTGCTATTGTGAATAGTGCTGCAATGAACATACGTGTGCATGTGTCTTTATAGCAGCATGATTTATAATCCTTTGGGTATATCCCCAGTAATGGGATGGCTAGGTCATATGGTACATCTAGTTCTAGATCCTTGAGGAATCGCCATACTGTTTTCCATAATGGTTGAACTAGTTTACAATCCCACCAACAGTGTAAAAGTGTTCCTATTTCTCCACATCCTCTCCAGCACCTGTTGTTTCCTGACTTTTTAATGATCGCCATTCTAACTGGGGTGAGATGGTATCTCATTGTGGTTTTGATTTGCATTTCTCTGATGGCCAGTGATGATGAGCATTTTTTCATGTGTCTGTTGGCTGTATGAATGTCTTCTTTTGAGAAATGTCTGTTCATATCCTTTGCCCACTTTTTGATGGGATTGTTTGTTTTTTTCTTGTAAATTTGTTTGAGTTCTTTGTAGGTTCTGGATATTAGCCCTTTGTCAGATGAGTAGATTGCAAAAATTTTCTCCCATTCTGTAGGTTGCCTGTTCACTGTGATGGTAGTTTCTTTTGCTGTGCAGAAGCTTTTTAGTTTAATTAGATCCCATTTGTCAATTTTGGCTTTTGCTGCCGTTGCTTTTGGTGTTTTAGACATGAAGTCTTTGCCCATGCCTATGTCCTGAATGGTATTACCTAGGTTTTCCTCTAGGGTTTTTATGGTATTTGGTCTAACATTTAAGTCTCTAATCCATCTTGAATTAATTTTCGTATAAGGAGTAAGGAAAGGATCCAGTTTCAGCTTTCTACTTATGGCTAGCCAATTTTCCCAGCACCATTTATTAAATAGGGAATCCTTTCCCCATTTCTTGTTTCTCTCAGGTTTGTCAAAGATCAGATGGCTGTAGATGTGTGGTATTATTTCTGAGGACTCTGTTCTGTTCCATTGGTCTGTATCTCTGTTTTGGTACCAGTACAATGCTGTTTTGGTTACTGTAGCCTTGTAGTATAGTTTGAAGTCAGGTAGCGTGATGCCTCCAGCTTTGTTCTTTTGACTTAGGATTGTCTTGGAGATGCGGGCTCTTTTTTGGTTCCATATGAACTTTAAAGCAGTTTTTTCCAATTCTGTGAAGAAACTCATTGGTAGCTTGATGGGGATGGCATTGAATCTATAAATTACCTTGGGCAGTATGGCCATTTTCATGATATTGATTCTTCCTATCCATGAGCATGGTATGTTCTTCCATTTGTTTGTGTCCTCTTTTATTTCACTGAGCAGTGGTTTGTAGTTCTCCTTGAAGAGGTCCTTTACATCCCTTGTAAGTTGGATTCCTAGGTGTTTTATTCTCTTTGAAGCAATTGTGAATGGAAGTTCATTCATGATTTGGCTCTCTGTTTGTCTGTTACTGGTGTATAAGAATGCTTGTGATTTTTGCACATTAATTTTGTATCCTGAGACTTTGCTAAAGTTTCTTATCAGCTTAAGGAGATTTTGGGCTGAGACAATGGGGTTTTCTAAATATACAATCATGTCATCTGCAAAGAGGGACAATTTGACTTCTTCTTTTCCTAACTGAATACCCTTGATTTCTTTCTCTTGCCTGATTGCCCCAGCCAGAACTTCCAACACTATGTTGAATAGGAGTGGTGAGAGAGGGCATCCCTCTCTTGTGCCAGTTTTCAAAGGGAATTTTTCCAGTTTTTGCCCATTCAGTATGATATTGGCTGTGGGTTTGTCAAAAATAGCTCTTATGATTTTGAGGTACGTTCCATCAATACCGAATTTATTGAGCGTTTTTAGCATGAAGGGCTGTTGAATTTTGTCAAAAGCCTTTTCTGCATCTATTGAGATAATCATGTGGTTCTTGTCTTTGGTTCTGTTTATATGCTGGATTATGTTTATTGATTTGCGAATGTTGAGCCAGCCTTGCATCCCAGGGATGAAGCCCACTTGATCATGGTGGATAAGCTTTTTGATGGGCTGCTGGATCCGGTTTGCCAGTATTTTATTGAAGATTTTTGCATGGATGTTCATCAGGAATATTGGTCTAAAATTCTCTTTTTTTTCTGTGTCTCTGCCAGGCTTTGGTATCAGGATGATGTTGGCCTCATAAAATGAGTTAGGGAGGATTCCCTCTTTTTCTATTGATTGGAATAGTTTCAGAAGGAATGGTACCAGCTCCTCCTTGTACCTCTGGTAGAATTCAGCTGTGAATCCATCTGGTCCTGGACTTTTTTTGGTTGGTAGGCTATTAATTATTGCCTCAATTTCAGAGCCTGCTATTGGTCTATTCAGGGATTCAACTTCTTCCTGGTTTAGTCTTGGAAGAGTGTAAGTGTCCAGGAAATTATCCATTTCTTCTAGATTTTCTAGTTTATTTGCGTAGAGGTGTTTATAGTATTCTCTGATGGTAGTTTGTATTTCTGTGGGGTCAGTGGTGATATCCCCTTTATCATTTTTTATTGAGTCTATTTGATTCTTCTCTCTTTTCTTCTTTATTAGTCTTGCTAGTGGTCTGTCAATTTTGTTGATCTTTTCAAAAAACCAACTCCTGGATTCATTGATTTTTTGGAGGGTTTTTTGTGTCTCTATCTCCTTCAGTTCTGCTCTGATCTTAGTTACTTCTTGCCTTCTGCTAGCTTTTGAATGTGTTTGCTCTTGCTTCTCTAGTTCTTTTAATTGTGATGTTAGAGTGTCAATTTTAGATCTTTCCTGCTTTCTCTTGTGGGCATTTAGTGCTATAAATTTCCCTCTACACACTGCTTTAAATGTGTCCCAGAGATTCTGGTATGTTGTATCTTTGTTCTCATTGGTTTCAAAGAACATCTTTATTTCTGCCTTCATTTCGTTATGTACCCAGTAGTCATTCAGGAGCAGGTTGTTCAGTTTCCATGTAGTTGAGCGGTTTTGATTGAGTTTCTTAGTCCTGAGTTCTAGTTTGATTGCACTGTGGTCTGAGAGACAGTTATAATTTCTGTTCTTGTACACTTGCTGAGGAGTGCTTTACTTCCAATTATGTGGTCAATTTTGGAATAAGTGCGATGTGGTGCTGAGAAGAATGTATATTCTGTTGATTTGGGGTGGAGAGTTCTATAGATGTCTATTAGGTCTGCTTGCTGCAGAGATGAGTTCAATTCCTGGATATCCTTGTTAACTTTCTGTCTCGTTGATCTGTCTAATGTTGACAGTGGAGTGTTGAAGTCTCCCATTATTATTGTATGGGAGTCTAAGTCTCTTTGTAAGTCTCTAAGGACTTGCTTGATGAATCTGGGTGCTCCTGTATTGGGTGCATGTATATTTAGGATAGTTAGCTCTTCCTGTTGAATTGATCCCTTTACCATTATGTAATGGCCTTCTTTGTCTCTTTTGATCTTTGATGGTTTAAAGTCTGTTTTATCAGAGACTAGTATTGCAAGCCCTGCTTTCTTTTGTTCTCCATTTGCTTGGTAAATCTTCCTTCATCCCTTTATTTTGAGCCTATGTATGTCTCTGCGTGTGAGATGGGTCTCCTGAATACAGCAGACTGATGGGTCTTGACTCTTTATCCAGTTTGCCAGTCTATGTCTTTTAATTGGAGCATTTAGTCCATTTACATTTAAGGTTAATATTGTTATGTGTGAACTTGATCCTGCCATTATGATATTAACTGGTTATTTTGCTCGTTAGTTGATGCAGTTTCTTCCTAGCCTCGATGGTCTTTACATTTTGGCATGTTTTTGCAATGGCTGGTACCGGTTGTTCTTTTCCATGTTGAGTGCTTCCTTCAGGGTCTCGTGTAAGGCAGGCCTAGTGGTGACAAAATCTCTAAGCATTTGCTTATCTGTAAAGGGTTTTATTTGTCCTTCACTTATGAAACTTAGTTTGGCTGGATATGAAATTCTGGGTTTAAAATTCTTTTCTTTAAGAATGTTGAATATTGGCCCCCATTCTCTTCTGGCTTGTAGAGTTTCTGCCGAGAGATCTGCTGTTAGTCTGATGGGCTTCCCTTTGTGGGTAACCCGACCTTTCTCTCTGACTGCCCTTCAGATTTTTTCCTTCATTTCAACTTTGGTGAATCTGGCAATTATGTGTCTTGGAGTTGCTCTTCTCGAGGAGTATCTTTGTGGCGTTCTCTGTATTTCCTGGATTTGAATGTTGGTGCCCTACTAGGTTGGGGAAGTTCTCCTGGATGATATCCTGAAGAGTGTTTTCCAACTTGGTTCCATTTTCCCCCTCACTTTCAGGCACCCCAATCAGCCGTAGATTTGGTCTTTTTACATAATCCCATACCTCTTGCAGGCTTTGTTCATTTCTTTTTCTTCTTTTTTCTTTTGGTTTCTCTTCTCGCTTCATTTCCTTCATTTGATCCTCAATCGCTGAAATTCTTTCTTCCAGTTGATCGAGTCGGTTACTGAAGCTTGTGCATTTGTCACGTATTTCTCGTGTCATGGTTTTCATCTCTTTCATTTCGTTTATGACCTTCTCTGCATTAATTACTCTAGCCATCAATTCTTCCACTTTTTTTTCAAGATTTTTAGTTTCTTTGCGCTGGGTACGTAATTCCTCCTTTAGCTCTGAGAAGTTTGATGGACTGAAGCCTTCTTCTCTCATATCGTCAAAGTCATTCTCCGTCAAGCTTTGATCCGTTGCTGGTGATGAGCTGCGCTCCTTTGCTGGGGGAAATGCGCTCTTATTTTTTGAATTTCCAGCTTTTCTGCCCTGCTTTTTCCCCATCTATGTGGTTTTATCTGCCTCTGGTCTTTGATGATGGTGATGTACTGATGGGGTTTTGGTGTAGGTGTCCTTCCTGTTTGATAGTTTTCCTTCTAACATTCAGGACCCTCAGCTGTAGGTCTGTTGGAGATTGCTTGAGGTCCACTCCAGACCCTGTTTGCCTGGGTGTCAGCAGCAGAGGCTACAGAAGATAGGATATTGCTGAACAGCGAGTGTACCTGTCTGATTCTTGCTTTGGCGGCTTCGTCTCAGGGGTGTACTCCACCCTGTGAGGTGTAGGGTGTCAGACTGCCCCTAGTGGGGGATGTCTCCCAGTTAGGCTACTCAGGGGTCAGGGACCCACTTGAGCAGGCAGTCTGTCCCTTCTCAGATCTCAACCTCCATGTTGGGAGATCCACTGCTCTCTTCAAAGCTGTCAGACAGAGTCGTTTGCATCTGTAGAGGTTTCTGCTGCTTTTGTTGTTATCTGTGCCCTGTCCCCAGAGGTGGAGTCTACAGAGACAGGCAGGTTTCCTTGAGCTGCTGTGAGCTCCACTCAGTTCTAGCTTCCCAGCGGCTTTGTTTACCTACTTAAGCCTCAGCAATAGGGGGCGCCCCTCCCCCAGCCTGGCTGCTGCCTTGCGGTTAGATCGCAGACTGCTGTGCCAGCAATGACGGAGGCTCCGTGGGCGTGGGACCCTCCCGGCCAGGTGTGGGATATAATCTCCTGGTGTGCCTGTTTGCTTAAAGCGCAGTATTGGGGTGGGAGTTAACCGATTTTCCAGGTGTTGTGTGTCTCAGTTCCCCTGGCTAGGAAAAGGGATTCCGTTTCCCCTTGTGCTTCCCAGGTGAGGTGATGCCCCACCCTGCTTCAGCTCTCGCTGGTCGGGCTGCAGCAGCTGACCAGCACCAATTGTCCGGCACTCCCTAGTGAGATGAACCCAGTACCTCAGTTGAAAATGCAGAAATCACCGGTCTTCTGTGTTGCTCACGCTGGGAGTTGGAGACTGGAGCTGTTCCTAATCGGCCATCTTGCTCCGTCCCCCTGGCAATTATTTTTATCATTTTTATTGTGTATTATTTCTCATCAGGCTAAAAGAAAAATTAGCAAGGCAGTCCTCAAAGATTTCTCGTTCCTCTTTTGATAAATAACATGATATAAATCAGCTTTTACTGCATAATATGAACTGTTTCCTATAATAAATATGCACAATAATTCTATCACTTTTATTAGCTCTGAGGGTTTTAAAAAAATTATTTCAGCTGTTTGCACAGAGACATCCATGTGAAATATATTTTTTAATCAGAAGTAGAAATCAGAGATATAAACTGTGTCTCTGAGATCTAACTATCTGTATTAACCTTAAAAAAAGTAAGCTCGTGTTTGCTTATGCTTCTAGCTTTGTAATCAAGAGCACTGTTAGGAGAATTTTGGAAGACGTACTGTAGAAGCAAGCATTAGAATTAATGCAAAACTGATTCACTAATTAGTCAAAGCTGGATTATTCAATGATCTATACCTTTCAATGTGTATCATATAAATGACTGATTTGATTTGGCCTAGGTTGATATTCCTACTTTAAAAATGAAGGTTCCAATGATTGAAAAGATTAGTGGCTTGTCTGATGCTACCAAGTCAGGGAAGAACCATGGCTACAACATTGCACTACTTATGCCTGGGGAAGTTCTGATTGTTTGTGTCTGCTAGGCAGTGTGTGGCCTAGCACCCTGTGGGGCACTCTGGAAGGAGGAAAAGAAGGAATGCCTGGCCTTACTTTCACCAAAAAGAGTGAACTGTTTTCTTGGAGGAAAATAGAATGTATGCTTATGAGATAACTGTATTCTTTCTTATACTCTAGTTAAATACTGAACTGGGGAGCACAGAATATTTATGTATACGACAGTCTCAGGAAAAAAAAGTGCTAATTGTAGGGGGCTAATGAGAAATTCTAAGGGGTTTGGATATGAGAGAAGGCTTTTCCAAAAGTCATTAGGCTGTCCCAGAAAATGTGAAAAGAAAAACATCAAGAAACTTGTTGGTTAATCTTGATACCCATCTTCCTCTATCAGGTAATAAACAACAGGAGTAGAGAAGTAAAAATTAATCATGATTCAAAAATAGTATTTGACACAGTGGATCACTCTTTTCTCCTTAGAATACTTCTTGCTTTCACTTGAATGTTTACTTTGAACCTTCTGTGTACTCCTTCTTAGTCTTTTTTTTTTTTTCCCTTTGGGTTCTCTTTATCTCTCCAACTTCTAAATTTGGATGGCCCAGGTCTCAGTCCTCAGGCTTGTTTGTTTGTTTGTTTGTTTTCTAACTGTACTCACTTATTGGGTGATCTCATTCAGTTTCATGACTTTATTTGGTATTCATATGTTGAAGTTCCCCAAATTTATTTCTCTTAATGAGACCTTTTCCTTAAACAAGAACAAAAAGTCCAGGTAAGAAAGATGACTGACTGAGAAGTCAGAATAGGATTTATGTAATAGCTATATGGAACCTGAGCTGATTTAAAATGATAGAATAGGTTCTTAGAGAAGAAGAGTAGATGTATGAGGGATGATTAAAAATGCCCCTGTACTGTTCAACAGGCCAAGAAGTGAAACAGTTAAGTTTAAATGAATAATTTCTGTTGGGCAGCATAGGGAAAAAAGCTTAGAAAATTTGACTGGTATCATTTTATAGATAAAAATTAAACTCAAAAGATGAAATTTCATTTTACATATAGCTGCTTCCTCCTATATCCTCCATATTTAACAGAGCCACTTGTATTACTACTAGCAGGTCTTATATTAGTCCATTCAAACCATTTTAAGAAGTAGTTAAGGCTGGGCGTGGTGGCTCAAGCCTGTAATCCCAGCACTTTGGGAGGCCGAGACGGGCGAATCATGAGGTCAGGAGATCGAGACCATCCTGGCTAACCCGGTGAAACCCTGTCTCTACTAAAAAATACAAAAAACTAGCCAGGCGAGGTGGCGGGCGCCTGTAGTCCCAGCTACTTGGGAGGCTGAGGCAGGAGAATGGCATAAACCCGAGAGGTGGAACTTGCAGTGAGCTGAGATCCGGCCACTGCACTCCAGCCTGGGCGACAGAGCGAGACTCCGTCTCAAAAAAAAAAAAAAAAAAGAAAAGTAGTTAAAACTAATAAATACATTATTATTGAAACACACATTTTTTTGAGGGCTCTGGGTTAACAGTGAGAGTGCTTGTGAAGAGGGAGCATTTTCTAACTTTCAATATTTCCCTTGGTATCTGGATAAGAATACTAGCAAATTAGCTATTACTTTGGAGAGAAAAATAAAGTTAACAAAACATGACTCACTACAGTTTTGCACAGGAGAGCAGAAAGAGTGGAACCTAACCATTCAGTAAAGCTGACATTAGTGAGGCAATTATTCAATGACATATTACTAAAAATAGATAGATTTGGGATGCATTTGTATTTATTTTACAAATGAATTTATGGTTAAACAAAAAAGTCAACCTGTGGAATAGTACAGTAAATGAAAAAGCTCTTCAACTAGAAATGGGGTCTTGCTTGGTTTCACTATGGACTTGGTATATGAGCTTCGACACACCATGCAATCTATACATTTCTTATTGTTCTCATTTGTAAAATGTAAATGCTACCTACCCTACTTCATTGAATTCTCTGTGGATTAAATTAGAGAATGAATATGAAAATGCTCTGATATATATAAAATACAAGGCAAATGGAAGTGAAACTTGGTTACTCTTATTATTATAAATAATATCATATATACGTCGACTAGAACAGATTGGAAAATAGCAATGGGATTGTGAGTTGAGCCTAGTTACTTTGCAATGACTGATATTGTAAATAGCAAGAAGTCAATTAAATTGACTAAATTATAGTTAAGTTATTTCCCCCGCGTACTAAGCTCTGATGCCTTTAAGCATTTATGTCATGAGTACCATGCACACTTGGTCCAAGTATGCATTACATCAGCTGCAAATCAAAGAGCACCCAAGTAAAGCTGAATTAAGGAGAGGAGAACAGTGGGGGAGATAAATTCATTGAATTAATAAACAAAAGTTGCAAGACATAGATGATATTTTTTTTATATAGATGGAACCAATGTTAAATATATATCAATGAGATTTATTTTTTCTCTATCCATTGCTACTTTCTATGTTATGGCTCCATCTTCGGATCAGTTTTTCCATCACGATGTCATGAAAACTACAACAGATCCAAAGTCATATCCTTCCAAGTTCATGGCCAGCGAAAAAGAACACATTTTTCTTCTCCAGCAGTCTACCAAAATCCTTACAATGTATTATTAGCTATGACTGGGTCACATTCCAATCTTTCGACAAATTACTGTGGCCAGTAGAAGGCAGTACTCTGACTGGTCATGCTGGAGTCTGATAAGTGCCCCTGAAATCATAGCTGGAATAAATAGTACTATAATGGCAGAGGCCAAGCACAGAAGAAAGATTGAACCATTGAGGAAAATGCTGTTAAGAAAAGAAACAGGAATAGATCAAAAGAGCAGAAATCAGCAAATGTTTACCACAAAAATAGATTAAAACAATACGAATTGAACTTGTCAATAAAATGTATTCATATTTTCTAAGTCTAGTTTAGCTTTTCAAAATTAAGATTTAACAATCATAGAAAAACACACTTCACCAAAATACAATGAATTGTATAAAGGAAGTGGAAAAATAATGAAAAAAGTCAGTGGGATACCAATAGATAGCTCTTAACAAGCTACTGCAATGAAGTAAATATTTGGTTACTTGCAAAAGTTTTATTATGAAAGCATAATATAATTTCATTAACATACAACAAAAACAGTTACTAAGGTTATTGACAAAAGAAGGTGAGCTACCCAGTCGCGTACAGAATAGTCTGGGACACAAACTCATTTTCCATATATTGTAACTAAATGACAAAGCAAATAATTGAAGACATATCTAATTTGGTCAAGGCAACACTTTAGGATTTGTCTGGGGTTGGTATAGTCACCTGACAAACACATCGAGTAAAAATTATGTAATTAAAAAAAGAAGAAAATTGGATTATCTTATATGACTATATTAATTCAAACATGCATATTTAATAATTTTGGGATCCTACAGTCCTGCTGCTTCCCAAGTTTATTTAATATAGATTTTAAGTTTATTGTCACATTAGATTGCTTATTCTACTAACAACAAAAGACATGTAGGGAGGAAACCCTTAGGCCAGGAAAGGGTGGAGCATAATTCCCCTAGATTTGTGTCTGATGGGCAGCCAAGAATGGAGTCACCCAGGAAGCTTGTTGATGGCGTTGTCTCTGTTCTTGCTATCACTGGGAAGATTGGGCCAGACCAGAGGGGCAGGTAGAAGAGAGTCAACAATGTCTCAGCTTCTTTGAGCATAAGTTTGCTTATCTGTAAAATGAGAACACATCATTAAACTTTTCTTCCTGTAGGCACATTATCAAAATAAAAAGAATTTAAAAACTTTAAGTTAGAGATTTAAAAAAGTAAGGGTCGGTTTCAGTGGTTTACGCCTGTAATCCCAGCACCTTGAGAAGCCGAGGCGGGTGGAACACCTGAGGTCAGAAGTGGGAGACCAGCCTGGCAATATGGTGAAACCCCATCTCTACTAAAAATACAAAACTTAGCCGGGTATGGTGGCAGACGCCAGAAATCCCAGCTCCTGGGTAGGCTGCTTGAACCTGGGAGGCGGAGCTTGCAGTGAGCAGAGATGGCGCCACCGCATTCCAGCTTAGGCGACAGAGCGAGACTCTGTCTCAAAAAAAATAAAAATAAATGAAAGTAAATTAAGGCATTTTGGTGTAGGTAGGTCTTCTCATCCAGTGTTTTTTCTGTACTAGAGGGCCTTACATCCTTAAAATAGGCAGGAGGAACGTGTTTAGCGGCAAAGATGTATGTGCTTATTGATCGATCTGCTCAGTTGGATGTTATTTGAATAGGAAATACAAGAGGAAAGATTAGCTATATCTCAGGTTGTCTAAATTGAGGGTTTTCAAATTGTAGGGAAATTATAAATGTGTGGGAGTGGGGCTAAGAAATATGAAATTGAGGATGTGTAAATTAGTTTGTAAAGAATTTTTGTGAAAGAATTAAAGTTAATCTGTTACATCACATAAACAAAATTAAGGACAGAAACTATATGATCATCTTAAAAGACACAGAAAAAACATTTGATAAGATTCAGGATCCCTTCATGACAAAAACTCTCAATAAACCAGGAATAGAAGGGATATACTTCAAAGTAATAAGGGTCATGTATTATAAACTCACATAGCCATTATCATATTGAATGGGAAAAGTTGAAAGCATTCCCTCTAAAAACTGGAACAAGACAAGGATGCCTACTTTCCCCACTCCTATTCAACAAAGTACTGGAAGTCCTAGTCAGAGCAATTGGGCAAGATAACTAAAGAAAAAACATCCAGATTGGAAAAGAGGAAGTCAAATTATCTCTGCTGATGATGTGATCTTAAATCTAGGAAACCCTAAAGACTCCATCAACAAATTCTTAAGTTTGATAAACGAATTCAGTGAAATTTCAGGATAAAAAATTAATGTACAAAACTCACTAGCCTTTCTACACCCCAATAGTGATATTGCTTAGAACAAAACTAAAAGAAGACAATCCCATTTACAGTATCTCTAAAAAAATACTTAGGAATAAATTTAACCAAGAGGTGAAAGACCTTTACAAGGAAAACTGCAAAACATGAATGAAATAAATAGTAGATGACACAAACAAAGATACTTCACATGCTCATGGACCAGAAGAATTAATATTGTTAAAGTGATAATACTGCTCAAAGCAATCTATAGATTCAATGCAAAGGAAGAAAAGAGTTTAGCCTAAATATCGGCATTGGTGGTCCAACCTAGATATAACCTTAGACCAATGATTCAAAGTGTAGCCTACGGACCACGGTGATAATCAAGACCTGTTTAAATAATCTACAATGTCAACACTCTTTTTATAATACAACTAAGAGCATTTTTACATTTTCACTCTGTTGACATTTGTACTGATGTTACAGAAATTATGGTAGATAAAATTGCTGGTGCATTGGAATGAATAAACATAGTGGCACCCAATTCTACTAGCAGGCATTTTATCATTGATCACAACACACGGTAAAGATATGCCAGTTTCACTTAAGAATGTCTTTGATTCACACTGACAAAGTGACAAAACTCAAAAAATGTCTTTGCATAATTCTTAGAAATTATTAATTTTATTAAATCTCTATCCTTGACTACATAGCTCTATGATATTCTGTATGAAGAAATGGTAAATATACATAAGCCAGTTCTGCCCCATACTGATGTTACGTGGCTGTCCACAGGAAAAGCACTTGGGCAATTGAGTAGCATGCAAAATTAGCCACTTTGTTTAGAGTACTGTTTTTTATTTATAATGACCAACTGACAAACTATGACTTTTCAAACTTGGGTATTTGATAGATGTTGCCTCAGAAAGGAATGAATTAGCTTGTTACTTGAAGAATAAATGACAATATCATCAAACTTTCAAATAGTAATTAGAATTTTAGAAATTTACATCTACCACATGGAGCTGGACAGGTTTCCAATACTTAAAAATTGTTCTGATGAAATTGGTGGTGATATTAGTGAATCTCATTTTTGATATTACATAATAAAACACATCAACATTAAAACTTTCACTTGAGAGTAAACCATCATTTCAAATGACGAATGCAGGATTTTTCAAAACAATCCATGGAAGAAGATTTGTTCAAATCGCAAGATTGACCAATGAATTCTAAGTGTAACAAAATGTGGAGCATTTATTAACTTGGTTCTGGATTTCCGCATTGCAATCGAACTTTTGAAAACGATCATCTTGTGTATGATAGTTGGCGTAGTATCAAAAGAAAATATCCAAAACTACCCGGAGAAGTTATTAAAATACTTTTCCCTCTCCCAACTAAGTATCTGTGTGATCTCAGATTTTCTTCATATATTTTAACTAAACAATATATTAGCAAATATTTCATTAAGAAGCAGATATAAGAATCTAGCTGTTTTGTATTAAACTAGATGCATTTGGAAAAATATAAAACTGACACTCTTCTCAACAAATATTTTTGATTGCAAATTATAATTACTTTTTTAAAAAGTTATTTATGTTAACATATAAAAGGCATATTAATGCTATTTTACATTAATTAATCAAATTTTCAAGTTAAAAATTTTCAAGTTAAAATTTGATAATTTAAATTTTAAACTTTTATTAATATTCATATTTTAAATTGTTAAAGTTTAGTAAATTAAAATAAATTCATTTAAAATAAATGAATACATATTTTTAATGTATCAGTTTTAATTTTTAATAAGTAAATAATATTCACATGTAACCAAGATAAGCAAAAGATCCACTGAATTCTCAATAATTTTTAAGAGTGGAATCTTGAGATCTAAAATGTTTGAAAACTCTTGCTTTAAACCATTAGGATTCATGTTTAATAATTCTAAAAGTTTTTACTGAGTATTCAGATGATAATGATAAAAATAGTTAAGGAAAGACATATGTTTGTCTCCTATAAGCCGATTTAATTTGGGAGACAAGATACACTCACATTCATTAAACAAAAGTGCATGGTATCAAAGAACTTACCATAAATGAGCAACTGCATTGACTCTGAACCTGCTAACTCGTGTTCGGAAAACATAGCTTGAGCTCCAGATTTTTATAGGTGCTTCTTTAGTACTGAGAAATATTTCTTTCTGCGTTGAGTGTTTATTATATTCTTTATGGCAGATTGCATAATGGAGTTTCTGTAAGGAAGCTCTTCATCTTTCCTGGAAGCATGCTGATGTTATTTTCTTTTTCCTGGAGATTTCATTTGCTCTTTGAAAGACTCCACTTTTCCTGTCTATAAATTTTGTCACCTCTTGAGTATTTCTGAAATTCTACGATGGTCTAATATGATAATCAGAGCTGTAGAAATTCTGAACAGGATGAGGATAAAACAACATAGGATCACGGGGAAGTTCTCTGGAGCAAAAAGACTGGATCTGGAGAAACGAGTTTTGATAAATGGGAAGAAAGGTGATGGGTTTTTCTGGTGTGACACGAAGTCACAGCATTGAGATTTATTATGTAGGGTCTGTGGGTGGAAATGAGGCACACTAGGTGACTGGAGCAAAGAGTTCGCATAAAAGACAAGTGAAAAATAATACCACTGTGACAATAGGATGAAACCGGAGATGATTGTCAGTCCCAAGCATTAAGATTATCTAATTGCCAAACTGTGCTCCAAACTGTACTATGTGAACTAACAGAAAGGCAAAGCCATTTAAGTAAGTATACATTTGTATTTCAGTATCTTTGTGTTTTAATAGTTGCATATATATTTTAATAAGTGAATTTATTTTAATTTCTATCAAAAACAAATACACCAAGTAGTTATAAAGGTATAATGGTAGTGATATAAAATTATTCTATAAATATATTCACTTCATGAATAACAATGTGTTGTGTCAGTTTTTAAATGCCTTGAGTAAATAAGAGTACACACAGAAGGTAGAAGATAGATAACAAAGTGACAGCTATCTAGAATAAATTCACACCCTTTGTGTACAGGAAAGTTAAAACTCACACTAATATGAACCAATCTACTACCAAACCAAAAGTCTTTTTTTTTTTTTTGAGACGGAGTCTCGGTCTGTCGCCCAGGCTGGAGTGCAGTGGCCGCATCTCAGCTCACTGCAAGCTCCGCCTCCCGGGTCTATGCCATTCTCCTGCCTCAGCCTCCTGAGTAGCTGGGACTACAGGCGCCCGCCACCTCACCCGGCTAGTTTTTTGTATTTTTTAGTAGAGACGGGGTTTCACCATATTTAGCCAGGCTGGTCTCGATCTCCTGACCTTGTGATCCGCCCGTCTCGGCCTCCCAAAGTGCTGGGATTACAGGCTTGAGCCACCGCGCCCGGCCTTCTAACCAAAAGTCTTAATTTGGAAAACATAATTGTCAATACATTGAGCCTCCTTGACAGTTATATCTCTAGGACCATTTTCCAGTCACTGATTTTTATTTCCTTTTTTTCTTTTCTCATGTGCCAAAAATTTGAGCCATTCACCTCGTTTTTTCACCCTTTAAATCTGCTATGAATTAATGTTCTATTCATCTAGTTCTTAAGTTTTTTACTATCATCTATAGTGTATTCAATTTAAGAAATTATAATATACCATAATATAGTATAGTATATTCAATTTAAGAAAGGTATTTTTAACTGCCTACTCAAGGATAAACTGTGTACAGATTCACGTTAGCTGCATTGCTTTGGGCAAGTTACCCTGGCATCAGTATTCTCTGATGAGTTTAGTGACTCTTTCTAACTGTAAAATGTATGAAAGATGCAAAGTGTGCTAGGCACGATACCCCGTGTGCTCCCTGCCGTCTCAATTAGTTCACCATCCCCACAATTCTGTAACTGTAGATATACACAGACAATACTATTTTATAAGTGAGATTGCTGACACACAAAGGGGATGAGTTCCACATATGCTCAAATACAAAACTATCCCTCATAAACAGAATAACCTCATGATTGAGTCCTTTAGTACTGCTCAAAATTTGGGCTACCCCCAGTTACCTTATTTTATACAATAAAATAGCGTAAGATGGAGACATCCTAATTTGAAACATTCTCAGTCATAGCTGGAGTTGGATGATTCTAGAAATAGAATTTAAATTAAAAAAAAAAAAAAAGAGAGGCCAAGAAACTTAACATGGATTTAATAATGATTCCTGGGAGATATAATCTCTCACCTCCATGTACTGGGATGATTATAAACAAGACTTTTAAAGTCATTTAAAAGCCCAAAGCAGTAAACCATTTGGATCACAGCTATTCCTACAGAGCAAATGAAAAAAGTAATCAACTATGCCAAGGTTATGCAAATGAAACTTGAGACTTAAAGTAAAATGTCCATAGACAGCATCCTTCAGAAATTCAAAAATGCAGTATCTCAACTAGCTCTGGAAAATAGGGTTTGATGACCTTAGAAATGACTTACTTATGAGATGCTGATACCAAAGATGATGATGAATGGATAAATAATTTTTATGAAATATGAAAAAATGCTATATCTAAATTAATACATTGTTTAACAAATGCTTTTTTACGTATAACCAAATTTTAAAATTAAATATTACATCTAAATATGTGACACATAGTTGGAAAATAGAACAATTCTTTTAGATCTTCTTATATGGAACTTGTAAAATCCCTTACCTTTGATCAGTTATAGTTACATGTCTAATGATACATAGCAAGGAAATGACAGAGAAGAGATTTAAGCTTCAGTCTGTTTGAATTCAAAGTGCATTCAAAGTTCTATAAATCATGTTGTTAAAGTATTATGTAACTCCCTAAGAATACTAGGGTAATTCAAAGGAGATTAATGATTACTAAAGTATTTGAGACAGTGTTAATGATAGATATAAGATTTGAACTGGATATAGAAGGCTAGTTAAGATTTTTATTGACAGAAAAAACATAGCAGTTGCTGTGAATACAAAATATGGAGTTGTTCCATTTCTAAAAATTTCTCTGATGGTGGAATAATAATAATTCTAATATTTTACTAGCAGAAATGTCTTACATTTACTGAGAATTTACAATCAAGTACCATGTAAAGCATGTTGGAAAATCTTCTCATTCAATACCTGTAACTGCCCTGAACATTGCTGTTGCTCCCATTCTACAACAGAAGAAATTGAGGAAAATGAAGAGTAAGTAATTTGCCTGACAGGTAAAAGAAAATAGTAGCACAGTGGTTGAAACCCAAGTATTTTCAAATCTTAGTTCATCAACCATGGCATTCTTTTGCCTTTATCTTTCATTTCATTTTAAGATTAATTTCTTTTAAGTGTCAGGGAGAGATGAATGAAGACTAGAATCATCAAGGAAGGGTTTATGCAGCTACCATATTTTGAGTTTGCCCTTGAAAAATATGCACAATTAGGCCGGGTGCATGGCTCACGCCTGTAATCCCAGCACTTTGGGAGGCCGAGGCGGGTGGATCACCTGAGGTCGGGAGCTCGAGACCAGCCTGACCAACATGGAGAAACTCCGTCTCTACTAAAAATACAAAATTAGCTGGGCCTGGTGGCACATGCCTATAATCCCAGCTACTAGGGAGGCTGAGGCAGGAGAATTGCTTGAACCTGGGAGGCAGAGGTTGTGGTGAGCCGAGATTGTGCCATTGCACTCCAGCCTGGGCAACAAGAGTGAAACTCTGCCTCAGAAAAAAAAGAAAAGAAAAGAAAAGAAAAATATGCACAATTTAGATATGTAAAAGAGAGATGGGCAAATATATATTGTGAATAAAATGATAGAACTATGGTAGAACTGTGGTAGGAGAATGAGAAGTGTGTACAACTATACTCACTCCAAATAACTAGTGAACAAGGAAAGCATGGTTTTGCCATTGTTAATTCTTTGAAAATTTCTTCCCCTGAAAGTTTTCCTTTAATATCAAGAAGTACATGAGTGCTGAATTATGGTGATTAATTGAAGGTTTCAGAAAAAAATATACGTAATATGTTACCCAATAAGGAATAATAAATGACCTTGCCATAATGGAATTGATACAAATTTTACTTTCTATCAGATTGTTAGAATTATAATCCAGCTCTCATGTCCACCAAATGTTTACAAATAAATTATTTTTAAAGTGAGATCCACACTGATAACTATGATGTCATGTTCCACGGTACTTACCTGATTGGGAAACTCAGGCAAAATGAGCTATTAAATGTTCCTTTCTCTCTCTTCACAACTCACTCCTCTAAGTAGAATTAAGTAGTGCTTAATGTAACTATGAATATAGACATTTCATATGCCGCTCTCACTTAGGCTGTGTGCCCCCTTGTGTCCTCTGGAACTTGTTTTAAAATTACAAACTTAAAAAAATCAACATTTTTGTTTAAAATAGAAAAAAAATTTAAGTGTTATTTCAGTTGAAAACCACCTAATTTTTTATTACTCCTGAAGCTGGTATTCAGAACTGCATTTAACATTGCACAGGCTAAATATAATTTGGACCAACTCATGTAAAATCTTCATTTCCTTCCACTTATCTTGAAATCCTCTCATTACTTCTCCCATACCTTTATTTTCTGCCCTAATTTCTCCATTACTACTTTCTGCCTGTCCATTTCTGCCCACGTATCAATGACCAGCTTAGGTTCCATTTTTCAGAGTGGCTTTCTGTAGCCACTCCAGTCCTCACTATCCTCACTTTTGCCTCGGTTTCCTTATTATTTTGAGTGAAATATATACACATTACACAATTAATTCCATTCATGGCATCAGAATCTGCACAAACATGTTTGGTAAGACACTGATACTTACAATAACATAAGTTAGACTTACAAGTATTTTAAACACAGCATCTATAGACTTTGTAGTACAAATTGAGTTTCTGGAATATCCTGGTAGGTCCACTAGCCTATGGTTGTGCATGTGTAACTGTACCTATCAACGATTATCCTGTTTCTCACCTTCCTCTGTTATTGGATTCTTAAGACCATTACCTTTCCAGACTCCCTAGAAATGATCTTGCTGGTTCTTTGCCTGTCTCTGGCACTTAACTTAAAATTTTCCCAGTAGATAAAAGATTCTGCCTTTGTTGTCCATGTTTAGAGCTCTCTGTCTTGTCACTGAAACATTTAGATTCCCCACCAAGGGGATTCTAGGCCACATTAAGCTTGGGCTTAAAACCATAATTACTAAAGCATATCTGCTTTTTCAGTTTCTATGATTCTCCTTATGAAAACTGACCTCCAGAATTCTTACAATATTTTTAGAGCATTTATTTTCTAGCCTGTATAATGTTTTGTATGCTATTATTTTCTTTGTCTAAATTGTCTTATACTTACAGAGCACTATTGTCTTATATTGCATCTATCTACCTATCTTTCTACCTACCTATCTATATATCTATTAATCTATCCATCTATCTTTCTACTAATCATCTTGCTAGTCAGGCAAATATGTGCATAAATGAACACATCATATATTATAAATATCTTATAAGATATGTGTAAATATATTATAAACATCTCTATTTTCTAAGCAAATTATCCTGCTGCCTGTTATATGGTGTAACAATTTAGAAAGAGCCAAATAACATATTATATAACACTAAGGAATAAGAGCATAGCAGTTATTCAATAAATACTCTACTCAAAAATACATGAACACTAATCTCTAACTATTAATTTTATAAATTAGCTATCGTAGCAAGGGACAATTTTTGAGCAGCCCAACTAAATATCAGTTGAATGGATTGTTAATTAGCTGTCTCCCAGACTCTTAAGGCTGAGCCAGTCTTTACATCCAGATGAATCAATGCTGAACACACAAAGAAACTATACATTTTCCTGTGCTTTGAGAGATATTGAAGAGTTACATTTTTTCTGAAACTTGAAGCTAATCTTTAATATATTTTCAAGGAGTTATTATAAATATTTATTTTATTTGCTGTTGCATAAGAAAACTTTTCTCAGTAGGAAAAAATGCCAGAAATAGAGCAATGCAAAAAGGTGGATGAAATTACCCATTTTCCCAAGAGCGAAAGTCACATGGCAAATGTCTGTCATTTTCAGCTTTACCCCATCAGACTTTCGCTTACAACTGCAATGGAAGGGATTCATTTAAGTTTGCATTACTCTCCTTATCCTTGCTTATGTCTCAGAATACATTAACGCAAGTGTGAAAATAATTGAAAAGCAACGGGCAAGATCAAGGACAGTCAGAGAACAAAAATCCCCAAATAGCAGAACTAGCCAATATGCACTAGTATGTTTTAATACGTGCTATCAATATTTATCAATAACCTAGCTCAATTCTACCATTCCTCTGGGTTCTGGTGCCTAAAAGTCATGAGGAATATGGTGACAGATGTGTGGAGCACAATTCTGACCTTCCCAATAGCAGCAGTTAAGGCAGATGAGAGAGGCTGCTTTGGGTGGTTAGCCAGGCGGAATAAACAAAAGGGAAAGTTCGCAGTTCTTAGATTTTCTCTCCCTTGCTTGCAGTTGAGAGAAAGCATCAATTTCAGTCTGTCCTTAGCATTATGAAGAAAAGCATTTATCAAGGGATTATGCTGCTGATTTAGGTATGTAGAAATTGAAGCAGAATTTTTTAAATAAGTACGAAAGAGGAAGACAAATATTTGATCTTTTAGAATATAGAAACTGAAAAGAATTATCAGGAAAACATCATTTACAGAGTTTCTGTTTATTACTCCTTACATACTAGAATGCATAAAATCAGAAATTTAAAGGTGAACCAATTTTCATTATTTTCAGAGTGGATTTCTTTTTATACTTATTTTCAGTGCATTTGATTTTTTTTTTTTTCAGTTTGAAAACACTTTCACAGATATTATTTGAGTGAAGTAAACAGTAAAGTATAGTGCTTAAAGTTTCACTGCAGGTCAACCACAAAGGAAATGATTATTTTTACCAAGATATTTACTTTCTTTTTGCCTCAGTTTCCTCGTATATAAAATAGAGATGATAATAGTACCATCTAACGTTGTTGTGAGAATTGAATGTGTGAACCAAGAATAAAATTCTAAGCCCCCCCAACTGACTGACTGGACAACCTCTTGGCCAATGGGATAAAAAAACCAAAAAAGCCTGAAAAGCTAGTTCAGGCCATGAGGGAAAGGGAGAGTCAGACATTACACTCTCCTCCCTTTAGAATTCAGTCACGACTGACCAGTATCAACATTAACGCAGAAAGATATTAAGACTGACAAAACAAATTCTTTGTAGCAAAGAAGATACCAAGTTCTAACTTGTCTTTGGTATAAAATCATGTGATACACAGTGGACCCTGAAGGAAATAAAAGTATTTTACCCTAAAATATGTTTCTTTGACATATGTTGAAATGGTCCTTCAAAAGTCTCTTATAGGGAAAATTTACATTATGTAGAGAATCTTCTCTTACTAGGTCTTTTCCAGAGAGTCTGACACCTTTTAAGATCTGAGAAGAGACATTTACATCTATTCTATCTGAAGTCTGCTACCTGGAGGTGTCATCTACATGACAGGAAGCCTGGGCTTCCACAACCCTTTCGTGCCTTACCTTAACTCAAGCTGAGTTCAAGTCTTCAGGCGGAGCTTAACTCTTTCAACCAATGGTCAATCAGGAAATCTTGAAATCCTCCTATGAGCTGGAAGCCCCCTGCTTCCAGATGTCCTGCCTTTGGGGCTGAACCAATTATACCAAGCCAATGTATTAATTTATGTCTTTGACTATAAATTCTGCTTCCCTAAAATGTATAAAATCAAGCTGTAACCCAACACCATGGGTATATGTTCTTAGGACCCCTTGAGACTGTGTCATGGGCCATGATCCCTAACCTTGGCAAAAAAAAAAAAAAAAAAAAAAAAACCAACTCTAAATTGAGACTTGACTCGGGCATTTGATTTAAAGATTTAATATAAATATATAAACGAGTAATTTAATATATATAAAAAATTTAGAAATTTACAACTATCATATCATAGTTGCTAATTTTAACTTTCATCACCTAGCAAAATCAACGATTGTCTCAATTTCATGTATGAAAAAATCCAAGATCCATGGATATTAAGTAACCTGCTCAAGGTCACAGAGCAGTTAGTGGCAAAATCAGAGTTGCTCTTTGAACAGCATTACCTTTGCGTTCACACAGGTATTAACTAACGATCTTATTTGTAGGCCATTTCCAAATCACATTGACTTCTCTCATAGAACCTCTATTCCCCTGACTTTTTCAGTAATTCTCTCATGCATTTTCATTTCTATTTATTGAACAGACTGTGAGCTCTGTAGGATGAGAATTACATTTATATTGTGACCACAGCTCTCACAGCTCCTGTTATGATACTATAAAAAATAATTGCACCAGGTACTTATTAAAAATGGAAAGGAAGATCTCATTCAAGACTATTGCAGTAAGGGTCAAGACTTACAATAGAAGAGAGAGATTGAATTTAATCCCCCTGCAAAAAAAGCTGGGAGACTTTTTAACCACTGGAGTGAGCTAATGGAAAAGCACTGCAGGATGTTATGAGGGAATTTTCTCCATGTGGTCAGGTTGTGTGTTTGTTAATGATCACTTGTTGAAAAAAAGCCTCCTACCCTCCAATAGAGGAAGAGAGACAGGGCTCTATCTTTTTTGACAATTACATTTCAATGGGATGACTCACAAATTCTTTTTTAAAAAGTATTCCTGCGTTGAAGATTTACATCTCAAAGGAGAAAAGAAAAAACAAGGGCAAGTTTAATAAAATAAGTGCTCTAAGTAAAGGGAGGTCAGGGGCCTCTAGGCAGGAAGAAGCCTGTCTAAAACTCAGTTAAGCTGAGGACAATATTAAGGACATCTTGGTCAATATGAAAATCATGGTATCTTCACTAAATTTATTTTTTGGAATCAAAAAAGATCTTAGTGAAACTTCTGATTTGTATAATGTGTTGGTTCAATTACCATTTTTCTGGGGAAGGGGGTTACTAGGGAAATCGAAAAGAGTTCATAGTAAGTCAATGAGTTTAATGAATCATAACCAATCTCTTGTCCAGAGGGAAATACATTTTTCAGAACTGCAACTGACAAGCAGTCAAATGGATTGCCTCTTTTTGTGTGTGTGCTGTCTTTGCCCATTATGGGATGGAAGTGCTCAAGAGCATTTAGATTTTTGCAAAATAGCTAAGGAAAATATGTAAAATAAGAAATTAGCTGTTCAGATATAGACATTTGGAATGTTTTAATCTACATGGAATTCTTAGCAGCTAGAGCTCAAGAGAAAGGATAGAGGCATCATGTGGTGGGTAATAGAGCTGGTAATGGTGACTGCAGAGTTGCTGGCCTGGTGCTGTCAGGGTGCCTGGTGCTGTGAACAATAGAATGACATCTAAAAATGACAGATAATCCCATGTACATGGGTTATCATTTTTCTGTTAAAATATATTTAATGTGTTAACTAGGAAAATGTATTGGTTTTTCTTAATTTTTAACTTTATATGGAGCATAAGTGTTTATAAAGTCCAGTATTTATAGATAATTAATCATTAGCAAACATATGGTAAGATCATTTATAGAGTTAATAGATTTAAAAAAGAGAAAAAAATGATGACAGTAAGATTTCCAAGGGTTAACTAAAATTATCTGTTTTCTTAATTGATGGAAAGTCACCATCTGGAGCTGCCATATTTTCTGTAAAGATTTTTTTTTTCTTTTGGTGACATTGTAAGAGAGGAAATGAGCATATAATTCCTGTTCTGATTGCAGAAGGGAGCAGTCCAGACCTAATTAACTAAGGGGCTTAATGACACTATTTTAGAGTACTTGTATAGATCAGTCCTACTCTGTGCCTTTGCTCTAAAAGCATAGCAGCCAGCCACAGGCAGCAAGAGGGCTTTGAACAGCAAATTTCCAAATGGCAGTTGTAGGGCAGAACACACACAAAAAAGTTTTCCTGAAAACCAATATGCAAAGAGGACCAATAGGATAAATGGTGTGCCAAATTGGAGTTACTATGGTGCAACTGTTCTTTACTTATTGATGATCATTTTATGAGTATGTTTTTTAAATATATATGATTATTTTATCATGTAGCAAGAGATTATATGGTTTATACTGGCTAAAAGTTCCAGACACTACTGCTTATCTGATACTAGCTATTTAAGTTAAACATAGGTTTTTAGGAGAAAACAACTAGCCTCTTCAATGGAGTAAGCCTTGAAAATTCAAGTTTTGGTGACAGTAGCTTCCAAAGAAAAAATAAAACTGTGGTCTACAGCTATGTTACTAAAATCTCTAACAAATCAGAAGTGAAGATTGACCTGAATCTAAATGACAATATGTATACTGACAATGAATTCCAACATATTAAACACTATTTTACTTGACATATCAGCAGCAACTTTTGACACAGTTGATCACCTTTTTCCTTTGAAACTGGAGGCATTCCTTCCATGGCTTTCAGGATTCTACATTCCCCGGGTTATTTTCCTGTTGTATTGGCCGCTGCTTCTAAGTCTTCTTTGTTGGTTCCTCTTCCTTTTCCTGACCTGAAAATGCTGAAAGTCCCAGAGATTTATTTATACTCAGACATCCAGGACTATGACTTAAATGCCATCTGTATGTTATTGAATCCCAAATTTATGCCTCCAGTCTTGTTTGTTTCTCTTTTTTTTTTTTTTTTGGAAGTCTAGACATGTATTCCCAATGGCCAGACCGACATTTCTTCTTCTCCCCTGGAAGGCTTAATATGTTATTTCAAACTGAAAGATTTCTGAGCAGAATTTTTTATTTCTCCTGCCCCCAAACTTTTATGTTTTTCTCCATCTCAGTAAATAGCACATTATTCACCCAACTGATCAGGACACAAACCTAAGAACAACTTTCTCCCCTCTTTTCCTAAACCCACATGCAATCTGGGAACAGTATGTTCAAGGTATTGCAGAATCTGACCATTTTCCTCCACCTTTTCTACCACCACCCTAATCCAATTTCATGTCTTTAAAATACTTCAATAAATTTCTTTGTTTTCCTTTTTCTCCTACTCTAGACTTTCTACAGTCTATTTTAGATACATGTTGACCATCACATTTTGAAAATTAACTCTGATAATGTTATTTCCCTTCTTTATGCCCTTCCCATTGCTTCTCATTGCACAGAATCTCCTGCATGTGACTTATTTTATTATTTTGTTGTTGTTGTTGAACAATAATTGGGAGTGTGAGAAACAGGGTCACAATTCTCAAATTTGAATTTAGGCTCTAGTGCAAAACTTCTGGCAAGTTGTTAAATCTCTCTGAGACTCAGTGTCCTTGTTCATAAATGGACATGATACTAGTACTATTTCATAAGTTTGTTTTTATTAAAATTAAATAAGATATTTGATATTGATAAATTTAAGAAGCAGGCTGAAAAATAAGATTTTTGATATTGATAGATTTAAGAAGCAAGTAAAATTGACATTTGTTACTTTTTTGGTATAATTTCCAATGAACACAGAGTTCATGTGTTTGTAGTAGTTCTCAGTGAAGGTTAAAAATTAGTTATGATAATAATATTACCCTTTTATGTGTAAGCCTATGAGTTCCATGGAGTGAATGACTGTGTTGATCTTGTACTTTCTGTATCGAGAGCCAACTACAGGTTTAGCAGGTGTCAGGCATCAGTTAGTAATTGCTGAAAGAATAAATAAGTGAATGAATGAATCTAATAAAATTGTCATCTATCTTTATTCTCAGATGTCTTTGCTCTTTTGATCATCTATTTTCCAATTGTTTATATATTTCCATTTGCCTAAGACCTGGAAATACTTTTCTTCAGATTCTATCCTTCCTATCACTGTATCTTCCCTTTGTGTTTATGCCCTTTTCCTACACTGTGACACTCTTGAGCCAAAATCCAGACCACTTGCAGCTGCCAACTTTTATTACAAAGTAAGTTGAACCCATCTTCGAGCTTTTACAGCATTTCTCATGATCTCATCACATCAATTTATTGCCTTAAGCAAGATACTTTTTTTCTTTTTTTAAACTGAATAGTACTGGGAAGGAGAAAAGAAAGTACGAAAGTGTGTATATATGTGTATTTACATCTGTGTGTGTGTGTGTGTGTGTGTGTGTGTGTGTGTTTAGTTTCTTCTGCCCTCAGAACTGCCTTGGGGAAATCTAGCAAAGAGGAAACCCATAGATGGCTATGAGCAATCTATTTTGGTCCTGACATCACTGTTTACTCCTAAGAGGGTATGGCATTTATTAATGTGGTACCTAAAATATTTCTGGGTTTCTACCTTCTGGACACATAGTTGATTTACCCTTCATGGTTTTCTTATGATTGTGTGAAGCCATGTGGTTGGTCTGGCCAGTAGATTGTAAGTGGGATGATGTATGTCACTTCTGGGCCCAAATATTTAATTATTACTGCAAGGCTTTTCAGAAATGTCTTTTCTCTCTAGCATAGTGATTAGCCTTATTGAAGATGGCAGCTCTTACAATACAATGGATTCCTGAGTGGCTACAATGAACAGAACCCTCAGCCAAACTGTGGTGAAGATTGCATATGTCAGAAATAAATTTAATGTATGTAAGAAACTTTTGCTATGTTGTGCCACTAAGACTTGGACTCCCTGTTATATCAATATAAACTGATAAACACATAAGTTGACTTTTTCAACGAAATACCATTTTCTACTCCTCTTGTTTATTTTGCAATGAGAAAAGTATAGATGATAAGGTGTAATGTGCTCAAAAGCATAAAACAATTTTAAGTCTCAATCTCCGCTATCACACTGTTGCGTATGAAGTGTCACTAGAAGAACATATACGTGGTCATGGTCATCCTCGTGTTTCCATCACTATGTATTAAAGGTCATGGAATTTCAGAATCTAGTATAAACTTCTCATTCAAAAAATGTTTTACTTTTGGGAAAACTAAGATAAGAATAAAAGACATTTAGATATAGCTCTCCTTCTAATATTTCACAATAATATTAATATTTAAAATAAATAAACAAATTGAGTAAGGCTATCTCTCCATGGTGTCAAATTATTCATTTGGTTTGGTTAAGAAAAATGTCTAGTAAATTTGAACAATTGATAATGTTCAAAAAAAAAATTGCCTGGCTACCTGATTGACCTGATTTCTCTGTGTTACATAAATACTGTCTGGGGAAATGATAGATAATATTTCTATGTTTTACCTTTTCTTCTTTTTCTATCTGAGGACAGGTCTTTCATAGATACACTGATACAGTCAACTCGTGGGGCAGCAATGAGAGAGTATGTCATTCTCCAAGGAAGACACATAGTGGATTTACCCTTCATGGTTTTCTGGCCTGTTAGAGACTTTCCCCCTATAGTTAAATTACTAGATCCTGTCTGGAAAAATCGCCTGTGAAGTTGGGAGGAGAGGAGGGGAAAAAGCAAAGCAAAGCAAAACAAAGCAAAGCAAAGAAGCCACCATTGAGTCTACCATTTAAATATGTAGTCATTAAAATAATACTGGTCTCACAGTGAGACTTCGAAGAGGAAAAATAAACATTTTTTAAAAGGTCTGAATTGCTTTCCTTTTCTTAACTTTTACAGATGTGAAAATACTTTTTGTTTAAAAGAAGTGTTAACCTACTGGCCCCTAGTGACATTGATTAATTGCTTTTCACAGCATTGGTAAAACTGTCAATTCCATTGCTCTCATTCACGTTTAGTCCAACATTTTCTACAAACCTTTTTGTGTAGCACTTAGAATTTAGAGGAAAACCAAGTAAATTAAAGAGGAAAATATTTTCCTTTTAGTCATTTTAAATAATTACTATTTTAAAGAATAAAATATAGGAAGGGTCCAGCTTTTGTGTTATAGAGATAGACATGGTAAATCTAATTAATGCCAACTCTTCTGTCATCTTTCTGATCAATTATTATTTCCTGAGGATCCTTTCTCCGACTTCCTTAATTGAATGTATTCAAATTTGTATACTCATTAATTCCTCATACAATTATCCTTCATAGCATTTATTGTAATTGCTATTGTATATTAAATTGACTAATTACTATGCATTTCAGTACTAAAATATACACTCAGAAATTGAGGACAGAGACTATGTTAGATACTGCTCACCCAGCATGTAGTACAGTCCTACCACCAAATAAATTATTTAAAACAAATTTGCTTAAAGGAGGGCATAATTTCAGTCTTCTGGTCTCTGTACTGGCTGACTATTCAAGTCCACTGTTGTTAAAAACCTTAGTCTGCCACACCCATGTTAATAACCTTAGTTTGCCACACCCATGATCTAGAAAATAAACTGTTTTTTCCGTCAGTTTCTATTCCCGATATTCTTACCTTAAATTGTTTCTCAATGCTATCACTCTGGCTTTATTATTTATTCCGAGCATATACAAAGAGCTTCCTTTCATTACTTTTGGTTTGAATTGATTTCCTTTCAATCTGTTTTCTCAGACAGTCAGAGATGTTAGTTCTGCATCAAACTTTATGATCAGTTCACAACTATCAGGAGTTTTCAAGACTTTCACTTTATTTACATACACATAAATATTTATTAAGAAAACACCAATATTTAGTCTTTGCCTTGCACAGAAGGGGGTAAAAAACAATTTTATTTTTCCGTGGATGAATAAAGAAACAAGCCTTTTTAATACAGCTTAAGTTTATGGCTCTCATTGGAAGGTAAGTTGTCTCAAATGAGAGGAGAATTTTAAATAAACACATGTTTGCTCTCTATTCTTGACCCTTCTCCCAGACCCATGGCTCTCCAAGGTTTCGCTAGACCTGCTGTGCAGCAGCAGCATGTATAAAGAGCTTCCCAAAGGTAAGGGCAAAAATCATTTCCAACTACCCCAGGATCTCCTTTCCCAGAGTTTTGGGGGTGAGGCTGAAAAGTTCAAGTTTTTAATCATGGTTTGGCCTTTCTGGTGATCAGCTCTCACCCAGGAGCCCAAGAAAATCAAAAGTCACCTCATTAGAGCAAAAGACAATTTTATCACCGAGAACATTTTATGAGGAGCTCTGCATCAGGAACCATGGTCAAAGAGCAAATATTAGAAAAATAGGTGTACCTAGCATCCTAATTGCTCAAGAAATTACAAAGGTTTTAGTAGCTCTTTGTCAGGAACTGGTAGGAGAGACAAAATATACATTTTTTATTATGTCACAATGTGAAAGCCATGATTCCTATACTTCAGGAAGACCTAGAAGTTTATTGGATTTATGTGTTTGAGAACAAAAGGTTGGAGGGTTGAAGGCACTGCTGAGGGAATTCTTAATGAAATTAAGCTAGAGGTTTATGTTTGGAATGAAAGAAAGTGAATTCAGGAGAAAGATGCTTACTTTGAGATAAAAACTATTAAGGTCAAAATATTGCCGTTGAGAACAGCGGGCAAGTGTGTGCCAGTGTCAGGTATTTTATGCATCCAAAGACAATGGCTTTCAAAGAGAAATTCTGAAGGAAGAGGAAGCACTCACCATGTCATTCTAGCATTGATTTGGTGTCAGAAGACTTGGGGGTTCATGCCAGTTTTATTATTAATTTGCTTTGTACCCTAGGATGAGTCACTTAACTTCTGGAGATCCCAACTTCTGTCATTGGATAACTTCTCATCTATATTTGTCTCTAATTCTTTAACTAACCCCCTTCTTGCCAACTCAAGAAGCAGATCTGAGTTGCTTCTGCCATCACTATTCAGTTACCCTGACCCTATTATAGCGATTCTTTATCTTTTTGGACATAGGATAAATGTCATATCAGCAAGTCATGCATGGACTGACAGCCATCAAAAATGTTGCAAAGGGCAGCATGGCAAAATTTCTAATTCCTGCCTCACTTGAAAGGTCACTGTAACTCTTTGAACTACTCTATTGCTCATATTTGAGGAAAGAAACATACTCTGAATAACATTGCCAGTCAATAAGCAACCAAACAAGTTAATTAGGCTGCATCCCAACAGATATAACAGAAATTATCTGGAAAATAAACTAGAAAAAAATCTAAATTGTTTAGTGACTTCTTCCCCTTATGAAAGGAGAAGGCTGTCTTAACACCCTCCATGTATTTGTTCAAATCAATTCATTCATGATTGTAATAATCAAACATGTATTACATATATACTGTATGGTAATACCAAATTCTGAGAAAAAAAGTTACAAAAACAGCTACACTGATGCTCAGAGAGGTAAAATAGTTTGCCTGATGCCCCATAGGATTTGAATTCATGATTATGAGGTTTCATTACAGATATGTAAGTATAATAATTTATGCTTTTAACTATTACTGTATACTTCTTCCTCTCCCTCAAAGAGCTTAATTTTAAAAGTAAAATATATCAACATAAAAACAAATATTAAAGAGAAATGTGATAAATATCACCATAGAAGAAGGCACAAGAAACATTAGAGAAAATGGCATCACAATGAAACTAATGTTTCATATCTGTCTTGATACTATAATTATTGATAAAGCTGACAAGAAAGGAAAAACATGTCTAGCTAAGGGAAGTGCAGATACAGAAACAATGAAGGGAAAACTAGCAAAGTATATTTAAATAAAAAAAATTGCATAGTTTGATGTAGTTTGAGCCAAGAGTAAAGAGGCAAAGTGGGAGATGGTCCTGAAAAGGTCAATGAGTGGGAATCATAGAAGCTGTGTGAAAAAGTTTGTATTCTGCGTCCAAATGCCAGTTCAGAAAATTTGCACAATTTTTGCATAAAATAGAAAAAAAAGAGCGAAACTTTAGGTCATATTAGTTCTTCCCTCCTCATTTTATGTTTAGATTTGAACATGACCTTTTTAAAATGAAATGATGGTAGTAATAGATTGAGTCCTTCCTTTTTTTTTTCTTTCATCTCTCCATCCTTCTCTTCTTTCCTTTTTTTCTTTGTTCTTTCATTGAGTATCAACGGATAGATTGTATTGAACAGTCTCGACTCTCAGACATAACTGAAATATATTTTGCTGTTTTAAGTTCCAACCCATTGTGAACTGACATGCAAAAGTAGAAAATGTAATATTGCCGAACAACAACATCTCTATCCTTTACCAAGAAAGTATCAGTTGTGCCTTTTTGTTTTCAGTCTTTTCCAGTTTACAGCTATCCCATATCTGGTAAATATTTAACAAAGTCTAGTTGCTACTGTTTGTCACTGTCTGCTTCAGAGTCCCATATGCAAGAGCTTGGGCTGAACTTTCAGAGAACTAGAATGAGACTCATGCCAAGGAAATGGAACACTAATTCACTTTCCTCTCACTCTCTCTCTTCCTGTTCCATCAACTTTCTCTCACTGCAGAAACTGCAGGTATATATGTGTGTAGTCTATGGAGGGAGACATGAGGATTGTTATGTTCTACTCAGATAGGAAGCTATGCATCTAGGTCATTGTGACTTTTCTGCTGGCTCTGGAGGGTGTGACTATCCTACCAACTGGTCTTTGGCAGTGACAGCGGTCCAAGCTGTGATATATTAGCTTGTCCTTCAGTGCCTAGGTGACCCAAATGATCTGTGACATTGGAGAAACCACAGGACAATTCCACATTCTTCCTTTCCTGATTCAGTGGTCTCTGTGCATACCCCAGGCATCAATTCTTGGCCCTATGAAGCAGTCTCTGGGTGGACGGTCATAAACTGCACTTTCTTTCCAAACCCAGCCTAGGCTACCAAAAAACCTAGGAATCTCAACCATGACTGTCTTGGATCTGTAGAAACCCATATTGGAGTTCTTCCAACTCACTGTGACACTCTGCCCTTTTCCTAAGGTTCACTCATTCTCCCATTGTCCAGTGGCTCTAGGCATGGTGGTGTATCTTGCAATTCAGAAAACATTCAATATCTAGTTAGGAAGTAAGACATCTTTCTTATAAATATAATCACATTCTACAGGGAATCATAGATTGAGTGGCCCTCTGAGTCCCATGAGATGGAGAGAGGAAGTGATAGTATGCTGCTCACCAATTTCTGGTGTGCCAAAAAAAAAAAAAAAAAAAAAAAAAAAAACTTTTTGCTTTTAGCCTATTTTAAAACATCTATGTTTTAAACAATACATAACCAATTCTTGAAATTTGGTACAAAATATGAAGATCTAGTAAAGGGTATCAGGCTCCCATTGAACCTGGCCATTTAAAATCTATCTTGTTTTCAACTGTGGGATCTTTTCACAGTAATATCTACATAGTAGTTGGCAACCCCAGATGACGAGAAAGGAGTCCCAGGCAATGGCTTACATAATTGTATATTATTTGCTGAAAAAAAACCCTTGATAACTATATTAGGACCCATTCAGTTGTTACAGAACACCAATGTAGTAGTTTAAAAAAAATAAAGTCACAAAAATGAATGTATTAGCTCCTATAACCGGGAAATCCAATTCAGTTGGCTTCAGGTATAAGTAGACTCAGAGCCCCTAATGATGTTATCAGAATATATCTTTCTCTTTCTTCTTCTTACCTTTCTATTGATGTTTTTCTTAGGTAGAAACACTTCAGAATCTTAGCTTCTACTATCAAAGGACATGATGATTTCCCAAGAATGCTAGCAAAATTCCCACGGAGGGATCATATCAGCCTGTTTAGGTTAGATGCTAATCACAGAACCAGTATTTGGATAGAGAGATGTAGTTCTCTGAATAGCCTGGCCTGGGTTACTTGCCTACCCCTGAAGCCAGAAATAGGGTCAACTCCATAAAAACCATTGAGCTGAGAAATAGAAGTGTATTGATCCAAAGGGAAGTTGGGATATCATTTCAAACATGTGGGAGAAGGCCTTCGGGGCAGGCAATGATAAAAATCTATCATTGAAATGTATGTAGAATCCAGCCCAACCTACTCCAAATTATAAAATATACCTTATCCATGAAAAACAGAAATCTGGTCATGGTCGTATATCCTGCAATTCATAAAACATCTAGTATCCAGCTAGGAAATGGGATAACTTTCCTAAAACATAAATTTGGGAATTTCTGTTATAAGCAACAGGAAATCATTCAATAATATTAGAGGAACAATAAAAACAGATATAAGTTTAAATCTCTATTTTCTTTTACAATTTCATTTCTTCATTTCTATTTGTCCTGTGATTAAAGTGGGCTCTGGAAACTGTCATAGAAACTAATTTCACCTTGGTAACTAATTAGGCTAACCTCCACTGAACTCTCCACCATCATAGTTATGCAAAGAGCTTCTGAAGAGTTATCGCTTCACCTGTGCCCAGGATGAGGTATCCATGGAAACCTTGAACATCTGCTGACTGGTGGTTGGTTGGCTCAGGCACCCAGAGGGTAATTTATTTCTTGGCTACCTTGAGACCAGCACTTGGGCCTGCCATCCTGACTTAGATGATTTTGTTAAGCGTAACTCCTCATCAAAATCTATCTTGCATTGATCCCAGTATCATTCTGACAAAATTATTCAGAAAGATAACTAGATCAGTGAGGGTGAGGAGCAGAAATCTATAATGATAAATCAAAGATATTAAAAAATCCCTGCATCTTATTTTTATTCTCATGAGGCTATATATATGCTATATACTATATTATGCATATATTACTACATATATACATGTATATACATATATATTGTGTTAGTTTGTTTTCACACTACTGATGAAGACATACCTGAAACTGGGGGAAAAAAAAGTTTAATTGGACTTACAGTTCCATATGGCTGGGGACGCTTCAAAAGTCATGGTGAGAGGTGAAAGGCACTTCTTACATGGTGGTGGCAAGAGAAAATGATGAAGAAGCAAAAGTGGAAACCCCTGATAAATCTATCACATCTTATGAGACTTATTTGCTATCATGAGAATAGCATGGGAAAGACTGGCCTTCATGATTCAATTACCCCTCCTTGGGTTCCTCCCAAAACATGTGGGAATTCTGGCAAATACAATTCAAGTTGAGATTTGGGTGGGGTCAGAGCCAAACCACATCATTCCACCCTTGGCCCCTCCAAATCTCATGTCCTCGCATTTCAAAACCAATCATGCCTTCCTAACAGTTCTCCAGAGTCTTAACTCATTTCAGCATTACCTCAAAAGTCCACAATCCAAAGTCTCATCTGAGACAAGGCAAGTGCCTTCCACCTATGAGCCTGTAAAATCAAAAGCAAGCTAGTTACATCTTAGATACAATGGGGGTACAGGTATTGGTAAATACAGCCATTCCAAGTGGGAGGAATTGGCCAAAACAAAGTGGTTATGGGGACCATGCAAGTCCAAAGTCCAGCGAGGGAGTCAAATTTTAAAGCTCCAAAATGATCTCCTTTGACTCCAGGTCTCACATCCACGTCATGCTGATGCAAGAGGTGGGTTCCCATGGTCTTGGGCAGCTCTGTCCCTGTGGCTTTTCAGGTTACAGCCTCCCTCCCAGCTTATTTCATGGGCTGGTGTTGAGTGTCTCTGACTTTGCCTGGCACTTGGTGCAAGATGTCAGTGGATCTACCATTCTGGGGTCTGGAGGACCATGGCTCTCTTCTTACAGCTCCACTAGGCAGTGCCCCAATAGGGACTCTGTGTGGGGGCTCCAACCCCACACTTCTCTTCCACATTGCCCTAGCAGAGGTTCTCCATAAGGGACCCACCCTGTGACAAACTTTTGCCTGGGCATCCAGGCATTTCCATACATCTTCTGAAATCTAGACGGAGGCTCCCAAACCTAAATTATTGACTTCTGTGTACCTACAGGCACAACATCACATGGAACCTGCAAAAGCCTGGTGCTTCCACCATCTGAAGCCACAGGTCAAGCTCTAAGTTGGCCCTTGCAGCCATGACTGGGGCAGCTGGGATACAGGGTACCAAGTCCCTCATATGCACACAACACAGTGACTTTGGACCTGCCCAGGAAACCACTTTTTCCTCCTGGGCCTCCAGGCCTGTGATAGGAGGGGCTGCCCTGAAGGTCTCTGACATGGCCTGGAGACATTTTCCCCATGGTCTTGGGGATTAACATTAGGCTCCTTCCTACTTATGCAAATTTCCATAGCTGACTTGAATTTCTCCCCAGAAACTGGGGTTTTCTTTCTGTCACATAGTCAGGCTGTGGATTTTCCAAACTTTTATGCTCTGCTTTCCTTATAAAACTGAATGCCTTTAACAGCACCCAAGACACCTCTTGAATGCTTTGCTGCTTAGAAATTTCTTCTGCCAGATACCCTAAATCATCTTTCTCAAGTTCAAAGTTCCATAAATCTCTAAGGCAGGGGCAAAATGCCTCCAGTCTTTTTGCTGAAACATAGGAAGAGTCACCTTTACTCCAGTTCCCAACAAGTTCTTTATCTCCATCTGAAACTACCTCAGCCTGGATTCTATTGGTCTATCACTATCAGCATTTTGGACAAAGCCATTCAACAAATCTCTAGTGAGTTCCAAACTTTCCCACATTTTCCTGTCTTCTTCTGAGCCCTTCAAACTATTCCAACCTCTGCCTGTTACCCAGTGCCAAAGTCGCTTCCATATTTTTGGAGATCTTTTCAGCAACACACCACTCTACTGGTACCAATTTACTGTATTAGTTTTCATGCTGCTGATAAAGACATACCTGAAACTGGGAACAAAAGGAGGTTTAATTGGGCTTACAGTTCCACATAGCTGAGGAGGCTTCAGAATCATGGCAGGAGGTGAAAGACACTTCTTACATGGTGGTGGCAAGAGAAAATGAGGAAGAAGCAAAAATGGAAACCCCTGATAAGCCCATCAGATCTCATGAAACTTATTCACTATCACAAGAATAGCACGGGAAAGATCAGCTCTCATGATTCAATTACCTAAAACTGGGTTACTTCCAAAACACATCAGAATTCTGGGAGATACAATTCAAGTTGCGATTTGGGTGGGGTTTCAGCCAAAACATATTATGTATTATATGTGTCTACATAAAAATATGAAAGTAAACATTTATGCCTCTATGATATAAACATACATATTAGAATAGTCTTTCCTGTTAGTCTAAGGCTAGAAGTCACTGATGTTGACACACTTTGTTCTTTCAGCCTCTCTGGTCTCCCTGGGGCTTGTGTTTTGCTTTTGTCCTCTCAGTATGTGAGGGCTGACCTTAGCAGAAAGTTGGCTGTCTTAAATACAGCAGGTCATCTATCAATTCTTCCCTAGGCTGTCAGAGTTTCTTTTAATCTCACTTGTAATTTTCCAGGGAGGTTTACAAAAGCCACAAATAGAATTTTAATGTTGTAAAATACCTGTGGAGACAGTAAATATTTCCTCTTTCATGAGGACAGGCTGTATGTCAACAAGTCTCAGAGAAGAAAATGACATGTTCCAAGTTAAAGTGTATTGTTCTTAAATTGTCCATGAATTGAGTCATTTGCATTATTGTTCTGACATTATTCTCTCTACATATAGTTAAAGCTTAGGCATTGGCATACACTTCTTGTTATTGGATGCATGATTCTTAAAAGATTTTTTTCTTACACAACTAAATATTAATTGCTTCTATAATTGCAAAATATTCACCTTACCAATTTGCAAATGTATTTATTACGCCTTCCAAGCATCAGCTACAGAAACTAATGGCAAAATTAATGGATATTCCAAGCCCCATTGAGAAGAAAATATAGCCTCAGAGAAGCTTAGTGATGAAGGATACACTGAGTGCCTAAATATGAAGGCTTCAATAAGCCACAGTGACTTTTCAAGATAGCTTAGATAAATGGACTCTCAAATGTGTCAAATCAGCTGGCAAGTAAACACTACAAACTAAATAAGGCTGCATCACAAATTAGTTTTTAAACTTTTGTTTTAATTATTTATGCTAATTCTTCATAGCTTTCTCAGAGATGGCACATGCTTAGTGAAATAAGGTTAGCTGATGAGAGGATAACATTAGTGATGTGATGCTGTGACTTTATTTGTGAATCCAATTTATTCAGAAAATATTTATTAAAACTCCGCTATAGTTAAATTCTGAGGATAAAAAGTGAACTTGATAGTTTCTTCCTCAAGAACTGCTATTTATGGAGGAAAGAGGACATCTAATCTATAAGATACATGGAAAGATGTATGTTTAAGGGATAAAGATAATGGCTCACTTCGAAGACAGTGGAGGTTAAACCTTCAAGAGATGGGGTATGTTCCTGGAAAATGCATCTAGGTAGAGGTAATGATACATTCTAAAACGTGCAAGTACTTTTAAGTAGCTAGGGTGTAGCATATGGAAGGTGGGAAGTGGTTAGCATCTGGGTGAATGTTGGTTATACTCTTGGAAATGGAACATAGAAAGATTGATTCAAGAGGAAAGGATAGGCAGGCAAGGAGGGAGGCAAAGAAAAACAAATTTAAGAAATCATTAAAAGCTGAGAGTAGAAGTAACTTCAGTTATCCTCTAGACCTCTCCATTGATCTTACAGGTCAGAAAACTAGTGTCCAAATCAGTGTGACCACGATGTTGCTTTGCAGAACACTAACTTAGCTTATCTCTTTTGGAATGAAACTCATGTGTAACAGTTGTTTCTGAGTTCTGTTGGTTTAATCTTCTCTGCAGCATTATTTATTTGATCCAGAACATCTTCCTCATCCTTCAACAATTCAGTGTCACTCATCTTAGACCCAGAAAAGCAGATATACCATCACGTGCTGCAAAACAACATTTCGGTCAATGATGGACTGCATCTACAATGGTGGTCCCATAAGATTATAGTGAAGCCGAAAAATTCCTATCACTTAGTAATGTCTTGATGATTCTGACCCTGTGTAGGTCTAGGCTGATGTGTGTGTTTGCGTCTCACTTTTAAAAAGAAAAGTTTAAAAATCAAAAATAAAATAATCTTTAAAATAGAAAAAACTTAAAATAGAAGAAAATAAAATGTTTTGTACAACTATACAATGTGTTTGTGTTTTAACCTAAGTTTTATTACCAGAGTCAAAAAGTTATAAAAAATAAAAAGTTTATAAAGCAACAAAGCTACAGTCAGCTAAGATTAATTTAATATTAAAGAAAGAAAAATATGCTTTTATTGAATTAGTGTAGCCTAAGTGTACAGCGTTTAGAAAGTTCACAGTGATGTACAGAGATGTCCTAGGCCTTCACATTGACTCATTACTCATTCATGGTAAGCGTCCCATACAGGTGTACCTTTTTTTTTTGAGATGGAGTCTCGCGCTGTCACCCAGGCTGGAGTGCAGTCACGTGATCTTGGCTCACTGCAAGCTCCGCTTCCTGGGTTCACGCCATTCTCCTGCCTCAGCCTCCCGAGTAGCTGGAACTACAGGTGCCTGCCACCACGCCCAGCTAATTTTTTGTATTTTTAGTATAGACGGGTTTCACTGTGTTAGCCAGGATGGTCTTGATCTCCTGATCTCATGATCCCCCCACCTCAGCCTCCCAAAATGCTGGGATTACAGGCGTGAGCCACCGCACCTGGCCAGTGTACCATTTTTAATCTTTTATATTGATTTTTTACTGTACCTTCTTTTGTTTAAATACTTACGATTGTGCTACAATTGCACACAGTATTCAGCATAGCAATATGATGTACAGGTTTGCAGCCTAGAAAAATAGGTTATATCATGTAGCTTAGGTATATAGTAGGTTGTACCATCTAAGTTTGTGTCTGTGATGTTTGCACAATGATGAAATTGCCTTATGGCACATCTCTCATGAATGTATCCCCATCATTAAGTGACGCATGGCAGCATTATGAAACTCATCTTGCTAATGTTCACCTGAATGATTAGAGTTTAGAAAATATTTATGGAGGGTCTACTAGTTACATATACACTGTATTGGTTGATTTGAGATCAACAAAAACATTGCTAATCCAATGTTCCTAAGAGGCTGCAAGCTAGGGAAAATGCATTTGGAATAGGTCATTGAAGGAAGCTATTTCCTAGAAAGCAGAAAGTTCTAATATGACAAATAAATTTCAGTGCAGTGGTTCAACTAAAAACTAATTTTAAAAAGTTGAGAGTGAATTCAGGTCACTTTGATAGTCACATATTATGAGAGGGGGACAAACTAAGACTTGAAATTCTACTCTTATCCAATCAGAGGGAGTATCAACCATAGTTTTAAAAACCTTTAATATCTGGTGTGGTCAAGCAGTTATGCATCCTTTTTGTTAGAAATGTAATGATCTTGCAACCAAAATTTCATCGTTGTTGTTGATATTTATTTGTTCTGTGGATACTTATTTTTGGTTGCTATAAGAACAAAGAAAGATAGAACCATATACTCATTTTTCTTCTCTCTGCGTCATTTTTGTTTAAGATTCTGCAGGTTAAAGTCTGTCTTCTGAAAATAAGACAAAACAGTCTTTTGAATACAGTTCAGTGGTAAAACAATTAATAGAAGACATGATCTATATTTTCCATATTAGAAGAGTTATTGTACAGAAGGAAATGGGAGGGGTTTATTCTGGATCTGTTTATACACGCCAGGCATAAGTCTAAAAGATATAAAATTAACAGATAATTATTTTCCTCTTAATATTATTAACTTCTTCCCAGTGAGACCTATACAAATGGCCTGGAGTTCTCTCACATGTGAATAAACTTATTTCTGGCAGTGTCTCTAATGACAATGATTCCATGATTTCTTGGCTTACATCTCTACCAGGCAGCCTCTAGTCCCTGCCTCCTCCATCTCAATGCATGGTTTGCACTTAAACAAATTACAGTTGGTCAAAGGAACTGGTACTTTTGCTGAATTAGGTGTCACTGAGAAAAATTAATTGCTGATCTCAAGAGCAAATTCATAGCTCGGCAGGGAGGTGCATTCCTGTAATCCCAGCTTCTGGGGAGGCTAAGGCAGGAGAATCGCTTGAACCTGGGAGGCAGAGGTTGTACTGAGCCAAGATTGTGCCACTGCACTCCAGCCTGGACAATAGAGCTAGACTCTGGCTCAATGATAATAATAATAATAATTTTTAAAAAATAACTGCAAATTCAGGTCGCTTTGATACTCACATATTATGAGAGGGGGATGAACTAAGAATTGAAATTACTAAAGAAAAAGTTGTGTTAATTGGAAGAAGAGAAGGATTTTATAAACAATGAGTTCATTAATATTTAATATTAGGAAATAGAGGTCAGGTTTTCAAGTCAGTTTGATGATTTTTCCAATTGCAAAAGACATAGAGATAAAAGGAACACTGCTCTAATGTCCATGAAAGTTACCTTTAGTAAAGAATAAGCATTTTTTTCATGTGTCTGTTGGCTGTATGAATGTCTTCTTTTGAGAAATGTCTGTTCATATCCTTTGCCCACTTTTTGATGGGGTTGTTTGTTTTTTTCTTGTAAATTTGTTTGAGTTCTTTGTAGGTTCTGGATATTAGCCCTTTGTCAGATGAGTAGATTGCAAAAATTTTCTCCCATTCTGTAGGTTGCCTGTTCACTCTGATGGTAGTTTCTTTTGCTGTGCAGAAGCTCTTTAGTTTAATGAGATCCCATTTGTCAATTTTGGCTTTTGCTGCCGTTGCTTTTGGTGTTTTAGACATGAAGTCTTTGCCCATGCCTATGTCCTGAATGGTACTACCTAGGTTTTCCTCTAGGATTTTTATGGTATTAGGTCTAACATTTAAGTCTCTAATCCATCTTGAATTAATTTTCATATAAGGAGTAAGGAAAGGATCCAGTTTCAGCTTTCTACTTATGGCTAGCCAATTTTCCCAGAACCATTTATTAAATAGGGAATCCTTTCCCCATTTCTTGTTTCTCTCAGGTTTGTCAAAGATCAGATGGCTGTAGATGTGTGGTATTATTTCTGAGGACTCTGTTCTGTTCCATTGGTCTATATCTCTGTTTTGGTACCAGTACCATGCTGTTTTGGTTACTGTAGCCTTGTAGTATAGTTTGAAGTCCGGTAGCGTGATGCCTCCAGCTTTGTTCTTTTGACTTAGGATTGCCTTGGAGATGCGGGCTCTTTTTTGGTTCCATATGAACTTTAAAGCAGTTTTTTCCAACAGACACATGAAAAAATGCTCATCATCACTGGCCATCAGAGAAATGCAAATCAAAACCACAATGAGATACCATCTCACACCAGTTAGAATGACGATCATTAAAAAGTCAGGAAACAACAGGTGCTGGAGAGGATGTGGAGAAATAGGAACACTTTTACACTGTTGGTGGGATTGTAAACTAGTTCAACCATTATGGAAAACAGTATGGCGATTCCTCAAGGATCTAGAACAAGATGTACCATATGACCCAGCCATCCCATTACTGGGTATATACCCAAAGGATTATAAATTATGCTGCTATAAAGACACATGCACACGTATGTTTATTGCAGCACTATTCACAATAGCAAAGACTTGGAATCAACCCAAATGTCCATCAGTGACAGATTGGATTAAGAAAATGTGGCACATATACACCATGGAATACTATGCAGCCATAAAAAAGGATGAGTTTGTGTCCTTTGTAGGGACATGGATGCAGCTGGAAACCATCATTCTTAGCAAACTATCACAAGAACAGAAAACCAAACACCGCACGTTCTCACTCATAGGTGGGAACTGAACAATGAGATCACTTGGACTCAGGAAGGGGAACATCACACACCGGGGCCTATCATGGGGAGGGGGGAGGGGGGAGGGATTGCATTGGGAGTTATACCTGATGTAAATGACGAGTTGATGGGTGCAGCACACCAACATGGCACAAGTATACATATGTAACAAACCTGCACGTTATGCACATGTACCCTACAACTTAAAGTATAATAATAATAAATAAATTAAAAAAAAATAAGAAAAAATTATTACTTGTAATAATAGACAAGTTATAAGAAGCAAACGCTTATGGATTTCTTTATTTAAAAAAGAAAAATTATACCTAGTCTCAGAGATCAACAAACACTTCTTGAAGTGGAGACTGAGAGTTACTTTAGAAAACCTGTAAGGATTAGCAGGATATTGACTAGTGAAGATGTAAAAAAAGACAAGTCCAAGGAGAAAAGCTAAAGTGATAAAACAGGATAATGAAGGAAAACAAGGAATTTACAGGACTATGTGGAAGAAAAGTGTGGGAAAACAACTAGGAAACTGAAACAATATCTATGTCTCTCAACAGATTGAAGAGAAAAGTGACTCTAGCCTGCATTGATTAACATAACTGTGATTGCTTTTGCAAACGAAGACTTGTGATTTTAGCAAAATGCTTTTAGGTCTGATTCAGTAAAGTATGCCCAAAGGAAGAGTCTACTACTATGAGGACAGATATGGCAATAAAGTCAACTATATTAGAATATCTAATCATAGGAGTCCCAACCTCACCCTCTCATGGTGGTCATAAAAACAAGAATCAAACTCATCACTCATATCAGGATGCATGATGCATGCAGGGAGACAAGCCATGCGTTAAATGAAGAAACAAGCAAAAAGTCCCTATATCATTACATTTAGTATACAATAAGCAAATGGCCTTCTGTTTATTAAATCAATCATGTCTCTTAACCCACTTTAAGATGAGGACATTGAGTATTAGAGTTTATATGTAATTCAATTAAGGTCACTCAACTAGTAAGTGGCAGAAATGGGACTAGAACCCAGGCCGTTTGATTTCAGCAACCATCCTCTTAAATAGGATGCTTTTTTCCATTGTATCTCAGTGAGACTTACTGTTTTGACTAACACAAACTATGTTCTCAGCTGCTTCTGTAGAGGATAAAGCACAGATAATGTCAGTGAGCTGACAAGCCATTGCAGTGACAGTGTTGTTTGCCAGGTGCTCTGACATGACCAGAATCTGGAAGAGAAAACAGGTGTCACTGACTTAGAAATGCAGTCTCAGGCTGCTGCTTCTTAACAAACTTGTCAAGATTACCTTCCTTACGCCAGCATGCTGTGTGTCCAGCCACTGAGGCAGGTCATTTTGTTCACCTGAAGAATGATCAAGCAACTAGGCTTGGTAAGCAACAAATGAAAGGAGTTTCTAAGGCCACAGAGGGGTTTCTTGCAACAGTTAAAAGCTGTCATCTGTGCAGTCACTTGGATCTACATATAATATTCCGAAAATCCAGGGGATGGAGACTTGCAGATATATAGTCTATTATCAAGACAGAGAATGTAAATTTTAAAAGTATAGGCCAGGTGCAGTGGCTCATGCCTATAATCCTAGCACTTTGGGAGGCCGAGGCCGGCAGATCACCTGAGGTCGGGAGTTCAAGACCAGCCTGACCAACATGGAGAAACCTCGTCTCTACTAAAAATACAAAATGTGCCATGGATGGTGGCACATGAATGTAATCCCAGCTACTAAGGAGTCTGAGGTGAGAGAATTGTTGGAACCCAGGAGGCGGAGGTTGCAGTGAGCAGAGATCATGCCATTTCACTCCAGCCTTGGCAACTAAGAGCAAAACTTGGTCTCGAAAAAAAAAATTATATATATACACACACATATATATACTATATATAGTATATATACACATGTATACTATATATAGTTATATACATGTTATATATACATATGCTATATATACTATATATATACATGTTATATATAACATATCTAGTATATATGTTATATACCAGTATATATGTTATATATACTAGATATGTAATATATATACTATATTATATAACATATATACTGTTATATATAATATGTAGTGTATATGTATTCTATATAACATATGTATATATGTATATATACTATATATGTGCATGTATATATACACATACATAGTATATATGCATATACATGTTATATATAGTATGTATATATGGTATATAACACACATATATACAAGTGTTATATATACATATATAATATGTATATATTTATATATAAGGTATATAACACATATATACATGTTATATATACATATGATATACTATATACATGATATATACATACAGTATATATACTCTATACATGTTATATTTACATATATAGTATATACATATATACATACGTATATATAGCATCTACACTATATATGCATGTTATATATACATATATAGTATATATACATATATACATGTTATACATATACATATATCGTATATAGTATATATACATACCTATATGTGTATATACACATGTACATATGTTATATATACATATATAGTATATACACATATACATATGTTATATATACATATATAGTATATAGAGATATGTATACGTTATATATACCATATATAGTATACATATTCATGTTATATATATACATATATGTGTGTATATATGTATATATATTTTGATTTAACAAAGTGAAAGCCCCAGCTCTAGCAGTCTAAGGTTTTCAGCTGCTTTCTGACAAAAACTGTAAAAACTGGCAGCAGCCTGTAATCCTTGTCTCCCACATCTCAATGCAAGCCTGATTGCCCCAGGAATTCTCTTTCCTAAACCTTTTCTTTCGTTTTACTCTATATTAAAATGCTCTTGTCTTATGCACCATCTCTTTAACCGCATTATCTTTGTGTAGAGACAGGGTAATAAAAAGAGTCCTGGGTTTTAATGCCAATTCCAATATTGAAGAACTATATTATCTTGGAAATTTAGGTATTCCCAAACTGTTTTCATTTTTTCAGTTCATAGAAGATGGAATTTGAAGTACCTGATGACCAGGAACAATCTTAGCTCAGAAATTCAAATCTTCTTCTGACTACATGTAAGAAACATTGACGGAAATGGTCATTTTACAGAGGAATGTGCAGTAAGTGCGTGCCTCCAGAAACTAAACAGTCATTAACAGAGACGTGGAAGAGACATAGGTAATGTTTTAATGGCCTGAAAGATGATCCTTAAGATTATTGCAATCCTGAATTCTTTTGCTTTTAGGATTGTATAATTCAGGGTTCCCCAGAGAAACAGAACCAATAGGATATACAGAGATACAGTGAAAGGGATTTATTATGAAGGATTGAGTCATGCTACTGTGAAAGCTGAGAAGTCCCACGTCTGCCATCTGCAAGCTGGAGGCTCAGGAAAGCCATTTATATAGTTCCAGTCCAACCTGAAGGCATGGGAACTGTAGGAGTTGATGATTTAAGTCCTGGTCAGAATCAAGGACAGAATCAATGGGCACATAATTGTGAAAAGCCTGAGTGAAGAGTCAAACATCAGAATATTCAGACAGAATATTCAGAAAGGGTAATCAGGCCAGGTATGGTGGCTCATGCCTGCAATCCCAGCACTTTGGGCAGACGGATCACTTGCAGTCAGGAGATCGAGACCAGCCTGGCCAACATGGTGAAATCCTGTCTCTACTAAAAATACAAAAATAACAACAACAACAACAACAACAACAATAATAATAATAATAATTAGTCAGGCACGCTGGCACATGCTTGTAATCCCAGCTACTTGGGAGGCTGAGGTAGGAGAATTGCCTGAACCCAGGAGGCAGAGGTAGCAGTGAGCCAAGATTGTGCCATTTAACTCCAGCCTGGGTGATGAGAGAAAAACTCCTTCTCAAAATAAAAATAAAAATAACAATAAAATAAGGGTTATCAAAAAAAAGGACTAGAAAATCAAGAAAGGAGGAAACCATCAATTCAAAGGAGAAAAATTGAAATAAGGGAAGGCAATTTGTCAAATATTGCAGTTGGTAAAAATGGCTGGAAGCATGTATTGGATTTGACAGTAAGAATGATACCTTTGCAAAACCACGTTAGAAGAATGAGGTGAAATAGAATACAGATTGTGAACATTAATGTGAAAATTAGAAGTGATTAAGATAAACCAGCACATAAACCTATAATGTATTTTATTTTGAAATTGTACATCTTTTTTTTTCTAATCCTTTCCTTCCCCAGCCCTATCCTCTCTCTGTATAATCTTATAAAAAGGGCAGATATAAGAGAGTAAATGAACTGAATACTAAAAATAGTTGAGACTTGAATATTTTTCTGAAACCAAAGGGGCTGTTACAGAAGAAGACTGAAAATGTGGGAGAAAGGTGGGACAACTAGTACTGCAGGATTGAAATAGATTTAAAAAAAAAAGGTTATTCAGCCCAGATAGCAGTATCAAACTTGACAAGAATCAGTAACCTCTCTTTGCCTGAGAGAACAAAGACAAGAGTAAGATAAGATGTCTAATAATACAGATGAGTTTCCAGGTGCTAGTCCAGGATGTTGAAATCATACTTTTGGGATGCTTTTATTTCCTCACTGAGGTGAAATAGGAGGGTGAGAGCATCTGCTTAAAATAAGGATGGGGTCAGAGACCTGAGACAAGAAATGAAGGATTTGAAGAACTAAATGAGAAATAGGAAAGGGAACTGGCTGATAATAAGTAGAACGATTGACAAGAGCACTGATGACTCTGTTAAGATTGAAATATAAATGTATAGTGGTACCAATAAGCACAGGCACCTACATTTTCAAAAAATACCTGGCTCCCTGTGTGTAAGGCCAGAAAATGTAGAATGTTGGTTCAGTTTTGTTTTCTGTAGATACTGGGGTTAGAACTTTTGTAAAATTTATTTTGTTCTAGTTCATCCTTCTTTTCATGGCATGCTTTACCCAAATATAATCCAAAAAGATATACAAGTTGATTGTGAGCTTGAAGGAGCCCAGGATACCTCTGGGGAGGCTTGAGCTTTCCTCTAGGCTTCATCAAAGTCATTTGCTACTGTGGTCCCTAGATTTCATTCAAGAAGGCGTGAAGACCCGGTCTTCTTATTTTTCTGTCCAGAGATTCTGCAGGGTCATGTTCTAACCTGACAACATATGTAATCAAGCATTTTGACACTTTAAGTGAATTGCATAGACATGTTAATGAAAATAAGTTAAAACCTTAAGTAATTCAAGTGAGATTTTAGCTTCCAATTCTTTAGTTAATTCACGGAGAGTTTCTTCTGTAGTAACTGGTTGGTTCCTCTTTGCTCAGCTTCCTATCCATTTATTCAGTCTCCATTCAGTGAAGAGATAGGAAAGGTGTTTATTGAACATGGTTCACTTGTAAAGCATTGAGGTGTTGCTGGCAATATAATATCCCTTGCCTTCTTGGTCTTATATTCTGCAGGAGATCCAGACATTGTAGAGTTATACAATTTATTATTTAATTATAATTGTTTTATGTGTTACAAGTATAATACATAAGTTTTTTTCTTCTATTTTTACCTAATACAAATTTGTTAACATAACAGATTAAATACTAAAATTCTTTGGTGTTTAAAGAGTACATTTTTAGGCCATGTTAAAATGGAAAATTTAGTTACTCATAATAACCAATCCCCTGAAGGTTCAGAAGAACCATTGATTTAATATACGTCAAATATACACATTTATTTATTAGTGCAAACATGTGAAGATATCCTTAAGCATGCACATACATGTATGTATATTTACACGTGCATAGTCCTGCATTTATATATATTGCACATACTTCCCAAGTTTATTGATTTGTATTTTTAGCAAGGTATTTTTAAAAGCAAAGTCTTTAGGAGAAAAATTCAAAAAAGAAGGCAGATATTGCTGTTAGCAAAATATTTAGCATCAACCTTCTCTTTTTTCCCTTCATGGCAACTCCTGGCTGCCATGGCAACCTTTCCGCCCTGCACACCAGAGCTTCTGGGATGAAAAGCACAAGGCCTTTGAGACTTCAAATGTCTCCTGTACAAAGCAGTCTAAAACCCTTTACCCTAGAGCCATTACCATCCCGTTTCTCAGAACGACTGGCTACACGATTTAATTTATTATGTTCTGCTTTTCTTTCCATTCAATCAATATCTCTCCAGAACAGCAAGACAGAGAAAACCTATTACATTTCCGGAGTAGGCACTCAAGAAATAGGCTTTTTAAAAATTACTTATTTGATGGGTTCCTAATATATTTCACACAGATCTGAATAAATTAGACATCTAAACTCACTAATTTCCTCTGATTGTGCTCTTATTCACTTCTTCTCCCTTGTGCTCTGGTCTAAACCATATTAACTACTGATGATCCCACAAAAGCACCATGATCACTTTTGCCTTAGGCCTTTCTTAGTCCCTTTACCAAGACTCCTTCCTGTTCCCCCAACATCCCACCTCCCCTCACCAACCTAAATAATTACTACTTGCCATTCAGGTCTAAGATTAAGGCTCCCTGTCTCAGGAAGCTGAGAACCACTAAGACAGGGCTGGGCACTACTTGTAAATGCCACCACAGTGCTGTACCCTGTGCTGGCCACTGTCATTGATCTGAGATTTCTTTTTATCTGTTTGTCTCAATCGACAACCAACTCCTCTGTTTATTGTAGCCTCAGCTGTATTCCCATGGCCTGGGTTCCAGTGATGTCATTCACAAATAATGAGCCCTCTTAAGTGCCAGCCACTTTGCGGGAGATCAGGTACAGAGGTGAACAAAACAGACACATTTTCAGCAATAACTAAGCTTATTTTATACTGGTGGGTGATGAAAAATACATATAGGCAAATTTGTGAGATCATCTCACTAATTACTATTGATAGTAATTAAATACCCTTCCTATCAATAAAATAAGAGTAATGGGATTGCATTAGTGGGGATGTGTGAGAATGCTTTTGAGAGGACGGTTAGGCAAGGTGTCTCAGTGGAGTTGATATTTCAGCTGGGACTTGAAGAAAACAGTCAGGAGGAGACCTGTAGGGGAGCACATTTCAGGCAGAGGAAACAACAACTGTAAATATTTGAAGGCAAGAAGATTTTGTACTGGGCATGTATCAAATATGATGGGATATAATCAATGAGGGAGAGTGGTATGAATCGGACTTGGGGAAACAGACAGAGATAACATCGTGTAGAATTTGTAGGTCATGGTGACAAGTAGAAAAAATTATAAACGGGCTAAAATGTGGTCTGAAAAAAGTTAAAATTTCCTCTGTCTTCTTTTCAGACAGTGAACAAACAGACAAATCAAAAATAATATTTATTGGGAGTATACAGTATACTAGGAACTATATAAGTGCCTTTCATGTAATAGCTCATTAAATCCTATTACCAATTCTATGAAGTAGAGTTTTATGAGGAAATTAAACCACAGTCTAAGCAACTCCCTGAGAATTTATGGCTAAAGTGTGGTGTAGCCAGCATTTGGATCCTGGTAATCTGATTCCAGAACCTACCCACTGTAGCATAATTGTAGGCATTTGCTGAAGCCCACAATATAGCAAAAATACAGTCGAGGGCAATATCCTGGCCTCTGAAATTTCAATTTTATGAACTCATTATAATGGACTCTGTGGTCTCCAGTGACTGTTTATTTGGTGTCATTTTCATCATCATCCAAATTAAATATTTAATGAGTACCCGCCACTGCAAAGTGTGTGGCTTGCTTAATGTGTGGCACAATGAGGATTAAAATAAGACAAAATATTTCTGTCCAGCTGCCTTGCAGTTTTGTTGGTGAGATAAAACAACTAAGGCCTATGAACTTCCCTCAAGGAAGATAAGCTGCACAGCAAAGCAGAGGCCACCAAGGTCACCATCGACTGACTGCACTGGTCTGTAAAGCCTTGAGTAGGTCAGGAAGAAGTGAGAGAGAAGAAAAATGAAAGACTTTCCAGATGGGGGAAAAAAAGCCATATGTAAAGACATAAAAGCCGGGCGCGGTGGCTCACGCCTGTAATCCCAGCACTTTGGGAGGCCGAGGCGGGCGGATCACGAGGTCAGGAGATCGAGACCATCCTGGCTAACACGGTGAAACCCCGTCTCTACTAAAAATGCAAAAAATTAGCCGGGCGAGGAGGCGGGCGCCTGTAGTCCCAGCTACTCGGGAGGCTGAGGCAGGAGAATGGCGTGAACCCGGGAGGCGGAGCTTGCAGTGAGCCGAGATCGCGCCATTGCACTCCAGCCTGGGCGACTAAGCGAGACTCTGTCTCAAAAAAAAAAAAAAAAAAAAAAAAAAAAGACATAAAAATATGTGTTGAGGAATGATGGGCTCTATGGTGTAAAATGTACTCCACATTCTAAAGAGACCTACAGACAAGCACACAACCAAACTGCCTCTGTTGACTCCTACCCTTGCGTTTCCACAATCCACACCCCTTCCCAGTCTAAGAACCCAGGTGGAAATCTGAGTTTTTGATACCAAGACCAGGAGTTCTTTTCCTTCTCCCTGCAGCAAAGAAGGGAAGGAGGATTCTTGCCCTCTTCATTTACAGTACAAGAGAAGGAGACTCCAACATAATCCCTCCTAAAAGAGGGATGTGCTAAGAAGTTACAGACATCTCCTCACCAGTTGAGTTTTTTGCTTAGTTTGCAGACTTGCTCACCCATGTAAAAAAGATAATTGGGAAAAATAGCAGAGCAGATAGAGTACTCTTGGAAGGAACACCGTGTGAGCACACTCTGAGCTGTCAAGAATGGTTTTCCATGTTTCAGTGACTGCAGCTAAGCGTGGGACATCTTGCCAATGCTTTGCTTTGTTTTGCTTTTCCCGGAAGGAGTTTGTGATGACATCTAAGCACTTACCTTTAAACGGAAGATGATCTCTTTTTTAAAAAAGTAACTCTCATATTAAATAAGTGAATAAATCAAGTTTAATAAATCAAAAGCACTTTCACTACAACTGGCCAAAACTGGCAAGGCCATTAACATCATTAAAACTGATCGAAATCAATTATACACAAACTAAAATAGAAAAATTCAAGTTCAGGCCACTTTTCCTTCAAGTTAGCAAATAAGATGTGTTTCCCAGGAAATTTTGATTCCTGCTACTTTGACAATGTAGGCTGCATAATGAAAATTAATAGCTCTATGGGAAATAATGGAGTGAAACACTTACAAGAAGATATTAAAAATATAAAATAAATCCCAAAGAGTTTGCTGTATGCACTAAGCATTTTAACAGCACCCAGTAGGCATAACCACTAAGATTTTTGCTTGCAAAGCTTCTGTTGGAGGAGCCAGACCCATCTTTCTGCCAATCTCCTTCACTCAAGGTTAGCAATCATAGCAAAGCAGTGTCAGAGTTTCCTTTTGTGTTGCTAAGAATTATATCGCTGATTAGGCAACCACCATTACTCTGGCTACCTTTACAATAATTTAATTTATTGTATTTTATTTTTACCGAGCTCGGGTAAAAGATAAAAATATGCAGAGAGCTAGAAAGCTCCTAAAGTCAGCGTATTGTTGGGACTGAAAGTCTAATTGGCCAGGATGCTTGCCGCTTCCCACTAGCAGCTGGGCTGGACTAGAACAGGCTCTGCCTGCCTTTTTGCCCCAGTGATCTCATCAACCCCCCATGCAGCTGTGGCTGTGTTCTAATGCCTCCTCTGGCAGATGGGAAATGGCATTTCAGGGAGTGCCTGGCATATTACATGGTGATCTTCTTTGGTGAAAAAGGTCATATATATTAAAAAGATGGCACCCCTGGGTTATTGAAATTTTCTATTACTTATATGAGACATTTTTCTTTATTCTTTGTTTTCTGCCATTGCTTTCTAAGGCCTCCAGGTGGCACATTAAATCAAAAACTTTCCTTCTTTACAATTGAGGGGCACTGTGGTATAATGATATCTGCATCAATTGCTTCTTACCCCTAAAATAATCTCTCTGCAACATTTGTTCCCCACCCCCCACATTTCTATATTTATTTAAAATTTAACTTTTCATGTAAGTGCAATATAAAATATTGTGTGCCATTTGTTTACTATTTAAGAATGATCTTAAGTTGTAAAACCTCACATCAGATCAACTAAATATGTATAGAATCTCAGCACAGGGAACTGGAAATGTTTCCCCATGAGAGACAGCAAGAAAGAAGGGAAGCGGTGCTTAATGGAAGATAGTAGAACTTGATGGACATTTTACTTAATTAGATGTGTGACCTTGAGCCATTTCTTAACCACTGCTTAACCTTTCTGAGCCTGAAACTCCTCATTTGAAAAGTAAGAAAATTTAAGTCCTTTCTACCATTGTGCTTCTTTCTTAGGAGTTACTATATCAAGTAGATGAATATTGATGAATATTCAATATTTAATTTTACTTAAAATTTAATTTTACTTAAAATTCAGATAGACAAGATATCTTATGCTAAAAGAATATGTTAATTACCTTAGTTTTCAATTCTAATATGGAAGCTGTTACTTCTCGTAATACATTCTAGTTCCAAACCAGTCAGACCACCACTAGTGGATTGTTGTGGTCCTAAAAATTATTCCCTATGATGCTGTTGCAATATGGCCTACAAATGGACCTTCAAAACGACCATAATAGAAAGAATAAAACCCAGAAATATGTAAAAATTAATATTTTGGGGCTTGTTTTTTTGACATGTTTGAACTCAAATTCTTGTATTAAATTTATGGCCTATAAATTTCAAGGTCAAAGATAGGTATGACAAATGTATGGTTTGTCAGTATTAGTATGACATGAAATTTTCTTAAAACATGAAAATGTATTTTCTTGAAACATAAAACTTTATTGTTAAAGTATGCTTTCACTTTTGGTATTTTTCTTAAAACATAAAAACTTTAGGTCACTGATCTAATAATAATTTTTAAGGAAATATAGAAAAGATTAAATGTTTTACTAAGTTTAATTTCCATTTAGATATTATAGCAAATGTGAAAATTCATGTTATTCTTCCATTAGATAACACAGAATTAATATTTTGATAATAAATCTAAGATCATATGCAAACTACATTTTATGCTTTGAATTAGGTGATCCATGATTGCTACATTACGTATCAAAGTAATGGGTAGGCACAGTTTAAATATACTTCAGCCTCCTACAAAAAATAAAATATTCAGTTATATCATTTATTAAAGGTGCTGTTTTGCTGTATATCATTCCAACAAGAACATTTGCATGGGATTTGTTTACTAATTTTATTTCTAGTCGAGCTTGATTATCACATTGGAATTTTAACTGAATTTTGAAGTCCCTAATGATTTGTGATGCTTACATTTTAACCATTAGAACATATTTTATAAATGTAAGTGTGTGTTTGTATAAAATATGCATATGTATATCTATATATGTACTATATATATACAACTAAACATATCTTTTTCAAATACTTAAAAAATTTATGGATTTAGCTAAAGACTTAACTTCAATCCTTCTCTACTTCTACTCTTCTTAAAGAAAAATTACCTTTCTATGTTGATAGAAATAACTTCTATATGTCTTGGTCAAAAATAATCCAAAATGATAACTCAATGTCAGGGTGCCATTGAGAGCATCTTCATTTCTCCACTGATTTGGAATGATATCCTAATAATAGAAAAGCTTTCATAGATATGTTGATCTTTTTCCAGGTTCTCTATTGCATTAATAAGATTATTTGTCTAACCCTTAACTAATGCCCCACTGCCTGAACCATTATAGGTTTACAGATGGCCTTAATCAGGTGAGACCAACATTATTGTTACTATTCTTCTTCCTACCTCCTTCTTATTAGAATTCAAATATTTCTTCTCTATTTGTGCCTTTATTCTTCTCTATGAATTTTAGTATCATTGTATGACATCCTATGATTCAAAAGTTTTCAGGCTTTTAATGTATTTTAATTGAAATTATACACTAATTTGAAATGATTTATTATCTTTATGATATTGAACCTTCGCACCCAAAACTAATACAAGTCTACAATTTGTCATCTGATTGGTTAGATTGCGATAAAAATCCAAATATGATAAATAAAAGTTTTTCTTAATGTATTTGTTAGTGTAACCTAACCAGACCCAACTAATTTTTGTGACAAAGCATGATTTGATGTGATTTGAGTTGATTTGGAGATCTTACATATCCTTTTTGCTGTGAATGTTGCAATATTTAGCTACAGAAATATTACTATACTAGAGTACAAAATTATGCTCCAAATTCAAAGGGAGTGCTGCATGTTTTACAATGCATTTATTTAATTGAGTGTTTAATTGCAATTTCATATAAAGCAGACAAATTATAACTATAGAGCATTATAAATTACAACAACATGAACTCACCTAAAATCACCATATTGGTTAATAATGGAAGATTATTAAAGGCGCCCAGAAAACTTTCTTGTATCTCCTCCCAAAGGAAACACTATACTGACTCCTAACACTAAACAATAGTTTTTCTGTTTTTAAACTCTCGAAAAATGTAATTGTGTAATGTGTTAATGTAACAATAGAGAGAACTAGATGTGGGGTAAATGGGAATTATATGTTGCCATAGTCTGTAAATAGAAAACTATACTAAAATTAAAAATTTACTAACGTTTCTTAGGTCCGATTTCTTTCACTCAGCATTGTTATGTTTGTAAGATTTATCTAAGTTGTATATAATACTATGTCATTTATTTACATTTAACAGCATCACATTGTATTAATATATAGCAAATTATTTATCAAATCTCCTGGTAATAAGGTTTGTGTTGCTTTCAGTGTTTTTGTTTGCTTGCTTTTGCTATTGTGAATAATGTTGCTGTAAACAATTTGCATGTCTTTGTTGCATATATCTACACATATTCATTGAAGAAGGCTTCTGGTCATAGAGACTAAATTGTAGGAAAGGTTTTAATCACAAATTTAACTTTTTGTGTAATGTTTAGGACAATATAGAATTTCTATTTTTTTTTGTATTTAAGCTTTTGAAAATTATATTTTGGTAGAAATTACTCCTTCACCGAATATTTCTGATATACTGAGACAAACATCATGTTCACATGTTATCTTTTTTATGTTTGTAGTATCTGAAGTGATATATGCTATTTCATTCTTAATATTGTTCATTTATGATTTATTTTTCTTCATCACCCTTAATCTGTCTTGCCTGGGCTTTATAAATTTTGACATCTTTATAAAAAGAATTCATGTTGGATTTTGTCTTCTCTATTGCATAATTGTTTTGTTTTTTTTTTTTAACTATTTCTATGTTTATCATTTCTTTGATTTTGCTTTCTTTAAATTAATTTGCTGAGCTTTCTGGTTACTTTTTGTAGTTGATATTTTGATCATTAAACTTGAGTGTTTATGCTTTTTAAAAACATGCTTGTAATGCTATAAGCATCATTATGAATAAAGCTATAGATAGTCCTCTAGGTTTTGATTCAGTACATTTTCACTAGCATTTAGTTTCAAATATTTTGAAAATGTTTGTGTAATTTCTTTTTTGACCTATTGACTATTTACATATATACTTTTTCTCAAATATTTGGGAATTTAGTAGAGTTTATTTTTTAATTTCTAGATCATTTTCATTTATTTTGGACTATGTTGTAATTTTTATTCTTTGCAATGTTTTGAGATTCACTTTAGGATAAAGTCAATTTTTATAAATGTTCCAAGTTAACTTGAAGAGAATGTGACTTTTTCATTTGTTAGCTATAGCATGTTGTATATGTCAATTGGATCAGTTGAGTTTGTTTTGTTCAAGTCTCCTATATCCTTACTGAATATTTGCCTATTAATTTTTTCTTTATTTCTTATTTTTATTTCAATAGGTTTTGAGAGAACATGAATAAGTTTTATCATGTTGCATGAATAAGTTTTATCATGTTGATTTCTGAGATTTTGGTGCATTCATCACCCGAGCAGTGTACACTGGACACAATGTGTAGCTGTTTATCCCCCACCTCCCTTTCCCCTGAGTCCCCAAAGTCCATTGTATCATTCTTATGCCTTTGCATTATCATAGTGCATTAGCTGCCACTTATGAGTGAGAATTACAATATTTGGTTTTCCATTCCTGAGTTACTTCACTTAGAATAATGGTCTCCAATTCCATCCAGGTTGCTGCAAATGCCATTATTTTGTCCCTTTTTATGGCTGAGTAGTATTCCATGGGGTGTGTGTGTGTGTGTGTGTGTGTGTGTGTGTGTATTTATCCACTTGTTGTTTGGCCTGGTTTCATGTTTTTGCAATTGTGAATTGTGCTGCTATAAATATGCATGTGCAAGTATCTTCTTTGTATAATGACTTACTTTCCTCTGGATAGATACCCAGTAGTGGCATTGCTAGATCTACTGGTAGTTCTACTTTTAGTTCTTTACAGAAACTCCACACTGTTTTACACCGTGTTTGTACTAGTTTAAATTCCCACCAGCAGTGTAAAAGTGTTCCTTTTTCACCACATCCATGCTAGCATCTATTATTATTGTTTGATTTTCCGATAATGACCATTCTTGCAGAAGTAAGGTGATATTGCATCTGGTTTTGATTTGCATTTCTCTGATCATTATTGATGTTGAGTATTTTTTGATATTTTTGTTGGCCATTTGTATGTCTTCTTTTGAGAATTGTCTATTCATGTCCTTAGCCCACTTTTTGATGGGATTGTTTGTTTTTTTCTTGCTGATTTCTTTGAGTTTCTTGTAGATTCTGGATATTAGTCTTTTGTCAAATGGATAGATTGTGGAGATTTCCTTCCACTCTGTGGGTTTTCTTCCACTCTGTGGGATTGCAGAGCTTTTCTCCCACTCTGTGGGTTGTTCATTTACTCTGCTGATTGTTTCTTTTGATGTGCAGAAACTTTTTAGTTTAATTAAGTCCCAGGTATTTATCTTCGTTTTTGTTGCATTTGCTTTTGGGTTCTTGCTCATGAAGTCTTTCCCTACGCCAATGTCTAGAAGGATTTTTCCAGTGTTATCTTCTATTATTTCTATGTTTTCAGGTCTTCGACTTAAGGCCTTGAGTTGATTTTTGTATAAGGTGAGAGATGAGGATGCAGTTTCATTCTTCTGCACGTGGCTTGCCCATTATCCTAACACCATTTGTTGAACAGGGTGTCCTTTCCCCACTTTATGTTTTTGTTTGCTTTGTCAAAGATCACTTGGTTGTTAGTATTTGATTTTATTTCTGGGCTCTCTATTCTCTTTTTTTTTTTTTTTTTTTGAGATGGAGTCTCACTCTGTTGCCCAGGCTAGAGTGCAGTGGCACAATCTCGACTCACTGCAAACCCCGCCTCCTGGGCTTACGCCATTCTCCTGCCTCAGCCTCCTGAGTAGCTGGGACTACAGGCGCCCGCCACCACGCCCAGCTAATATTTTGTATTTTTAGTAGAGATGGGGTTTTACCATGTTAGCCAGGATGGTCTTGATCTCCTGACCTTGTGATCCGCTCGCCTTGGCCTCCCAAAGTTCTGGGATTACAGGCATGAGCCACCGCGCCCAGCCTCTGGGTTCTCTATTCTATTCCATTTATCTATATGCCTATATACCAGTACCACACTGTTTTGGTGACTATGGCCTTACAGTATAGTTTGAAGTCAGGTAATGTGATGCCTCCAGATTTCTTCTTTATGCGTAGTCTTTCTTTGGCTATGTGCTCTTCTTTTTGCTTCCATATGAATTTTAGGATTTTTTTTTTTTTTTTTTTAGTTCTGTGAAGAATGACAGTATTTTGATGGAAACTGCATTTGTAGATTGCTTTTGGCAGTATGGTCATTTTCACAGTATTGATTCTACCCATCCACAAGCACAGGATGTGTTTTCATTTGTTTCTGTCATCTATGATTTCTTTCAACAGTGTTTTGTAGTTTTCCTTGTAGAGGTCTTTCACCTCCTTGGTTAGGTATATTCTTAAGTATTTTATTTATTTATTTAGCAGCTATTGTAAAACGGGTTATTGATTTCATTCTCAGCTTGGTTGCTGTTGGTGAATAGCAGAGCTACTGATCTGTGTATATAAATTTTGTATCCTGAAATTTGCTGAATTAATTTATCTAGGAGCTTTTTGGATAAGTCTTTAGGGTTTTCTAGGTATAAAATTATATCATCAGCAAACTGCAACATTTTTACTTCCTCTTCACCAATCTGGATGTCCTTTATTTCTTTCTCTTTTATGATTGTTCTGGCTAGGACTTCCAGTACTATGTTGAATAGAAGGGATGAGAGTGGGCATCCTTGTCATGTTTGTGTTCTCAGGGGGAAAGCTTTCAACTTTTCCCCATTCAGTACTACATTGGCTGTGAGTTTGTAATAGATAGCTTTTATTACAGTAAGGCAGGTCCTTTCTATGCCGATTTTTCTGAGGGTTTTAACCACAAAGGGATGCTGGATTTTGTCAAATGTTTTTTCTGCATCTATTGAGATGATCATGTCAGTTTTGTTTTAAATTCTGTTTATGTGGTGTATCATATTTATTGACTTGCATATGTTAAACCATCCCTGGTATGAAACCCACTTGATTGTGGTGGATTTTCTTTTTGATGTGCTATTGGATTCTGTTAGCTAGTATTTTGTTAAGGATTTTTGCATCTATATTCATCAGGAATATTGGTCTGTAGTTTTCTTTTTTTGTTATGTCCTTTCCTGGATTTGGTATTAGAGTGATACTGGCTTCATAGAATGATTTAGGGAGACAGGATTCTCTCCTTATCTTGTGGAGTAGTGTCAATAGGATTGTTACCAGTTCTTTCAATTGCTGAGAGAGATACATTAAAATATCCCACTAAACTTTTGGATTTTATTTTGTCAACTGTTAAAATTTAAACTGAGACTATATTTTTAGTACATAATAATTAATTAGTATAATATCTTCCTTTACTATTATAAAATATTTCCCTTTTGCTCAAATAATGCTCTATTTTTACTGTCTACTTTGTCTGATATTTAAACTACAGTAGCTTTTTTCATGTGTAAATTTCCATTCAAATTTCACTTTCTATATCTTTACATATAATGTACTGCAACTGCAAGTGATTATTGTAAAATCTGGTTGGACAGTCTTTGTCTTTTAAAGTTGGAGACTGTAATGCATTTATATTAACTGTGATCAATTGAATCATTCTTTTGAAATTCTGTGTTTTCTCTCCATTCTGGCCATGCTTCAATGTGAGTTGAGCATATGTCCCGCCTCATTGACTTTACGTTTCTCCATGTGTCATTTGGCCCCTGGGATATAGGTAAAATAATTTCTGCCTCCTGTGAATCTTCTCTATAGTATTGGAATATCATTTCCAAGATAAGAGGGTCTCTCTTAGCCTGAGTCACAAAATAAGAGGACAAGAGGAATACACCAGAACCCACCTGACAGCCTGGAGCTGAGCTGTCAAAAATCTACTCCTTGGCTGCTAGAAAGCAGTGTAGCAACAAAACAAAACAAAACAAAAAATATTTTGCAAGTCACAGAGGCATTTAGGCTGTATTAATATGAGTGTAACCTAATGAAGGCCAATAAATATAGAAAATAATTCCAGAACTGTTGTGTTGCTATAAAAAAAACGTAAAATATGCATCATTAGCTTCTGGGTGGGGAAAATTCTTACAGGTGACTGAAAAATAAATGGTAACCCACATTATACAGTGTCATACCATTTGGTAAGATTATCACTTGTGATAACTTGAAAATCAGGGAAGTTACTTAATAAACAACTTTGCCTAATTGCTGGCAATTCAGAATGTTATTAGCTTTAGTTGATTGTTTTCACTGCATTTCTTAAGTTATTTTAAGATAGAAATGAGCTAAAAAAAATTGGTATGTTTACCAGCAGGAATGAAAAAAAATTTAAAAAGAGAGAGAATCCAGACATGTTTTATCTCATAGGGTTAAAATGTAACAAGTTACTCATCTCTGTTTAACAGCCAGTAGTGAGATCAATCTAGAACCTGTCTTTGGGATCAGATAAACTTGATAGATTTTTACACTCCAGCTCAGCCACTTACTAACCATATGATGTGTTGTAACAGTTTTAAAAGTTGGTTTCTGCCCTGATTGCAACAATCGCAAAATGTCAACAACTTAAAAGAATAAAGTTGTGTGTGTGTGTGTGTGTGTTTTGTTTTGTTTTTTTTTTTCTTAGTTATACCACACATCCAAAATGGGTGAGTTAGGAGGTCTATTTATTATTCAGAGTCCTGGTAACTCAGGATTCTGGACTGATAATCTGGTAGGGCTTCATGGGAGCACTAAATTTTGAGTAGGAATGTTAGTACCAGCTACAGGAACATAGAATCCACTGTGCTAATATATGTGTATAATTTATCTTTATATTTTACTTAATATTTATTCAACCTTGGGTAATTTTGTTGATCATTCTTTAAACTCTTCCAATACTTCTAATGGTGATGTAGGCACCAGGAGTTGTAGTAGATACTAAAGGAATGATAAGTGAGACAGACATGGTCCCTGGCCTCAGTCAGTCTATGATCTCTAGAGATCCATTACAACAGCATGAACCACAGTCTGGATAAGTGCCACCAAAACTTATGGAGAGTCAAACCTGCTCCAGAATATTTGGCTAGAGAGGGGCTTATTTACCCGTAATGGTGGTGTTTGCTTTTCATTTTCTTTTGATAGATTATTATTTTTTAAATTTTATGATAACTCCATCTCTTCAATTTACTCTTAAGTGAAAGCTCTGGACTATAATAACAACTAACATTTATAGAGCTTTACACATGTGCCCAGCATGTGCCTCTTCTAGATGATCTCACTTAACCCTAACAAAGAGGTTTTGAGGTAGATATTAATATCTTACACTGAGGAAATTGGGGGAGGAAAAAGTCAAAAAAATTACCCAAGCTTGCAAAGCTGAAATGTAGTTCAGCTGGTACTTGAAACAAAGCAGATTTAATATAAAGCTATTCTTTGACCACTTTGCTATGTTGCTTTTTTGAATTCCAGAGAGCTAATTTCTAGTTCAATTTTTAAATCAGTCATCCTTTCAAGGATTCTAACTTCTCATTTGTCCTTCAAATTCTAAAATTCTAGGATTCTCTCTTAAAACAAATTCTCACATTGCTATATATTTTAAATGTAACTGGGGTCCACAGCTCTAGTAGAGAACATATTTTTAATTGAAGAGTCTTTCTCTTTCTGTCTTTTAAATATTATTTGTTTTTTCCTTAGGTTTCTACAGAAGAAGGCTTGAATCTGGCCCAAGAATATAATTGTGGTTTTTTTGAGACCTCCGCAGCCCTCAGATTCTGTATTGATGATGCTTTTCATGGCTTAGTGAGGGAAATTCGCAAGAAGGAGTCCATGCCATCCTTGATGGAAAAGAAACTGAAGAGAAAAGACAGCCTGTGGAAGAAGCTAAAAGGCTCTTTGAAGAAGAAGAGAGAAAATATGACATGATATCCCTGCTTTTGAGTTCCTCACTCTCTCTGAATTTTATTAGTTGGACAATTCCATATGTAGCATTCTGCTTCAATATTCTGTGTGTGTGTCTCTCTCTCTTTAAATATCTGCCTGTAGGTAAAAGCAAGATCTGCATAACTGTACCTCTTGAGATAGTTTTGTTTTGCCTTTAACAGTTGGATGGATTTTGTCAATCAGCTGGATATGCTGTTTAGTTTTTACAATATATTACTAAATAAAATTGACATTCCAATTGCCTCATTTCCCTTTAAAGAGTCTAGCTTCATTTGGTATGCTGTCTGGTTATAAAGGAAATATGCAAAATTGCAGCTAGAATGATAAAAGGCTCAGGGGATCTGCCTTTGCCTGATAACACTCTGGTTGTTTGCATTTCAGGAATCTCAGTAAATAATGAAGAAGCTCAGGATATAATTCAGGGCAGAAATCTGCAGCCTGGTCTTTTCTTATTGTAGAAGTCATGGTGCTTCTTCTTGAATGCTCCAGAGATAAACCTTACAGGAATTATTAATAATAGGAACTGGTTTTGGGTCATTGGAGAGCTGAAATAAAATATCTACATATTTACAGTGCTCTGCCCCAGTTAAGTTGTGGCAAAATTATCACAGTGAAGGCACTGGGCTGTGGCAAAAGGATGTTGTCTCTGTAGTGGGAAGAGAGAACCTACTATGAATTTGGTGGTTCATAAGCTCATTAAAAGACGCTTTGCTCCCCTCATTGAGAAGTCCTTCTTAGGGTTGCTTTACCCGCATCAGGACCATTTGCACGGTATGAGACTTGAGGGCTCCAGAGACCCTATGAGCTCCCTATATTGCCAAAATCTCCTCTCTTCCCTTACATGAAATGCTACCAGAGGCTTTTCTCTTGTTTGTTTTACAATGACTCATCATGTAAAATGAAATTGCCCATTCACTCATTTTTTCTCATAGTGTGAATGGGTTTATTAAATTCAAGCTCAGAAAATACACTACCAGAGAGCACAGTTCTGAATGTTTAATAGGCAAGCGTGAAGAGGAAAACCATAAAGCTAAGCATGCGATGGAATCTATCAAGCCCATCTTCATGGGTTGAGGACTGTTTTTAATCATTAATTAGGGAAAAAGAGAGATGAGGGGCATAGTTATCATTCAATATTCATTCACATCTTCTTCATTATTCACAATGCCTCTGGTACTTGCTAAACTCTGAGAATTCAGAAATGAATCACTCATACATGGGCCCTGTAGCTTAACATTTACCTATGAGTTTCACTCCACTGAAAGAACAATGAGATTACAAATTCTCAGACAAGAAAAAGACATTTTACATCGTGATACAGATACAGCTAAAAGAGAATTTAGGGAATATCATTTTTTAGATGCTGAACTGGAAATTAGCCTTTCACGATATTGTACTTACAGGTCCTTTTATTGCTTGAGGCCAAAGCTGTCTCTCAAACCCACTTAGACTTCACTTTTTTTCTCTTAGACCCTGGGATCAAGGACATTGTCATGTACTTATGCTAGTAACTACTGCCACTTTATCCCTAGGGTTTTACTCAAGCCACATCTTCTAAGGAGTGAGGCACAAACTAATCAAGTTTCCCCCATCTTATATTGCCACATCTTATATTGCCACTAAAACCAGATCCACTGTATTAGGAGGAAAGCCAAAAAAATAATAATAACAAACATGGAGACAACATGAAGACATTAAGATAGCAAGATTCTTTCTTACAGTCTTAGGTCATTGTTTTCTCCTTTCTTGGCCTTGGATTGTTTAATCCTTTGCTTTTGTCCCATTAAACGGGCACACTCACCTCCAGTACATTCTTTGCCTTTTGCAGCACAGGGCCCCAGAACCCTCCAAACCTGGGAAGGCCCTACGAATCCTGCCCTCCATCAGTGACTCTCCTGTTTACCAGAAGATGCAATCTAGGAAATAATATTGGCACCTATTTTCCAATGATAAGCCTGCATTTTTGAAAACCTGTTGATTGCCTTATACATAAATGATAGTGTTTGGCACATTTTCTAGCACAATCAAATCTTCATACATTTTAACTTTTATCTTTCATTGTCAACTCTTCTGCCTTTGGCTCTAGAGTTCTATAGCTCATTTCTCCTTTCCTCTATCTCTTTCCTTATGCTTCTAGAGTCCTGGAAAATATTTATGTAGCTTAGAAATCGTCAGTGAGGCTTGGATTGGGGAACAAATACAAAGTCCAATCATTTTATTCTATAGTAGAAAGGAGTTCTATAAATTATAACCCACATGCTAAAAGAATATAAGGTAATTATCACCAGCAGAGACAGGCAGACATTGAGCATTATTTTAAACCAGTCTTTCTTTCAAAAGAATGAACCAAAAGAAAGTGTCCCATAATAAAACCTAGATATTTATGCCCAGGGCTATTGATATTGATAATTTGTGTAAGGACAAATTATCAAGATTTTGTTTCTAATCATATCCCTGAAAATGTCTTACCAGACCAAGGACATCTAAGTAATTCCAAAAACTCAGAGAACTACAGTGTGCATACGCCTTCATTGCCAAGCAAGTCTCTGAAAGCTTTTGCCCAATATGCATAAATGTTCATTGTAGGCCAATGTGTAGTCACCCCACACAATTTATCAAATAGCAATGAAATGCCTACTAGGTACCAAAAACTTTTCTGGATACTGCGTGTGTGTGTGTGTGTGTGTGTGTGTGTGTGTGTGTATTTGGTGAAAAGGTACTGGGAAATTCTGAATACAATCTCTGCCCCTCAGAAAAGTACCATTTACCTATGTTAGAGTATTTCTTTATTAATTTATCTTATAGACACACATGATTAAATAACTTTTCAGATGAGAGACAAATGGGAGCCTAAGATGTTATATTTTTTGTTCAGGAAGCACTAGTTGAACCTTGCAAACTTCTGTAGAAAATATCAATGAGGAAAAAACATGGGCAGTTGGGCTGCACATCATTTGTATGATGCTCAGATGCACAAGGAACCGATAGCTGCTTTATTTCCCTATAATTCATATGTTATTTCTCATGAACCCCTGACTAATGGGGAGCTGGTGGTAGATGGGACTAAATTTTAGCTCATGCCAGTAATTTAGTGCTAATCTGAGACAATAATTTAAGGCATTTCTTTAACTAACCAACCTCTGCTGTGTGCAGTTGGGTCACTGTTTGATTATTCAAAGTTCTTCTCTGTTTATTCTCCTTTTCAAATTGCATCTGAGTATAGGAGAAAGGTGTGGCTTTAGTGACCTCATGGTAGTAGTTTCTTTCTCTTATCTTCTATGCCCTGTGGTATCCCCCGTATTTTCTGTGATCTTTTAAACTCAAGGTCTTGTCTTACTCTGTTTACTGGGCTGACTGTGAGGTATGTCAGGGGTTGGAAAGTGTGTCATGAAAAACAGCCAGTCTCTACGGGAGCCAATGATCTTGTCCCTTTTCCATGGGTCTCAAGGTCCTTTCCAACACAGTGTCTTTATTCTGACCCAGGTCCTTCTAGTCCACCTTGCCCAGCACCTCTGCCTCCCTTTTGGATCCCTGGCATGCACGAAGAGGGCACTGTGATCCCTGAGTACTGCTTCAGTGAGGCTATTCTAGCTCTCTGCACCCCCTCGGTCTAGCCCATGTGTGGATGCCCCAAGGAGTCCAGTTTATTCCTAATATTCCTTGGCAAAAGTGATATACAAGCACAGACCAATGGGAATGGAGGTTGCCTGAAAATACTGTGTGTGCTCACGGCTATGAGGAAGTTTGTCAGTAGCTCCAGTGTTCCCAAAGCAACCTCACACCATATCCAGCCTGAAAGACTTTGAGTGGTGAGTTAAGAAGAAGATTCTGGTGAGTGACCCATTTGCTTTATTTTTATTTTTTTAATTTTTTTAGAGACAGGGTCTTTCTCTGTTTTCCAGGCTGAAGTTCAACGGTGTGATCATAGCTCACTGCAAGCTCGAACTTTTCTTTTAAGTAATCTGACAAGATTGCTCTTCTGATAAGAAACAAAACAGAATTTAGTAGTCAAAGTAGTGAAATGATGCCCTTTTTTAGGGGGCTTCTGTTCTTCCACTGAAGCACTAAATATATATAAAGATATATTTATATATCTTAAAAAACATATATATATATATGTGTGTGTATGTATATATATGCATATATATAATATATGCGTGTGTGTGTGTACATATATACACACACATATATATATATAGAGAGAGAGAGAGAGAGACAATGATGGGTCAATACAACTTTCAAGATATGGAAACACATTTTAAAAATTTAAAAATATAATGATCTGGCTAGACGTGGCGGTTCACGCCTATAATCCCAGCATTTTGAGAGGCTGAGACAGGTGGGTCACCTGAGGTCAGGAGTTCAAGACCAGCATGGCCAACATGGAGAAATCCTGTCTTTACTAAAAATACAAAAATTAGCTGTGCATGGTGGCATGCATATGTAATCCCAGCTACTTTGGGGGCTGAGACAGGGGAATCTCTTGAATCTTGGAGGAGGTGTTTGCAGCGAGCCCAGATTCTGCCACTGCACTCCAGCCTGGGTGTAACAGAGCGAGACTTCATCTTAAATAGGTAGGTAGGTAGGTAGGTAGGTAGGTAGGTAGATAGATAGATAGATAGATAGACAGACAGACAGATAGATACATAGATATAGATAGATAATAGATAGATAGATAGATAGATAGATAGATAGATAGATAGATAGATAGACAGACAGATAGATACATAGATAGATATAGATAGATGATTGATTGATAGATAGATAGATAGATAGATAGATAGATAGATAGATAGATAGATAGATTAGATAGGCAGGGTACAGTAGCTCACGCCTGTAATGCCAGCACTTTGGGAGGCCAAGTCGGGCAGATCACCTAAGGTCAGGATTTCAAAACCAGCCTGGCTAACATGGTGAAACCCCACTTCTACTAAAAATACAAAAAATTAGCCGGGTGTTGTGGTGCGCGCCTGTAATCCCAGCTACTCAGGAGGCTGAGGAAGGAGAATCGCTTGAACTCAGGAGGCGGAGGTTGCAGTGAGCCGAGATTTTGCCGTTGCACTCCAGCTTGAGCAACAAGAGCTAAATTCTGTCTCAAACAAACAAACAAAAAGATAGATGATAGATAGATAGACAGATAGATAGATAGATAGATAGATAGATAGATAGATAGACAGACAGACAGACAGATAGATAGATGACAGATAGATCTCCATTGCATATGTCACACTTAAGACTAAGCCTTCTTTTGAATGTGTTTGCTCTTGCTTCTCTAGTTCTTTTAATTGTGATGTTAGAGTGTCAATTTTAGATCTTTCCAGCTTTCTCTTGTGGGCATTTAGTGCTATAAATTTCCCTCTACACACTGCTTTAAATGGTATATACCCAAAGGATTATAAATCATGCTGCTATAAAGACACATGCACACGTATGTTTATTGCAGCACTATTCACAATAGCAAAGACTTGGAATCAACCCAAATGTCCATCAGTGACAGACTGGATTAAGAAAATGTGGCACATATACACCACGGAATACTATGCAGCCATAAACAAGGATGAGTTTGTGTCCTTTGTAGGGACATGGATGCAGCTGGAAACCATTATTCTTAGCAAACTATCACAAGAACAGAAAACCAAACACCGCATGTTCTCACTCATAGGTGGGAACTGAACAATGAGATCACTTGGACTTGGGAAGGGGAACATCACACACCAGGGCCTATCATGGGGAGGGGGGAGGGGGGAAGGATTGCATTGGGAGTTATACCTGATGTAAATGACGAGTTGATGGGTGCTGACGAGTTGGCAGCACACCAACATGGCACAAGTATACGTATGTAACAAACCTGCACGTTATGCACATGTACCCTAGAACTTAAAGTATAATAATAAAAAAAAAGGGTAAAAAAAAAAAAAAAAGAAGACTAAGCCTTCTGACCAACTTTGTGTAAAATGTCATAGCTCTTCTGATGTGAGTCTTTACATGATTTAAGACTGAGCCCTAAAACCTACCTACCTTAAATCCTCCATTTTCAGCTTGTGCTTAAACACTTCTACTTGGCCTGAAGCTTTTCTCTTAGAGTTTCTATCTGGGGTTAGATAGCAGAAGTGCAGCCATTCTTTCAGCCCACCCACCCACTATTAAATGTAAATGTTAAGAAAATAGTAAATCTAGCCATCTCATTAAAATATCAACAACATAAATATATTTGTCATAGGATCTACTTGCTATTTTTGGAAACTGAGCAAAGGGGCCTATGGTAGAAGGATCAAAGAACACATGAAATTTGAACATGAGAAAGGGAACGTAGACCATTCATCATTTTGTGGGTAATAGGTATAAATCATCTATTGTACCTAAGACTTTGGATTTATGGGATAGAACAAAGTAACCAGGGGCCACAGGATAAAAGGATTACTAAGAGGAATAAATGGATGAGGAACAACAAAGCAGGGTGGGAAGTAAGAATGTAATGCAAAACACACCTGGATTTACCATATTCTACTTTTTTCATCCATTTGCTTCAGTCTAGTTCAACCTTTAATTCCCCACGATATATGAAACCTGGTGTCTCTGCCTTCCTTCAAAAATACTTGCCCAAATTATAAATTCTTATGGACAAAAGAGTATATTAATAAATCAACATTTTAGCCCTGTAAAAAACTGGTGCATAGTTTTAATGATAATGTCAATGTGATTTGTATCCCATCCACTTTTTTAATATTCCATATAAATTAACCTTGTTTCTTAAAGAAAAAGTTAAATTACATAACAGATAAACAGTGTTTCAGGAAACCACATAAATTATTTCAACCCAGTCCTCCCATATAGAGAGAGAAACTGAGGCCCCAAGGAAGGGAAAGTCCCGAGGTATGTGAGGTCAGTCAAGCTCCTTGAAGTACACTTCACTGCCATTTAGGGACTTAATATGGCAAAATCCAGTGTAAAAATGCCAGTGATGAAAAACTCAAGGAAGAGGCAAATGGAAAGAAGACATGACAACTTTAGGCTTGAGTGAAACTTCAGACATCAAATTTTGCTAGAATGACTTTAGATTATTATATTTTCCATTTTAGTAAAATTTTAGTAAATATAATCTCAAAAGTAGATATTTTAGTAAATTTAATCTCAAAAGAAGGAACAACCATATTATCCTTGTGCACCTGTTATGCCATTAAGATTGTAACAATAATTTATGCTATGAACTGTCTGTGTTGCATTGTTCAGTCTTCTCCGGAGGTGTAATTAAAGCCATATAATAAATACATTTTAAAATATGGCTTCTGGAACAGATCCATAGTGTCTCTTTAAAATCTAAATTCCTTTAAAAATATGAGGACTGTTTGCCTTCCTTTCTAGGTAAGACAAATAAGACACTGAAAGCAATGCTATTGAAAGTCACTCCTTTCAGGGTAGTACAGTAGACAAGGGAGTGAAAGCATCAATTAAGAGAAGTTTGCCAAAGGTTTTTAATTTATTACTGGTGAGAAATGCTGTATTTACAGCAATTAGACTATACGTTTAAATGTAGAACAGGTAAAGTGAGAAATAAAAGCACTGTTAATGTGTCAGTACCCTGCAGATGTTTAGTAAGCTCAAAAACTCTATCAGTTATAGACTCAAGAGCTTTCTGTTTGCCTCGTGCCAGAATCATAGACTCTGTGACTTTGGGTCAGTCAAGTCCTTCACCTCTCTGAGCACTAAGCAGTTACTATATAAAGTGGGAATGGAATTAGGATATAGAAAGATCGACATTCCCTGAATGCTTTAGCTTGGCCTCTGGAACATATTGTATAATACACTATATATCATATCTTCTGAATTCATTAGGATTTTATAGGTTAACAATAGAAATTACTCATATCCTTTCAGTTATCAGTGGAAAGAAAGCGGACCTCTAAGGTAGTAAATGTATGGTTTCAACAGTCAAACTAAAATGATACGTGAACCACAAATTCAGAAGTAGATAATTGGCTCACAAATCATTCAATTTATTCATGTATTCATTCAGTTACTAATATTTTGAACTCTTGTGTGCAACACACTCTACACAGCATTGTTTATTAACCCCTCAGTAATCAACACAGTGAGCCAAACCATTCATCCATATGGTGAGAAAACATTTTCTGAGAACCCATTCTGTGTCAAGGACTGCATTAAGCTTGGGGATAAAATTGTACTAAAACAGTCACGGTCCTTGCTGTCTTTGAGCTTATAGTCTAATCAGGGAAAGATGGCAATGAAATAGTTACATTTGTAATTCTAAATTTGCGACTGCAGTCAATGTAATAAAGGAGAGTTTGAGTACATAAATATTGTCCATAATAGGAGAATTTGATCTAATTGAGGAGGTCAGGGCTTCCCTAAAGATAGGAGGATTCAGTTGTCATATAAAGAATGAACAACAATTATCTAGACCAAGAGGAAAGGGAAGGTATTAAGAGGTTTCTGGCAGTAAGATCAGCATGGGCATCATCCCTGTGGCAATTGGGCGAATGGTAAGTAATGGAGAGCAATATTACAGGAAACGAAAGAAAAAAAAAAATCTATGAAATGATGCGACAGGAGGGAAAAGTTGGGAATGAGACCATGTGTGTCCATTTGAGTAAGAGCTGAGAGAAACCAGAGGCTGTTAAAGGAATTTAAACAGTGGGATGAAATAACAATTATTTGCCTTTTAAAATGGTAATTCTTGCTCTGGAGAAATGATTGGAAGGAGAAAAGAGCTTGCCATAATTGTATTTTATTTATGAGCAATTATGTAATCTAATACCTATACTTTACTCAGGACTGAATAAAAATTTAAAAGAATTGGTCACTTAAGAGAAATGTGAGGCTACATTACTAGCAATGATGACCCATTCTTTCTACTTAACAACAAATTTTACAAAGCCCTTCTCCAAACAGTTCAAGTATGTTATTCAGGCCACGAAGTTATTCAGACTTCTTTAAAAGCAGTATTTCAGATGTTTGACGTAGAGTAACTTTATTTGGCAACTAAATGTAAGATGGATTGAGATGAGAAAACAGTGATAGCTAGATGTTAATTTGACAGGTACCAGCTATAATCTTGGTACGAAGATGGGCAAGTGTGGTCTAGGGTGATAGTATGGAAGTGAAGGGGAAAAATTATGTGTGTCGATTTCCCAGTTGTACCGTTTTCTCTGAGCACAAGACTGTACAGGGCATGGCTTTTGGAAAAGCCTGTTTCATGAGCTAGGGCATGGCAGGATAATAAAATCAATGTTCCTGGGGACTTATCTCCTTCCTCCATTTTGTGTGTTTTCTTCATCATTTTAATACTATTGAAGGTGCCCTTCATTTTGTTCTTTCAAAACTGCCTATCGCTTTATGCTCCTTGGTTTCAGAATGAATGGTTTTAAACAACCAAATAAGCAGTAAAATGTTACGCAAGCTACAATCTCTCTGAGCTTCTCATTTCTTAATCTGTAAAATGGGAATAACAGTGAGGCCTATTTCACAAATTGGTATAAAGTATAAATGAGATTAGGCACATTAAAATACATCACAGGGTCTTATATAGTGAATAATCAATGAGTAAGTAAATGAATAAACATATTGTATTGTGGAAGTAACACAACTGTGCTCTGGTGCTTCCCCTAGAAAAGACGGGACAATCAGGCCAGGTGTGGTGGCTCATGCCTGTAATCTCAGCACTTTAGGAGGCAGAGGCAGGTGTATCACTTAAGATCAGGAGTTCGAGGCCAGCCTGGACAACATGGTGAAACCCTGTCTCTATCAAAAATACAAAAAATAGCCAGGTATGATGGTGTGTGCCTGTAATCCCACTTACTTGGGAGGCTGAGGCAGAAGAATCACTTGAACCTGGGAGGTGGAGGTTGCAGTGAGCTGAGATTGTGTCACTGCACTCCAGTCTGGATGACAAAGCAAGACTTCATTATAAATAAATAAATAAATAAATAAATAAGTAAATAAATAAAACAAAAAGGAAAAGATGGGACAATCTTACTATAACTCTACTGATATGTACTTTAGCAGAGAATATATGAATTCATTTAGAAAACATTTGCCTTCTATCTTCTAGAAGCTGATCAGCAGGGGGTTCTCAGATAAAACAAAACAAAGATAATTTATGACTCTTAAAATAAGGAGAGAAGAAAACTGTTATTTTTGCCTTTGCAGTCTAGAAAAAATGTTAAAAAGGATCGTTCTCCCACTAACACTTCAGACTACAGGAAAGAACCACTGCTAAAACCTCATGGTCAGAAAAAGGAGAATAAAGTATTTGAAGATAATAAGGTACATCCTAGTCCACTGAAAGTCAGGTCATTGTCTCCTGTGTCTCATTTCTTAATCAAGTCACTGAACTTTAATAAATCAAAGCCTTCACGGAAAAGGATTTTTCCCACTGATATTATCACATCAGTATGCTTATTGAATGCCTTATAATTCAACTAATATTCAACAACACAATTTTATAATTTCCCAAATATAGAATAGCTAACAAGTTTAAAACCAAATGTTCATGTGATGCAGACAATTATATTTCAATTGATCAAAGAAATGAAGTCTAGAAAGTCTTTGATAAACACTGCTTAAATGTTTAAGCAGGCATATTTTGGAGAATATTAGATAAATCACAGCATAATTGAAAGAAAATGGATGGGAAAGGGCATCTCAATTTCAAATAAATTATATTTTACCCAAATTCCAAATTTCACTCAACTGCAAAACTAGCAAACTCATACCTTCAAAGAAAAATCTAAAGGTTCCACATTATTAAAAAGAGATAATGGGAAACAACATATTTACTTGTAGGTCAGCCTTTCCAAATGTCTATCTTAAGTATGGAAATTTAATTTACCCTGAAATATTAATTCAAGACCAATGATTTACTTTGCAAAGAGATTCTTCAATTTTATTTATATTCACTTCAGCAAATGTAGCCCTGGCCCCAACTCCACACATTTAAAAGAGTTTTCTTTTTGGAGAGACTAAAAGCCCTGAAAAGCATAAAACAAAGCCAAGGGGCAAATAGAAGAAAACACAGAAGAGAAAGAAGGTCAAAAGTTCAGAGCTGGATTAATAGCATTAATGTTAAAATCATAAGAATTGTAGAAGATCAATAAGAAGACAAATGGCTAAGGGAAAAGATAGAAAGAATGAAAGCAAAACAGCTTTATTACATATAAAGAATTATTTGTAATAGGGTAGAGGAAACAATGTTGAAGGCATAAAAAATGAATTTAAAATGGTAGAATGAAATATTATTAGTTCCTTGTTCAAAATCACTGAAAGCTTCTCATCACTGCAAAGCTTTGATGCAGATCCTAAATTTCTGCATGACCAGGCCCCTGAGTAAGTCTCTTACCTTGTCTTCTAGCCCTTTGTGTCTAATTATGAATCTCACATGGTATTTCTAAGTGAATTCAATTCAACAAACATTTTCTTTACCTTCTCTATCAATGGAAATGTTTTCAGCTTTGAGTAACAGAAAACTCAACTCAGAAGGATTTAAACCACAGAAGGGCTTTGTTACTGCATATAACAAAGAGTAAAACAAGGTAGGATTGCTTGACCGGGCGCGGTGGCTCACGCCTGTAATCCCAGCACTTTGGGAGGCCGAGACGGGCGGATCACGAGGTCAGGAGATCGAGACCATCCTGGCTAACACGGTGAAACCCCGTCTCTACTAAAAAATACAAAAAACTAGCCGGGCGAGGTGGCGGGCGCCTATAGTCCCAGCTACTCGGGAGGCTGAGGCAGGAGAATGGCGTGAACCCGGAGGCGGAGCTTGCAGTGAGCTGAGATCCGGCCACCGCACTCCAGCCTGGGTGACAGAGCGAGACTCCGTCTCAAAACAAAACAAAACAAAACAAAAACAAAAAAAAAACAAGGTAGGATTGCTTCAAGGTGGCTCTGGGTTTGTTAATTCAGTATCTCGAATGTGTCTGGAAGGACTCATACTTTTGAACTTTTATTCTGCCTTTCTTAATGTTATTACAATGATTAATTTAGACAAATAGAGATTTGTCTACTGGTTCAGACTTTTGTAAAAAGCACAGAGCCCTGTGGAAGAGAGTGGTTAGCTGATAAAATCAAAGTTGTCTTAGCAAGGAGGTGTTGGGGGACAAAAGTGTGGAGTATGTCTCTGGAGTAGGCCACAGACACAAGCTGCAATACCCTCTATATGCCAGGTATATGCCTGGTAGACCCCATGAGAAGGTAAAGACACAAATCATCATTTGAACTTCAGGGAATTGCATCTCAAATGCAAAACTTTCCCAGTTGACTTTGTGACTTTTCAAAAACAAAACTCCCAGTTCCCAAGGCAAGCTTCTTGGGAATATCAGCTATGGTGTTTTTGAATTTTATTTTTTTTATAAGTGGTTTTTTTTTTTTTTTCCTGACACATTGTAACTGTACATATTTATGTGGGGAAATTTGATTTTTTTAAAATTTTACTTTAAGTTCTGGGATACATGAGCAGAACGTGCAGGTTTGTTAAATAGGTATACATGTGCCATGGTGGTTTGCGGCACCTATCAACCTGTCATTTAGGTTTTAAGTCCTGCATGCATGAGGTATTTGTCCTAATGCTCTCCCTCTCCTTGCCCCCGACCCTGTAACAGGCCCCAGTGTGTGATGTTCCCCTCCCTGTGTCCATGTGTTATTGTTCAGTTCCCACTTATGAGTGATGAGTGAGAACATGCAGTGTTTGATTTTGTGTTCCTGTGTTAGTTGGCTGAGAATGATGGCTTCTAGCTTCATCCATGTCCCTGCAAAAGACATAAACTCATTTCTTTTTATGGCTGCATAATATTCCATGGTATATATGTGCCACATTTTCTTTATTCAATCTATCATTGATGGGCATTTGGCTTGGTTCCAAGTCTTTGCTATTATAAATAGTGCTGCAGTAAACATATGTGTGCATATGTCTCTGTAGTAGAATGATTTATAATCCTTTGGTATATACTTAGTAATGGGATTGCTGGATCAACTGGTATTTCTGGTTCTAGATCCTTGAGGAATCGCCACACTATCTTCCACAATGGTTGAACTAATTTACACTCCCACCAACAGTGTAAAAGCATTCCTGTTTCTTCACAGCCTTGCCAGCATGTTGCTTCCTGACATTTTAATAATCGCCATTCTAACTGTCATGAGGTAGTATCTCAGTGTGGGTTTGATTGCCATTTTTCTAATGACCAGTGATGATGAGTTTATTTATATATGTTTGTTGGCTACATAAATGTCTTCTTTTATTTTTAATTTTTTCCTATCTGAGCTTTTTAAAAAATTATTATTATACTTTAAATTCTAGGGTACGTGTGCACAGCATGCAGGGTTGTTACATATGTATACATGTGCCATGTTGGTGTGCTGTACCTGTTAACTCATCATTTACATTAGGAATATCTCCTAATGCTATCCCTCCAAACTCCCTCCACCCCACAACAGGCCCCAGTGTGTGATGTTCCCCACCCTGTGTCCAAGTATCCTCATTATTCAATTCCCACCTATGGGTGAGAACATGTGGTGTTTGGTTTTCTGTCCTTTCGGTATTTTGCTCAGAATGATGTTTTCTAGCTTCATCCATGTCCCTACAAAGGACATGAACTCATCCTCTTTTATGGCTGCATAGTATTCCACGGTGTATATATGCTACATTTTCTTAATCCAGTCTATCATTGATGGACATTTGGGTTGGTTCCAAGTCTTTGCTATTGTGAATAGTGCCACAAAAAACCTACGTGTGCATGTGTCTTTATAGCAGCATCATTTATAATCCTTTGGGTATGCCCAGTAATGGGATGACTGGGTCAAATGTTATTTCTAGTTCTAGATCCTTGAGGAATCGCCACACTGTCTTCCACAATGGTTGAACTAGTTTACAGTCCCACCAACAGTGTAAAAGTGTTCCTATTTCTCCACATCCTCTCTAGCACCTGTTGTTTCCTGACTTTTTAATGATTGCCATTCTAACTGATGTGAGATGGTATCTCATTGTGGTTTTGATTTGCATTTCTCTGATGGCCAGTGATGATGAGCATTTTTTCATGTGTCTGTTGGATGCATAAATGTTTTCTTTTGAGAACTGTCTGGTCATATCCTTTGCCCACTTTTTGATGGGGTTGTTTGATTTTTTCTTGTAAACTTGTTTAAATGCTTTGTAGATTCTGGATAGTAGCCCTTTGTCAGATGGGTAGATTGCATAAATTTTCTCCTATTCTGTAAGCTGCCTGTTCACTCTGATGGTAGTTTCTTTTACTGTGCAGAAATTCTTTAGTTTAATTAGATCCCATTTGTCAATTTTGGCTTTTGTTGCCATTGCTTTTGGTGTTTTAGTCAAGAAGTCCTTGCCCATGCCTATGCCCTGAATGGTACTGCCTAGGTTTTCTTCTAGGGTTTTTATGGTTTTAGGTCTAACATTTAAGTCTTTAATCCACCTTGAATTAGTTTTTGTATAAGGTGTAAGGAAGGGATCCAGTTACAGCTTTCTACATATGGCCAGCCAGTTTTCCCAGCACCATTTATTAAATAGGGAATCCTTTCCCCATTGCTTGTTTTTGTCAGGTTTGTCAAAGATCAGATGGTTGCAGATGTGTGGTATTATTTCCGAGGGCTCTACTCTGTTTCCTTGGTCTATATCTCTGTTTTGGTACCAGTACCATGCTGTTTGTTACTGTAGCTTTGTAGTATAGTTTAAAGTCAGGTAGCGTGATGCCTCCAGCTTTGTTTTTTGGCTTAGGATTGTCTTGGCAATGTGGGCTCTTTTTGGTTCCATATGAACTTTAAAGTAGTTTTTCCAGTTCTGTGAAGAAAGTCATTGGTAGCTTGATGGGAATGGCACTGAATCTATAAATTAATTTGGGCAGTATGGCCATTTTCACAATATTGATTCTTCCTATCCATGAGCATGGAACGTTCTTCCATTTGTTTGTGTCCTCTTTTATTTCGATTTGTCTGTGTCCTTTAATTTCGTTGAGCAGTGGTCTGTAGTTTTCCTTGAAGAGGTCCTTCACATCCCTTGTAAGTTGGATTCCTAGGTATTTTATTCTCTTTGTAGCAGTTGTGAATGGGAGTTCATCCATGATTTGGTTCTCTGTTTGTCTGTTATTGGTGTATAGGAATGCTTGTGATTTTTGCACGTTGATTTTGTATCCTGAGACTTTGCTGAATTTGCTTATCATATTAAGGAGATTTTGGGCTGAGATGATGGGGTTTTCTAAATATACAATCATGTCATCTGCAAACAGGGACAATTTGACTTCTTCTTTTCCTAATTGAATAACCTTTATTTCTTTGTCTTGTGTGATTGCTCTGGCCACAACTTCCAACACTATGTTGAACAGGAGTGGTGAAAGCAGGCATAACTATCTTGTGCCAGTTTTCAAAAGGAATGCTTCCAGTCTTTCCCCATTCAGTACACTTTTGGCTGTGGGTTTGTCATAAATAGCTCTTATTATTTTTAGATACATTCCATCACTATCTAGTCTATTGAGAGTTTTTAGCAAGAAGTGCTGTTGAATTTTGTTGAAGGCCTTTTCTGCATCTATTGAGATAATCATGTGGTTTTTGTCATTGGTTCTGTTGATGTGATGAATTACGTTTATTGATTTGCGTATGTTGAGCCAGCCTTCCATCCCAGGAATGAAGCCAATTTGATCATGGTGGATAAGCTTTTTGATGTGCTGCTGTAGTTGGTTTGCCAGTATTTTATTGAGGATTGCTTGCCTTCTGCTAGCTTTTGAATTTGTTTGCTCTTGCTTCTCTAGTTCTTTTAATAGTGATGTTAGGGTGTTGATTTTAGATCTTTCCTGCTTTCTCTTGTGGGCATTTAGTGCTATAAATTTCCCTCTACATACTGCTTTAAATGTGTCCCAGAGATTCTGGTACGTTGTGTCTTTGTTCTCATTGTTTTCAAAGAATGTCTTTATTTCTGCCTTCATTTTGTTATGTACTCAGTAGTCATTCAGGAGCATGTTGTTCAGTTTCCATGTAGTTGCACAGTTTTGAGTGAGTTTCTTAATCCTGAGTTCTAATTTGATTGCACTTTGGTCTGAGAGACAGTTTGTTGTGATTTCTCTTATTTTACATTTGCTTTGCTTCCAACTATGTGGTCAATATTGGAATCAGTGTGACATGGTGCTGAGAAGAATGTATATTCTCTTGATTTGGGGTGGAGAGTTCTGCAGATGTCTATTAGGTCTGCTTGGTGCAGAGCTGAGTTCAACTCCTGGATATCATTATTAACTTTCTGTCTCATTTATCTGTCTAATGTTGACAGCGGGGTGTTAGAGTCTCCCATTATTATTGTGTGGGTGTCTAAGTCTCTTTGTAGGACTCTAAGGACTTGCTTTATGAATCTGGGTGCTCCTGTGTTGGGTGCACATATATTTAGGATACTTAGCTCTTCTTGTTGAATTGATCCCTTTACCATTATGTAGTGACCTTCTTTGTCTCTTTTGATCTTTGTCGGTTTAAAGTCTGTTTTATCAGAGACTAGAATTGCAACTCCTGCTTTTTTGTTGTTTTCCATTTGCTTGGTAGATCTTCCCCAGCCCGTTTATTTTGATTCTGTGTGTGTCTCTGCACATGTGATGGGTCTCCTGAATACAGCACACTGATGGGTCTTGACTCTTTATTCAATTTGCCAGTCTGTGTCTTTTAATTGGGGCATTTAGCCCATTTACGTTTAAGGTTAATATTGTTATGTGTGAATTTGATCCTGTCATTATGATGCTAGCTGGTTATTTTGCTCATTAGTTGATGCAGTTTCTTCCTAGCATCTATGGTCTTTACAATTTGGGATGTTTTTGCAGTGGCTGGTATCAGTTATTCCTTTCCATGTTTAGTGCTTCCTTCAGGAGCTCTTGTAAGGCAGTCCTGGTGATGACAACATCTCTCAGCATTTGTTTGTCTGTAAAGGATTTTATTTCTCCTTCACTTACGAAGCTTAGTTTGGCTGGATATGAAATTCTGGGTTGAAAATTCTTTTCTTTAAGAACGTTGAATATTGGCCCCCACTCTCTTCTGGCTTGTAGAGTTTCTGCTGGGAGAGATCTGCTGTTAGTCTGATGGGCTTCCCTTTGTGGGTAACTCGACCTTTCTCTCTGGCTGCCCTTAATATTTTTTCCTTCATTTCAACTTTGGTGAATCTGACAATTATGTGTCTTGGAGTTGCTCTTCTCAAGGAGTATCTTTGTGGCATTCTCTGTATTTCCTGAATTTGAATGTTGGCCTGCCTCCCTAGGTTGGGGAAGTTCTCCTGGATAATATCCTGAAGAGTGTTTTCCAACTTGGTTCCATTCTCCCCATAACTTTCAGGTATACCAATCAGATGTAGATTTGGTCTTTTCACATAGTCCAATATTTCTTGGAGGTTTCTTGTTCCTTTTTATTCTTTTTTCTCTAAACTTCTCTTCTCACTTCATTTCATTCATTCTTCAGTCACTGATACCCTTTCTTCCACTTGATCAAATTGGCTACTGAAGCTTGTGTATGAATCACGTAGTTCTCGTGCCATGGTTTTCAGCTCCATCAGGTCATTTAAGGACTTCTCTACACTGTTTATTCTAGTTATCCATTCCTCTAATCTTTTTTCAAGGTTTTTAGCTTCTTTGAGATGGGTTAGAACATCTTCCTTTAGCTCGGAGAAGTATGTTATTACAAATCATCTGAAGCCTTCTTCTCTCAACTCATCAAAGTCATTCTCCATCCAGCTTTGTTCCGTTGCTGGTGAGGAGCTGTGTTCCTTTGGAGGAGAAGAGGCACTCTAATTTTTAGAATTTTCAGCTTTTCTTCTCTGGTTTCTCTCTATCTTAATGGTTTTATCTACCTTTGGTCTTTGGTGATGGTGATGTATAGATGGGGTTTTGGTGTGGATGTCCTTTCTGTTTGTTAGTTTTCCTTCTAACAGTCAGGACCCTCAGCTGCAGGACTGTTGGAGTTTGCTAGAGGTCCACTTCAGATCCGTTTGCCTGGGTATCACCAGCGGAGGATGCTGGACAGCAAATATTGCAGGACAGCAGATGTTGCTGCCTAATCTTTCCTCTGGAAGCTTCATCTGAGAGGGGCACCCAGGTGTATGAAGTGTCAGTTGGCCCCTGCTGGGAGATGTCTCCCAGTTAGGCTACTTGGGGCACAGGGACCCACTTGAGGGGGCAGTCTGTCCATTCTCAGATCTCAAAGTCTGTGCTGGCAGAACCACTACTCTTCAAAGCTGTCAGACAGGGACATTTAAGTCTGCAGAAGTTTCTGCTGCCTTTTGTTCAGCTATGCCCTGCCCCGAGAGATGGAGTCTAGAGAGGCAGGCAGGCCTCCTTGAGCTGCGGTGGACTCCACCCAGTTCGAGCTTCCTGGCTGCTTTGTTTACCTACTCAAGCCTCAGCAATGGCAGACAACCCTCCCCTAGCCTCACTGCCACCTTGCAGTTTGGTCTCAGATTGCTGTGCTAGCAGTGAGCGAGGCGTCATGGGCATGGGACCCTCCAAGTCAGGCGTGGGATATAATCTCCTGGTGTGCCATTTGCTAAGGTCATTGGAAAAGCGCAGTATTAGGGTGGAAGTGTCCCAGTTTTCCAGGTACCGTCTGTCATGGCTTCCCTTTGCTAGGAAAGGGAATTCCCCGACCCCTTGTGCTTCCCAGGTGAGATGATGCCCCACCCCGCACCATGAGCTGCACCCACTGTCTGACAAGCCCAAGTGAGATGAACCCAGCACCTCAGTTGGAAAGGCAGGAATCATCTGTCTTCTGTGTCATTCACACTGGGAGCTGCAGTCTGGAGCTGTTCCTATTCAGCCATCTTGGAACCTCCAAAGGTCTTCTTTTAAGAAGTGCCAGTTCATATCCTTCACCCACTTTTTGATGGAGTTGTTTTTCCTCGTCAATTTGTTGAAGTTCCTTGTAGATTCTGTATATTAGCCCTTTGTCAGATGGATAGATTGCAAAAATTTTCTCCCATTCTGTAGGTGGCCTGTTCACTCTAATGGTAGTTTATTTTGCTGTTCAGAAGCTCTTTAGTTCAGTTAGATCCCACTTGTCAATTTAGGCTTTTGTTACAATCGCATTTGGTGTTTTAGTCATGAAGTATTTGCCCGTGCCTATGTCCTGAATGGTATTGCCTAGGTTTTCTTCTAGGGTTTTGTAGTTTTGGGTTTTATATTTAAGTCTTTAATCTAGCTCGAGTTAATTTTTGTATAAAGTGTAGGGAAGGGATCCAGGGATTCAGTTTTCTGAATATGGCTAATCAGTTTTCCCAGCTTATTAAATAGGGAATCCTGTCTCCATTGCTTGCTTTTGTGAGGTCTGTCAAAGATCAGATAGTTGTAGACATGTGGTGTTATTTCTGAGGCCTCTGTTCTGTTCCATTGGTCTCTATATCTGTTTGGGTACCAGTACCATACTGTTTTGGTTACTGTAGCCTTGTAGTATAGTTTGAAGTCAGGTAGCATGATGCCTCCAGCTTTGTTCATTTTGCTTAGGATTGTCTTGGTTATATGGGCTCTTTTTTTGTTGTGTATGAAATTTAAAGTAGTTTTTTTCTAATTCTGCGAAGAGAGTCAATGGTAGCTTGATGGGAATAGCATTGAAACTATAAATTAGGCAGTATGGTCATTTCCATGATATTGATTCTTCCTATCCATGAGCATGGATGGAATTTGTTTCCATTTGTTTGTGTCCTCTCATTTCCTTGAGCAGTGGTTTGTAGTTCTCCTTGAAGAAGCCCTTCACATCCCGTGTGAATTATATTCCTAGGTATTTTATTCTCTTTGTAGCAATTGTGAATGGGAGTTCACTCATGATTTGGCTCTCTGTTTGTCTACTATTGATGAAGAGAAATGCTTGTGATTTTTGCACATCGATTTTGTATCCTGAGACATTGCTGAAATTTCTTATCAGCTTAAGGAGTTTTGGGGCTGAGACAATGGGGTTTTCTAAATATACAATCATGTCAACTGCAAACAGAGACAATTTGACTTCCTGTCTTCCTATTTGAACTCTTTCTTTCTTTCTCTTGCCTGATTGTCCCTGCCAGAACTTCCAATACTATGTTGAATAGGAGTGGTGAGAGAGGGCATCCTTGTCTTGTGCTAGTTTTCAAAGGGAATGCTTTCAGCTTTTGCCCATTCAGTATGATATTGGCTATGCATCTGTCATAAATAGCTCTTATTATTTTGAGATATATTCCATAAATACCTATTGAGAGTTTTTAGCATGAAGGGATGTTGAATTTTATTGAAGGCCTTTTCTGCATCTGTTGAAATAATCATGTGGTTTTTGTCATTGGTTCTGTTTATGTGATGGATTATGTTTATTGATTTGTATATGTTGAACCAGCCTTGCATCCCAGGGATAAAGTTGACTTGATAATGGTGAATAAGCTTTGTGAATTTTATTTCTTATCTCTTCATGGATCCAGAACAACAGTGAACTCCTCTACCATTCAGAAAATTACCTATAAATGAACTAAATATTCTATGTGCTGCTAAAATACAGAAGTAACAAGTGAGGTCTATCTGTACACACCATTGTTTTCATACATAAAAAATATTGTTTTAATATTTTCTGGTCCCCAATTTTCCAATTAGTCTGTATCTATATGTTCTATATAATCTGAAGTTGCTAATTTTTTGATTTTTTTAAGTTTATGTGGGTACACAGTAGGTGTACATATTTATGGGGTACATGAGATGTCTTGATACAGACATGCAGTGTGAAACAAGCTCATCATGGAGAATGGGGTATCTGTCTTTCAAGCATCTACCTTTTGAGTTACAAACAATCCAATAGCATTCCTAAGTTATTTTAAAATATGCCATTAGTTATTATTGACCATAGTCATTCTATTATGCTGTCAAATAGGAGGTCTTATTTAGTCTATTTTTGTTACCCTTTAGCCATACCTATCTCCCTCACAACTACCCACTACCCTTCCTAGCCTCTGGTAACCATTCTTGCACTCTCTATGTCCATGAGTTCAATGGATTGGATTTTTACAGACCACAATGAAGTGAGAACATGTGATGTTTGTCTTTCTGTGTGTGGTTTGTTTCACTTAATGATCTCCGGTTCCATTCATGTTGTTGCAAATGACTGGATCTCCTTCATCTTATGGCTGAATAGTACACCATTGTGTATATGTACCACATTTTATTTATTCATTCATCCCATGGATACTTAGGTTGCTCCCAAAGCTTACCTATTGCTATCAGTGCTGCAACAGACATAGGAGTGCAGATATCTCTTAGATATACTGATTTCCTTTAAGTATTTAAATAGACTTTTCTCAAAAAAAGGCATACAAATGGCAAACAGGTATATGAAAAGGTGGTCAACATCATTGATCATCAAAGCAATACAAATCAAAACTACAATGAGTTATTATCTCATCCCAGTTAAAATAGTTTATATCTAAAAGGCAATAATTTAAACTTTTGATATCAAGAAAGTAAGATGTTAATTACTTTGCAAAGAGAAAGACGTATACGACAGTACTGATATATCTAATTACATAGTAGATATGTTCCTGAAAAGTGACATGCATAAATTTATTTTTTAAAATTTGCAGAATGAAAAATGTCCTTAAAAGTATTGTGTGTGTGTAAAATGTTCATGTATGTATATAAATTATGTATAGTTAATGTAATGTATCTACAATTTAATGTCTTTCCTTTTTCACTCAATTCTTTATAAATATGATTCTTAATGACTACAGAATAGTCTATCATATGTATGTATTATATATTACTTGATCATTCATCTAATTTTGGACATTTAATTTGTTTCTAGGTTTTCAATATTAGGAATACCACAGGAATGACATATTTATACACAATTTTTTTGCTACCTTTCAAATTATTTCCTCAAGATTTTAGGACAAATTATTAAAAGTGTCAAATTTTTTTTCAGGAAGGTTATAGTAATTTATACTCCCCAAAAGGTGCTTTGAATAATGATGTTTCATCTGTAACCACAGCTAGAACTTGTTACAGGACAAGATATAAAACATCACTAATTTTTAAAAGATTTACTTTTCTTATCATTCTAGTGTCAGATAGGGGAGTTTTTTACTCTTTTCTCTCTTTGTTCAAAAGTCCATTGTCACTGAAAAATTAATCTCCCTAAATTTCTAAGACCAGTGGGATTGTTCAGGACTGATGTTTACACAAATAGAGACATAGACTTATACACACCCCTGCTTTTTGCCTGAATCTTCTCCTGTTCTCAGGTTAAATCTCTCCTAACTCTTCACTCTCATCACCAGGCATTCCCTCTCTAGTAGGTCAGGCTTCAGCTGACTCCAGTCTTAATGGAAAGTTTATCTCTACGATATTCAGGCTATACTGCCCAGATGTTCCACAGACTGCCTTGTCTGAGATCTCACACTGAGGAAAACTTTGAGTCTTCAAAATAATCCATATGTTATAATTAATAATGGCAATGCAAATCATAAAATTAAGCTAGCTAACATAGTAGAGATCCAGAGTCTATCTATAAACTTTCCATCTTCTAGCCAGTGTATCTGCATCTGCATCCCCTTTTCACTGTCTCCATCCACATTTCTTCCTGCTTCTTTGTTGTTCACTCTTACTGTACTTTCTGCCTTGTGATAGCCTTGAATCCCAAACTCCTAACCTAGTTCTTAATTATAATATAGATTAGATATCTGTGTCTGGTCACCTGAACAGCACCTTAGGGACTGGCACACAATGACTGTTCTTTGAAATTTAAGCAAAAAAAAAAAATCCTTTTAATTGTAAAATCAATATGTATTTATTACAGAAAAATTATAAAACAATTTTTTTAAAGAAGTCATCTATAATCCTTATTATCACAAACAACTACAATTAACACTTTGGTGTATGACCTTTCAAGTCTACATTTGGTAAATTTTTAAATGATTTCTTTATAAAAAGAAAATTGTACTCACGATAGTCTTTTGTGAGTTCCTTGTTTTTCTCTGATATATATCATACATTTGTTTCAGTATATATTCTTAAATTTCTACAGTATCCATTTGAATAACTGGAATATATTAATGGCTTACCAGTATCCCATCATTTGGATGTAATATAATTTATCCAAACCAATTTTCTGTTGTGGAGACCTAGTCATGTTTCAACATTTTATGATTACAAATAAAGTTACAGTGAATAAAGCTGCCATTTCCAACAGACAGGCATTGATGACTGATGAAGAGAGCTTTGGGGGTTCTCAGGATACATAAACTCTCACCATGGCCCTGTCACTCTCCACACGCACAGCTGTAAAAAGCCATGGAACCTCAGTGGTCCTCAGCTTTCCTATCTACCAAACAAAATGTGTGACTCAATGCTCTCTTAGTTACCTTTAATGTAAAGATGAAGACTTGACATTGGGCAAATCACTTATTTATATGCTTTGCAAGTCTTCAGTTAATCCTGCCTGCTAGACTCTGTGCACTCCTAGCTACCTATGCTTCTCACTAAAGTGCTTGTATTAGTTTCCTGTGGCCACTAATTTGTTGTAACAAGTAACAACAAACTCAGTGGCTTAAAATAACAGAAATTTATTCTCATACAGTTCTGGAGCCTGTAAATTGGAAATTAAGGTGTCAGCAGAGACTTGCTCTCTCCAAAGTTTCCTGGGGAGAACTCATGGCCTCTTCCAGTTTCTCCTGGCTCCAGGAATTCTTTGGCTTGTCACATTACTCCAGTCTCTGCCTCAATAGGCAAATTGCTTTCTTTTCTTCATCTCAAAACTCCCTGTGCCTCTGTTGTACAAGTTTGCATGTTATTGGCGTTAGGGTCAACCTGGATCATCCAAGGTAAGATCTTACTCTCAAGATCCTCATCTTTTTTTTTTTTTTTTTTTTTTTTTTTGAGACGGAGTCTTGCTCTGTAGCCCGGGCTGGAGTGCAGTGGCCGGATCTCAGCTCACTGCAAGCTCCGCCTCCCGGGTTTAGGCCATTCTCCTGCCTCAGCCTCCGGAGTAGCTGGGACTACAGGCGCCCGCCACCTTGCCTGGCTAGTTTTTTGTATTTTTAGTAGAGACGGGGTTTCACGGTGTTAGCCAGGATGGTCTCGATCTCCTGACCTCGTGATCCGCCCGTCTCGGCCTCCCAAAGTGCTGGGATTACAGGCTTGAGCCACCGCGCCCGGCCAAGATCCTCATCTTAATCACATCTTTTACTATATACAATGTTATTGACTGAATATTTGTGCCACCCTACCTGCAGAAGTCATTTGTTGAAACCCTGATACTCACTGTGAAGGTATTAGAAGATGGAGTCTTCAGAAGGTAATTAGGTCATTAGGATAGAGGCATCATGAATGAGATTAGTGCCTGGCTTAGTCTGTTCAAGCTGCTATAACAAAATACATAGATTAGGTAACTTTTAAACAACAGAAATTGACATCTCACAGTTCTGGAGGATAAGAAGTCCAACAGCACGGCTCCAGCAGACTCAGTGTCTGGTGGGAGCCTGTTTCTTTGCAGATGGTATCTTTTAACTGCATCTTCACATCTTCACATGGTGGAAGAAGTGAGGCAAGTTTTTGGGCTTTTTTTTTTTTTTTTAATAAGCCACAAATCCCATTCATGAGGGCTTCACAAACATTCAGACCATACCAGTGTTCTTATAAAAAGAGACACAAAAGCTGGCTTTTGCTTGTTCTGTTCTCCGCCATGTGAAGATACAACAAGAGGATGGCTTTCTGCAAACCGGTAAGAGTGCCCTCATCAGACGTGGTTCTGCATGCAATTTGATCTGGGACTTTCTAGTCCCCAGACTTGTGTGAAATGAATTTCTATTGTTTAAGCCACCCAGTCTATGGTATTCTGTTACAGCAACCCAAATGAAGACATACAGAAATATTTACTCTTGCAATAAGATAATATTCAGGGGTTCTGAAGATTAGGGCATGCACATATCTTTTGCAGGGCTATCATTTGGCCCAATGCCGTACTCAATATGTATTATTTCTTTCTGAGATGTGCTCCATGTTTGAGAGCAACTGCAAACATTCAGGCTCTACCAAAAATAACCCTCGCAGCAATCAGAAAGTTGTCATTCTTCAAGGTAAATGATTTATTTCATTAAAAGTTTGCATTTAAGTATTCATCATTAATAGGGATGCCTCTGTCAAAAGAACTGCCAATAGGCTGACAGAGCTACACATAAGGTGAGCAGTGATATGTGACAAAGAATGGAGCTAGAGAGCCTGGAAGGGTCTATTCCAGGAAAAGTATTTTATGCAATGCCAAGCAAGCTGGATTTTGTTGTAAAGGACATAGGGAACCTTCCTGAAAAAAGCAGTACTGTGAACAATGGGTTGAGACAGACAAGACTAAGAGCAAAAAGTCCAGTAAGAAGGCTCTTGCAGCAAGTTAATGACTAAATGGTGAGTAACTGAATTAAACAAGGCATGAAAAAGACGGAAATGAGAAAAACCTTTGTGATTGATTAGAAGTGAGCATCGTTGGCCCCTCAATTCATCTGTTTTAAAAGTAACTCCTAATAGTAATTTGTTTAATTTCCTTTCACATGGGCTATTTAACATGGTGTTTTGAAAGGCTGCATACGTAATAATAACAGTTACGTTTTGTGTTGCCACAAGGCAGGATGCTTATTTGATCGTCAATCATCCATCCCACAATCCATTTGGCACTGTATCATAGGCAGTGGCCTGCGAAGCCCTCAGAGAGCCCTGCCAAGAAGAGCAGTTGGTGATGGCACAACTGAGTGAGTGTCGAGTGATTCACAAGGAGAAACAGCATCAGCAGTTTAGCAGGGATTGGCGAAGACAGGCATGTCAAAATCCTGTTCCAAGTCATTTGGTTTCCTTTGCTCCTTACAAAGCTGAGTGCTGTTATATTTGGGGTCCTATGAGCCTAAGGCTATAATGCGTCCTAGAGGCATTCTGTAGGAGATTTTTCCTTCTTTCCTTCAAGGAACTGCAAGTGCTCTTACCCACCATGCCAGAGAGCAGGATAGAGTTATTCATACAGTGTGCATGATTATTACCAATAAATAACAAACCATTACATACTTTAGAGCATGAAGGGACAAGATAAACTCAAACATGACCCTCTTCCTTCTTCTTTTTTTTTTTTATTTTTACTTTTTGTAAATGTAGAAGATAAGATCCAGAGAGAAGTTATTTGAATAAAGTAACAAATCTAGTATTTAGCAATGCTAGTAACAAATCTAGTATTTAGCAAGACTTAAATCTAGATTATCTTATTACAAGCATATTGTTTTTTCTAGTACTAGAGATTTACTTGGTTTTACGTAGTCACTAAGCTAAGTAGAAGCCTGCAATTAGGCCTAGATTAATAGTAACAGATGTGGATATATTTTCAGATGTATCAGTAATTGAATTTTTGATCATAAAAATATTTGACATTTCTCTAGGCTTTTGTTTTTCTCTTTGTAAAAACAGGAATAGTGACCCTTATCAATTTCCTTGTTGTGAAGATCAAATGAGAGAACAAATATGAGGTAAAAAAATAATATATGCCAGGTGCAGTGGCTCACACCTATACTCCCAGCACTTTGAGAGCCCAAGGCGGGAGGATCACTTGAGCCTAGGAGTTCAAAACCAGCCTAGGAAACATAGTGAGACTCCATCTCTATAAAAAAATATATATTTTTAAAAAATAGCTACGTGTGGTGGTATGTGCTTGTGGTTCTACCTACTTAGGAGGCTGAAGCAGGAGGATCGCTTAAGCCCAGGAGTTCAAGGCTGCACTGAGCTGTGGTCATGCCCCTGTACTTAAGCCTGGGTGATAGAGTGAGAGGTCCTATCACAAAATAAAATAAAAAAGTTATCTCATGGATAATTTGGTATCATATTCTTTAGATTGATATAACCTGTCAAGAATTTTATGTGGACACCAAAGCAAGATGACAGCACTATAGGAGAAGAAATGGACAGAAACACAAAGAGGCAATTATTACTACAGAAGAAACATGCAATCAGGGCCCAGATTATGAGAAATTGATTGGATATCTAATTATTATGCATAATAATCCTTGATAAGCAAGTTTTTTGAGGGGAGGAACAGGAAGGAGAAATGATTATAAAGTGTTTACAAGGATTAAGAATGAGCTGAAATGGAGTGAAGAACAAAGAGTGAGTGGCAAGAATGATATTCATTTCCACAACTACACTTACAACTATACCCACAGATAGACTTACGCATGTACGTAAACAACTTCATGCAGTTCAGGGCCATCCTGAAGTTGGTCTATAGATTTCTAGACAAATGAACTTCTACTCTGCTCTAGATATTAGTTAGAATTTTTTAAAAAATAATCTGGTAATAATTTATCTAAGTAACTCTAAGATCAAAAATGAGCACTTTAGTACCATGATATTATATGGCATAACATAAAAACAATTTAACACAAATGTATGCACTAGTTTTAAGGTAAATGGACACACTGCTAATAATTCTATTCATTTATAATAGAGCACATTTCATCCCATGCGATAGTTGGTAACTTAGGTTAAAACATTGGTTAAACCAGTGTATTTAAAAAGTCACACATGCCTAGCGTAATATTTTAATTAATATACACATATATGACATTTGTCTACCAACCTTTGATGTATTCTATTTATCTTTTTTCTAAAAGAAGATCATGGATTGATGGATTGGCATGAGAACTAAAAGATACTTGCAAAGTAATCTGGATGCAAAATTATTTCAAATTGTTAAATTCTTTTAGAGTTGTATTGCCCATGGCTATATATGTTCATGTATATGCTATATATACATATACATGTTCATGACATGTGTTTATATACACACATGGACACACACATCTGCAAAGTTTGCAAATAGGCAATAATATGCAACATATTGCTGATGAAAGCAGTTGTATTTAGTAAAAGAATAAAGAAAAGCAAGACATGATTCATTATAAAATTCAGAATTGTTTCATATAGGAGATAAGTAGGAAGTAGAGGGGCAAAAATACTGTAGTATCCCAAAGTGGGGGTAATCTCGGTAATATATCTTATGGTATGGTAATGTATCTTAACCATGTTCACTTTTAAATTGTATGTGGATTTGATATACATTTTGTGTGTATGGTATATTTCATAGTATGAAATGTTTACAAAGTAAATGGAAAATTAAGAAAAAATTATTTTGTAATGAAAAATCTTAAGGCAGTTTGGCTACAAAGAGAAGAGGGTAAATAGGGTGTTGGTTGAGAAGATACATCCAAAATCAAATGCAAATCTGGTTCTTGTCACTCATTCAGTCAAACCCTTCAGTGGTTTCCCATCCTCTTCCTTGACACCCTAGGCTAGGATAAGTTCCTCTGGTCTATCTTTTCAAAGCCCCTCATTTGACAAGTGTAACTGTGAGTTACTTAACATGTAAGTGTGCAGTCAGTCTGTTTTCCACCTGAAACTATCTGTATACTCTATGAGCACAGGGGTCGTGACTGCATCCTTCTCTCTATAAACTTTTAAGGTTCCTCTGTGTGTATTATTAGCTTCTCAACCAACGTTGGATTATTGAATGAATTAACAACAAAAAATAAAACCTAAGTTCCAGAGCCCAGATAATCTGAATATGGACCCATAGTACCATGCGATGAAACTCTCTTAGCACCTCATATATACCTCTTTCCCCAATATCTCATATATATCTGGCTGTAAGCAGGAATGAGAAAACTGCCTATATCATGTGACTTGGGGTTAACTGTTAACTATTTTCCCCCACTTGAAATATAAATTTCTGTAATTTTATCCCCCACAAATTTTATTATTTTTGAGTCATGCTTATGAGTTAATGTTTTACCCTTTTTAACATACAAATAACCTTTCATGAAATGTTCATGAAGTTATTGTAAGCCATTAATTGGTAAACCATTGATAAATATTGTTAAACTGTTGGATCCTCTTCAACCTGACAGCTCTATGAGCATCTTTCCAAAGCTGTGATAAATAGATAAGCCATGATGGAAAGGTAGGTCATTGCTTAGACAAGGTCCTCATATATTGGACAGTAAATTAGTAAAAGAGGAGGAAAGGCTGAGTGAGAAAATGATAAGAATAATTTTTATCTATTTTTTAATTATAAGAAACTTCATCTTGATTATATAAACACAAATGGACAATGAGATTAAGATGACAGATAGGAGGCAGCACTAGCTTGCAACTCCCATTTGGGCGAAAAAACCCGATTTTTTGACATCCAAGTTTTTTGCATTCTGGACTGAGAATACATCAGCTTTATAACCATAATGCCTGAATAATAACCCTGGATCTGATACTTAGAAGTTAAGCGAGCATGGTCAAATACTTGAATTATATAAATCTTACTTACTGGAACCTCACAGAGTTGGTATTAGCTTTGAAGGAAGTATATGTCTAATGTATTTAATAAAATAGCTATTACATAGTAGATACTCAGTAAATGTTATTACAATAATATTGTCAAAATGATCTTTAATGTAAGTGGGACCAAAACTGGACAGATTCTAATTGCACAGAAAGCACAGGTATAACACAGAGCTCCAAAGAAGTCAGATCCAAAATATAGATGGCAGTGGCCATCACAGAGACTCTCAAAAATGACAGTGTTAAGCCAGCAACTAAAATAAGAGTCTGCTTCTCTGAAAGCTTTTACCTGGGTACAATTTGGCCCATAGATAGAGCCATAAGGCTTTTACCAGTGAGACCACAGACAATCAGTTCAGTCTCAGAACGATTTGTAATCAGAAGGTAAGATGAAAAGAATACTAAATGGAAATCTGCAAAGGACTTATGAGTCCTGACACCAGCGTTCTGAGTCACCCTGAGAAAATAAACCATTAAGGTTCATTTTCTTTGTTTATATTAAAAAAAAAAAAAAAAAACAACAGGGCAAGAAAGTACCAGCTCAAACATCTACTGTTATTTTCACTCCTCTGATCTGAATATTCTGTGAAATAATTTATTGCGTATTTATATCATAGATCATTGGATAATTTATATTAGGTTTTAAAAATATTTGAAAGTAGCTCTTTAGGAACCCCAGATTAGGAATGACTAGATGAGATCATTCCCATGTTCTCTTTTAGCTATCAAAAAATTTATGATTTTAATATAGTTTATCAATACACCTATGTGGCTAATAAACATCACAATTTGCTAGGGACAAAAAACACTTTTACTTTGCTTTTTATTATCTCATATATATGTGTGTGTGTGTGTGTGTGTATATATATATATATAAAGATTTTAAGGTAATCACAGCTAGTGGCATAAATGCAACTAGGATGTAAAATAAACCTTTACTACCTTTCAAATGGTCATTTTTTTCCTCTTTGTTTCTCAGACTAGCACATATGCTTTCAGTCTTCTCAGGAACCAGAACACACATAAAAGTAGTTTTTGTATGAATACACTAGGCTTTTATGTGAATCATTAAATTCACATCAGACTTCTCAAGTTGTAAAATCGAAGGAAAGAAACCAAATCAAGTATTTTAAAAAGTCAATTTTATTTGGCCCAAAAGGAAATGCCTTCTTATTATACAGACCAGAAAGGTACATAATGACTGGAGTACTAAAAAGTCAATCTCTCTGTCTAGCTGCAGATTAAACCCAAACAAAAGACGAATGATACATAAGGAAAGTGTGTCTTTCAGAAGTTAGAATTGGAAGGGATTTTCAATATCTTGACTCGAAATAAAGGTGAAGAAACTGAGCTCAACTAGTGGACTGGCTTGATGTGCTCTATATTTAGATCACATCTAACTATGAAGCCTAAGATGCCCATTACTCTTAGTAGGAACAGAGAAATCCTTCAATGGAGATATTAAGAATATGGTAAATATCCATCTACCTGGAGTCATCTGAGTTGTAGATATTAGGAAAAAAGTTAGAAGCCAATATTATTTTTAAAAACTATTTTAAAGGTTACAGTTTGACTTGATTCAGCAAACACATGTGGTGTTCCTTATAGTTTTGTGCTATATGTAAGGCAGTTCAGGGAAGAGAGAAACTATAGCATCCCTGCATAAAATGATAAGAATGTAGAAAGAACTGTAATAAAATAAATATAATAAGTGCCCTTAGAGAAGAACACAAAAGGTACAATTAGATTTTTAAAAAGAAGAGAGTGTATCTGAATTAAACACAGTGATCTTCTATGAATAAGGAAGAGAATAACAATAATAATGATAAGAAACAGTTATCTAATGTCTACACATCAAGCACTGTTAAGTGTTTTCACACATACTGTCTGATTTAATCCATATATTAATTCTTTAATGTAGCGAAATATGACGCACATTTTTTAGAAGTGAGAATGTTACATGCTTGAGATCACACAACTTTAATGAGTGGAACTAGAACTCAAACTCAATTTCAGAAAGTTCCATTTCAGACAGACTCAGTATATTTAAACTTGAAATTATACTGCAAAAGGGATGTGCTTTAAAAGCTGAATAGTTTGGTGGGAAGGGTTGCCTGTTTTTATTTACTTTAATCCATGGAAAATCCACATACCAAGCCTCAGCATCCTAAAAGCATAATTCCATTGAAAAGCCTAGCTCCAGTTAGACTGCAACTCAGGAAATATGTATAGAAATGTTGTGTTGTATAAAATGTGTTGTGCTTGAAAGAAATAGGTTAAAATGGACTTTGGAGATCAGAGTTGGAAATGTCTGTTTACTTTGTAGCAAATGGAAATACCAAAGAAGTGGAAGACCCCTTCGAGAGGGACCGTGGTTCACTTTGGTATTAATCCTGCATAACAAATTGCTTCAAAACTTAGTACATAAAAATAATTTTCTTTTACTTCCTATTTTCTATAGGTCAGGAATCTGCAAGTTGCTTACATAGATGATTTGTATTGAAAGTTTCTCATGAGGTTGCACTCAAGTTGTCATCTGGGCTGCAATCTCAACGGAAAGCTTGACTGGAAAACAGTTCAGTTCTAAGCTCAATCAAGAGGCTGCTGGTAGGTAGACTTCAGTTTCTTGCTGAATGTTGAACTGAGAGCTTCAGTTCATCACTGGCCTTTGGCCAGAGACAAATTCAGCACCTTATCACATGGACCTTACTATAGCTCAGTTTTGGCATAGAAGCTGGCATCCCTTAGAACAGGTGATGAGAGAGAGAGAGAGAGAGAGAGAGAGAGAGAGAGAGAGAGAGTGTGTGTGTGTGTGTGTGTGTGAGAGAGAGAGAGAAAGAGAGACTTCACCTTTTATAATAAGAAGAGACTTACCATAAATCCTGCCATATTCTATTCTTGAAGGTAAGAGTATCAAATATTAATTTTTAATCATCAGAAGTTCCCCATATATACTTTTATATCAGATGAATAATAACCATCCAAGACTCTTATTTATCTATTATATTCTTAACTATCTTTGTTGACAACCCTTTTCTTTTCTCTGAGACCAAGACACTCCTGCTTCAAAAGCTTAGACCATGTTTTCCTTGCTCAGGTACTTGAAAAAAATCCTGTATTTACTATGTAAGTATTTCCTGTCCTTTAAAAAAGTGGTTAATTCACATCTTAGCTTTCTTATCTCTAGAATTAATACATCCTAGGAAATGGAAGAATTAGAGGATTGTGGCTCTGGAAAAGTCAAGGGATCATCTGCTCTCAATAAGACTGCTTAAACTATACCAGAAAGATATATTTAGACCCTAGAGATTTTCTGATCTGTTTCATTTCATGGATGAAGATACTAAAGTGCAAAGATGTAACACAATTTACCCAATCTGTGGTAATAGTAGTTGACTAGATATTAGGATCTGCATCTGTTTCACTTTTATCCGACTGTCATTTCATGTGCTTTTTAACTATTGATTTCTTTCTTCATCTTTCTCAAATCGCAATTATTTTAAATTTAGTCTATTACTCCTATAATTCCTACTGTGTCATTTTTGGTGAGGGCAATGGTGGTCTGGAAACAGTTTAATATTGAATAGAAATGACAGCACACCTACACTTTGTTTTGGAGCATACATCCACAGTCTGGATTTCAACATGAGTGCTGTATCTTATGTAACCTTTGCTCTGAGGGAGAGGATAGTAGCTGAAAATGAAAGGTTAGCATGTTGGAAGGCTTTTAGCATTACTTCTCTCAGAATGAAATCTGAGAACTACTTAGAAGGCTTTTAAGGAAGAAATAGTGACAGAGGCCAAAGTTCATTAGTCAGAATTTTAGGACGTAGTCAAAAAGTTAGAGTAACTTAGAGATATTTTAAGAGGTGAGATCGCTCAGGCCAGGTATCTTGTTGCCCAAAACGAGGCAAGCAGTATAAAATCTATTCAGGCTTGGACTAGACAAGTTTTTACTTTGTTTTAATAGAAAGAATCTTTTTCCTCTTTTCTGCACCCTGTCCTCCCTCAAGCTCCACATAAGGACTAAACTCTCACACCTCCCCCCACATGAGGGCATTATACTTTCCCTAGCTTGCCACTGACAAGGCTCTTGGTCTATTCTGTAATGATTAAGCCTCAAATTTAACATCTCTGGCATGGAGACCATTATGTTTTGATTATTAATGGATCCCTTGTGCTAAGACAGTGCCTAGCTTATAACAGGAGCTCAATAATGAATGTTAAGTGATGGAAAACCTACAGAGCGTTGTCTATGTAATGACCGAGGTCAGTAAGGCACTCACTGATAACCAACTTTTCCACAATTATCTCCCCTTCCTTTACTTTAAACAATTATTATTTGTCTTAAATAACCCCGACAGATGCCATTCTACTTAAAATCAAAAACAATTCCTTTTATGGCTGATAATTTGTTATATATCAGAGATAGTTGAAAGCATTTGGAAATAATCTGGCTCAGAGCTAGGAATTACTGATTCAAATATTTCTGGAGCCATAGATTAGTGTTTGAAGGGATTTTAAAGACTGCTCTGCTTTTCTCCATAATTTTGAAAAGAGCAAGCCTGGAGTACATAAAGTTTAGGTGATTTGTCCAGTGATCCTGAGGTCATCAATGAAATAGTAAAGATCAGAACATAGACCTGTTGAAAGCTTGTTCATTGTTCTTGCCATTTAGCTTATTATACACTCCAACATGTCTGATTCTTTGTGAAGCAAGTGAAAGGATCCTTAAAGGTTGATAGGTTTATAAACAAGATAGATAAAAACATGAAGAGTCAACAATTGTGGAGTAATTAAGCAAATAGTGGCACTCAGAAAGGAAACATACCATGCTTAAGACATTTTTCTATCTCAAGGTAAAGAAAAACTGAAATTTCAGGAGGTATCACCAATTGTTTCACAATTATAGTTACTAGACTTCATTTCTTATGAATCAGTAGGCCTTGAATATGTCTCGAAGTAGAGGAAGATGTAAAAAGTAGAGACGATATCTGATACTTTTCTACAGAACCATGGAAAGCTTTTTCTACATATCGAGTAAGGAAAGCTGTACGGATTATTTGCATTAGGAAAAAAAGGCCTTTTATAAAATGTATTTAGATTTGTCCTTGATGTGAGAATTATTATTTGTATAGAGTATGTATATGTGTCCATGTGCCTAAATGTATCAAGGTGACTTTCATCTAATTTTTTCCCACATGAAGACTGCAGAAGTATGAGAAAGGCAAAGGCTTATGTTTTCACACTGGTAAATATCTCACAGTGTACCAAATATGGGCCTTCACTATCCTGAGGCAGAGCTGGTCTTCTGAGAAACATACACCAGCCCTTCTTCATCTGAACCTTCAAACCACTTCAAAGTGTGTATTTCTGAAAACACACAGCACAGACTGTGGGAAATATGATGTCTGAAGGTGACACAGGAGTTAAGAAGAATTACTTAGGCAGATAGTGAGGGTATGGAAATCTTCGGTAAGGTTTTCCTTTTAATGAAAAGCAGACTCAAATCATTTTCTAACAAAGAGCAGCCTGTAAAGCTGAGCTGCAGACAGACAAGCAAGCTGGGAGTTTGCACGGGTGAATGCCGGCAGAAACTAAGGACCACACATGCTCAAGATGGCGGCTCCACCACCTCTTCTCTTTGTCAGTCACCGGTACAGTAAGGAGCAGACAAGATGGCACAGGCCTGGGAAAGTCTATTTGCATAATCAGCTCAAGGTGGGGTGACCAGCCTTCCTTGCCCTATGCAAGCGTCACACGTCATCAAACCAATCTGTGAGCCCTATGCAGATCAGACACCACCTCCTCAAATCTGACCATGAAATCCAGCACATTCACCACCAGCCAGCCTTTTCCTCTTGAAAGTCCCCTCTCTCTCTCACTAGAGAGAGCGAGCTGTTTTTCTTTCTCTTCCTTTTGTCTATTAAACCTCCGTTCCTAAACTCGTGTGTGTCCCTGTCCTAAACTTTCCTAGCACCAGACGAACCCTGGGTATTTACCCCAGACAACTGTAACTGCTTCAAAAGTATTGTGTCCTTTAGAGGAAGTAGCAGGGTCAGAGAGTGTATTTTTAAGACAGTCCAGCAAATCAAAGCAATGAGGATGCAGAAAGCTTTTAATTTTTCTTTCTTTTCCTTAGATTCCAGGAATTGCCTTATTCAGCATCCAGGTGATTTTCCACCCTGCCTCTTGTGCCCTGAGCCTTAATCACCTCTGATCATTCTCCATCCTTTAGGAAAGTGGATTGTACAAGCATGCACAGTGTTCATTGTGTGATGTTTAGTAAAATTTGTAGATAGGGCCATCGATGGGTATACTTTTCTCTGCATGACCCCTTTGGTGAGGTCAGCACAGTGATGGCTAAATTGGATCGGGGGAATTTGCCCTGGATTCCCAGTTATTGAGCCTCCATAGAGAAAACAGTGGCACCAAGAGGGCGGCAAGCAGTGCAAAAATCATCTGCAAAGTGAAATGACTCAGGCACAGTTGTCTGGCAAACCATCCTTTGCACAAATGCCTGAGAGAAGGTGACTGATGAAAGAGATGAGGTTAATATACAGGGTTACATAATACACTCCAATTTTCACAATTGTTAAGTGGGGAGAAAAGCGGAACACAAAACTGTGTACATAGTATAATGGCAATGTAAGTGAAATGTGTTGTCTCTCTGCTTATATGTATACACAGACACAGACACACACAATATACATGTTATATATAAATAGGTAATTTGTCTACACATAAAGTTATATATACATGATTATAATTATATGACAGATAAAATAATTTTGTACATGTGTCTCATATGCCTCACATATGTGTTACAAGTTTATATATGTTATATATGTATACCTAGATATATATGTTACATATATGTATATATGACATATGTCATATATAATTATAATAATAAAAATACAAATAAGTATATAAATACTGTATACAAATAACAATTTAAAACTTAGTACTTTAAAATTTTAACAGTGGGGTTTTATATTCAAAATTTAACATTACAAAGCATTTTAATGTCAGTGTTATCTAAATTCTCTATAATTGGCATCTATTTATTTTGTATTTAGAAGAAACAAATAATATTTTAAATACTGACTATAGTCTGTATTCACATAGCCACCTAGATAGTAGCATCTTCAGAGAAAACTTGACAATATCCAAAGACCTTATCCATTATAAATTCCCACTTGACTGCATTAAAACCAGCCTGAGGTACCTGACAAAGTGAAAAGCCATTAAAATGCAGTAATTAAATCTAGCCTCACACTAGAGTATCATAAAGTTTATTTGGTTAATTCTTTTTAGCGTGGTTATTTCAGGAGAAACCAAATGATAATTAAATAAATAGCTATTATTAATCCTCAATTCAGTTTCTGCTCCACTCAAGTCTCTGCTCATCCCCGAGATCTGACAGCATGTGATGCTGCTGCCCATCCTATAATACAGACAACCTTCCAATTCAAGTGGCCAGTTCTCCAAGTTACAGTGCCATGAAGATTTCCTGTTTATGGCTTTTGCTTATTTTTCTTTATTTATTAACTGTATCTGTCATTGGCACTTTCTCAGATATCATCTTACTTTCTCTGTATTCCTAGTGCTGTTTATGCTGACAGCTATACAATGATTTCAGATATCAACTTTATCATATGCACCAAGAAGGTCATGAGCTCCTTCTTGACAGAAATTCTGTTTCATATATTTGGTCTTTGTAGAAATGCCATGCCTTCCAGGTAATTTCTTACTTCATTCCTCCAGGTAACCTCTTATTTCTTCCAGCATTTGATGTGTGGCTGTCACACAGCAAACACTACATCATGGCCTGTGTTATAGCTACTAATGCCACCCACTTTGAGATAACAAGCACTTGAGTGATGGAGTGAAAAGAGCACTGATTTAAGAGGCAGATGACCTGATTTACATCTAGGCTACACCATCTATTAACTGAATGACTTTGAGGAAGTCATTTTGCCTAGATAACTTTGGTTTGATTGTTTTATATGACTGCAGAATTTATTCTGCAAGTTCAATAAGGTAATGCACACAAAACCACTTGCTAAACTACCAAGTACCTAAAGGTATATGCAATAGCTTTGTGCCATTTTCCGTACTTGAAGTTTGAAGTATGGTTGATTATACTTTGGCCTCCAGAACAAGCCATGGTACCTACTGAGTACTCCCATTAATATTTCAAGTTAAATCAATAATTAGTCCATGAGAAATTCATGCAATGTTGACCAAATAGAAAATTTTGAAAACAATTCTACCTTGGGAATCCTTTTTAAAGATGAGATTTTTTTCAACTTTCTTAAAAAATAATGTTTTGATGTGTCTCCTGTGCCTTACACCCATTTCTTCTTATGGCTGGCTTAGGGAAAGCCCACTGCATTCATGGACAGATTGCTTCTGTCTCAGATAGATGTCTTCCATTTACAACCAGTCCTCATGCATCCCCATATTTCTTATTGATGGCTTTTAAAAAGCAAGCCAGCCCTTTATCCCAGCACAGTCACCGTGGTTCTCCTTTTGGATCTTGTTCATCTGTTTACAAGGCAACAAAACAGACATAAACATCCTTGGCACAGCTCAGTGGTGGAAAAATACGACAGTAATAATCTTGGTTTTCAGGCAAGTAGTGAATGGTATATCTCTATCCCTGAAGAGAGGACATTAGAAATGATTACAACATCCAGCTGCCGTATGACCCACCTCACATAAATGATGCTGACGAGAACTAGGAGAAAAATTTATTTTGCAGTTTTGATTATTTTTCAAATGGTGGTAACAGCTAAGATAATAGAGCAAGAATAGTAATAAAAATAATATCTATTCCCATTTCAGAATACATTTTCACATTTCTATATCTTCCTGAATTCTCATAAAGATCCCTTGAGGTAAGTAGGGCATTGATTATCAGGCCAAGTAGTAGATGAGGAAACTGAGGTACCAAATATGTTTTTCATGCTCCCTTTCATGATTTGTGAAGTTTATGTAAAGATATGTACTGAGTCCTGTGGTCCAGCCCTATATTCCAAAGAAGGTTTCTGCCTTCAGCAGCCTGTGTTTCAGTAAGTGGGAACTGATGCCCAAATAAATGAATAGCATGTAAGATATTCAGATAGTTGCTGGAAAGGAAGGTAGACAGAGGGGCTTCTTTAAGAGAGGGTAGTCAAGAAAGTTCTCTCTGAGGGGCAAGTCTTCAACCTGAGATGGGAGAGGGAAAAGATAGTCAATAGGAAATATTTTGAAAAATAATTCCAGGAAAAGGAAATTATAAGCAAAAGGCTGTGAGACAACTAAGAGCTTGATGCTCCATAGAAAGAAATAGAAATCTGTGAGGTTATAATCTAGTAACAATGGAGAAAGACACACATTAAGCTGAAGTGCATAGGCAGGTGCCAGATTATGCAAAGTTTATAGGCCATGATAAGAGTTATTATGGTAATTTATTGTGAACCATCTAGAAAACTGGCAAAATCCTATTTAATCATAATGTTTTTATTAGATAATACTGTCTTTTGAAGTTTTACACTTAATTTTCTCATCCTGTGTATAATGGATTGGGAATAAAACTTATACAAACCTCAAAACAACTGAATAATCATTTCTCCTTTTCTCTTTTTCTGGAAAATATTATATGTTATAAAATATCTATTTCTTTAAAAGCTTGGTAAAAGGCGTGTCAAAACTATTTAGGCCAAGAATTTTTATATTTGGTTAAGGAAGGAAAGTAGCTTTTTTAAATAAAAAAATGTCACCATCACTAAAAGTTATTGGCCAATTTGCCATTTTTTAAGTTATTTTTGCTTGTAGTTTGTAATTTATTTTTTTTTCTGGGAAATTCATTTTCATATATTTTATTATATTTTACATTTTATTATACCTAACCGGTTTTTTAAATTTTGTTTTAATTACATCTGTTTTCTGATTATTTCTCTTATCAAAAATTTATCTATTTAAGATTAAAAGAACTAAGAGATCTTTTCAAAGTGGTTTATGATTTTCTTCCTGTCTTTCCTAGTTTATTGTTGTTCTTTCCCTTGAGTGTACATGACATAGCACTCACCACGTAAAAAAATATAGCTTCATGTCATTCTTTTAACGGCTGTATAATACTTCATTAAAATAATTTAGCATAGTTATAATAATTTCTCTAATAGATTGCTTCTCATTTTTTCTTATTGTAAATTATTCTGAATACTTGTTCTACTACTTTATTAAGAAAAAATCCTGCAAGTTGATTTAGAAAATCAGTGAATACATTTCAGCTTTTAATGCATGTTACCAAAAATTTATCTAGAAATACGGAGCAAATAACACTCTTCCCAACGTACAAAGAAGTGCTTAAGCTGTTATTTCTTCTCACATTTTCCAGGGTTCAGTGAACCTTTGGTTATCTCAAAACAAAAGAAAATGTCCTGTTATTGTCATCCATGTTACCTAACACAAAATGCAAATCCCTTCAAATACTTCCAATGCTGTCCTCCATCTCCCCACTCTCCACATCCATGCTGACTTTGTCTCTTTGGTTTCTCTCTTCTTTCACTGGGATTTACTCCAGCCACAGTAGATCTCTCATTCTTCCTTACCCTAAGCAAGCTTCTACCTAGGGTTTTTGTACGTACTGCTCCATCTAACTAGAATGTCCTTCCCAGGAAGCTAACATGAATACATTAGCTTGTATTAACAATTTTCATGTCACTTTTTCTAGAAGGACTTCACTGAAAACTCTTTTTTTTTTTTAAGGAACTCTACTTCCTAATCATATCCACACTGTGATGTTACAGCTGACTTAGAAATAGCAACTTGAACTCATGATTTGAAAAAAATACATCTTTACTAATCCAACAAAATTGACAAAGAGCTATTATCTTATCCAAAGTTGATATATACCCTAAGCATCTAGACGTTTGTTTCTAATATAATTTTCAACTAAAAGAATACTGGGTTACTGGGGAAAATGTCTTGTTTCCATGTGTAAGGCAGGAATAGTAGAAGGGGTGTATGGTACACCTTGCACAAAAAAAAAAAAAAAAAGAGGAAAGCTTTCAATCATCATTTGATCATGCCAAAAGAACAAAGGTGCTAGCTTGAAGGAGGTTTCATAGAATAATGTTGTGATAATGTGAACACTGAAAAGATAAGAATGATTGTATTGATTTAAATGTATTGAATCAATGAAAGGTAATTTGTTCCTAAGGATCCTCAAATTCATGAAAAATAATATGCAAGATATAAAATTACCTCTGATACTTATGTAACATAAAAATCTTGAATTTAATTGAATCTTTAGAATTAACTTTCCTTAGAACTAACTTTATAGGAGATACAAGGATAAAGAGAACATCAAATGATACCACAAGGAAGTAATCACGAAAAACCAGAATGAGCAATTTACAGATCAATTAGCAGAATGACATTGCATTAAAGACTGTTGAAGATTGAAAAAAAAATCTTACTGTATATAGCAAAATGTAGTGTACAGTTTGAGTTGGATTATGACTGGGAGAGGTGAGCAACAAAGGAAATCTTTGGACAGAGGGAGGCATTTTATTAGTTATCAGGTTGTTGAAGAATTAGTGCTACTGTTGCTAAGTTGATTCTATCATTTTATCCATGTAAAATGACTTATTTTGTAGAAAAACACCCTGAAATATTTAAGGATGAATTTTTATTATGACTATAATTGGCTTAAAATTTATTTAAAATACTTTGGCATAGGCATTAGTGAGTATGTGTGGAAAGGGAAGATTGGTGTTCATTTTGGTCTTACATAGCAATGCGGTCAATTGATTTAATTCTTGACCACAAATAATGATACAATTTCACTTTTGGCTTTTGGTAAATATATCTTAACACTCAGTCATTTGGTATTTTAGCTAAAATGTGTATTTGTTGTACCTCAAGTTAGAATAATGAATCCTAGAAATATCTTTGCACTAGTAAAATTAGCAACTTGTTAATTAGCATAAACATGTAAAATGTGTAAGTTTTTTGGTGAAATTAACGGTGGTTACACACATAGACTATCTAAAACATTGATACAGTCTGTATTGTTGCCTGCATAGAGTATAAAAATCTACTGAGTTCTTCATTGTTCATGACTTACAACCACTCCCTACGTTTGATTCCTAATTGATCTTGTGTTTAAAAACTGGCTGTTGGTAACTATTATGGTTAGCTGCAACTTGCCCCTAATGTGTTGTCACATTTACTCTAAGTTCACTTTTCTTAATAAGGGCCATTAGAACTCACAGAGAACCAGATCTGAGATTTTATCGTGCCTAACAAAGAGGTTATATGCCTACTTTGTACCTCCGAGCTAATAAAACACCTGTAAGTGTGAGGCTGCATTTCCCCATAGTTGTGGGAGAAGAAAGGTGTGCTATTAAATTATGTATAGCTTTTTACCAGTATTTATTTTTACCAAAAAGATTGTGCTATTGTTCATGACTCTATTAGCCAGATCAGTCAGCCTTCCTCAACAATTAATAAAAACTGTTTTCCGCTGGGTGTGGTGGCTCACATCTGTAATCCCAACACTTTGGGAGGCCAAGGCAGGCAGATCACCTGAGGTCAGGAGTTCAAGACCAACCTGGCTAACATGGCAAAACTCCACCTTTACTAAAAATACAAGACTTAAGCGTGGTGGCACACTCCTATAATCCCAGTTGCTCAGGAGTCTGAGACAGGAGAATCGCTTGAACCTGGGAGGTGGAGGTTGCAGTGAGCTGAAATTATACCACGGCACGCCTGCCTAGATGACAGAGCCAGACTCTGTCTCATAAAAATAAATTTAAAAAATGAAAAATAAAAAATGTTTTCATGCATGCAAGCACACACACACACATACACACTATCATCACATGATTACTTCTCTCTCTGTAGTAGTTCTTACCTCTTACATATGCTATAATTTGTACACAAATTATAAAATATTGGGGTAAACCAAATAGAATTATGGCATAACATGGATACCCTCTTTTTATCTTCCAGGATGACAATATTTGGTTATAAAAGTGGGTCAAGTGAGTATAATTTAAATGAAATATCCATACTCTATACTGTTACTGACATTAAGTACCACAAATATAGCTTCAATAACATAAATACCCTATGTCTACAAAAACGAAAATAAAAATATTAGCAGGGTATGTTGGTGCACACCTGTAGTACCAGCTACTTGGGAGGATGAGGTGGGAAGATCATTTGAGCCCAGGAGTTCAAGGCTGCAGTGAGCTGTGATCATGCCACTCCACTTCAGTTTGGGTGGCAGAATGAGTGAGACTCTCTCTCTCTGTCTATATATATATATATATATATATATAGTTACATATATAGACTATCTAAAACATTGATACAATCTGTATTGTTGCCTGCATAGAGTACAAAAATCTACTGAGTTCTTCATTGTTCATGACTTACCACCACTCTCTGGGTTTGATTCCTAATTGATCTTGTGTTTAAAAACTGGCGCTCTCTCTCTATATATATATATATAAAATATATATGTGTGTGTATATATAATATATATATGTGTGTGTGTATATATAATTTAGTGTATGTACACACACACACTAAATAACATAAATACAAACCATACATTAATGTAAAAAAATAAGTACGGTACCTTTCCCTACCTCCTTCTTCTTTCCTCCTTTCTCTTTCCCTTCCTCCTCTTCCGGGTTATGTTTTTTTGAAAGGTGTGCCAGAGTGCAGGTCATGAAGCTTGCCCAGCACTGAACTTTCTATTCTGTGGCTGTTAAACTGTTCATACACAGGGGAGAACTAGCAAATATATAAAAACTGTGATAATTATTTCATCTAGACTCCTCACTATACAAACATGAAAAGGTGAATACTAGAATAAGCACTGTGATGTTGAGTTGAAATTAGGGGGAGTGGGGTGAACTTATATTTGGCAGACAGATAGACAACTAGATAAATAGATGAAACAAATATATGTATGTGTTTATGTGTGTGTGTTTGATTTCTAAACACTCTTCTCTACTAAAAAATAAAATAAATAAATTTAAAAAAAAAAAAAAAAGGTCCTTGGAGATATGGCTGACTCCAAAACTGAGGCCACAAAAAATAGCAGATTAGTCCAGAACAAATGGTACCAGATAGTAGGAAAGTACTCAGAAAATGATGGGCATATACCTAAAAGACAAAGGAGCCATCTTGAAGGGGACTCTTATTGTATTGACTAAAACAAAAATAAATTGAGCCTTCAAAATAAAACCTCAAGTACATATATATGTAAAAACGTCATACACGTGAGGCTTTATTGTATTTTTATATATATATATATAAATAGTTTCACATGATAAGAACCCACCATTTTATTCTGATATCAATAAATGAATAAAATTGAATAAATGGAGAAGAGACAGCTCTACCTTACAGCATAAGTCCTAGTATCTTCTCATAAAATACTTATCACTTATTAATAATTTATCATACTTATTACTAATTAACTTTACAGTGGAGACACAAGGCTGACACTCTGTTAACCAAGTAATAAAAGTTAATATCCCTAGTAATGGAACAAATTGACATCATGTGCTTTCTGATATAATGCAATGAAGAAAACATAGCATCACTTGTAATGAATTGCTGCCTCTCCCAATTTTTTATTTGTTTACATATAAGTTATGCATAAAGTATGAGGAAACCCACTGAAATGTGAATTGAAGGAAAGTCTACATAGTAACAGGCCTATACTCTTTAAAACAGGCCTATACTGTTTTAAAGTATATAAAACATATACTACATCAATGTTCGTGAAAGACAAGGAAAGGCAGGCAATATTCAAGGACAAAGGAGATTAAGTGTTTATGACAACTAAATGCAACACATGATTCAGGAGATTGTAAATATAATTCGGAGAAGTGGTAAACTTTGAACGGGGTCAGTTGAAAAGATGGTAACATTGGTTTGATAATTTTTTTATTTTGATGGTTGTACTCTCATCATGAACAAAATGTCTCTCTTTTTACCAAGTATACATTGAAGCACTGAGGGCTAATAGTGTGTCATGCCCACAGCTCACTCTCACATGGTAGAGAAAAAGTGCAATATACAGAGAAAACACTAAGGCAAATCTGGTAGATGTTAACATTGAGGGAAACGATATAAAGGGCATATAGAGGGTCTATGTTCTATTGCAGATTTTCTGTGAATTTGAAATTCTTTTCAAATAAATTGTTAAAATAAAGAGAACTGCTAGAATAATCTGTTTTATAACAATTGCAGAAGCAGTTGTTATCACTTTCTAATAATTTGGGGATCTCTAATGAAGCTAAAATGGAATTCTTATAAAAACCTTCTGCTGTTACTGCTGTTTCAACCACAGAAATATCAATCATTGTAAGGTATTGAGCATTTGTTATTATAAAAGCCGTTATACCCTGAATCCTTACTCTAATGCCTTCCAAAACTATGTAAAACTCCACTCATCAATAAATCCCACATAAATAGAGGACAAATTGCTCTGTTATTTTAAATCTAAATTAGATGCATTTAAATAGGTTAAATGCAGTATATAGAAGTATACCTAAGAAACAAATAATTCATTAGCTAGCCATGTTTTCCTTTCTTGTCTGTTTCTTTAAAAATCAATAAAACTAAAGGAACACCAAAAAAGTACGTTTGCTCACCTGCATTTTGACTTCTGTAACCATCACCAAAGGATATATAAGAAACAAATAAAGTAGATTAAAATCTTCTCTTTAGTCATTTGTCATCAATTGCGATATCTTCTTCTCTCAAAAACTCACAGTAAACTTCTTCTCAGAGCAAAACTGATAATGTCCAGATAATAAATTTTCTAAAATTGCACCAAGTTATGTAGGTGCAAAGATGTGTGAAGAAAAAAAAACATGTTTCAGCCTAGAATTGAGGCTGACTTCAGATTCCCACTGTGCTTGCTCTATAGCATCTGTCAAGGCTGTGCTGGCTGGTTGTATTTTCAAAATATGGATAAATCAAACTTAGGGTACCTTCCTAGGGCAAACTGTGAAATAGCCACTCACTGTCTCTGAAGCCGTCTTTTACATTCAAGTTCATTACTCATGAGATTTCGTGTTGTTGTTGTTAAGTGGTGGTGAACTGCAATACAAAGATTGCAAAGGAAAAGTGTTTCTTTCTTTGAGATTCCACAGTAATTTTCACACTACATACACTGCTCTTTCTATTCTGTATTTTGTTAATGGTAAACATATCTGTCACCTCAACTGGGATGAGCACTTCTTGAAGAAATGAATTATGTCTTATTTATCTTAGTATTTGCAGAATTTTGCACATGTCTGGTACACATAGGTACTTAATAAACATTTGTAGAGATGAATGCAGGATATTTGTTCTCTATGGAGACAGACAAAACTTAAACACTAAATTTTGAGAGAATAGAATGCCCTCAAAAAACAATAAATCATAAAAATGGCTTTATAACAAAGTAGATTGAGCTCTGACCTTTTATTTACATTTTTCTCTAGTGGGTTTTGTCCTTAATAAAAATTACCACGTTAAATTAAACAGGAAATATGAGGAAGATGCTGAGAGGTTATGTGAGATGTCACAGAAAGATGCTAAGTGGGTATGTCTGGTCTTTTTCCCTGAAAATGTTCATTAATCCGTTCTTATTTTAATCCCAGGAGGACAAATTAGAATTTATAACGGGAAAGAATTATAGACACATTGCCTGTAGGTAATCTACAACTGCAAATAATGTGTATCTACTCAAAATTCAAGATGACTATTCTTTGTTCTTTGCGTTTTTTTCACCCCAAAGGCCAAGGCCTGTGAAGATACTGCTGCTTCATAGACAAATGTGCATACCCAAGGCTTTCTTTGCTGTTCTCTGTAGATAAGAAAGCTTTTTATATTAAATAAAATCAATGCTGCTGGCAAATTTTACACTTGGGTCATTTGACTCAATTAGCTGAGAAAAAAAGAAACTAAAATTAATGTTTCTAGGAGCTTATCATTTTTAAACTATGAAGCCAGGATTTTTTTCTGAGAATTAAAATCAGTTATAAGAATTCAGGGGTAGCAATTTACATGCAATGAATCCATTTGGCAAGGTGAAGCTTTCCGTTTACATTAGTCTATCATGACATGTTTGTATTCTAGTAGACAAATATTTAAGAACACGTGAAAAAGGCAAGGTCTTGGCTTAATCAACCATAGACTGTAGCATATATAAGACCAAAGAAAGACCCTAAACAATCAATTTCAGAGTGACCATTGATTTTTGAAGAAATGGTTAATTTCAAAGTTTTTATTTCTTTTCATGAAACACATTTCATACTCTCATAAAAGACTTCATTATAGAATACTTAAAACTTTGTCAATTGAATTCGATTTTCTTCGTTAATTGTCTTTTAAACCTCACATGTCAACCACTTAGCAAACTCCAATACGTAGACAGAAATAATTGGTGAATGAAATCAATTATAAAAGTATTGTGGAAAAATCCTATGGATATTTTTTTCTAATTTCTGGTCTAGGCTTTTCTGTGGGTCTTCCACAATCCCTAGGGATAATGTCCACAGTATGCCTCTCTTCTTAGTGGGGTGATGATTACAGTCACATGTCAGAAGGATTCTCTAGTTCATCATTACCCTATCCAAGGTGCTTGATTTTTCTTGCAACAACTTCATTTTATTTTCTGATTCATTATCTAGTGTCTTTCCTGAAATCTCAATTCTAATTATGGTGTTCCCAAGTTTTCCTTGGCTTGTGACCACATCCCTTCAATCTCTGCCTCTGTGATGACTTTGCTTTCTTCTTTTTTTTTTTGTCTCTGCCTTCACTTTTCTGTGTGTCTCAAATATTCCTTTGCCTCTGTGTTATGAAGAAACTCATCACTGGATTTAGAGCAAACCAGATAATCCTAGATAAGCATCACTTCTAAAGATCTTTAACTTAATCATCTTTTCCCATAAAAGGTGCTATTCACTCTTTTACCGTATAGATGCTATTCATAAAATCTGGGTATTAGAATGAAGATATATCCTTTTGAGGATCACCTTTCATTCCACAAAACCTTGATACCAAAACTGGACAAAGCCATTATTATATTGAAAACTATAAACCAAGATCCCCACGAAATTAACTAAAAAATTCCAAAGAAAATTTTATAATTTGAATATAACAATATGTAAAAAGTATATTATGATTAAAAGTAAGTAAGGTTTATCCTAGGAATGCAAGGTTGATTGCAATATGAAAATCAATTAATACAACTTACCATATTAATAGATTTTAAAACATTATGGTTGTCTTAATAAACACAGAAAAAGTATTTGACAAATCTCAACATCTATTCCTGAGAAAACCACATAGCAAACCAGAAATGTAGGAAAAATTCCTCAACCTGATAACGGGCACATACAAAAATATCAACACTCATTATCATACTTCATAATGTAAAGTAAATACTTTCCCTCTAAGATCAGAAAAAAGACAAGGTTGTTTACTTTCCTTACTTCTATTCAAAGATGTACTGGAGGGTCAATTCCGCGCAATAAGGTAGGAAAAAGAAATGGAAGGAAACAGGAATGAAATCAAGGAAGTAAAACTCTCTTTATTCACACACAATATTATGCATCTATTTAGAGACCTGTTTATCTATTATCTATCTATTCACACACCATATCTATCTATTTGGAATCCATTAAAAGGCTGCCAGAACCAATAAGAAAATTTGGAAAATTTTCAGAATACAAGATGGCTACATAAAAATTCAATTGGATTTCTATATACTGGCAATAAGCAATCAGAACTTGAAACTTAAAAGTAAAACTATGTATAATAAATTCAACATATTTGAAATATTTAGAAAAAATAAAAAAGTGATAATCCTGCATGCTGAAGATAATAAAACATTGCTGATAAAAATTAAGAAAATCTAAATAAACGAAGCAACCTAGAAGACTCAATAATGCTAAGATATTAAATATTCTCCAAATTGACCTGTAATATTGAACTGACATATTCCTAATCAAGATTCTAGCAGACATTTTCTGTATAAATTGTGATACAATGATTCTAAAATTCATATGAAAATGGAAAGGTCCTAGAATATCCCTTAAAAACTTTAAAATAGAAGGACAAACTTGGAGGGCTAACATCACCTGAGTTCAAGATTTTTAAGATTGTGTGATACTGCCATTAAGACAGACAAATAGATAAATGAAACAGAATGGAAAATTCGGAAACACACCTACACATATATGTACAACTGACTTTTAAAAATAACTATGTAAATTTAGAAGAGAAGAAAACTCTTTTCAACAAATGATACTAGAATAATTAAACCTTCCATGCAAAAAAATGAACTTCAGTCTATACCTTTTAAACTATATAAAAATTAAATAAGATAGGTCATAGATGTAAATATAAAAAGTAAAATCATAAAATTCTAGAAGAAAACATAAGACAATATTCTGTGATGTGGATTAAGCAAAGAGATGTCAGATAAGACACCAGCAGACAAGACATTAAAAAACAAACTTGTCAATTAGGATTGGGATGACTGGCACCAGGCATGGGGCACAGGGCCAGACTCCTTTGCACTTGGGCTTACACAAATCTCTTTTGCTCCACTCTTTGGACATTTATTTCTTTTAATACTTTCCTTAGATGCCTCTCACTCCAGTGGTGAAATGAAGGCCTGGAGAAGTAATAATTTCAGAAGGGGCAAGTTGCAGTGTTACTGCCTTGGCACATTGATACAAGTTTCTGATCCTAGAACATCCTCTTTCCATTTAAGGTAAGAGAGCGTTTCCTTAACTATAAATAGGAAGTTGGGAGAGCCAAGTTAATTTATATTGCACAAACTGTTTTTATCTAATGCAGTCAAGTGCAGAGATACTTGGAATCCACGTTGATTATGTAAATTGCTTATGAATGCCTAGACAGAGTTTGTGGGCAAGCAATCTTTTCTCATGGAAAGGAAGGCTTTATTGTTGTGCTCTTTCTTTTTTCCCTAGAACTACCTACAGAATCAACTAGGAACAGAGCCCCACCCTTTTTTCCCCCAAACACAAAACCTTTGATTCTTTTCAGAATAAAATTTGGCAACGCAAACAGAGTGAAAAAGCTTGAGAAAAGCACAGCCAATCTAGTTTAAGGTAAGTCTAGCAAACATGAAAATCCCCAGCTTATTCGAAGCAGGATTTCTTTCCATAGGCTATACCCTGCAAGGTCTGAACTGCCAAGTGTAGGTATTTGGATTTCATCTGTGAGAAATAAATACTTTTTAAGGGTTATACATCGGAGACAGATATGATAAATTTGGAGATTGAAGAAGATGAAGCTGGCAACAGTGTACTGATGGACCCTGGAGAGGAGGGAGTGAGTTAAAGTGTTTCCACATTCCACAAAAGCCCTCTGGCCTTCCCATGAGTATGAATTCTTTAGCAGTTTGCCAGGTGCCATTTGCAGGAGGCCTATAATTGTTCTGCCCTCCCTACCCAGCATCTAAGGGTGCATCCTTCTGACAGCACATATCCCCACAGGGAATTAGGCAAAGAAAAATATATCCATCCACATGGTGTATATATTCACATTGTAATACACTCTATCTGAAAGTGAGCATTATACAGTATATAAAATGTATATTTAGTTGCATTTCAGTGACAAATGGCATCCAGGTTTTCAAATGATTTAATACAAGATGTCCTCATTAATTCAGCTCTGTGTCTCTGTGTTCATAGCGCATCTACGCTCCTGGTGTGCTTTTGGCAGCATTATTTATTTAATGCAACTTTCCCAGGTGTTGATATTCCTCCTACAAAAACGAGCTTCTCAAAAGTGCTTCCAAAGCACTTTACTGTTATCACCTCAAATCCATATTCTCATTTAATAACATCTCTTTTTTTTCAGTAACCTCCCTTAAATTTCCCATCTTCAACTCTGCATATTTGTTGAAGAAAGGTAACCTTTTTAGTGGGGGCTCTGGTACACATTGGGGATACATGCCTTAAGACACTGGCTTCATTCTCTAAGTAGCATCAAAAATTGGTCCCTTTCCTCAAATCTCTCTTCTCTTGGTCAGCTAAAGTGCTAAAAGTAGCCACTAAAAGTTATTCCTAAGCATTGAAAACTGACTCAAGCCAATTTGATTGTGTCTAACTCTTGGGCTCTTTTTGGAGGCAATAAGAGCTACTGAACTATGTAATGCCCTGTGACAGTTAGCTCCACTCAGAACCTTTCAATCAGAATTACATTGAGAACCAATTATAGACCAAATTTTGCCACATAAACAATGTTTATTTAAAAAACAAAAACTCCTTTATTTGTAAGCAGGCACACACTATTTCCTTTTCATGTTCTGTAAATTTGCAGTTCCTCACTTTCTTTGTGATATTCTATCAGCTTGCCTGAAAAGGTCCACACAACACACACATCCTTCCAGAGGTAGGATTCTGTTACTCTTATCACCATCATCAGGTAACTATCCCTTTTCAGAAACTAATGGCAGAACCAAATAGTCTCCAGTTCCTTTCCTAACATAGAGACTATCGTTCTGACTGAATTTCTATGCTCTATTTTTAAACAGGGGAAGTGATTCCATATTTTTTTGGTTAACCATATACTTTGAATACCTTGCAATTTTACCCATAACATCTATTTTTATTATTTACCAGCATAATTACCGAAGAACTAATTTGTTTAATGAAAACGTTTCTACCACTCACCAATGTAACTTGCATAAAATGAGGTGTAGATCAATATACCTTGGCATAGCCGCTTCTAGAATTTGGACTTTTTCATACATTGTTGGCTACCACCCCTGCAGTGTGGATTCTCAGTGAGGCTAACCAGTCCTGCAGCTGAAACTTAAACTACTAATAGACGTATCTCACTGTCCACGCCAGATATCTTTTTTGAGTATTTTATTTTTAAATTTTTATATATTTAGGGGGTCAAGTGCAGATTCCTACATGTATATGTTGAGTAGTGGTGCCATCTGGACGTTTAGTGTATCTGACACACTAACAGTGAGCATTTTACCCAACAGGTATTTTTTTCAAACCTCATCTCTCTTCCACCCTCCCACCTTTTGTAGTGTCCAGTGTCTATTATTCCATTCTGTGTGTCCATGTATACCCAATATTTAGTTCTGACTTGTAAATAAGAACATTAAGTATTTGACTTTCTGTCTCTGAGTTATTTCACTTAGGACAATGGCCTCCATTTTGCAGCATCCATGTTTCTGCAAAAGACATGATTTTATTTAATTTTTTTAGACAAGTGGCTTAACTTTTTAAAACTTTGTGCCAATTCTTTTAACCCTTAAAGCTAGATAAAACCCTTACATGCCCTGAACGTAGCTTTCCCTTTCCATTTCTCTTTTTTCTTCTTGTCTGCGGCAGGGGAACCACAGAAGTGATTAGTAAAAAAAATACTTGTGTTCAAAGTGGCCTTAAAATACTTGTAATCTTAGACCTGAATGCAAATCTCCCCTCTTTACAAAAATCCATTATGAAAACTCAAGAATGAAATCAAAATTATAGAAGGAGTAGAGAAGGAGGACCACTCTCCATACTGCTTTTCCATACATATTTTTTAGCATAGTGTCCCCCGGCCGTATTTTTTTTAGCAAATGGTCATTCCTCTGCTGTTTTTACATTTTTAGAAGATGTTTTTATAACACATTTTAACTCAGTCTTACAGATGATGTTCAAATTTTAGGGGCCCACATGTTTTATCAGTTTGTTCTTTTCTAAGGAAACAGTTGAGTAAGAACTTTGGTATTCTTCTAACCTAAATTATGGCTGTCATGAGGTTAGTGACTTTGGCAGGCAGAAGTAAGAAGTCTGAAGCCTGATTACTTGGTCTCAAAGTGAAGGAAATGGAATCCTGAACCAAATAAATAGGTAGTAAAGGTAAATTAAAAACATGAAAAAAAATTCTGAAAGGTGCAGGTTGAGTAGTATTATTTTCCACTCCTGACTGGTCTACCCTGTAGAAACTCTGCTCTTTATTATATATCTTCGTTAATAGCTTCTTATATATCTGTCCAGTGTTTCTTTATGTAAATGAAAACAAATGTGAATACGTGTTCTTACTCCTCTCATATGCATGTACATGAAAGGTAGCACATTATATGACCTGTTTTGTAACTTGCTTTTTGTCCTTAACAGTATGTCTTGGGAATCTTTCCTTGTTGTACAGAGAAAGTTTTCTCATTCTTGTTTTCTAAAAACTTTTATTTGAAGTTCAGGGGTATATGTGCAGGTTCATTACACAAGTAAATTTGTATAAACATTATACAGGCTTATTGTACAGATTATATAATCACCCAGGTATTAAGCCTAGTAAGCATTAGTTGTTTTTCCAGATACTTTCCTTCTTCCCACCCTTCCCCCTCCAATAGGCTCCAGTGTGTGTTGTTCCTCTCTATGTGTCCATGTGTTATCATCACTGAGCTCCCACTTTTAAGTGAGAACATGTGGTATTTGTTTTTTTGTTCCTGTGTTACTTTGCTAAGGATAACGGCCTCTAGCTCCATCTATGTTCCTGCAAAGGACATCTCATTCTTTTTTATGGCTGCATAGTATTCCATCTATAAGAAACTTAAACCAATTTACAGGAAAAACATCAACCTCATTAGAAAGTGGACAAAGGAGATGAACAGACATTTTTCAAAAGAAGACATACATCAACCAACAATCATATGAAAAAAACCTCAACATCACTGATCATTAGAGAAATGCAAATCAAAACCATGAGATACCATCTCACACCAGTTAGAATGGTTAGTATCAAAAAGTCAAAAACTAACAGATGCTGGCGAGTATGTGGAGAAAAAGGAATGCATATACATTGTTGGTGGGAGTGTAAATTAGTTCATCTATTGTGGAACAGAGTGTAGTGATATCTCGAAGACCTAAAAACTGGAATACCATTCAACCTAGCAATCCCATTACTGGGTATATATACCTAAAGGAATATAAATTGTTCTATTAAAAAGACACATTCACACGTATGTCCACTGCAGCACTATTCACAATAACAATGGTATGGAATCCACTTAAATGTCCAACAATGATAAGATGGAAAAAAAAAAGTTGTACATATACACCGTTTTTTAAAATAACTGAGTAGTATTTCATGATACATGTATATCCTTTTTTTTATCCAATGCTCTGTTGATGGACAAAAGTTGATTCCATATCTTTACTATTGTTAATAGTGCTATGACAAACACAAAAATGCAGTTATCTTTTTGATATGATTTCTTTCCCTTTAGGTATATACCCAGTAGGGAAATTGCTGGATTGAATACTAGTTCTATTTTCGGTTATTTGAAAAATCTCCATATTGTATTTTTGTAGAGGTTGTACAGGGATAATTTGACTTCCTCTTTTCTTCAATTTGGATGCCTTTTATTTTATTTTATTTTTTCTTGCCTGATTGCCCTGGCAAGAACTTTCAGAACTATAGTCAATAGAAGTGGTGAAAGTGGGCATCTTGGACTTGTTCCAGTTTTTAGAGGGAATCCTTTCAACTTTTTTCCATTAAGAATGATGTTGACTGGAGATTTGTCATATATTGCCTTTATTATGTTGAGTATCTTCTGTCTGTGCCTAGTTTGTTAAGGATTTTTATTATAAACTAATGCTAAATTGTGTCACATGCTTTCTCTGCATCTATTGAAATGACCTATGATTTTTGTCCTTAATTCTGCTTATGTGATATATCACACTTATTGATTTGTGTATGTTGAACCCTCATTGAATCCCTGGGATAAGATCCACTTGATTATGGTGTACCTTTTTTTTTTTTTTTTTTTTTGATGTGCTGTTGGATTCGGTTTGCTAGTATTTTGTTGAGGATCTCTGCATCTATATTCATCAGGGATAAGGTGACACTGGCCTCGTAGAATGAGCTAGGGAGAGCTCCTTTCTCCTAGATTTTGGGAAAAATTTTCAGGAGGACTGGTAGTAGATCTTTTTGCATGTTTGGTATAATTTCACTGTGAATCCTCCTCATCCTGGGCTTTGTTGTTGTTGTGAGAGTTTCAAATTGCTGTTTCAATCTCAATATTCATTATTGGCCTGTATAAGAGTTCTGCTTTCCCTGCTTTAATCTTGGGAGGTCGTATGCTTCCAGGGATTTATCAGTTTCCTCTAGGTTTTCTGGTTGTGACCATACACTTATATATAATAGTCTCTGATGATCTTTGTGCCTCTGTGGTATCAGTTATAATGTCTCCTTTTTCATTTATGATTGTGTTTATTTGGATCTCTCTTTTCTATGCTACTTACTTGAGAAGAAACCTGCTCTCTCTGGTCACAGGCCCAAGGTACAATTTTGAGAGTTTAACACTGGGCTGCATCCCACCCTCAGGTCAACTTCAAGAAATTAGAAAATTAACTCAGGATATTAATGAGAAATGTATCAAAGAGCTAGGTATCTCACAAAGCAAAAGAAGAAATTCTAAACCTAAAAAAATCTATTGAAGGAAATACAAAATGTATTTGAAAGCTTCAATAACAGAGTAGATCAAGCAGAAGAAAGAATCTCAGAACTTGAAGATAGGTCTTCTGAAATAATCCAGTAAGACAAAGATAACAACAGCAAAAAAGAATAAAAGGGGATGCACAAAGCCTTTGAGATGTCTGGGACTATATAAAGTGACTGAAATTAGAAATTATTGGTATTCCTGATGGGAAAGAAAGATTATTTAAAAGCTTAGAAAACCTGTTTAAGAAAATAATTGATGAAAACGTCCCACATCTAGCAAGAGAGTCAGATACCCATTTGCAGGAGGCCCAGCAATCCTCAGGAGTATACATTGCATAAAGTGCTTCATCATGGCATATTATATTCAGAATGTCTGAAGTCAAAGTGAAAAAAAAAGTTAATTAGCAAAAAAAGAGTGACTAGTCAGCTTTAAAGGAAACCCCATTCGACTAACAGCAGATATTTCAGCAGAAACGTTACAGGCCAGAGATTATGAAATCTCCGGTTACTTTAGTCCTTCATGCTATGGGGGATAAACAATGTGTTCAAAGGAGCTATGGGCTGAGAAGTCCTTGTACATTGAGTGATATACACATACACACACACACACGTGTGTGTATGTGTGATTTCCTGGCTAAGAGCTTAATGACAGTGCCTTTCTCCTTTCTCATCTTCTCTGTTTTATAAAGAGTTAAGAAAAGAAGGGCTTCTAAACCTTGTTCATGCAGTTCACCTTTTCCCTTACTTGCTGCCAACTCCAGGGTGGCAAGTCAGCAATCCTATCAGTCTCATTGAATCAGAAGGCTGATTATGTAATTAGAATGAACCAAACATTTGAGGAACCAAGTGACAGAAACTGGTGAAAGTGTCTTACAATAACTTTTACTCTGTATTACATGCAATGACCAGACCATATTTGGAATTATTTTACTCTTCATTTGATCCTGTGTGAAGGTCAGACACCTCACTTCTCTGAACCTGAGATAATAGATCTGGTATTGCTCCCTTGTGATTAGGGACAAACAACCCCAGTGTCCATGGCCTTCAGCACTACAGCATTCCAACAAATGGCAAGGATGTCTTTGTACTTCCTATAGGATAAAGAGCAGAGAAGCTATGGTAAAATTTCACAATCTTTCTCCTCCTGTTATACCTCCACCTTTGGCAGAACCCTATTAAAACTTTTGCTTTTCTATCAAAAATTTTCTCATCAAAGACATAAATCTCCACTCAACTAGCTAAGGGAACTTACATTTTGAATGGCAGATAATCTCAATTTCTTTTTATTATTATACTTTATGTTCTAGAGTACACATGCACAACGTGCAGGTTTGTTACATATGTATACAAATGTGCCATGTTGGTGTGCTGCACCTATTAACTCGTCATTTACATTAGGTATATCTCCTAATGCTATCCCTCCCCCGTCCCCCCACCCCACAACAGGCCCCAGTGTGTGATGTTCCCCTTCCTGTGTCCAAGTGATCTCATTTTTCAATTCCCACATATGAGCGAGAACATGCGGTGTTTGGTTTTCTGTTCTTGTGATAATTTGCTGAGAATGATGGTTTCCAGCTTCATCCATGTCCCTACAAAGGACATGAACTCAACCTTTTTTATGTCTGCATAGTATTCCATGATGTATATGTGCCACATTTTCTTAATCCAGTCTTTCATTGATGGACATTTGGGTTAGTTCCAAGTCTTTGCTATTGTGAATAGTGCCACAATAAACATACATGTGTATGTGTCTTTATAGCAGCATCATTTATAATCCTTTGAGTATATACCCGGTAATGGGATGGCTGGGTCAAATGGTATTTCTAGTTCTAGATCCTTGAAGAATCATCACACTGTCTTCCACAATGGTTGAACTAGTTTACAGTCCCACTGTAAAAGTGTAAAAGTGTTCCTATTTCTCCACATCCTCTCCAGCACCTGTTGTTTCCTGACTTTTTAATGATCACCATTCTAACTGGTGTGAGATGGTATCTCATTGTGGTTTTGATTTGCATTTCTCTGATGGCTAGTGATGATGAGCATTTTTTCACGTGTCTGTTGGCTGTATAAATGTCTTCTTTTGAGAAGTGTCTGTTCATTTCCTTTGCCCACTTTTTGATGGGGTTCTTTGTTTTTTTCTTGTAAATTTGTTTGAATTATTTGTAGGTTCTGGATATTACCCTTTGTGTCTGGATATTAGCCCTTGTCAGATGAGTAGATTGCAAAAATTTTCTCCCATTCTATAGGCTGCCTGTTCACTCTGACGGCAGTTTCCTTTGCTGTGCAGAAGCTCTTTAGTTTAATTAGATCCCATTTGTCAATTTTGTCTTTTGTTGCCATTGCTTTTGGTGTTTTAGACATGAAGTCCTTGCCCATGCCTATGTCCTGAATGGTTTGCCTAGGTTTTCTTCTAGGGTTTTTATGGTTTTAGGTCTAACATTTAAGTCTCTAATCAATCTTGAATTAATTTTTGTATAAGGAGTAAGGAAGGGATCCAGTTTCAGCTTTCTACTTATGGCTAGCCAGTTTTCCCAGCACCATTCATTAAATAGGGAAACCTTTCCCCATTTCTTGTTTTTGTCAGGTTTGTCAAAGATCAGATGGTTGTCAATGTGTGGTATTATTTCTGAGGGCTCTGTTCTGTTCCATTGGTCTATATCTCTGTTTTGGTACCAGCACCATGCTCTTTTGGTTACTGTAGCCTTGTAGTATAGTTTGAAGTCAGGTAGTGTGATGCCTCCAGCTTTGTTCTTTTGACTTAGGATTGTGTTGGCAATGTGGGCTCTTTTTTGGTTCCATGTGAACTTTAAAGTAGTTTTTTCCAATTCTGTGAAGAAACTCATTGGTAGCTTAATGGGTATGGCATTGAATCTATAAATTACCTTGGGCAGTATGTCCATTTTCACAATATTGATTCTTCCTAGCCATGAGCATGGAATATTCTTTCATTTGTTTGTGTCCTCTTTTATTTCATTGAGCAATGGTTGGTAGTTCTCCTTGAAGAGGTCCTTTACATCCCTTGTAAGTTGGATTCCTAGGTATTTTATTCTCTTTGAAGCAATTGTGAATGGGAGTTCATTCATGATTTGGCTCTCTGTCTGTTATTGATGTATAAGAATGCTTGTGATTTTTGCACATTGATTTTGTATCTTGAGACTTTGCTGAAGTTGCTTATCAGCTTAAGGAGATTTTGGGCTGAGACGATGGGGTTTTCTAAATATACAATCATGTCATCTGCAAACAGGGACAATTTGACTTCCTCTTTTCCTAATTGAATACCCTTTATTTCTTTCTCTTGCTTGATTGCCCTAGCCAGAACTTTCAACACTATGTTGAATAGGAGTGTTGAGAAAGGGCATCCCTGTCTTGCACCAATTTTTAAGGGGAATGCTTCTGGTTTTTGCCCATTCAGTATGATATTGACTGTGGGTTTGTCATAAATAGCTCTTATTATTTTGAGATACGTTCCATCAATACCGAATTTATTGAGAGTTTTTAGCATGAAGGGCTGTTGAATTTTGTTGAAGGCCTTTTCTGCATCTACTAAGATAATCATGTGGTTTTTGTCTTTGGTTCTGTTTATATGCTGGATTACATTTATTGCTTTGCATATGTTGAACCAGCCTTGCATCCCAGGGATGAAGCCCACTAGACCAATATCCCTGATGAACACTGATGCAAAAATCCTCAATAAAATACTGGCAACCCGAATCCAGCACCGCATCAAAAAGATAATCTCAATTTCTAAAAGAAGAAGATTTAAGCTTAAGTTGCTTAAATGTTATTCATTATCTCATAGTGCACTGTACACAATTTGGGGAGAATAAACAGCAACTTGATTCCAAAAAAGGTCATAATTTATTGATCTTGTTGTTCTAGGAAGATGGAAAAGCACCCACATGGCCAAATCTCTAAAAGTTATGGCTCAAATGAGATTTCCCCAAACTTTCCGTATCACTCTTATGACAGTGATGTTTGTGTCTCTCCTTAATTAAATCTGCATCATTTTCTATATGGAATTTGATCTGCTCTTCCATCATCACTTATAGGGGCTGTTTCCTTTAGATATAAGTGGTGTTCTCCCTTTCAGATACGTTTATATTTTAAAAGAATCTATACATTTTAACATTGCCTTGGAACACAATACTGCGGCTTATGGCTTTTTAGTGTTGTCGTTGTGGTCAAGTGTTAAGCCTCTTAATGTTTTTTGCCTAGTTTGAACACATACAGATTGGGGCTTGCTGAATCCCCCATTTGTATAATTCACTCCACAGTAGAAGTCTATGTCATCATTTCTCATGGTACTGGAGGCATACTCCTGGAATGATACTTGAAGGCCACTTTAGTCAAGAAATACTCAAATGGGCGATTATATCCAAAATGTAACAGAGTAGTACTAGTTTATTATATAACTTTCAACTGAATTCCTCCTAGGAGACAGCACCATGAATTCAGCTCTGCTGCCTAAATAGGAGAAGATCCCATTTCTTAGGATTCTTAATGACTCTGACTCCCTATGGGGGAACTTATTTTTAGTGTTCTATAGATATGTCCACTGGAAAAAAATTTGTGCTAACCCCAAACCTATAAATTGCATCTTATTACAGTCAAGTTAACTTAACCAGCTACCACTATCCAATTCTGTCTAGTTTGATATGTACTACTTCTGTCTAGCTTGATATGTATTTCATTTGACAACACTAGTTGTATCACTTCCCCTAACTAAATTTTATTTTTTATAAAATAAGCTATAGAACTCTTGTTTTGGCCACATGTGGAAAAAAATCATATGTACATTTCTGAAATTTTTCTGATTGCTCACTCTGAAACAACTTAAATTTTTGAACTTCTATTGACAAAATCTATAGGTTTCTTACCTATTTGTCTTTGCACTCATATGTAGATTCAAGAACCTAAAAACTGTGATTAGTGGAACAATACATAGTACTTAGTAGGATCCATAAGTGTCTGCCTTGAAGATTGAATCAAGAAGCCCACCAAAGTCTTCACTGACTTGCCACAGTGATTCTTGACAAGTTCAGAAAAGTGGAGGGCCTTGTTTCTATATTGTCCACAAAATGTCCTTTCTGGAATCTATTTCCTAACAGAGTCCAAGCTCAGACTTGAAACCCATTGGTTAGTATTTTTTTAATTATGTGCTAGTTTTTCATGAATATCTCGGAGCACACACGGTACTTGAAGAGATCTTTAACCCTCAACAATTGGTGGATGTGGTAGTCACTGAAGAAACCTTTATAATTAATGTATATCCCTATCTGTGTCAACATACCACACATATTTCAAAAAGGCTCAATAGAATATGTGCCTGGTCAGGGACAATTTCAGACTAGCTTCTCACCTGGCAATCTGGGGTGTGAAGTCACGTCTCATGCAATGCCCTGCCAATGACAATAATTCCACCTGAGCGTACACTACAGACTTCAAAGTTCATGTCAGCTACTTTTCCACTGGTTGTTAAGGATTACCTGCTTCGCCAATTACTAACTGTGTGATCTTGTTGTATTGTATCTAGGGTTACTAGATTCAGGAAATAAAAATACAGGGCACCCAGCTAAAGTTGTTAAGGATTACCTGCTTCACCAATTACTAACTGTGTGATCTTGTTGTATCGTATCTAGGGTTACTAGATTCAGGAAATAAAAATGCAGGGCACCCAGCTAAATTTGAATGCAGATAAGTACGCAAGATTTGAGACACATTTAAACTTAAAAAAATTTGAAATTCAAATGTCACTGGATGCCCTGTATTTCATCTGACAACACTAGTTCTATCACTTCCCCTAACTACATTTTATTTTTCTCATCTCTAAAAACATTGCCTCATGTGAACTGCTGTACACATTAAATGCGTGCCTGGCTCAGAGAGCGTTTTGTAATCTATAATTAGTTATGTGTTATCATTGTCATTATTGCAATTATTCACCTATCCAATTATCCAATCTGTATTTCCATAGGGCTTGTGTTCAATCTACTTCCAAATGGATCACTTAAATATTTTAATATTAACAATATACTTATTTCTTAAAAAGGGCCCAATATTGCTCTTTGTTGCTTTTTAAAACAGCATTTTAAGATTGTGTTTTGGTGTCTATGGTCGTGAGAACATTTTCCTTTCAGTTCCTCCTGGCGTTGATGGATTGCCTGCATCTGTTGTACAAACAATCATGGTGAAACAGTAGGAAATGCTGTTTCAACTTGACTTTACTCCCTGAAATATTCTAAGTATATGGTGAGGTGGCAAGAGTATGGTCCCAGGGTGGGAATTTTGAGAGACAAAGGGAGCCTACATTTTTACATCACCACTCAGTTGGATCGATGGAACCTTCATTAGCAAAATAGTCTCAGGAAAAAGTACCAAAATAGCTTAGTTCCTTCCCACCCCCAACCATACCTAAGCTAACCAAATATAGGAAGTCTTAAATGCTACAAATCAGATAAATACATTTTATTAAAAGTACATTTTTATGGCCGGGTGCAGTGGTCACGCCTGTAATCCTAGCACTTTGGGTGGCCGAAGTCGACAGATCGCCCGAGGTCGGGAATTCAAGACCAGCCTGACCAACATGGAGCAACCCCGTCTCTACTAAAAATACAAAATTAGCCAAGCATGGCGGCACATGCCTGTAATTCTAGCTACTCAGGAGGCTGAGGTAGGAGAATCACTTGAACCCGGCAAGCTGTGGTTGTGGTGAGCCAAGATCAAACCATTGCACTCCAGCCTGGGAAACAAGAGCGAAAATCTGTCTCAAAAAAAAAAAAAAAAAAAACAATTTTAAACACATTTTTAAATAAGAGTTTATGTTTTGGGAGAATAGAAAGAAAGGAACGTAATAGGGAAAAGAAGTCTAGAATAGTTGGCTTTAATTAAGGTACTAAACAAAGTTCCACACTTCGGACATTTTTCGGATTTCAACCTAAAACAAAATGAAAGCCCTTCACACAACCTTTGAAGGTCTAAATAGAAATAAGGAAACCTACTTATTAGTATGTGAGTCCTTTGTAGTGTAATAGGCCTTAACAGATAGAGCTTCCTTTGTAAAATTATGCAAATATATCTGTTTCAAAGAAAAGAGAAAGATTGGGCATCCTTTTAAGAGAGACACACCATGACTTTGTCAAGTGTACAGCTCCTGGGGCAATCTTGATTATCAATAACAGCAGTCCAACTTAAGCTATCTAGACACTGGAGTGCCTCATAAAATCAGTCCATCTGTAAGAAGGTCAGTGTTATAACCTGGTTTCCGGGAGAACTAGTCCCAGGAACTCACTTACTGCTGCTCTCAGTGTCCTTCTCATATCTAATTTCTGCATATTAGCCTCATTCTCTTCTATTGTAGACATCTAGTATTTCTTCAAATTGTAGAAACAAGGCTGCTAAGAGCACCAGAGTTGTTCTTGAGAGAAGATTGACTGTGATAACTATGTTTTTAAAATCCTATGGAAAAACTATGGTCTTTTTTCAATCAATTGTGACTAGCAGAAAAGTCTTATATTTAGGTGTCCATTTCTCTACTAGAAAATTGTAGTTGATGGCTACAATTTTATAACAGAAAAGACATCTTTAGGAGATATCTCACAAAGGCTGAGTGAAGAAAGAAATTTCCAGAAAGATATTTCTACTCATAGAAAATAGGAAGAAATACTAAGCAGGCAGACCAATAGGCATTCACTACAGAAAACTGACAGATTTTCTATAATTAATATCAGACACAAAAGTAAATTACAATTCCGGTACATGCTAAGTTATAACACAGAAGCTGGGTTGGAAAGGGCCTTTTTGAGGAAGTGTCTTTTAACTTGAAGCAGAAAGAAGACTGGATAAAAAAAGTTTTCCTGCCCAGGACACAGTGTGCGAGACAGCCTTAAGGGAAAAAAGTACTCAGTGTTTTAAAAAACAGTGAAAACACAAGGGTCACTGTGGCTTAGGAATGATGAAAATATATAGAGCAACTGGAAGTCATGCCAGCAGGGGAAAAATTGTGTTCACTGGAAGCCAAGTTAAGGATTTTGTATTTTTTTTCCTCAAGTGTAATGGGTTTTTATTAAAAATATTTGTAGGACCCAATGCATGTTTTCATAAATTATATCTCACAGATGAGAATTTAGGGACCATAGAAAGATAAGAGTAGAAAATATGAATAAAGAGAAAAAAGTTTATAGTTGGGCTAAGGTGGGATATGAAGACTGAAATTATCTAGTACTGCCTTTGCTATGTTGCTAGATCAATTTTTTTTCTTCCCTTTACCATGTTGAAAATCACCACATGGAACATCCATATTCAGCCAGACTGATGAATCTTGACATTTCTTATATGTGCTCACCTGTTCCATGATCATGAAAACAAATTGAAGCATATTGTTAGGACACTAAATTGATCTGTTATCTAAGGAAGTAAAAACTAGTCAGTGTGGAAAGGCATCTTTCTGTAATAATTTTTTAATAAAAGTAACCATGTTATAGGAAGTTAGAAATGCTTATGAGAATTCATCTATCCCATTGCCCAATTTTCAGTAAGACTTCACCAAACATCTGTAATAAAGGTCTGCCATATTAAAAGACATCAGAGAAGTTGAGTCAATGATATCATTTAAATGAACAAGCAAATGGTGGAGACACTGTCTTCATTTTTTGTTGTTAATGATTTTGAAAATACAATTTGCTTGAGATAAGCTTAGGACATAGCTATAAGGAAGAGCAGCAAAGAAATAAAAATACTCCTGCATGATAGAGTGAGCACACACCTGATATGGCATTGAATCTACATATTACTTTTAAAATACACTGGAAAGGAAAAAACAGTCAAATATTACCAATTACTTTTTTTTTTTTTTTAATACATGGACCTTCAACCAATTTGACGTAATCTTCTTTGTTCCCCCATTGATTCACTTGACAGTTAATTTTGGTCATGCATAAATATATTTATATAATTATCTCAATGAGTTCACCAATGAAATATTTTAGGGTACTATATTTTTACATAGTAAAATGTTATATGCTAACTAAATAACTAAAAATATAAGCAGAATATGCCTGGTTGGGATAGACTAAGGTATTCTGTTGCAATAAGACACCAAACAATTATTCAGTGACTTAAGAGATATACCAGTCTGTTTCTTACTCATGTAATAGTCCAGGGTAGGTGTTCTTGGCAAGTGGATTGTTCCCTTTTTGTCATGATGCAGAGACAGAGGTGGACAGTGGCATTGCCATCTGCAGAAAATGACTTCATGATTGGCCATGCCCTGGTCATCTCAGCCAGTAGGGAGAGAAAAAAGAGTATGGCAAGATATCCAAAATCTGAAAGGCCACATGTCAATTCATTTACATGGCAATGCTTTGTTGCTAAGAGGGCTAAGATATGCAGTCTGCAATAAGACAGCTGACTCTTAGTCCAACTCCATAATTGTGAAAGAACATGGATTTTGGTGGACAACAGTCTTCATTATGTGGTTAGAATAAAATTTATAGAAGAATATAATTTAAATACCTTCAGAAAATTAACATTTAAGGCCAGTCCTCTCCTCTGTTGTGGGTTTACGGACCTCTATCACCTTAGTCAGCAGATGAGCAAACAGTAACAGCTATGAGAGTGGGTGTTCCTTTATTGGAGTGGCTGTCAGCTCAGACACTTAAGGGCTCTGTGATCTTGAGTGTTCTCATGACAATGTTTACCTCACAGGATTATGGTGTGAATGTAATGATGTTAAATAATATAATAATGTAAAACAAATGCCTTGGGTTGAAAGCAAAGTGAGACCTCAACAGATGAGATTTTGTGCCACTCTTTTTTCTATCTTCTGCCCAGAGTGGTTCTATGTTATGTTAGAACAAGATTTAGACAGATTCAGACAACATAGAGCTTCCCTCTCGATCTCCAACAAATTTAGGCATTAGAATATGTTGGCGTATTAGGTAAGATTTATGATTATACTGGATGATATTTGGCTTTATCTGTGGTCCTAAGGGAGCCGCACACATTAGGGGAAGGATCACTTTGTGTTAGCCAGGTACCTAGAAGACTCCACCAGACAAACACAAGGAGAAAATGGGTAGGAGAGACCCACTAGCAGGTACATTTGTCAAGGCTCTCCAGAGACGAGAGAGAGAGAGAGAGAGAGAGAGAGAGAGAGAGAGAGAGAGAGAGAGAGAGAGAGAGAGAGAGAGAGAGATTGAGAGCGCTCCTGACAGGCTGGAGATTGAACTAAGAATTAATAATTGACGTTACAGTCTTTTTCTTTCTTTTTCTTTTCTTTTTTTTTTTTTTTTTTTTTTTTTTGAGACGGAGTCTCGCTCTGTTGCCCAGGCCTGATCTCGGCTCTCCGCAAGCTCCGCCTCCCGGGTTCACGCCATTCTCCTGCCTCAGCCTCCCGGTAGTTGGGACTACAGCTGCCCGCCACCAAGCCTGGCTAGTTTTTTTTGTATTTTTAGTAGAGAAGGGGTTTCACCGTGTTAGCCAGGATGATCTCGATCTCCTGACCTCGTGATCCACCTGCCTCAGCTTCCCAAAGTGCTGGGATTTCAGGCTTGAGCCACCGCGCCCGGCCTGATGTTACAGTCTTGAGTTGGAATTCCTTCTTTTGGAAATCTCAGTCTTTGCTCTTAAAGGCCTTCAGCTGATTGACTGAGACCCATTCACATTATCAAGAGTAATCTGCTTTAGTCAAAGCCTACTGATTTAAATGTTATTCAAACCGAAAAATAGTCACAGTATCATGTAGAATATTGTTTGATCAAGCAACTAGGCGCCATGGCTTAGTCAAGTTGACACATAAAATTGACCATCACAATATGAATGGCCTTTTAACATACAGAAACTTAACACTTGAGTGTGCGTGGTCCAGTCAATGCTCTGGGATTCGATCCACCAGATTAGTTAGGTACCTTTTTCTTGGAAAAAAAGAAATGCTAGAAGAAAGTTTAACCCTCCCTCTTCTACCCACGGAATAGTGTCTTTCATTTTCTTTTTAGACAAGAGTAGGTGACGGGGCTACTAAATAAAATTGATGAGGAAAGAGAGTCAAATCAAATAAGGAAGGATAATCCTTATGTAGGCATTGCAGAAAAATATGAAAATCTCTCAATAATTTTATAACTGGCGCATCCTAAATAAATAATATATGTGTATTTTTATGGAGAGGAGGGTTAATATTTAATTTTAAACTTACTCTTGTCAAAAGGAACCAAGAAGGAACTAGGTTACCAATTCTGAAAACATGCTAAAATGCAAACAATGTAATAAATATTTTGTTACTTGTGTTTTTGTAAGTTTGCTCTGAACAGAATTGCTAAATATTTTCTGATAAACTGTACAGGAAATTGGCATCCTTTAAATCTTCTGAGGATCCAAATAGAATATATTAGAATGAAGCATGGTTGCAATTTATAGTGAGCATCAAAGACAAAATAAATTCGTTTTAAATGAGGGAAGTTTATGAAATAAACTACTTTTCTGAGTAGGAGCAAAATAATTTAAGCTTAGTTCTGTAGACTAGCATATTCCTTTGTTCATGGGGGTTGAAATTTTATGGAGCTATAAACAACAAAGGGAATTGACAACCTGTAATGTGTCTAAAAGAGGGAAAACTGGATCTGCATATAAATTGTTAAAAATAAAAAATAGTTCACACTTTTGTACACTTATTTTGTAATTATTTTGAAAGTATGCAATATGTTGGGCTCTGATATGTAAGAGAAGAGCTCAACCCTAAGAGCAACTGTTCACAGACTCTGATTGGGAAAATATTCTGCAAGATAATGAGTCACCTTTTGTCAACCCATCCAATTAAAATGTTTATTCTGCTAAGATGCAATTGTTTTGATAATAAAACATTTTATGAAGGCATTTCATGGAAAAGAGGGTGTGAGGCTAAAGTAAGTGTTTCAGGCTTATTTATTGTTTTTCCTCTGAAAGAATTTTAATAAATAGTGGGTGTTAAGAATATAATTCTAAAACCCAAACATACCAGAAGAAATCCGACACTGACTATATCTCTCATTTGCTCAAGAGCATGTCCTTTCTTTCCCTTTTGCCACCAGCACTGTGGCTAGTCCATATCCTACATATTTTGTATTCCCTTAATCATATTATCACTCTTACAGAGATAAACACAGCAACTGTGCTTAGGCTTTCCACAGTGTTAGTTCCACTTGCCACTTCTGTCAAAGCAACAACAGTTCATGTAATAAAAATCACATACATTCTCAATTCCAAGTTGAAAAGCAATGCATTGCAGAGATAAATTTATATATGTGTATATATACTTATATGTGCACATACACTCATATATTTTTCTATACTAGTGATACCTGTGCTTTCAATAGCATTTTCTCAAGTCTGAAGGAAGACATTGCTTCAGTCTCACTGAACCACCCCCTACAAGTATGCCCCAATATACTCTCAGGCAATACACACACACACACACACACACACACACACACGCATACACACATGCAACTTCTGTTTTCATATAATCTAACTTGTTAACTTCTTTTTATTATTTTATTTCTTTTGTCCCCTGCTTTCTTAACACTTTACTCTCTGGTTTGTTGGTTTTTAATGGTACACTTTAAATCCTACCTATTGCCTATACAACAATCAATAAGTTTATTCTACTTTTGACTTCAGTACTCAGCCTCCAGCAATTCATCAGTTACAGTTCATGCTTTTCTACCCCTGCTCTAGTTTCAATGGAGGTTTCTGTTCATGGGTTTCTGCTCCTAATAAGTTGTGATTTTCTGTATCCAGCCTGTCTGTCTCTCCAATTTTGGGAGCAGTAGTTTGCCCTATGACCTTAACACCCTTACAGATCTAAGAAGAGTTGATTTTTCAGTTTTTTTTTTTTTTTTTTTAACTTTTTACTTGTTAGAACTGAGCAGTGACTTCTAAGCTTCTTTCATGCCGGAATGTAGACTGTAAGTCCTGCTTTATGTTTCTACAGGGAAAAAAATAATCTTTATCAGCTGAAGTGTGATAAAACATATTTTCTGATATGTTACAGTAATTTTGTATAGATTTATTTGTCTTTCTTCTGTTTTTTCTGTGCATTTGGGGTGGTTTATGAGATTAATACTTTTAATGGCATATTCTTCTGTCACGGTATCGAAATCTAGAATCTTTAGTGATTTTCATTTTACTTTTTACAATTGAGGGAAAAATTGGTGTCCTCCAGTTTGTTTGTTTTCTTGTCCTCTTTTATCTTGCATAGCCCTGCTATCTCCCCTTTTGCTTTTTCTTTTGCCACTTAATTGACGAAAGATGTTTCTCTCTCACTTTTGGTCTTTTTCTTTGTCGGGAGCTCTGGGGGACTGCCATGTCAAGTGACATGCACTGTTAAATTCTTTCCCTACCATATATGCTCTGACCTATCAAGATACATTTTTAGTGTTCAGATTTACAGTGGAACTACTCTTTCTGATTCTTGTTTTTAGCTCAACTTTAGCCCAATCACAGCTTCCCTCTTGTTTCTTCCCTCCGCTTTTCCTCAGATTGCTCTTGTTTGATCTCAAAGTCTTGTGCCATGTGCAGGCTCATAAAAGAACTTCCCAGAGTTTGGTGTTTTCTCGTTTGTTTTCATTTGTCTGTCTTTCTTTTGTGATTACAATTATTTAAAAATTAAGCCATATTCTACCTTCAAGTATGTTGAATGCATTGCTTGGCGTAGTTTTGTTTCTTGCTTCTTTTTCTGTATTCATCTATAGGAAATACTGAAGACACAGACACAAGTTCCACTAGTTCTTCAGCTGCTCCTTTCACTCCTGTTTTCCATGAGAAACCAGAGTCCAAACACTGTCTGGAGTAGGGTAGCCTTTAGAAGGCGTTACCCAATGCTGCCCAGTCTGAAGTTAACTCTATGTAGGGCACCTAGGTCCTAACTAGGCTAACTAGGTCCAAGGTAAATTTACCTTAAAATTCTCCTTATTAGACCTTTTTTTTTTTTTCAGTTGCTACCTTAAAAATGTTTCCTCCTCCAAAAGTGAGGAAACAGATGGTTGAGTCTTTAGGAGGCAGACCTCCTGCCTTCAAGATGCCCAAAGTCCCAGTGTACGTAACTCGAGTCACACTGGCCTAATGGATTTCTTGTGTACAACACATTTAACAGTAATGAACGTACATGCATCATGAAGTTTGAACCTAGAAGAAGCCTTAAAGATTATCTGGTATCATAAAAAAATTAAGGACCTTGGCAAATAAAATAACATTTTAAGTATGTCATGGATATTGTCTGAGTCATTCTGAGAAGCCAGGTCTTCTGATTCTCAGTCCAGTGCTCTGTGTATTATGTGCTAATGCCTAGTTTATATGAGGAAATGCTTTGGCAGTACCAAGACCTACAAGAACATTAGAGGTTAAATTTAGTTCTCTAACCTTAACCAAAAGTTGAGATTTTATATACTTTCCACAACTCATTTTACTTTTAGGTATGCTCTGACCTACCAAGACACATTTTTAGTGTTCAGATTTAGAGTGGAACTACTCTTTCTGATTCTTGCTTTTAGCTCACATTTAGCCCAATCATAGCTTCTCTCTTGTTTCTCTTTGTTTGTTTATGTCAAAACAATCAAAAGCAAATAAATTTGATCTTTACATCTATCAGTAAATGTATTATTTCAAGCAAGTATTATGATGTGTTGACAATAATTATCAACTTACATTTTCACCTATATACATCCAGGTTCTCTGTGGACACAGGAACTAGATGGATACTCCTAAACTAGTTTATTATTTAGATCCCTTTTAACTGGGACATATTTTGTCTTTCTGATAGTATACATCAAATGATTGCATTATGCAATCGAAGCCCAAGAACACCTGTCTCACTATAAATATGATCATTGTAAGGAGTCCAAATTTTGATATATTCCTAAAGAACTCCCCTATGTTTTAACCATGTAACTAATGAGTAACTTTATATATAGGAAAGTGGGATAATAACTGGTCAAGATGAACTTTCATGATTTATTCTAGCTCTTAAATACATGAGCCTTTTTAATATAGTCTTCAAATCTGGGATGAAATAAACAGATTAATTTTACTGGAGACACTTATTTGTCACCACTATCACCCATGAGTGTTACATACTTTGGTGCAAACTGCTTTGTTTTTGAAGGGAAGGGAATGAGATCCAGTCTTTATAAACTGATTTTCACATAAATAACATTTTCTCATGTTGTCAGCATTCAATTTTCCACCAATACACTTACAAGTTTTCATAAACTGTCAAATGCAAATGTGACACTACCCCTGAATGAGTATGGCTTTCTTCATAGAGACTTTGATGCTGAAACAATGACAAGTCATAAACATTCACCACTGGCCCATTTCCATGGTGAAGTTTCTCATGGCAAACTCAACAGCAACTATTGACCTCTAGACCTAAAGACCATCAATTACCCAGCTTACAGAGGTGGAATATAGTGAACAAGCAGCATTGGGCTGTCAACCAGTTAACATCCTATCATGAGTTGAAAAGCAATTTGTCCAATATTTCAACTGCCAGGGAGAATTCTTTATTAGCTTTTGGATAGGTTTGCCTTTCAATTGGATGATTTGAATAGCTACTGAGGTAGGAGAGATGCTGCCCTCAGATAATGATTTTGCATTTCACCTCATCATTAATGCTTTGGACCTCAAGGGAAGTCACTGTGCCTTTGATGAAGGTCGAAGCATTTTATAACCTTAATAAAGGCTCATAGCCCTAGGAAGAGCAAGTGTGAGCAAGTGTGGGGGATTGACTGAATAAAAATATAACTAAATTGCCGCTTTATACTAGACCAGCTGGAGGATTTAAAGCACAAATCAACACTTAGAAAGTACAATGACACTCTAAACTTTACTGCTATTCAAAACTACACACACACACACACACACACACACACACACACACACACACAAAAATTGGCATTATTGCAAAAAATGAGAGAAACTATGTTTTTCTCCTTTACAGCAAACTTTTTTCTGAAGTTTTTAATTTAATCACTAAATATTTTTAAAAAGTTCCATGCAAAGATAAGATAATAAACATCTTAACAGATTTGAATACAAAACAATTACCTATCCTGAGGATTCTTAGTTATTGTTATTTTGTTTCTACATAGAGTTAACTCACCATATTTTGAAGTGTGAAATGAATACAAGATAATAAACAACAATGATTATGAGAACCACATCATCATTTACATTTCCCAAAGGATAAGTTATTTTATCCCAAACATTACTAATAAATTACAGCTTTCAATGGATTATTTAAGGGTACTGTCAAGGGAAATCATCCCAACTTATAAATTCATTGAATCGTTTTTCAGTTTCCTAGACTTCTACTTCCTTCCTTCAGGCATAGTTTACTGGCTATACCTATGTTCTCGGGAACTAAGATAGGAAACAAGGGCTGCCACGCCAGACACTGAGAGAGAATAATATTTCATCTGCATTGACCTTCACAGAAACCTTTAGAGAAAGGCATTATTATTCCTATTCACAGACTGTGGATCAGAAGGTTAAATAATTTTGCAAGGTCACACTCCTGATGAGTATCAGAGCTGAATTCTTCTGAATTCTTCCTGGCTTTCAAATGCAGTAAACCATACTGCCTTCTGCAACAATAGAAGAGAGCAGGCCAGGAGGGTTGGAAAATAACCTAGACTAGGACAGTGGTTGGAATGCATGAACTGATTCTCGGACTGGTAGGACACCTGACTAGGGGGTTGGTTCCCACGATGAGTATTCAAGAACCTGATGTGACAAGTTTAAATGCAAGCAAGTAAGACTCCGGTTTGACTTAGCAACACAAAGTGGAAAACAAAATATCCTTGTACGGTGGCAAGGGCTGGACGACTGCTAGGTTTCCAAAGAAATTATCCCATATACTATAGGAACATTTCAGTTCTTCAACCTTATATGTCTATATCCCTATGAATTCAAGCTATGTGAAAGCAGGGTGGGGATTTCTCTTCCACTTTATCCCAAGCATTCAGGAAATGCTTGATAAAAGGTAGGTTCTCAATAAAGGAATAATAAAAGAAGGTAACCAAAGTTCAAGAGAGGCAGAGGACAAAATTCAGAGTTGGCATGCAGATACCCATTCTAGGCCCAAAGGCAGTGTTTCTGAGGATAGGCACCAACCAGGTACATGAACACATTAATGAGCCCAAGAATTCCATAATTTAAGAACAATGCTTATTGACTTTAACTCCTGCACTCAGTTCTCTCATGTCAATGTACTAACCTTTAGAACTAGAACTGCCCTTGAGCTAGCGCAACTTGCAATACAGAACAGAAAGTCATTTGATTGACAGGTTCATTCAATATACCTCTATTGTCTTTGCAACTTGTAGGTATACCCATCATTAAACAAAACCTGGTGCAGACCTTCTTTGGTCACTATAGCCAGCTCCAATATGTACCATGTCTCAATCCAGGTCCTAAAATGTCTTTACTTTCATTGAAAAAATATATGTATTTATATTTTTGTTCTCAAAATTTATTGCTGCTATACCACATACCAGGCAATGAGAATAAAATAGTTGAATAACTATCATTGAGTATACCACGTGGCAGGGAAAACAGGAAACTATGCAAGAATTTATAGTGTAAAAGTCTTTGATAGGGAAAAATATGGAATGCTAGAAAATCATATACTAGTATTCCCAGTTACTTTGCCTGAGATCAGTGTGTCCTCCTGGCATCTTTTCCCTTTATTCAAGTGTTTTTGTTATTATATTAAAAATATATATTCAATGAAATCCATCAGGATAGAGTGTGTACATCTCAGTATCACGAAATGCCCTCCTTCTTGGATCAGCTTGTTTGCTGCCACGGACACTGTGAATCTTAAACTGATCTGTATTCCCTCTTTGCTTTTAGTATTTAGATGATTAAAGCTACATGTGTAACCCCTGCCTGCAGTTATATGTACTAATTTCATCCTTTTCTAGTCTTGTTTTCTATTTATCTTTTTTTCCTTCACTACTGCTGTCACTCTCTTATTCTAAGTTGCCTCAATTAATAGAATGAGATGGGGTAAGAATAGATAAATACATCATCTCCCAAATGCCTCTCTTATCTATTAACCATCCGGGCACTTTGTACATAGCTAACTTTCTTGTATATTTATTTTTCTTTCTGGACAATTAGTCTGAGGGTAAAATTGGAATTTCTGTGCTGCATTATATTGAATGATTCAGCATATTCTAAAATAATAAGATTCCCTTTTCCTAACTCTACAAATTAGCTGTTCTTAAATTTTTAAAAATTGTGCAAAGTATTTTGAGGGCAGAGCCACTTTTTCTCTTTTTTGAGGAAATAATACTTTTAAAGCTGCAAGTTATATATAAAAAACAAGTAACATGATTTTTACATGGGAGGATTAGCACAAAAAAAAAGGACTGCAGCTATGGAAGACTATGGGAAAATAAGAAGAATGTAATGGAGGAGTGAAATTATACCTTATTAACAAGAATGATGCTATTACCTCTGGCTGGCAGAAACCAGGGAGATAAACGAGCAAGTTCAAAAACCCCAAATCGGAACAATGGTTAGCAAATATTCCCATGCATTTAAAGATAAGTTTACCCTTTATAATAAAATATACCATTTGATCTCTTTACATTATCTCCTGAGAATCCAAGTCTGATTTTTCAGTAACTCCTACCCTGTAGGAGGTTGTGTGTTAACAAGTGATGAAGGCTAACAAGTGGACCTTAGGTTTGAAAATGAGACATACTTATTAGAAGAAAATGACCAGCCTCTAAAGCTCATGCCTAGTAATTTAAACCTATTCTTAAATATGACATAAGATTTCAATTTTCTTTCTATACTTGCATTTGGTATAAACAAGCCCTGGCTATAATTTTTTATTAATTTTCAAATAAAATTTATAATTATTAAAAGTTTTATGAAGAATTTAAAAATAACTATTGTTGTTAGTAGTTACTAAAGCTTACTTACAGAAATAAAAGAGTGGGCAAATGTTATAATGAAACAACTCACACACACAAGTAAAAATCCCACATAAGTATCCGTTAAATAAATGAGAAAATTTTTAACTTTATACATAATACAAGTAAAAACAATGTCATGATTTTCATCTATGAAATAGACAAAGACCTTTTTAAAAGGTCATATACAAATTGACAAGGAATTGTTTATGAACTAAATGGGCCTTCTCATATATTGAATGAAAAATAAATTGGTATTTTTAGGAAAGTTTGGTAGTATGTGCCAAAATCACGAACAATGCTGATAGAGTTTGAAACAAATATTTCACATCTAGGAAATTACCCTGTGAATATAAGGAGTGAATTATAGATTTATGTAATGTTTATCAAAGCATTAATTATAGTAATAAAACATACAATGTAAATGTGCAAGAATAAGAAATACTTTAATAAATTGTATTATGCTATGTGGCAATTAAGTCTATTTTACAAATAAAGGCCAGGCACAGTCATTCACACCTGGAATCCAAGCATTTTGGGAGGCCAGACCAAGGTGGGAGGATTCCTTGAGGCCAGGAGTTCAAGACCAGCCTGGACAATATAGTGAGACCCTGTCTCAAAAAAAAAAAAAAAAAAAAAAAAAAAAACCTTAGCTGGGCTTGATGGCATGGACCTACAGTCTTAGCCACTTCAAAGACTGAAGCTGAAGGATCACCTGAGCCCAGGAGCTTGAAACTGCAGTGAGCTATGATCTTACCTATGATGTTAACACCGCACTCCAGCCTGCGTGACAACAGAGAGGGACCCTGACTCAAAAAATATTTTAAAAGCAGATTCTACAAGCGAATAGGATATGTTTTAACTTATCACAAAGGGGGCTAAATTAGGACATCAACTGTATATATGACAGAATTATAATTCTAGAAAATGAACAAATAATCTATACATGCCATATAGGATAAAAAGGCTAAGTGAAAATTCATAAAGATATTAGCTAAGATTTATTTGATAAGATTCTGGGTGACTGTTTATAAATGTTCTTACTTGTGTTTTCCTCTAAACTAGATTGTAAGTCAGAGAGAGAGAGACCATTTTTAAAACCTTTTATTCTATGCACAGTGGGTGCTTAGTAACAGTTGCTTAAGGGAAAGCAGAAATACAAACAGGCAAATGTAGTCATTAAAGATCTGCAAAGCCCAGCCTTGCAGAGAAGGCCGCAGACTGACAATTCTGGGGATAACATATGAATGACCAAGGAAAGCAGCATGAATACTTTCTATTATGAAAGAACCATGAGATTTTGCATATTTAATGCAAGACTGTGAAAATGTCTGTTTTCATGAACTGATATAAGAGATCTGTACACATAAAAACTCCTCAGAATTCAGTTTGCCTCCTTTACTGAAAGACTAAAGCAATCTCTGTTGGGAACCCACCTTCGCTTTCAGAGGTTGTATATCCTGAGGAGTCAACATTTTGTAGAACATACGCTTGTACCATTTATATATTTTAGTGTGTGAAAAACAAGGACATTATTTTCTGTAGGGCTATTAATACGCCATCACACAATATTTTTGCTCTTCCTCTTTTGTGCATTTCTTCCTCTATACTTTTGTTCATTTGCTTATTCTTCTTAAGATAAAACCTTATTTTCTCCTCTGCTCGTGGATGTCTAATATCTCCACTAAGGCCCAAGCTCATTCATCTTCTATGAAAACTTCCTTGACTCAACGGTCAATGCATCTTTCCCTAACGCATTGCAACCTCTAAAAAATTTAACAGTTGCTCACAGAGTAACTTTTTCCATAGCTGCTCAACTAGTTTGGGGATACAAGAGGGTAGGAATCTTGATGCACAATTGTCTCGTTTTTCTCTCCAGTGCCTAACACAATGCTGATCACACTCAATAAAGGCTAATTAAATGATTTCCAAACATGTTAGAAGTAGTTCAATGTTCCTCAAGCAGGTTTTTATCAAAACAATTTAATGCATTGGATACCATAAGGTTTTTAAAGAGAATACCCGAAGGAATGTAAGATAACTTGGACCAGATGGGTGTTCATTTCAAGATGGCAGGGGAACATTTCCAATGCTGAGCGACTGATTCTTCCCACCTCCTCCTGTGTAGACTCTGGCTTGTCACACCTTAATTATTTAACAGCCCCTGCTTGGCATGAAACCAGAAGAAACTGGCTCATTAATGTTCCATTCCAGCACACATTCTTTCCAAAAGGCTTTAAGAAACTCATGAATATTTCATTGTCTCCATCAGTGCCAAAAAGATGGCACCATTATCTAGGAAACCAAATGCTACTTGCTAGGTTTGCTTCCCTGAGCTACTTACACCCAAACAGGGTGCGTTCCCTCAATTATCATTTACGTAAGTCCACACACATTAACAGGTGATATAGATACAAAGCTGAATCTGAAACAGGGTAACTAATAAAAGAAAGCATGTAGGAGGTCTCTTATCTTTAAAGGCAGATACCTGCTTTAAGCTAGGTGTATACATATATATACGCTCAATCAAAATTCAGCAGAGGTTAATACAGTTTAATTGAACCTAATTTTTTAGTGGCACTTAATGAAAGTAAAAAAAAAAAAAAAAAAAGGAAAAAAATAGAGAGATATATCTGACCATAGACGATGCCTTCATAGACTGTTTTTTTTTTTCTTTTTCTTCCCCCTTTTTTTTGTAAAGATCCTAAAAATCAAAAAAACTCTGGAGTTTGAATCTTTAATGTAATGTTTCCCACCCTCTCCTTTCACACTCTTTCCTATATGCTCAAGAGCCATATGATTGGGGACATAAGGAAGAGCTGCTTTACTCAAATATATCCAAGCTGTGAGCCAATTTTGAAAATAGAATCTAAAAAAAAGGAAAGAAAAGAAAAGCGTATCATATTTTGAAGTACTATAGGTCCACAATGGCTAGCGAATTATAGTATTATACAGAATTTAGGATATACTAATGATAAACCTTGCATTGTTAAATGATAGATATTTTCTAAATACTTATTCCTTTGGATATACACATTTTACACCTTAGAATTACTGCAAAAAGCACAGGTATTATTCTCCCATTTTATAAGTGGAAAAAAACTAACATATGGAGAAGTTAAATGGCTTGTCTACAAAATATCTATATGTATATATAACTATCTGTTGGTGAACCTAATCATAAAATGCACAATTAATCAGTCCAGATCTCTTTCACTGAAACCATGTCTGTATTTCTAAGGGGCATTCTTCTCTTGGAAATTTAATGATAATATTTTCTCGGAGAGATTAACTCTCCAATTTAAGCACAGTTTCAAAGTATTTGGAAGTTGGGTATAAAACTTAGTTCAAAATTGGCTTGCAAAACTCTGAAATGTCTCCAGCTGACAACTAATTATCTTTTTTCATAATTTTAAAATAATTTTCAGAAATATCTGATTACTAAGAACATGCCATTCAGAGTACAGTACTAGGTGCAAGCTCGGCAGCTTCATATCACTCATTTGAATTTCTCATTAGACTATGTTCCCTTCTGTTTGTTTCCAAAGGCATATTTTATTCCATCTTCATGAGAAGGAAAGGTCATTAACTGCAATTTGACAAAGAGACAATTAAAATGTGGATTGACCATTGCTAAGATAATCACAGTGCAGTTACCATATTATAACTTCAGCTAGTAGCATGAGCTGCCATTTTTTAAACTAAATGTATTTTTGAGATAATCTTTAAACATTAAAATGTTCTGTAGTTTCAAGTGATTTGCATTTGCATTCCTGATCCACTGCTTTTACTGGTATCAGTTTTCTACTGTGGCCAGAATAACCTTCACATGTAGATGGTTATGGATAACAAAAAGCATTAATTTATTTCAAAGGCACAGATAATATTCTCACCCTATTTACTAGTTTCTACTTATCCACTGAGCAACGTTATTAATAAGAGTTGGAGAATTCGAGCAAGTGTATTGTTGTTCTCTGAGTACCCTAAGATTGGATACAGAGCCAAGATCTTAAGTGCCAGCCCGGTAAGATGAAAAAGGTTTCTAGCAGCCTGAATGGGCTTCTCAGATGGAGGTAGTCCTCAAATCTTCATGATCTATAAGTCATCTAACAAACATGTGTTTGATGGATGTGTTAAACAGTCATTTCAACTTAAATAAAATAATTATCCTTCATTTCAAACATATCAAAGATCAAAGAACCCAGGGAAAAGAAGGTAGACACAAAAACTGACTAGGTGTATGCAGCCAAATATTTGAGACATAAATATCAAAAATGCATGTATTAGGCTTGTATAGCGCAAAATCCTTGGACTGGGAAGTAAAGAAATTGAATTCGAATCCCATCTGTCACGAAGTAGAAATAAATATATCTTCTAGCCTACCTTCCTAGATGTCATCAGGATTAGATTTACCTAATGTGAAAGTTAAATAAGATAAAAGTGAAGGTGCGTTTATTAGTAGTAGTTTATTAGCATTAATATGATTAATAAATAAAACAAAAATTTAAAGGTCACATTAAAACTGCAGTTATAGGAATATGTAAGTATTTTATAACATATATATGCAGTTTTATATTTGATGCTATAGTAATTGCTAGTGGCAAACTAATATTAAAAATGTTTACAGAAGAATGTTCTGAAAACTCCCTAGTAAATTCCATCAAAATTCTCGAAAATTGGATCTTGTTTCTCTTCTAATTCCTATTCTATTCCTATTTCTGAAATGTAATACCATGAATTTTCTTCAGAATCTGATTTCTCATCGAGCAGTGACAATATCTATTGTGGCTGAATATCAATAAAATATTTATGACACTCTTATGCGCTCAATGTCCATTTAGCCCTGGAGAAAACATAGAGATAAAAGACATCCCCTGACTTGAAGAACTTTACAATCTAACTTCACAGGAATGTAGGAAAAGTCGGGAAATTGTTCTGGAATTAGAAGTGGAGCTATAATGTGTGTCAGATGGGATTCTCTGTAATCACCAGTAGAGATTAATAGCTGTCTGTCAATCATTCACCCATTTATTATCCTCTTATGTCTTAAAATCCTGCCTTCACCCTATACATTCCTCTAGTTACATTATTATCTTGTTCTTCACCTTCATCCAAGATTCTTGGAAATCACTTACACACGTTTTTCTTCTTTACTTTCAACTCAGGCTCCAACCCACTGAAATCTGGAGCCACACTCACTACTCCTATAAAACTGCTGGTTTTGAAAATCATCAATGAGACCCCAATGGGTATCTTTCAACCCTTATCTTTTTTTAATGTCTCTGCACAGTATTGCATGGTGAACTGCTTCCTCTTTGAAGCACCTGCTTTTTGTATTTTTAGTGACAATACAGGCTCCTAAATTTCATTCTATATGTATGATCAACTCTTAGTAGCTTCCTTTAGTAACCACCCTTTTCAGACCATCTGTAAATGACAGAGTTCCTCAGGGGTAAGACCCATGGCTCCCTTCTCTTCTCACCACATACTCAACTCCTGGGTAATGTTTTCTACTCCTGCAATTTCTAATAGACCTAAATGTCAGACTCTAGACATCCCAAAGGGGTGGCTGAGTCAAAATATTTTAAACTGAAAGCATCATTTCTCTCTTAAGCCTACACTGATGGAAAAAAATGATTGATGCTAGGGTAACAGCTAACCTCTGATACATGTGCTTTAACACTTGGAAGTTTTTTTCTTATGTACATCAATGCTCTCCCAGTGTAAGCTTCATCCATCCTGTGGTCTTTTAGTTTCTGTCACATGGTCAACTGAGTCAGAGCACACACATTAAACATCATGTAGCACATTCTAGCGATTAGACTGCCACAGGCAGACACAACTTCTGGCCACAATCCAGCGGCCAGAACTCAGTCACGTGGTCCCATTCTGATGCAATGAGGAAGGAGAAATATGTTTTTTTCTGTCTGCCCAAAAGGTTCCTCCTTTTACACATACTTGGATATTGTATGGACTTTAAAGACTGCCTTCTTCTGGAAAGTAGAAAGCCTAAAGATCATTTTTTGTTTCAAACAATCAAGCGGATTGTTTTTCATATTAGTTTTATGGTTTCTTTGTCAATACATTTATCTCAAAAATGTACTATGCTTCTGATTAATTTGCTTTATGTCTGCTCCATGTACCAATAATTATACCCAAATATTTTTCTTTTGTTGTCTTTTTTGAGGTTCAGTGATACATGTGCAGGTTTGTTATATAGGTAAATTTCATGCCACATGAGTTTGGGGTACAGATTATTTTACCACCCAGGTAATAAGCATGGTACCTGGTAGGTAGTTTTTTGATCCTCAGCCTCCTCCCTCTCTCCACTCTCAAGTGGGCCGTGGTATTTGTTGTTCCCTTCTTTCTTTACATCCATATGTACTCAGTTTTTAGCTCCCACTTATAAGTGAGAACATGTAGTGTTTCTGTTCTTATGTTAGTTTACTTAAGATAATGGCCTCCAGTTACATCCATGTTGCTGCAAAAAATTGTCTTGTTCCTTTCTGTGGCTCTGTAGTATTCCATGGTGTGTATGTCTATGTGTGTGTGTATATATATAGACACATAGATACATATGTCTATGTATCTATATATAGATATCTACATAGACATATGTATCTATATATAGATATACACACCATGTGATACATATGTGTGTGTGTATATATATTTACAATAGCAAATATATATTCACACACAATATACATGTGTATATATATATTCACAATACATATTCACAACATGACCATTCACAACAGCAAAATCATTAGATCAGATATATATTTTTTCTTTATCCAGGTTACCATCGATGGGCATTCACGTTGATTTGATGACTTTGCTAATGTGAATTGTGCTACAATTAACATACACATGCATGTGTCTTTATGGTAGAATAATTTGTATTCCTTTTTATAATCCTTAATTCTTCAGCAAACCCAATAATGGGACTGTTGAGTTGAATAGTAATTCTGCTTTGAGTTCTTTGAGAAATCACCAACCTGCTTCCCAAAATGGCTAAACTAATTTACATTCCCACCAGCAGTGTATAAACATTCCCTTTTCTCTGCAACCTTGCTAGCATCTGTTATCTTTTGACTTTCTAATAATGGCCATTCTGACTGCTGAAATGGTATCTCAGTGCAGTTTGGATTTGCATTTCTCTAATAATTAGTGATGTTGAGCATTCTTTCATATGCTTGTTGGCTGTGTGTATGTCTTTGTTTGAAAAGTGTCTCTTCGTGTTCTTTGGCCACTTTTTAATTAGATATTTTTTTCTTGTTGATTTAAGTTCCCTATAGATTCTGGATATTAAACCTTTGTCAGATGTGCAGTTTACAATTATTTTCTCCCATTCTGTAGTTTATCTGTTTACTCTGTTAACAGTTTCTTTTGCTGTGTGAAAGTCTTTAGTGTAAGTAGGTCCCATTTGTGAATTCTTGTTTTTGTTATGATTGCTTTTGGCATCTTTGTCATGACAGTTTTACCAGCCCCTATGTCCACAATGGTATTTTCTACATTATCTTCCAGTGTTTTTATAGTTTTAGGTTGTACCTTTAAGTCTTTAGTCCATCTTGAGTTCATTTTTGTATATGGTGAAAGAAAGGGGTCCAGCTTTAGTCTTCTGCGTATGGTCCGCCAATTATCTGAGATCCATTTATTGAATGAGAGGTCCTATCCCCCATTGCTTGTTTTTGTTGACTTTTTGGAAGATTGGATGGTTCTAGGTGTCTGACATTATTTCTGGGTTCTCTATTCTGTTCCATATGTCTATGTATCTGGTTTTGTAATAGTACCATGCTATTTTAGCTACTCTAGCCTTGTAGTATCGTTTAAAATCAGGAAACATGAAGCCTCCAGCTTTGTTCTTTCTGCTTAGAATTGCCTTGGTTATTCTAGCTCGTTTTTGGTTCCATACGAATTTTTAAATAGTTTTTCTAATGTTGTGAAGAATGTTTTTGATATTTTGATAGGAATAACAATACATATGTAAATTGCTTTGAGCAGTATGACTATTTTAGTTATATTGATTCTTCCTATCCATGAATATGAAATGTTTTCCACTTGTTTGTGTCATGTTTGACTTATATGAACAATGTTTTATAATTCTCATTGTAAAGATGTTTCATATTGCTGGTTAGCTATATTCATTGGTATTTTATTCTTTTGTGGCCATTGTAAATGAGATCACATTCTTGATTTGGTTCTCAGCTTCGATATTGTTGGTGTACAAGAATCCTAGTGATTTTGTACACTGATTTTGTATCCTGAAACCTGCTGAAGTTGTTTATCTGATTAAGGAACTTTTTAGTAGTTTTAGGTGTAGAATAATATTGTCTGCAAATGAGGATTGTTTGGCATCCTCTCTTACTATTTGAATGCCTTTTATTTCTTTCTCTTGCCTGATTGTTCTGGCCAGGATGCCCATGCTGTGTTGAACAGTAGTGGCATCAGAATGCATCCCTGTCTTGTTTTGGTTTTCAAGGGGAATGCTTCTAGCTTTTGTCCATTCAGTATGATGTTGGTTGAGGGTTTGCCGTAGATGGCTGTTATTATTTTGAAGTATATTCCTTCAGTGCCTAGTTTGTTGAGGGATTTTAACATGAAGGGATGTTGAATTTTATCAAATGCCTTTTCTGCATCTATTGAGATGATACTATGCTTTTGTTTGTAGTTATGTTTACAGTCATATTTACTGACTTGCATATGTTGAACCAAACTTGCATCCCAGGAATAAGGTCTACTTGATTGTAGTGGATTAGCTTTGTGATGCACTGCTAGATTCAGTTTATGACTTTTTTAAAACATAGTTCTAAGATCGGCTTTATATCTTTGATTTGTTGACTACATGTATTTCTCTTAGCATAATGGTGACCATCTTGAGGGTACATTAGCCTTGGGTGAGCAGTACAAATCTTTAGTTTTACCTTTGTTCTAAGACCCTCAATATTCACTTGAGAAATATAACTAGTCCTTTTTGCTAATACCATTTAAAACTCCATGTCTTATTATTTGGGGTCTATAAGAAGTCAAGTTCTTCAACCCTGCAAGCCCCCAAATTACTGGTCTTTCTCTGTTCTCTCTCTGCTTAAAACATGGCCAAGCGTCTCCTGAGGTCTCCTCTGCATTGTACATTCTTGTTCAAGGCAGCCACAGACAACAAATGTATACAAGGAAGGTTCTATGTAACAAACTCTACCTAAAGCTGCCAGTTTACTTGTGGCATATGGTTCACTTCTCACATTATTGAAGGGAATATGTTTTATTCTCCCCAATCTTTTTGCCACTGTATAACATGTATAGGCATTTTTTTTTCCAAAATCTGATGCCACATTTCTTCCTGCTTGCTCCCTAATCACTAAAATTTGTCATATGTTTAAAGTGTTATTCAAAGGTATCATCCCACTTTTATATTAGTCAGGATCCCACTTTTATATTAGTCAGGATCTCACTTTTATATTAGTTAGGATAACAATATATACTGTTTAAAAAACAGTGGCATAAAAGTATTTTTAAAATGTCTCTTTCTCTGTCTTTCCCCAGTGCAAATAGAATCAAAAGTTCCTGATACAGAATAAGCAAATAATGGAAGGAGCCAAGTTTCCTGAGTGGCCAAAGGAAAACTCTGTCTTCTTTATCAAAACTATGAGATAAGCAAAAACAAGTCTTCAATTTTCTTACGCAATTGGACTTTAAGATTTTTTTAATATAAGCAGCTAGTATTAATTACCCTGACTAATAAATAGTATCTGTTAAAATCCCTCCTATTCCATTAAACAATGCCACTATAAAACCAATTACCTAAATCAAAAAAACGGGCATCAGTTTTCACTTTTACCATTTTTTATCCCTTCACTTAATATCTCACAGAGCCTTTTTGAATCTACCACCATATATAGTACCTCTGAAATGTTTGCATTTCTTTCACTACAAGTAAAATGATTTCAGACTACCAACACTCTTTTGAAAATTACAAAATCTCAAAGTAGCGTATCTTCCACCCCAATTCCTGATTCTCAATAATATTTTTCAAGCTGTAGCTTGAGTGATCTTTTAAGGGTCCAGCCTTGTCAGATCATTTTCCTGTTTAATCTTTCCATGGTTTCTATTGTCACAGCATGCAATCTTAATTATTTAGGTCAGTGTAAAGACCTTCCACGACCCTGCCCTTATTTTCCTCATCAGTCTCTGTTTACCACCTGCCCTTTACTCTACAATTTATTCAGTATGTTGGGATCCCCTGGAATTCTCAGAGCCTTAGCATATCCTCACTCTCTGCCTAAAGTCTTCTTCATGACTTCATTGTTTCTACCATCTTCTTCTTCTTTTTCTTATTATAATACTTTAAGTTCTAGGGTACATGTGCATAACGTGCAGGTTTGTGACATATGTATACTTGTGCCATGTTGGCATGCTGTAACCATCAACTCGTCAGCACCCAACAACTCGTCATTTACATCAAGTATAACTCCCAATGCAATCCCTCCCCCGTCACTCCTCCCCATAATAGGCCCCGGTGTATGATGTTCCCCTTCCCGAGCCCAAGTGATCTCATTGTTCAGTTCCCACCTATGAGTGAGAACATGCGGTGTTTGGTTTTCTGTTCTTGTGATAGTTTGCTGAGAATGATGGTTTCCAGTTGCATCCATGTCCCTACAAAGGACACAAACTTATCCCTTTTTATGGCTGCATAGTATTCCATGGTGTATATCTGCCACATTTTCTTAATCCAGTCTGTCACTGATGGACATTTGGGTTGATTCCAAGTCTTTGCTATTGTGAATAGTGCCGCAATAAACATACGTGTGCATGTGTCTTTATAGCAGCATGATTTATAATCCTTTGGGTATATACCCAGTAATGGGATGGCTGGGTCATATGGTACTTCTAGTTCCAGATCCTTGAGGAATCGCCATACTGTTTTCCATAATGGTTGAACTAGTTTACAATCCCACCAACAGTGTAAAAGTGTTCCTATTTCTCCACATCCTCTCCAGCACCTGTTGTTTCCTGACTTTTTAATGATTGCCATTCTAACTGGTGTGAGATGGTATCTCATTGTGGTTTTGATTAGCATTTCTCCGATGGCCAGTGATGATGAGCATTTTTTCATGTGTCTGTTGGCTGTATGAATGTCTTCTTTTGAAAAATGTCTGTTCATATCCTTTGCCCACTTTTCGATGGGGTTGATTTTTTTTTCTTGTAAATTTGTTTGAGTTCTTTGTAGGTTCTGGATATTAGCCCTTTGTCAGATGAGTAGATTGCAAAAATTTTCTCCCATTCTGTAGGTTGCCTGTTCACTCTGATGGTAGTTTCTTTTGCTGTGCAGAAGCTCTTTAGTTTAATTAGATCCTATTTGTCAATTTTGGCTTTTGTTGCCGTTGCTTTTGGTGTTTTAGACATGAAGTCCTTGCCCATGCCTATGTCCTGAATGGTATTACCTAGGTTTTCTTCTAGGGTTTTTATGGTATTAGGTCTAACATTTAAGTCTCTAATCAATCTTGAATTAATTTTCATATAAGGAGTAAGGAAAGGATCCAGTTTCAGCTTTCTACTTATGGCTAGCCAATTTTCCCAGCACCATTTATTAAATAGGGAATCCTTTCCCCATTTCTTGTTTTTCTGAGGTTTGTCAAAGATCAGATGGCTGTAGATGTGTGGTATTATTTCTGAGGACTCGGTTCTGTTCCATTGGTCTATATCTCTGTTTTGGTACCAGTACAATGCTGTTTTGGTTACTGTAGCCTTGTACTATACTTGTAGTATAGTTTGAAGTCAGGTAGCGTGATGCCTCCAGCTTTGTTCTTTTGACTTAGGATTGTCTTGGCAATGCGGGCTCTTTTTTGGTTCCATATGAACTTTAAAGCAGTTTTTTCCAATTCTGTGAAGAAACTCATTGGTAGCTTGATGGGGATGGCATTGAATCTATAAATTACCTTGGGCAGTATGGCCATTTTCACGATATTGATTCTTCCTATCCATGAGCATGGTATGTTCTTCCATTTGTTTGTGTCCTCTTTTATTTCACTGAGCAGTGGTTTGTAGTTCTCCTTGAAGAGGTCCTTTACATCCCTTGTCAGTTGGATTCCTAGGTATTTCATTCTCTTTGAAGCAATTGTGAATGGAAGTTCATTCATGATTTGGCTCTCTGTTTGTCTGTTACTGGTGTATAAGAATGCTTGTGATTTTTGCACATTAATTTTGTAACCTGAGACTTTGCTGAAGTTTCTTATCAGCTTAAGGAGATTTTGGGCTGAGACAATGGGGTTTTCTAAATATACAATCATGTCATCTGCTTTTTTTGTTGTTGTTGTTTAGCTGTGCCCTGTCCCCAGAGGTGGAGTCTACAGAGACAGGCAGGACTCCTGCTGTGAGCTCCACCCAGTTGGAGCTTCCCAGCAGCTTTATCTACTTAAGCCTCAGCAATGGCGGGTGCCCCTTCCCCAGCCTGGCTGCTGCCTTGCCGGGAGATCGCAGACTGCTGTGCTAGCAATGAGGGAGGCTCCATGGGCGTGGGACCCTCCCAGCCAGGTGTGGGATATAATCTCCTGGTGTGCCCGTTTGCTAAGATCCTCGGTCGAGCGCAGTATTGGGGTGGGAGTTACCCAATTTTCCAGGTGTTGTGTGTCTCAGTTCCCCTGGCTAGGAAAAGGGATTCCCTTCCCCCTTGTGCTTCCCAGGTGAGGCCATGCCTCTCCCTGCTTCAGCTCTCGCTGGTCGGGCTGCAGCAGCTGACCAGCACCAACTGTGCCGCACTCCCTAGTGAGATGAACCCAGTACCTCAGTTGAAAATGCAGAAATCACCTGTCTTCTGTGTCGCTCGTGCTGGGAGTTGGAAACTGGAGCTGTTCCTATTCGGCCATCTTGCTCCACCCCTCTACCATATTCTTTTTTCATTTTATCCTTTGTTTCTTCTTGAATGTCTTCAATGACTCCCTAAAGTAGCTGTATTATATGTTTCATTATTTATCATCACAGAACATTGATCTCTTCTGTAACCACTGCTTTCTCATCAGTCTTTCCCTAAATCCTGTTCCTTATTGTTGGGAATTGGATTTTTAGTCACCATTGACTTCTGAATATTTGGCACAGTGCCTGGGTCATAGCATGTTCAACACATACTGAGTAAGTGAATAACTAACCCTCTTCTATGGTTTGAAGTTATGTGTCCTCCAAATTCTTATGTTGGAATTTCAGCCCCACAGTGATTGTATTAGAAGGTGAAACATTTAAGAGATGATTAAGTCATAAGGGCTCTGACTTTCTGAGTGGGATTAACGCTCTTATAAAACGGCTGGCAGGAACTAGCTATGTCTTTTTGCCCTTCTGCCTTCTGCCATCTGAGGACACAGAAACAAGGAGCTGTCTAAAAAAGCTGAGATGGAGCCTTCACCAGACACTGAATCTGCCGGCGACTTGATCTTGGATTTCCCAGCCTCAAGAACTGTGAAAATAAACTTCTGTTGCTTATAAATTACCCCGTCTGTGGTATGTTGTTATAGCAGCAGGAATGGACTAAGAAACTCTCTCTTTATGTAAACAATTACTTGTGGAGAAGTCTGTATAATTACAGAGTAAAATCTTTAAAATCTCATGGGTTTATAAGTAGCCTTACCTGCTGTCTTAAATTCAAGATTCCCACATTTGCACCTCTTTGGTATATAGAATATAGAGTATAAAAATAGTGTTGGCTATCTAAGGCTAGTGGCCAACTGTCTATTGCAGAGAAAGAGTGAGAAATTTAATATAAATATTCATATTCTTACATATCCACTTCCTAGGCTAATTATCTATTTAAGAAACTTTGCCTTATTGCTACACACATACATTTATAAATAAAAGTACTTCTGCATTTTTGAAATATAATTTAGTTTTTTAAGACTTGTGTGCCTACCTAAAAGCATATGCACCAGATATGTCCATATAAGCATATAAGCACAATTCCAATCAAAGTAAAAGACTGTACTTAAACCAACAGTAAGGCCTTAAATCAACTAGGAAATCCAATTCAATCATATTTCAGGATTTATCATTTCAGTCATACAAACTTTATCCTGGACAAAAACTGATGTGGGGTGTGTGTGTGTGTGTGTGTGTGTAGTTTGTTCTAAATATTGTACACAAATTTATTTAAATGAGCTCATCTAGAAATACTGAGTTCTATTTAATGCATTTCTTTTTATTGAAAACAATTGATTTCTTTGTGTCAAAACAATGACAGTGAGTCATTAATTATTGTTACTGTGTAATTTCACTACATAAATTACCAAATAGATAATATTTATTGAAGAAAAACACAAGCTTACTATCTTTTTACTTACTTTCAAGTGAAAAGATGGAAGAGCTATTCCTATGTCCTGAAAAGTCCACATATTAGTTGGACATGCTCATATCTGATTCATGAAATCTCCATTGCTTCAGTCCCATAGACGTGAAATGATTTTAAAGCATATCCCCTTTTTTTGTCCTATGTTTTTATATTTAATAATTTTACCCTAATTTTACAGTTACTGAAACTGTTACATAACTGTGCTATTTTATATCTGGACATGCTGTGTATAACAGTATGTTCTTTTTACAGGTCCTGGACTTTATTCTCTAAATCTTTTCAGGGACGTGCATAGATCTTAAAGCGCCCATGCTTGTATTCAAATCTTCTAATATTTTCAATGGGACAGATTCAAAGATCAGTGTTTTTAAAAAAAGAAAAATCAAATATTATTATTACTGGTGGTTTATTTCAGGAATTTGGGAAAGGGCTTCTGTTTTATTCTAAGTATTTTCTTACTGTACTTGAAAATGCTCAAATTCCTTCAATTAGGGACCAATCTTTCTACTCCTATGTATAATGTTGAAAATGTAAAGGTCCTTGAGTGATGAAAACTAGTGATTTATGATGACTGCTATTTGAATAACTGTTATCAGTTTCTTTTGAGATTTTAAGGAGAAAGAGAAGAGAGATTAGGCCATTGTACATATGAAAAAACAGAAAGAGTAGCAGGAGAAAAGAAATCAGGAAGAGATACCAAAGACAAGCTTCACCAATTCCATAACTTTGAAGTCAGTAAGTCAGAAGTCTACCGACTCCTGACTTTAGCTGATTCACAATCAGTAAAGGAAAAACTTCACATCTAGTGGTTTAATTTTTACTCCTCAAAATTCAACACACAGTTGGTCATTTTTGCAAGATCAGGTATCCTTTCGATGCCAACTATAAATTCAATCATAGCATATTCATGTATCCTAAGTCCTTCAGTAATGACTCAGAAAAATTGAAGTAATTCTTTGACCTGGTTTTATAATTTCTTAACACTTTTAAACCTTATGTGCTTTTAGTTTCATAAGAAAGATGCTTTGTTAATTTTTATCTGTCTTTAGAATCAAAGAGATTAGCAAGGTGAAAAGCAGAGCCAGGAGGACCACATTTTTAATGAGCACCAAGCCTATATACCAGGCTATGCATTTTACAATGTTCTAAATCTTTGCAAAGATTTTTATAAAGTAGCTATTGTTAGCTCCATTTTGAAAATCAACAATAAAAACAAAAGAGTGGTGAAAATGTTTAAGCAATCTACTAGCCAGGGTGACACCATGAACCTGCAGATCTCAATTTTGTGTAACTCAAAGCCCTATGTGATAGGAAGGCAGATGGCAGCAACCCTAGCTTAAAAGGAAGGTTTGCATCCCATAGACCTGGTGCTGAATAGAAAGCACAAAGAACAGAATAGCCGGGCGCGGTGGCTCAAGCCTGTAATCCCAGCACTTTGGGAGGTCGAGATGGGCGTATCACGAGGTCAGGAGATTGAGACCATACTGGCTAACACGGTGAAACCCTGTCTCTACTAAAAATACAAAAAATTAGCCGGGCATGGTGGTGGGTGCCTGTAGTCCCAGCTACTCGGGAGGCTGAGGCAGGAGAATGGCGTGAACCTGGGAGGCGGAACTTGCAATGAGCCGAGATCGGGCCACTGCACTCCAGCCTAGGCCACAGAGCGAGACTCCGTCTCAAGAAAAAAAAAAGAACAGTATAGAGCCAGAGCAGGAGGCATCTGAAATCTACTCTTAGTCTCCTGTACAGTACACACTGCAAAAATAGCACGGGATGGACCAAAAACAGAAACACTTAAATCGAATCCTAATTCTACAACCAAGGCCTCAGCTCTCTCAAATGTGTTGGGAACAGAGAACGCACATGATTTTAGCTCCTGCTGAGGGTATGTAGGGAGTCCCTTTCTGGAACGATTTGCTATCTTCAGAAGAAGTACTGAGAGATGGAGTACCTGAGATAGAAAAAACAACTCAGAGAGAATAAGACCACATCAAAGCATCATGGCGGGTATTCGATGGTTTTTTTTGTTTTTTTTTTTTTTTGGTTTTTGGTTTTTGTTTTTTTTTTTTTTTTTTTTTTTTTTTTTTTTTTGGCAGGTTATGTTTTGAAGAATAAAGCTTCAAACTTTCTGGAATCATATTTGGTTCTTTATGACATCATGGTCAAGGGTGGGCTTTGCACAGGTAAGTTAGAAGGCCCATCAAAATGTCATTTCAGGGGAGGCCAACAGCCTCTTACATCTCCCTCTCTGGCTTTCAATAGAGCTTTAAATACCCATTATGAAGAACCATGGCCTTTCTCCTGAGTCCATTGTTAAAATATATATTAATGTATAATGAGTAAAACTTGGATTATCTCTAAACACCTAAGTATAAACTGATTTGTAACTAAATTCATGAGGAGATGCCCCCAAAGGAATAGAGTTAAGTTTTGGTTCGGGGAGAAGGAAAAAACGTGTTGGTGTCTGGTGCCTTACCCAAGAGTGAGCACTGTGGTCAGGGTACTGAATGACTCAGTTGCCAGAACAGTGAAGGGAAAACCTCAAGAGAGAGAGGTGCTTGTTTCTGGAGGGCATGTGCAGGTGTTCTAAAGAGTCAAAATGAAAGAGGGGAGACTGCATAAGGATATAATACATACAGCCCTCTATCTTTGTTTCATTTGCAGGTGACTTTCTTCAAAGAATAAACTTTTTTCAATTCCTTTATGACCTGACATAGCAAAAAGGCACACTGACAGATGGAATTAGAAAATTATTGTTGATTCAAAATAAATAATTCCTTCCGTCCTTCCTTCCTTCCTTCCTTCCTTCTTTCCCTCTCTTCTCTTCTCTTTCTTTCTTTCTTTCTTTTTCTCTCTCTTTCTTTTCTTTTTCTTCTTTCACTTCTTTTTTTATATAAAATCTGTTGACTATAGCCCACATCAGATTCTCAAGGGCCAAACCTATAGAAGTATAATCTAAGCACCATAGTAGGTCTTAGCTACACAACTCCAGTTCGAAGAGTATTTATCTCCTCTTAAGTACATTCTCAGAAAGAAAAATAAAACTTCATATAGCATTTGTAATTGAGTACAAACAGCCTGGAGTCCCCAGCCTAGCTAGCATTTACAGCATTTTGTTTGATCAAACATGATATACAAGTCAGCAGACTAGCTGTGAAGAGATCTCATGATCATAATTCCCAGGAATAAGGTGATTTCAAACAGCTAGAGTAGCATCCCACGGACACCATATACCAAGGGGAACAATTAAGCCAGAATGGCATTCTATTCTGCTGTTGCTTGCGGATTGCAAATCACAGCAGTTTACCCAGTAATTTCCCATCGATCAGCACTAGTGTCTTGCATATTAAAATATTCTTCACTGTAGTTTCCTCATCTGTCAGGTAAATTTTCAAATGTAGGCTGGAAAGAAAGAACTGGTAACTGCTGATTCACAAAAAAATGCAACACATTTGAGGCTCACTTGTGAACAGGATATTAACTACTCTTATTATTTTTTCCTTCTGTCAAAAAGGTTCCTGATCCTTGGAGATGAGAGTATAATTAAAACTGTAATTAGCAAGCAGATAATCAGGAGCAGTGAAAAGACAAAAGAAGAAACTGAGAAGAGCTATTATGTTAAATCAGAATCCAACCAGATTCTAAATATAATTTTCTGTAGTCTAAAAATAAAGGAAGCATTCTATTAATTGTGGTCATTTTTCCACACACTTCTTCATTACAAAAATGTGTAGAATAATCATAAGTTGTCCAATATTTGTCACGTTCTGAAGGAGAAAAATAATATGAACATCACATATATAGAAATAAGTGAAAACCAACCAAGTAAGAAACACAAAGTCTATTTATTCAGACCTTGCTATAGCAAGGGAGTAAGTCACTATTACTTGTGTTTTGGCAGAGATTCAAAGGCAGATAGAAGAGGGGGAAAGAAAGCTTTATAGTGAAACAAGGGGAAAGGCTTCCAGTGTGCCCCAGTGGAAGCTATTGGCATGGGGAAGTTGTATGCAGGCCAAATACACGTGAGCCAACCTATGTGATTGCTTGGAGCTACATATATGGCTCTCTGTGATTGGCCCTAAGTTAGAAGCAGGGACAAAAGTCAGGAAAGTTGTCAGTTATTAATCAAGGACTGGCCATTCAGGGCTGATTGTTATAGATACCATTGTTTAGCTTCCTGTATTGTTGCTAGTGATAGCAATCTGGCTACCTGCAAGTCTGATTTATAGCAGGTTGGCTCTCTGGTTGTTTATTGTAGAAAAAGGGTTGGTTTCCTAGGCAGATTCCTGCAGGCAATGAGTCAGAGTTCTAGTTTTGTATGTGGTCTGGCTATTATTCCATTTTTATATTCACTCTCTCTCATATATTGAGATTATAAAATAAGAATACAATATTTTTAAGTTTTATTTAAAAATTATAGTTGATTTTATTATTTCCACAAGAAGCAAATGGTAATATATTAAGATGCACTCAGATCCTATAATACTTAGTGGAAAATGGATGTAACCTTTTAAGATATTCTCAAACATTACTCAAAAAATGTAGAAAACAAAATTAAATCAGTACTCTATAATTGTAGAAACAAATATTGCTCTTTTCATTGGAAAACCATTCTCAGTAGTCCACTATATAATGTGGGGTGCTGTCTTTAAAGGCATCTCTGCTGTTTCCTCCTTTTCAAACAATTCTTGTTTAATGCCTACTTGAATCTTCTTAAAGTTTGTCGATTCTTACCTTCTAGGTGGACTTGATTTTTTTTTATTTTAGTATATTTTGTTTTCTCTCCAACAACAAAAAGCTATCTAAGACCAACATTCCTTTCTTGCATGGCTCTGAAGTGGCTCTGAATTTCAAAATAGAATTTCCCCAAATAGTTTGGCTACTGGCACATTAGCAGAAGCATGATGTTCCATCCCAAAGTGACCACATGGAAGGGGATCCCACACACTATTAATTTACTCTCTGAACAACATTACATGAGCATATGCCATGTGCAAGATACTGAACTAGCTGTTAGGGTTGCAGAGAAAAATTATATAGATTCTGGCTCAAAGAATTAAGAGTCCGATAGAGGAAGATAGACATTTATAATCAAATAGAAGTAAGTAATAATTAAAGTCATTTTTTAAAAAGTCATCCCAGTAGTGTTTGCAGGAATCAATGAGGTCCACAGACCAGAAAAGAGGGGGCTACAGTTCTCTGAGAGAGGGGGTGACAGAACCTCAACAAAAGTTATTTAGGACAGATGATTTTTCAACTTGTGTTTTAAAATCTGACTAGTTTTGTCACTTGAATAAGACCAAGAAAGGCATTTAAGACAATGAAACAGAGTAAGCAAAGGCATGGAGTCATGGAGTGACTTAAAGCATTTAAATATAATGGCCTCAAAGAAGGTACACACTGAGGAGGGGTAAGGGTAAAACTGAGAAAAATAAGCAAGGACAACATCATGGAATGTATGCATGTCCTATTTAGCATTTTATACCTTATCTGGTAAGCGATAGGGGTTCTTGGAGAATTTTAAGGAAGGTTATATTTTTTAAAATGGCTTTTTAGAAAGATGCATCCACTGTGGATACACATGCTCTTGTATATTTTTAAAATAATTTTGTTTCTTTGTAGATCTTATATTTACTAGGTGACAACTCCTCTGATGTTACAATAAGAATATTTGCAAATAAACTTCAAGACCAGAAAAAATTTGTATAGCAAAAATGAGACATCTAACATTTAAGGGGACAAAAATCACTCAGAACAGAACAGGAGAAAGCTGTCCCAGATAATGTAGAAAAGTAGTGAAAGAAGACATTTTAGAGATTATGTATTCTAATGTGTTATTTCATATGGACAGGATATTAAGTTAGGAACTTTGTTGAAAGCATCAAGATAGAAAAGATAAATTGCACCAAAGTGAGCTTCCCAACACAATGCAAATTTAAAAAAAAAAAAAATCAAAGGAGTATAGAGAATGGAAGGATTTGGTTTGGAGATGGAAAGAATTTGGAGAACACTTTCATGGAAGGAGGTGTTTCCTTGCTGAGAATTTCTTCTCCTAAGGGTAGAGATAGAGTGTCTGCTTCTTACCTCAGGCTTGGAGAATGTAAATCCAACATGACTTCTCTGAATATGTAATATGTGTCACCTGCAGGTAAAGAGTGCAGTGAACTCATGCCAGACTACAGACTGAAAATGCTAAAGACAAGAGACAAATAGTGGGAACAAAGCAAGGTGGGGAAATTGGTGACCTACACTCTCAGCATTAACCAGGACAAAGATTGCACAAGCATTTTTTATAGCTCAAATGTGGGTTAAGCATGATAGAACAATAATGTGGCATTGTCTTAGATCTTATCTAATAAGGTACTACAAAGGCTAGCAAGATAGAGCCCAGCAACATATTCAAGGTATTTCTGTCAGAATACAAAGAACCCATTAATAAAAATTTATTGATAAATAAATCAGATAAGTAAAAAATTTATCTACAATTTTTAGTCTAAATATGTCTCAAATATTGCATGAGACATTACGTATTTTTTTTTTTTTTTAATTTGCTGTTTGGCTGGGCTTGCTGGTTCACACCTATAATCCCAGCACTTTGGGACGCTGAGACTGGCAGATCTCTTGATCCCAGGAGTTTGAGACAAACCCAGGCAATAAGGAGAAACCTGTCTCTACCAAAAACACAAAAATTAGCTGGGTGTGGTGGCTTACACCTGTAGTCCCAGTTACTTGGGGGCAGCTAAGGCAGGAGAATCACTTGAGCCCAGGAGGTTGAGTTTGCAGTGAGCCATAACTGCAGCACTGCACTCCAGCCTGGGTGACAAAGTGAGGCCTTGTCTCAAACAAACAAACAAACAAACAAATCTGCTGTTCATCCAAAACTCAAATTTAACTGGGCATTGTCTCTCTGCAAACTCACATCAGCATTGGACACTAGCAAGACTCAGCATAAAATCCATATGTGACTGTATGCCCCAAGTACAAACATTTTCCCCTTAATATTTCTCCTTCACTAAGAGTCAACCCTGAAAGACTCATAAATTGCAAGTTTGGGAGGAGCAATGAGGGGAGAAATAAGAAGCTGCCATACCTCTGCCACCCACAGCAGTAATCGTCAGCTGAGAAAGTAGGTAAAGTAGCTGTAACTGTGAATAAATCTGACAATTCCATGGAACTGAACATTTTGAGTGCTGAGATATCTATTTTGTGACTCAAATTAACTGTAGGATGTTGAATACATTAAAAAATCAGAAAAGTTATGGGTCTGCCTTGAATATTCCTCCAGAGTAAGGGAAAAAAACCCAAACAGCTCCCTATCTCATAAGTAAAGTAACTGGGACAATGGGCAAAGAAAATAAATGCGTACTCTGATTGCTCTAATGAGCCTTGCTTGTTCAATACACCAGTTACGTGCAAATGAGTAACAGAAAACAGAGGCTTGAAGGGATCTAAGGGTTGCTCTGAGAGCAGACTGCTTGAGATGGATGAAGGTGAAGAATAGCCCACGTCATCCACATCTGCTTGTAATTCTTTCCAGTGTGATTCTTTCTCACTCTTCTGCCAGTAGCAGACCATCCTTTCCTTCCCACAAGTTCCTCTGCTACTAGAGAAGCCAATTGCAAGTCGAATAAAAAAATTTCAACTAATTATGATTTGAGATATCTCTAGATACACTTGCATGAAAACTCAAAATAAACTTACCTATCTGAGCTATATAAACTGATAATATAAAGTCAACTATGACTTGCCTTTAACCTGGGCTCTGTCTAGAGATGTTTACCACAAGGAGGAGAAGCCCACCACTACTGGGTGCTACAAGTAAAACAGCACAACAGAGCAGTTTATTCTGAGGACCTCATATTAAAATATGAGGTCATATTTTAAAGTTGTTGCCCCAATCTCTAGGGGAATACAAGTCAATGAATTTCACACTAATTACAAAGAAGAACTAGCAAACTGGGGAGAGTGAGAGAGAAGGAGAGTGGGAGAAGGAACAGAGAAGTTAGAGTAAGTGTATAAATGTTGTATTAGTTCCCTATGGATGCTGTAGAAAAAGTACTATAAACTTAGTGGCTTGGAACAATAAAAATATTACTTTACAGTTCTGAAGATCAGAAGTCCAAAATGAATATCACAAGGGTAAAAATCAATGTGTTAGCAGTATGTCTTCCCCTGGAGTCTCTAGGGGGAAATTATTCCCTTTCCCTGTCTATATTCTAGGGGTTAGATGCATTTCCTGGCTGGGGCCCCTTCTTCCATCTGAAAAGCCAGCAACTGCATCACTGCTACCTCAGCTTTCATTGCATCTTCTTTACTGAGTCTAAATCCTTGCCTCTCTCTTTCACTTGTAAGGACACTTGTTATTATATGGCATCACACAGATAATCCAGGATAATCTTCCCATCTCAGGGTCTTTAATTTAATCACAGCTGCAAGGTCCCTTTACCCTGAGACATAATATATGCATATGTTGCAAGAATTTAGGAAACAAAAATTTGGGGGGAACCATTATTCTGCCTACCACAGATGTGCTCTCTCACCCTTCCTTTTTGGGGAAATTGTGAATTACGAAATGAGAATGAGGGATGGATGAACTGGCTGGAAATTTCTCCCTTCACTCCTCCTTTCTAATCCAAAGAAGTCATCCGTAAGTCCCATTTTGCCAACTCAAGGATCCTCAAACTTTGTAATTCATTTGTGCCATAACAGAAACTCAACATCTATTCAACATTCATCTTCTAGTAGCACTTTATATCACTTATCAATCTTCCTGCTTTCTCCTCTCTAGGACTATACCTTCCTGCTCCTCCTGGGGATACTACTCCTTCTCCACTTCAGTAAATTGTTTTGCTAGGGATTCCAGTCTAAACTCCTCCACCAGAATTGTGCACCTGTGACCCAAAATTGGGGAAACAAAATCCTGCTGGAGATCTATATGTTGCTAAAGCATGGACATTTATAAGCCACTCCTAACAACTGACAAGGAAAGATGGGATTAAGTCTAAAAGAATCCGTGTCATGTCTTCCAAAAAGCAGAAGAGATCTGTCTGCAGTAGGAAAGAATGAAGCTGAGACTCAATGGCACAAGGTGAGACAGGTAATTTGATTTCCTAGATTCGCTAGACCTGAAGTTCAACCCCACCCCAGTCCTTCTCTTTTATCTGAGCCAAAAATATATTTTATTTGTTTATTTGTTTCAGCCGACTTAAATTGGGCTTCAATCACTTGTAGCAGTAATATTCTGTATTAGTAGAGTCCTGTTCTGAGCTGTTACACTTGCAATATTCCATTAAATCCTCAAAGCAATCTTGTGATGATATAATATGTATCACTATTTTACAAATGAAGAAACTGAGGCAGAGACTGAATAAGTAACCTATGAACATTTATGTCGGCAGTGTGAGAAAGAGCCAGAATTTAACTCAGTTTCCAGCATCAAAAGCCTAGTCTCCCAACTTCAATACCATACTGCCTTCTATTTTCCTTGTAGTGAGACAGTGCCCCATGTCAGCCAAAATGAGTCTTCTTGGCACCATTTAAGTATGTTGTGCTCAACCTTGTATTTCACACATGCTGTTTCTTTAGTCTTGTTGAGTAATCACTATAATGCTAAGAACAGAAAAATTTTGCTAAGTAGTCTTCAATGAGAAAATATTTAAAATTCACTGCTAGTTACATTAGCTGCAGCTATTATATTAAATTAAAAGTCATTTAGACCACACATTGATGATTGCGACAGGTGATACCCAATCTTCTCCACCTCAAGTCTTCAAGTCTTCAATTGTATGTTACAAGCTTTTATATTTTATTTTTTTGACTAAAACATTCTACTCTAATGTTATGTGATATATTTGAGAGCACACAGTAAACGGTGTGTTCTTAGGGAATATATTAACAAACACTTAGATGTGGGCCTTTCCAATCTATTCAAAGCCTTAGGTATAGTCAAACGTTTCAAAAACGGTTACCAGGCAATGTACCATGAGGAACCCTGGGAAGAATTTCATGTAGAGGACAGGAAGGGCAAGGACTGGGTGAGATGTGAAAGAAGGGGGTAACTCTGTGTATGCCAAAAGCATAAAGTAGGCTTATTTCAGCATAAATAACATTACTTGTGGATAAATACCTTTCTCAAATTCCGAGTCCACACTGTCTTGTTTGTTTTAGTTTTTTTGTTTTGTTTTGTTTTTTATTTGAGACAGAATCTTGCTCTGTCGCCTAGGCTGGAGTGTAGTGGCTCAATCTCAGCTCACTGCAATCTCTGCCTCCTGGGTTTAAGCGATTATCTTGCCTCAGCCTCCCAAGTAGCTAGGATTCCAGGCACCACTACCCCACCCAGCTAATTTTTGTGTTTTTAGTAGAGATGGGGTTTCACCATGTTGGCCAGGCTGGCCTCGAACTCCTGACCTCAGGTCATCTGCCCACCTTGGCCTCCCAAAGTGCTGGGATTACAGGCATGAGCCACCACACCCACCCTGATTGTACACTATCTTAACAAGCTGCATTTCTCTTTTATAGCACTTACTTAAAGAATTAACTGACCAACTACATATTTGTTTTCTGTGTCACCATTAGATCTGACTGCAAGTTCCATGCTTTTAGTCATTGTGTGTATCTAATTGCAGAGCTTTATACTTGTTGAAGAAAAAGAGAAAGCAACAATGGTGGGGATGTTGAGTCATGCAGGTGATGGCATAGGGAAGTGAATGAAGACTACTCCCCATGAGGTCTGGGGATATCAACGGTGACACACTGATTTCAATCAGATTATTAGATTTGTCTCAGCATGAGCAGTCCACAACCTGTTATTTCATTTCATCTTCAGCAGGACTTCTCACACCACCTAACCAACGGACAATTTCTATCAAATTGCTGCTCTGCACTTCTCACGCAACTCCTATTATTGTTTGTAAAATCATGACAGCATATACTTAAATCAGTTTATTAACACACATCATACAATGAAATGATGCTTTGATCTAGTATTTGAAGACTTGTTGCCATTTACTTCTGGGTCCCAAATCCAAGGAATTTTAGGACAAAAGTAGATTATTTGCTCTTAATAGATATTGAACCTGGCTTTATACTACACCAATTTATTCATCTTTAAATGCTTGCTGTATGTATTACCCTTCTGCAAACTATCCTTTCTAACACTCGCTCCTCTTTTCATCTCCTGTAGCTACTCTAGTGAGCAACACTTCTTCAGTATTCTTCATTCCATTGCATCTCTAAGCAAGCTCCTTTTAAAATATCTCTTCACTTGTTTCATTATTTATTCACATGCCTTTCTGGCTATTTTTCTCCCCAGTCCTTTCTTGTCTCTTTCCTATCTCTCTCTCTCTCTGCTGTTTATTATAAAATCATTATTTTCAAACTTCATGTTTACCACATTCATATCCATGTTAATCTACAGTGCTCATGCTAAGTTAAGAAGAAACAGAAGTTTAAATGATCAAGTGAAAAGTCAAATTCAGGAAGCTGAGTACACACAAAATGAGCATACCAGAGTTCATGTAAACAAATATGAAAACAATAAGGATGAGGCTACATAGTGAAGAGAGCAAGTCAAGTAGTCAATTGTCCATGAAAACAGTCTACGACCGCAGAGAAAGATGAATGGTAGAAAGTCTTATTAAAATAATCAGTAAAGGTATTTCCAGAAGCAGAAAGAATCAGAGATACTGATGGCTCCAGAAAAGTTCACAGCAAGAATAGTTCCTGATGCTAAATGTTCTTCTGCCCCAGTCTCAACTGCAATCCTCCTAGAATACTAGTCAGCCAGCTTTGGATGAGACTATCTCATATGCAAATGACCTTCAGCAGTAGATCCAGCACTCCTAAGAGGAGGAGGAGCATTCCATACAAGAAGGAATATTCCTTCTGAAAATTCTGAATAAGAATATTCCTTCTGAAAATACTGAATAAGAATCATGTATTTTCCCACTTTATTAACTTAAGCTGCCACCTTAAGAAATAGAGGAAATACAATTTGGGACATGTCAACATTAGAAAAGTTAACCTCAAATAATCTTAGTCTTTTGAATTTCCCTTCAAAAAGATCCTCTGGCCCCTAATCCCTTGTTTAAAACAAGTTGTGTTATTACTAAGAAATGGGCTTTTGCAGAGAGAGCTCCCACAACTGTTTAAAACAAGTTGTGTTATTACTAAGAAATGGGCTTTTGCAGAGAGAGCTCCCACCTCCAATCTTGTTGTTTCATCAGGGTGCTATAATGATTTCTTTAAGGCACTGTGAAAATACCATGTTAATTTAACCAAAGACTCTGATTAGTATTGGAGCTACGTTTTTCTTTTTTTTTTTTTAGCTTTTACCCCACAATATTCCTCTTCTATTTCTAGTATAAGAATTCTTTATCAAATTTGGTTGATTCTGTTTTTCTTACTGTTAAATAAAAATGTATTTCAGAATAGTGTACAAAATGTGTGAATGGTTCAATGAATAATCGCAAAGCAAACAACTGGATAACCATCATCCAGGGAAAAAAGCAGAGCCCCAATACCTTCTGAACAATGTTTCTTCTTTATCACCACTCCCTATTCTCTCTTAGAAAAAAGGTTTGCGTACCCCTACCATACTAATTATTGTATTCCATAATTTGATATATAACATTAATAATCAGTTCTATTTTGGATAAAATATTGTATTGTTTTCATGTTGGGATATTATGCATTAATCTGTTGTGAGTAATCTAGTACCTGTCTCATGGGATATATGTTGTTGGGTGTAAACTCAGGAGAGTCTCTATAACTTCAATAAATAATGTAGAACAGTTTTTAAAATAGGTGTGGCAATTAACATTCCCATTAGCAGTGTGTGAGAAAACCCAGTGTTTGTCTTCCTCTCCAGTGAATTTTAACCAACTCAGTGTATGTGTGGTAGTATTTAACTCTAAGTTGAATGCTAATTTTTTATTTTAATTGGTCATTAGGATATTTTATCTCCTAAAATGCCCATTCCAGACTGGCACAATGTTTACTGGGCTGTCTTTTCTTTGAGTTGTATGAGATTTTTATATATTCTGAATTCATTCCCTTTACCAGTTGCATGTATTGCAAGTATCTTTCACTCTGTTTACCTTTTTATTTCTTAAGAGAAAGTCTTAGAGATAATGTGGCTCCATTTCATCAATTTATAAAAAGTTTTTTTTCTCTGCCCAAAAGTCATCAGAGTATATGACAATATTATTTAATATAACTTCTTGAAGCTGTATTTTTCAAATTTTAATACTACAATTCACCTGCCATTGACTTTTGTCTATATTGTGAGGTAGGGATCAAGGTTCATTAAAAAAAATATATATATCTAATTATTTTTAGCAAAGTTTATTAACAGACTCTTCTTTCCCCAAGCTTGACAGTGCTAATTTGATTTTAAATTTAATGTCCATATGCAAGTATCTGCCAGGAAACTAGTAAAATCTAATAAGTTAATTGTATACATGTATTACAATCTAAGATTTATACTTCTAGGAAAGCATGTATATTTATAAAAGACATGCACAAAAATATTTCAAAATAGCATTGCTTTTAATAGGCTTAAACTTAAAACAACCTGAGCTCATAAGCTTAGAGTAAATAGTAAATGGGAAAGAGGATAAGAGGAACTTTGAGTTACTGATAATGTCCTATTTCTTTACTGCATCATTTTTACATAATTCATTTTGTAAATATTCATCAATTAGAATATTGACAATGTGAGTGTTATTTTTCTGAATCTATGTTATGTTTCAGTTTAAAAAGAAGTTTATTTTTTAAAAATCAGTAAGATAGCACACATACATGTGTTTATTTTGGCATGACTTGCATCAGTTTTGAAATAAATAAAAATGCTTTGGTGATGTAGGTTAAAGGACACAGGAAAGTCTTCATCTCTGAATTGTTGTTTCCTCATTTGTATAGTGAAGAACACTGGAGCCTCAGTAGTCCTGTCCAGCTCTTTTACTATAAAATTCCATTTACCTAAGTAACTAAAGCAGAATTGGAAACCTGCTTTGTGCCTGTCCCCACAAAACCTCTCATTTTTATTTGTTTCTTGTGCTATTTTTGTCGGCTTCATTGTTGTCCTATCTCAATGAACATTTTCCATAATAGCTTTCATCTTGGAATAATCAAAACCTAGTTTGTTTTAAAAAAAGACAAAACCACTTCAGTGTTTCTCAGTGGCATGTGTGACTGGCCATCTGGTTACATTCACAACTAGGGCGAGATGAAGCTTTCTCAAACTTATTAATTCAGTGCATGTCTTTCTTGGAGAAGTTGGATGGTCATATTTAATTCCCAGTTTCATGTCAACACTCACGGAGAACATTTGGCCCTTTTAAGTTAAAGCACATGCCCATCTCTTCACTATTTCTTAATGATGAGGCAGAGTTTGTTATGCCAGAAGATGTCTTTTAAGCACATCAAAAGAAAACATTTATACTGCAATCTTCTCTACATATTACTATGATTTACAGCCACACATTCACCCAAATACCAGATTAATATCTGTCCTCATGCCCTTAGACCTGTTTTAGAAGTGCAATAACTTTCTAACTACATCATGGCCTCCAATTTCTCCTTGCTTTAATCTATCTTGTACTACGCTAGTAGGTTAATCTTCCCGCAGCACAACTTTCAAAATCCTTCAGTGTCTTCAAATGTTTTAGTTTATATCAAAGCTCTTAAAACTTTAGTGAGAAAAAAAGTTGCTATGGAATAGGCACTGCCTTAAAAGGCAGATCCCATGTCCCTCACTTGAGATGTTGATTCAGTCAGGAAAGAATGAGGTCCAGAAATCTGCCCTTGTTTCCCTGTCCAATTTAGGAAAACTGAGGATTACTCCAGGTATTTACACAGGCGACCATCTGCCTTCTGTGAATGGGGAGATTACTGTTTACAAGTGAACTTTGTGCTTTGGCCAGGCACTCTAGAACACTGAATTTTTTGCTGCCAAGAAGTCATCTCAGCAGGTTTTTCTAGAAAACTTTAGAACTTTCCCTTAGCTACTGCAGTAAAATGACCTAACTGGAAACACAGCCAAGAAATTAAAAAAAAAAAAAAAAAAAAAAAAAAAAAAAAAAAAAAACCCTAAAAATCAACAAGAAGTGTGACAGCATGGGCTATTTCATAGGCCTATTTCCCAGAGGCAAGAATGGGAGACTTTGAATAATTTCTCAAAAAGTGACAGGTAGCAGGCAGCTGCTACCTGGGGCTCCTCAGTGACCCCTTCAGGAAGAATCAAGAGTTGACTTGGTGCTGTTGAAGGGACTAAGAAACCCTCAGGGTCCTGTAGGAGCAGTCAGTACAGCTCTTGGAATAATGGAAGGAAGTTCCATTAAGGATCAGCAGTGAGACATTTGGAAAAAAATGTTTTATTGTTTTGAGATTTCCAGTTTCTCATTTATTCACGCAAGGAAATCACCCATGATGAAATATATACATTATCATCTCACATGGAAAGGGAAATAACATACCGGAAATACATTTGAATTTTATTTTAAGCCCAAAGAGAAGGGGGAACTAGATTTCCCATGAAAAATGTGGTAGGAATTGAAATAACCAAGATGTATCATGTGATTCTGCCCATACCATTTATTCCCATTTCCTCTGCTTCTTTCACTTAATTCTTTTCTTCTTCAACCAAATAACATGTAATTCTTTCTTACATGCCAGCTCTTTCATTCTTCCAGGTATTCCAGGCTCCTTACTCTGCCTGGAATTTTAAACTGAGTGTGTACTCATCCTTCACATCCCGGTTCAAGCTTCCATTTTCAATCTAGTCCTCTCAAGCCTGCTAGATATAACTGATCATTTTTTTCTCCATTACTGTCTGTTAGCATTTTATCATTTATGAACACTTATTGTGCTGAATAAAACGCTATACTATGATCATTTGTTTTACCCACTAGACTGATTCTTAAGGATAGAGTCTGAGCCTTGTAATCCGTATATTCCCCACTATCTGTATAATCTGTGTATTTCCTCTGTGAAAGTAGAGCAGGGTCTATTTGTTAAATTAAACAGAATTGAAATAACTAAGAGGTACAAGTTCATCACAAACACCCAAACACTAGGCATGCTTTCAGTATTTAGCTAAAGAATAACCCTGGGGAGACGTATAAATATTGTATCCTCTCCAATGGCTAAGACAGGGGACATACAGTAAGTTTTCAAAAACAAATATTGAATGACTATATAATTCATTGATTAGTATACAAAATGACATTGGGAGTTTAATTAAATTGACCAGATAATAAAAAACAAATGATCATTTCAGACCATTAATGAATATGAATGTTTTGATTTTCTGTGCCAATAGACTAATAGATACATTAGTCCAAAAGAACAAAATGATTAAAGTTTTCATCTTAAGATAATAATAGCTTACATATATTGACTACTTAGAATAGATAAGGCACCATGCTAAACATTTCATATGCATTATCTCATTTGATATTTATAATAAGCAGATGATAAATACTCTGTTATTATCTTCATTTTGGGGAAACTGAGGTTTAGAACGGTAGCATAACTCACACAAGGTCATGTAGCTGAAGAGAACACTGTTAGTATATGCAACCTTCGAATGTCACTAAAAACTGTACACAAAACAATTATCAAACAGCAAGGTTATTGACAAGGAAGGTAAGATCCAATGTAAATTATATAAATATTTTTCACATAAAATAAAAATTGTATTATCAAAATTTTCTTTGATGACTCTTAGTTTAAAAGAAAGCCTTCTTTTGGATGTTTTAAATCGTTAAAAATTAATTCTGTGGATTTTTTTTCAAATATATATTTGCATTTAAAAGCCAAATGTCAGAGACACCGTTAAATGGCTGGTTTTAGGAGGTATCTCTACTGGAACTGATATTCTAATAACAAAATCCACTCTATCTTGTATTGGAAGACTCATAAAAAGCCCTCCTGGCTGGTACATTATGACCACATTCAAGGAACTAAAATAACTTGTTTCTGTACATATCCTCCCCCAAAAAACAGATAAGAGTATGGTGTTTTTCTAAGCCCTGGGGCTTCGATAGATTTTCTCACGATAAAGGTAATGGGAAAGTGTTACCAAAATAAAAATGTACTATGTCATTTTTTATGGCATTCACCAAGTAAGAGCCCCAAGTCAGAGACTGTAAATTATCTGAGTTCTGTTAATATGAACATTCATCCCACATGTCAAACGTACAGCCTTGAAGTTGGATTCCTATAACTGCACTTCCTGGATAACTGACCCCTCTATTCCCTCCTACATTTTCATGAAGAATTCTGGTCCGGTTGTTACCCACTGATGGGAATGATAACACATTCACTTAATTCCTCACTATGGATTACCAGGAAGTTTCACAGTATCACAGAATTAGGCAAATTTCTATTAATCCATACCAGAGAACTTAACATTGAAGTAAAAGTCTTATACTAGTAACATTAGCAAAATAATTAATAAATCTAATTTTAAAAAGTATCTCATCAACCCTGTCAATCTGTTTCATTCTACACCAATTTTTAGAGTAATTATTTAATAGTGTTTCTGTTGACACAGTTGCAAAGACTTTTTTGATAAAATTTTTACTTTGATATAATTTAAACTTTGAAAAAAAAAAAAGTAAGGATAGTACAAGAAGCTCCTGTGTGCTCTTTATGGAGATTCATCAACTGTTTTACATTTCACCAACTTAACTCTTTTGTTTGTTTAAACGTAGGTGGAGCATCTAGGTACCCCCTTTGAGTTAAGGGTAAAGAGAATGCTCACTCCTTAATCTTTCTTTTCAAGTCTGTCTCTGGGGAAGTACAGTGGCTGTCTAGGTTTCCTCTAACTCCTGCAGGCCGACAACCCCCAGGCAAGCATGGTCATGCAAGACCTCTCCCCTCAGTCTCTCATTTATAACACTTGGCATCTGACTTTCTACTCCGAGGTAAGCTAAGCACCTCACATTTATCATTTTCAAAATGGAATATAATCTCTCTCTCTACTTGTTAATCCAAGCCACATCTGTATACCCTATCTTTATTAATAGTGTCAGAGGCTTTCAAACCAAAGTGACTCCATTGGGGCACTTTGGGCTAGAAAAATGAGGCTGAGGCTTACTGGGATGCATTCTCAGAAAGTTAGGCATTCCTACCCTCTAGATGTTTATGGTGAAGGGAACAAATTAATAATGTTTACTAAACAGACCCAGACTTGGGAGTGTCCAAATATCCTCATATCTGGAGAACAAAGGCCTTCCTAATTTTGCTTTAAAGATAATAACATCGATTCTTGCAAAATACAGTCATTCAGAAAATTAATCCTTTATCACAAACCCTTGTAGCAGAACATATCTCTCCGCATATACAAGCGTTGTAACTAGGATGGATGTGTTCCTCCTCTTACGTTCGGGAACTTCCTACTCTGTCTATGGAGTAGCTTTTGCTACTTTACTCTCTTAATAAACTTAGTTTTACTTTGCATTGCGGACTTGCCCTGAATTCTTTCTTGCACGAGATCCAAGAACCCTCCCTCGGGGTCTGGATCAGGACCCCTGTCCTGTAACAACAGTGTCAGTATTTAAATAGGCTAATTCAATTTATAACCATCAATATGGTCATTCTGGACATCTGTGTCTCCTTTATATCTCACATGTTTCCAAGAAACTAAATTTCATCCTCTTAGATTTACATTTTTCTTTCCATCATGCTTTTACTGTCTTAGGTAAAACTCCTTCCATTTCTCATATAGACTTAAAGTTAAGACTCTTTTATGTAGTCCCCTTACATATTGTCTTTTTGACCTAAAATCCTTTCTCAACAATGTTATTACAGTGATCTGTCTAAAATGCCAGAATATATGTCATCATGTTACTCCTCAGTGTTCTAAAGTTTCTATGGCTGACTGTTGGCTAAAAGATTAAATCCGAAATCGGCCGGGCGCGGTGGCTCAAGCCTGTAATCCCAGCACTTTGGGAGGCCGAGACGGGCGGATCACGAGGTCAGGAGATCGAGACCATCCTGGCTAACACGGTGAAATCCCGTCTCTACTAAAAAATACAAAAAACTAGCCGGGCGAGGTGGCGGGCGCCTGTAGTCCCAGCTACTCGGGAGGCTGAGGCAGGAGAATGGTCTAAACCCGGGAGGCGGAGCTTGCAGTGAGCTGAGATCCGGCCACTGCACCCCAGCCTGGGCGACAGAGCAAGACTCTGTCTCAAAAAAAAAAAAAAAAAAAAAAAAAAAAATCCGAAATCCTGAGAGTGCTACATTATGTCTTTCAAAATCTCACACTTGTTTCCTTTCCAAATGGATACCCTTATATTCCGCTCCCACATCCATGAATGGTAACAACTAGATAAATAAAATCATGTACCATTAATTGATCACAAAATTACATTGAAGCACTCTCAAATTCAGCTTCAGTTAAAACTAAAAGCCAGACAACCCATTCTCACAATACTTTCCCTCCTAGGAAACTTCAATTTATCATATGAATTGGGGTTCAAGTATTACCTCCCATAAACAGTGTTTTCTAAATTTACCTGATGCCACTATTTAATTCCTCCTCCATACAGTCAATATACCTTACCTATGCCTGTCTTTGCTTCTTGTCACATTATAATGCTCTTATTTATTATGTGGCTATTGTTTCATTAAACTATGAGCTATTCAGTGGCACTCTGTCTTCAAATTCTAGCTCACTGCTAGCCTAGAAGAATTTCTTAAGACATATTTTATAAATACTACTAATAATACAAAGAGCTAACCATCACTGAATCCTTAGTGTTTTTCAAGAACCACAGGCATTATCTCATTTCATCCTCCCAAAAACTTTCCAGGAATAGACCATCATGTGCTACTATTATCCCCATTGTACAAACAAGAAAAGTGAAGATAAGTCATTTTTTTCTGATCTTACACAGATAATAGCATTATCATCAAAACTCAATCATAGATGTACTGATCCAGTGCTGTGGTTGTTAAGCCCTTCAATATAAGAAGATGATTATTGTAAGTTAGTCCTTCTTGTACTTCAAGGGAATTTTTTTTCTTCCCAAACAGCAATATCCTTGACATATCTCTCTATCTACCCATGAAATAAAGGTCTGTGTTTCAAAGAATATCTCTCAGATTTCTAAATATTTTATTCCCAATAGCTGTATCACTCCTTCAACTTTTTACTTGCCCTAGTTTACCCAGTGAAGCTAGAAATTTTGAAGCTTAGGGTTGTTCCAATTGTAAATAGTTGCTGTTCAGATTCTGATTTTGAACCTGATGATTCATTCAGGTCTTTAAACTATTCAATTCAATGTTTCAATTATTGTTGAAAATAATGAACTGAATGGCTCTTCAAAACACTCATCTACCTTTTGCCACACCATGGGAGCAATTCTTCTCCCAAGAAAGACTTAAGAGGAAAATCTGCAAGGGGTAAAGGGGTTTTGCTGTTAGCACTAATTTTAGGGTCACAGTCTGCACACACAGAATTCAGAGGAGGAGGAGTTGATTCAGCAAGTTCCAGTAGTAAGAAATTAAATGTTGATAATCCCATTCTAAATAATTGCTTAACTTAGTTTCATCACTAGTTCTCCCAAAACCAGTTTGTATATGTGGACACAACCTAAATGTGTTTGGTTTCTCAAATTTCTCTCTATCCTTGTAGACTTGGAATGTGAGTTAGAAGCTTAGGGCCATCTACATTGGGAGTTCTCATTTTAGGGAACCCAGGTAAAAGCAAGTAGAGTAGTACCCCTCTACCCATGGTTTTGCTTTGGGCAGTTTCAGTTACCTGAGGTTAATCACAGTCCAAAAATATTAAACAGAAAATTCCAGAAATCGACAATTTGTACGTTTTAAATTGTGTCCTGTTCTTAGTGGTGTGATAACATTCCACACCACCCTGCTTTGTCCCACCAAGAACATAAATCTTTCCTTTCTCCAATGCATCCACACTATACACTCTACATGTCAATCAGTCACTTAGTAGCCATCTAAGTTATCAGATCAACTGTCGCAATGTTTGTGCTCAAGGAAATTTTATTTCACTTAACAGTGGCACCAAAACACAAGAGAAGTGATGCTGATGATTCAGATATGCCAAGGAGAAGCCATAAAGTGCTTTCTTTAAGTGAAAATGTGGATGTCCTTGGCTTAATAAGGTAAGAAAAAACATTTTGTGAAGTTGCTAAGATCTACAGTAAGAACAAATCTTCTAGCCATGAAATCATTGAAAAAGAAAAAAGAAATTTGTGTTAAGTTTTGCTGTCACACCTTAAACTGCAATAGTTACAGTCACAGTGTGTGACAGGTGATTGGTGAAGATGAAAAAGGCATTACATTTGCGCATGAAAAACATGAACAGAAAAGTGTGTCCAGATGTATGGCGTTGTGTTGCATCAGGACGCACTGTGCCTATACAATGACTTCAGGAAGGGATTCCCTGAACTGAGTGACACCAAACCGTTTACTGCAAATAAGGGATGGTTACACATATTCAAGAATAACTTTGGACTGAAACATAAAAATTAATGGAGAGATTGCATCTGCCAATGAGAAGCTGCTGCCATATTTCTGCCAAAATTGAAGAGTTCGATTAAGGAGAAAGAATACCATACAAAGTATGTCTTGAACTGTGCTTAAACGAGGCTGCTGTGGAAAATGATATCCAATAGAACCTATAGTTGTTTAAAAAGAAAAAATAAAAGTGCAAACAGGGCACCAGAGCATAAACCATGGAAGGCCCCAAATAACTCTGGTACTATGTGGCAACACTGTGAAGATATAATAAAGCCTGGAGTAGTGCACAGAACAAAGAACCCACAAGCCCTCAAAAACAAAAACAAAAATTATCTGCCTTGTGTCCTTGCAATATAATCAGAAAACATCGGTAAAAGCCATCTTGTTTATGTTCCACCAATGTTTCATCTCAGAAGTTAAAAATAAAATACTTGGAAGGGGAAGAATTGGAACTTAAAGTCGTATTAATAACAGACAATGCACCTGGCCATCTTCAATCTGTTTGCTATGAAAATAAAAACGTCAAGGTTGTATTTTTATCTTTAAATACAACCACATTACTTTACCTCCTTCACCAGGGCAACATTCAATTTCTCAAGGCCATGTATGCCCTCTCCCTGTCCCCACACTATCTATTTGATTGGATTTGATCAGCAATTGATGCAGAGCCTGAGCTGGCATAAGGTAGTGCTGGAAATCATTCTTCACTGTTGTTGATGTAATGACTCATTAAAGTGACAATGGATAAAATAAAACCAGAAATTGTGAGTGCTGGCTGAAAGAACTTATAAAGTTGTGAATAACTTTAAAGGCTTCCCAGGAATCAAGGAAGAAGTTAGAAAAGCCATTCATGCAGCAAGACAAGTTGGTAGAAAAGGATTTGTCAAAATGTCTGATGAAGAATTGGAAGAACGTATTGAAGGCCATTAAGAATGGTTAACAAATAAGTAATAAAGAGAACTGTTGAGTCATCTGCAAAGGAAGAGGAAGATAAAGAAGAAAAGACCAAAGGAGAACCAGTAAAGTGAACATTACCAAAATTTGCCAAAGTGGTTCGAATTGCACTGACATTAAAGGACAAAATTTTGGAATACAATCCTCCAATGGAGCACAGCAATAAAGTCAACTTTATGATCATCACAAGATTACAATTTATGAAGCAGCACTTTGACAAGTTAAAAAGAGAGAACAATGTTCAGTTACAATGTTCTTCCAAAAGGTTTTGGCAAAAAGCTTTCAACTATCACGGATCCCCAACCATAAACATTGTCTGCTCCTGACATCCAATTATTTACATCGCTATGGCCTGATGATCCAGGATCACCTAAAGCAGGTAATTCTCCTGACACATCGTCAGAAGGTCAATATAAATGCTTCTCAACCTAAGATAGGGTTACTTCTGAATAAACCCATTGCAAATTGAAAACATCATGAGTTGAAAATGCATTAATACGTCTAACTTACTGGCTTAGCCTAGACTACCTTAAAGATGCTTAGAACACTTGCATAAGACTACAAAATCATCTGACAACACAGTACTCTGTGGAGTTTTGGTTGCCTCATGAGGGCATGCTTGACTAGGACCTGGGTCTCACTGCTGCTGTTCCGCATTACAGAGTATTATACTACTTTCTACTGAATGATACAGCTTTTGCACTATGTTAAAGTCAAAAAATCATAAATCATATTATATGTTTGGCGACCATCTGTAGTAGCCTAACACTACGTCGCAATGCCTATGTAATTCACCTCCTTGATCTCATCATGTAGGCATTTTATCATCTCACATTATCACAAGAATAAGGGCGACTACAGTAAGAGAAGATATTTTGAGAGAGGGAGAGAAGGACCCCATTTACATCACTTTTATTACAACATATTGTTATGATTGTTCTGTTATTAACCATTATTTTTGTCAATATTTTTCTGTGCCTAATTTATAAATTAAACTTTATCAAAGGTATATATGGATAGAAAAAAAATTAACATATACAGGGTTCGCTATTATCCATGGATTCAAGCATCCACTGAGGGTCTTGGATTGTATCCTCCGCAGATAAGACTGGAAGACTAAATGATGTGTGGGTTAACACTTCTTTTGCCACACCCACATTTGTAAACTTAAGTAATATAGTAAGTAAAGGAAATGTTACTAAATTCAACATTTATCCTGACATTGGTTTGACTCTCTGAACAAAATCATAAAAACAGAAAGATTACTTGAAAATGTGTCCGGTTCATAATCAGATGAAAGTGTCAGCTCTGACAAATATATGTGGTATATATTCTTTCTTCAGAGACTCCTCAATGTCTCCCAGAAAGTTGTGTTTTCTTTCTATAACTCCTTGAGAAATTAAATCCACCTACCATGTGATTTGGAGAAACGGATGAATGTTCATTATAGTTCCTTGAAAACAACACAAGGCTAACCAAAATGGAAAGAACACAAGTTCTTAGAGAGCTTAAATTGGGGCCTAGAAAGTTAGAGCTGGAAGGGGCCTTGAGCATAAGCTAACACACATTTTATGCATAAGTTGAGAACCAGGAAAGAGAAAGGACTTGTGAGTCTCATAGATTGTTAGAGACAGAGCTGAGCGCCAAGCCTGCGGCTTCACTCTGAAACTCTGGAATGGTACTCACCACATTCCCTGAGACTGGACATGAGGATGAGGTGACCAAAGCGGATAATGCCATCTCTGCTGTCCCTGAAATTTAGAAAGAGAAATTTATCCAAATATGCAAGAGGGCAGTAGATATGGGCTTGCCCTAATACTTTTTCTTTATCACACTAACTTCTATTCTATTTAGAGTTAAGAATATAATGCTAAATTAAATATGACTTGCAATTTAGAAATAAACTATTTATTTCAAATATGACAAAGGGTTTTTAGTGTCAGCTCTAATATTCTCTTTCACTGTCTTCATTGATCAAAAGTCCATTTATGAAAAGGAAACAAATAATGTTAAATGTCAAGAAGTACTTATTTCTCTGGGTACTGGGATTAAATCTTAGTTTCCTATTGCTGAAATTACCACAAACATAGTGGCTTAAACAATGCAACTTGTTATCTTACAGTTCTGGAGGTAAAAAGTCCAAAGTGGATAGGCGGGGTCATATTACTTCTGGAAGCTCTAAAGGAGAATTCATTTTCTTGCCTATTCCAGCTTCTATAGGTTACCCACATTCCTTGACTCACGGCCTCTTCCTCCTTCAAAGCTAGCAGGGTAGCACCTTCAAATCTCCCTCTGTCTCTCTCTTTTCTTCTCTCCAATCTGTGCCTCTATAATCACATCTCCTTCTCTCACTGTCCTCTGCCTTATTTTTATTTATTTATTTATTTTTGAGCAGTCTGGCTCTGTCGCTCAGGTTGGAGTGCAGTGGCACGATCTGCGCTCACGGCAACCTCTGCCTCCCAGATTCAAGCAATTCTCCTGTCTCACCTCCTGAGTAGCTGGGACTACAGGTGCATGCCACCATGACTGGCTAATTTTTGTACTTTTAGTAGAGACAGGTTTTCACCACATTGGTTAGGCTGTTCTTGAACTCCTGACTTCAGGTGACCCACCCTCCTTGGCCTCCCAAAGTGGTGGGATTACAAGCGTGAGCCACCGCGCCGTGCCTCTGCCTTACTCTTGTAAGTGCCTCTGTGATTACATTGGACCCACCTGGATGACCCACCTGGATAACCCAGGATACGATCCCTATTTCATGATCCTTAGCTTAATCATATCTGCAAAATTCCCTTTGCCATGAAAGTCACATCATATTTACGGGTTCTAGAGATCAGGATGTGGACATCTTTGAGAGCTATTTATTCCACCTACCACAAACCCCCTTTTATCAAACTCTTCTGATTTATTCCAAACATTCTAAATTTCTCCTCAATCTACCACCTGTTGACCCCCAAAGCATTTTTTAATGTCTCTACAGTGTGCATGAATATTCTACTTACTATTACATCCATTAATTTCCTTGACTCCTTCCCCTCTGAACTTTAAACATTATTAATGTTTTTTCCCCATTCTCCCTCGCTTTTATGCAACTATTAAATATGAATGGAGCCACAACATTGCCCCTGGCACTGTTCGTGTTCTAACAAGGGAGTGACGAACAACACAGATGAGGACCCTACCTGGGGTAGCTTTCGTAACAATGAGAAGATTAAAATACACTTGCAGATGAATATATAAGCAAAATAATTAGAATGTTTTTCTAAATGCTGGGAGAAAAATAGGCAGAGTGACACAATAGAGAGTAAAAGACAGAAGGATGACAAGGTTAGCAGTGCAGTTCCTTCTGAGGGGTATAATTCAGGCTGAGCCCTGAAGTGAGAGAACAAGGTAGAGTAATACTGAACCCGACTGAGGAAGCAATGTGGATAAAGATGCCCTAAGTCATTTCCTACAATATTTCTAATAGAACCATGAACAAACCAGTGCTGCCTAGTGGCTTAAGTACTGATTTAGAACTTAGGAAAAAATAATAGACATAATAATAGGCCTCAGTTTCATCATCCTATATATTAGGGTATTGAATTATAAAATCAGATATTCTACAAATGTTTGATGAATATGTATGCAACTTACTTTTATGTAGTTTTAGATATGTTGTCCTTTGGGATATCAAAAGGCAAAGGCATTTGGCACTAACGTGCTGCTTTATTTAGTTGTGCCTGTATGTGTGTGTCTGCTAAATGTGGAGCCATTAGAGTGTTTCATTCCAGGATCATCAAATAAACCAACTGACTGAAAAATAATTACACGTTTATTATGGCCATCTAAGTCTACATCATTATCATGTCTGAAATGAGACTTCTGATTCTTTTGTGCTCCTAATAGAGGTGCATGCACAGCCAGAGTTTATTGCTCTGACTCAGACATGCTGTCCACAAGCTACGTTCATCCTATCGCCACCTCTCAAGGCTGGGAAATTGTCTAACACTGCTGACCTCAATATGGTTTGGATTCTACTCAATATCCAGGAAAACAATATAGATCATTCTTACTTGATCATAACAAGACCGCTCAGCTCTATTTTACAATGGCCATAAGTAAAAATAAATAACCAATTTTGCCTGAATGAAATAAAATCAATACTTCTCTTTTGCAATATGCTTCTGAGGAAGAAAATCCACAAATTTGTCTTATTTCTAAAGGTCTGGTGGCAAATCACTCAAAAGTATAGTTTTTTTTTTTTTTTTTTTTTCAAGTCACTGTGAAATGAGCCAAAACATGTCATCCAGATTTTGCATGTGCCCAAAAAGCTTATAGTGGCTCAACTTAAAGTAATTTTTATGGATGATTACAATGAATATGTATATATCCTCATGCTCCTTAGAAGAACACAGTCTAATTTTCTTGTGACAAAGCAGAACATAAAATGAGATTTATCTGTGTTCCCACAATATCTATTAGGTGCTGTGGAGATGGAGATCAGGTAAGCTACCTGCTTATTCAGTAAGACATTATCACTGATAGCATTCTGACACTTAACGATAAACACAGTTATGGCAGCACAACTATAAAAGATATTCTTGATTTTTGTTTTGTTCTGTTTTTTGTTCTTTCCTTCTTAAAACCCCAAGTTAAGAGTAGTAGTTATTACGTGACAATATGAACTTTCTTCTTACAGATATTCATCAATTTTTCTGATTCCTTAGTAAACGTTTAATTAAGGTTCTTAGGCAAGTGAAAAACATAAATACAGTTGAGGAACTAGCTTTATAAAAGTCATAGGCTGTTAGAAGTTGAAAAGATATCTGTTCCACCCAATGATTCTGCAAAACTAAAAGTAAATAAAAATAAATGCAATTTCAAATATTTTCATGTTTTACAATTTTTTTCAATTAAAAAATTTAAGGAAGTTTGTAGATGTTATATAATAGCCAAAGAAAGGTACATGGACAATAGTATGTAACTTTTACTTGTTTTGTTTGTTTGTTTCATTTTGTTTATATTTCTTATTTGCTGATTAAGCAAGTTGAATATTATGGGGATAAATGTACTATGACTTGTAATAGGAAAGAATGTTCCTTCTTCTAATTTGTCCTGGTGAAACAGCAGAAACAGCTACTTCCCAATTCTACCTACAGGATATCATGAAATTCACTGTTCAGAAATATCATTAGCACTTAAATATCACTTAGGTGGCTTTTAATTAAAATAAAAACAGCATAACATTCCTGATACTTTTGAAGACTTGTTTTCCTTATATTAAAAATAGTTGCATCTGTACTTTTGAAGCATGGGTCCAACTATTTTTAAGAAAGCCTCTACATATATAATTGCAGAAAGAGAAGTACAACAGTGTCTAATTCTAAACTATAAAATAAAAACTAAACATCCCCACCATAAAGAGGAGGACACTCTTCCCCACGTCTCTCTTCTGCCCTTCTATCCCAAGGATATCATAAGAATGAGTCTGATATCCTCCTCCTTTTATGTACCCATTCATGAATTCACACCAGCTTTAGAGTAGGGTAAAATAAAAGACACCCTCTGTTGCAACTTTTTGGAAAGGCATTTTGAAAGGAAATATGGAGTACATTTCCCTTGGGTACGGTAAAAAGCACTAAAATGGAGGTTGGAATCCTGAATTTTAACCCTGGCTCTCTCCTTAACTCTAGTAATACTGACCAATTTATGAATTTCCTTTTGCCTCAATTTACTTATATAACAGAAAGGGATTAGACCAGATATTCTCCAAGCCTCTTTTCAGAATAAACTCCAGATTTCAGTGCTCTTGACTAAGAAGCAATTTTCTTCTTTTCTTCAGCCTGGGACTCATTTCATATAAATGACCTCAAGGTGCAAAACCCTCCATCGCTTGCCAGCTGAGTGTGCATAGCTGACCTCCATTTTATACCGCCTGTGTCTATATGGCTGACTGAATTGACTATTTGCAAGTCAGCCTCCTAGCAATTCATCTTATCTTTGCAAGTTGGTCACAATTCAGTGGTTAAGACAACTGGAGCAGGCTGACCGTGAAATGGCCACTCCCTGACTCCACTCTGGCACAAAAGCAGCCTTTTGTTGTCTGATGCAGCTGAGCCTCATCCTTACAGTATTGAGCTCTGAAATTTACCATTCTTAGACTTATTTCTGAGTAAATGATAGAATACCTACCATCACCACTGAGGGGCTGCCCAGTTGTGCAGGTAAACCCAAAGGTAGACAGGGAGTAGCCCCACTGTAGCCCAAGTGATGAACCATCTTGAGGAGCCCTACCTGCAAATTGTTCCACCTACACTGATGCAAACGCACACCTCCTCTCCCAGAAAAGTCAAGTCAATGTGAGAAATGCAAAGATGACAAGATTGTTAGCTGAAAAGAATCATTTTAAAAAATGAAGGAAAAAATGCAATCATATTTTCAATGCTTCAGTATTCATAATACATTTCTTCTTAAAAGCATGTACTTATTTTAGGGAAGGGCTAGGAGGTAGATTAACACCATTGGCTTACAACTCAATGAAATCATTAATGTTTATTCTAATCCCATTGTACACTGTTTTTGGAGGTGTATGGTGTTAAATGTCCCTTTATAACAAGTGATCCCTGTAAATAGAAATAGTTGTACTATTGACATCCATTTAGGATAGCCATACTACCCAGTCTAGATACTACTAGATGTGGACTATATTTTGAAAAGCACTTTCACAGCTTTGACTTTAGGCATTGAAAGAACAACTTTTCAGTTGAATGTTGCCTGAAAAAGCATATCCCACGTTGCTGAAGTCACTGACTATGCCTCCTTTCTGTGTCACCTTGTTGGACTTTACCCATTTTCTATCATGGGGTGCTGCAATCTAAAATATTGATGTTAAATATTTTCTACCTTTTCTGTAGCCTGCATTTTTATGTGCTTTAGCTTATTTGAATCTTATGACATCTCTATTTTTAAAAATTGAGCAATATCTCAAGATCACACAACGGTCAAAGCATGGCTCTGCAGTCCTAATTCGTACCTTTTCCACTACACACAGAAGTAAAACTCAGATAGCCCACAGAGCTTTACTGGGCAATCAGATTCAATGTTAAGACTTTAAAACACAGTAGTAAGGAATCAAAAAAAAAAAAAAAAAAAAAAAAAAAAAAACAGAACACAGAAGCCACTCAGAGATAAGAGCTCTGGCTCCTAGTGGTAGCTGAGATGAATAGGATGACATTTCACCAGGCGTAGAGTTTCTCTTACCAAACTCTAGTTTTTAAGCCTTTTAACCCCTGACATGAAGATTTCCAATCAGCCCTTTAAAGCAATTCCCATTCTTTATGGAATATCCAGCTTTAGACAATTATAAAATGCCCTCTTCCTCTCTAAATGAATTTCCTCTCAGAGGATGATTGGGGACCTCTAACACCTAACTGCTTTACTAATAAAAGATCAATGAAACATGCTTGTAGCCTTAGATTTTAGTATTTACACAAAGCCAGTTTTTACTCTTCAAGTAAATAAAAAATATCGGTGTTATCTACCCATAGTAGGCTAATAGATATCTATGAAACTTATGGTATTCGAGCTGGCACTCCAACTCTGAAACGAGGCACTTAAAACTGAAGTGTGCACATAGCCTATGTCAGGCCACTGAAAGTCGCATAGTGAAACCTGGTTACAGCTTGAAATATGTGGTCTGAATCCCTGGCATCATTCATTTTAAGGAAAAAGAATGACAAGCAAATGGACCTAACCAAAATAAATTGCTGTGTGCATGCACTGGAGCTCACGTTTTTTTTCTTTTTCTTTTTTTTTTTTTTTAAAAAAGGAAAACAAAGTATTCTCACCATGTGAAAGCAAACCCAAGTCTGAATGGAAGCATGTCAGTCTTTACTTCTGTAAGAGCAATTGTGATTTGAAATACAGTCAAGATTTTTTCATTGAACATACTAAACAGAACAGTGAACTTTGGTAATGGAAGTAGCTGTCTTATTTACATGACTGATTTTTGCATTTGAAGAGATGGATTTGTGTTCTTCTTTTCTAAATATCAGAAATAAAACTAAGAAGTGTACATTGCCTCAGTAGATATTCAGTATGACTTGGGTCACACAAGGTCATACTTCCAAATACTTCAGATCTTTGGAGAATTCACTGTGCTTCATGCATCATTGGTTTTCCTGGTTTGACTAGATTTTTAGGTCAGGAATCCTGACACTATTAGCTTGATCTGATATTTGGTGCTACAGGCATAATTTTTAACTCACACACATAGCAATTCCTAAGGATGTGTCCATATAACACACAAAGGGCTGATAGAGGGGTTCAAATATATCCATCAAAAGTTGCCTTTTTAATTCATTAGGTAAATATCTTAAGGGACTTCCTTGGAAATTAACTTGACTAGCTTTTTCTATTTTTTGTTGTTGTTGTTGTTTTTGGTTTTGTGGAAATATAGCCTTAGTTTTTACAAAGACTTGCTTCAAATCCTAGAAAATGGAATTGTCAACTGGAAGAGAGGGCTTTACACTGTCATTGGTCTGTTTCTGAAGTGCTGAGGAGTTCACTTTGGTGAGATGGTATAAATAACTGGATTTTAAGTTTTAATATCTAAACTCTAGAGTTCTAAAAAAATGCACCAGGAGTTTTGTAACATTTCAATTTATATTTCAAAAAGATATATTTGAACTTTGTGTAAATGGTAACAAGAACATTGCATTTGCAATTTCTGTTTTGTTCTTGTGAAAAATTCATTTTCTCTGTCTATCACTTATTCCTCTCCAACCTTCTTTCCTTCCTTGGAAGGACAATATTCAGATCTTTAAATTCTAAATTGGAAACAAATTCTTCAATGCCTTCTTGGGCCTTGAAGAATTTTCTCTCAGCATTCTTGATGGTGCTAGCCCTCTAATCTTGATGGAAATGCTATAGCGACTGTTGAAGGCTGGCACATGAGGGTGGTGCTTAAACTGGCGATCAGTATGGCTTCTTTCCACATCATGAATATATGATCCCATGACTCCTCATTTCCCATTAATTGGCCCACCCCTTCAGCAAAAGCATAGAAGGCAACACATAACCCTAAAGTGAGCAGGACATGGATGCATATATATACATTGGATTAGGGGAAAATACGTAGGTAGCAGGCATTATTTAGTTCTCACCCCCACTATTGTTGTGCTTACCTCTGGCCTGACTTGTAGTCTCCCACAATTAAAGGAGAGAAATATTTTGTTATTTTCATAGTCCATGCAGAGGAAAATACATTTATGTACCTTTAAGTTTAGACCAGTGAGCTGGGATTGTAGAAGCAGGTATTGGAGAAGTTTGCTTGAACAGAAGTGATCCTACCCACAATGGAGAAGAGTAGGTGGAGGTTGTTTGAAAAAGGTAAGAGCTTGAATGGCATAGGGTTTTGTGAGTGATAGACTCTGCACCCCTTATCCAAGGCCAGAACTCTGATGGGCACGTCCAAGCAGCTAAAGCTGTCAGTAAAACAAAATTTTTCCTTAGAGCAAAACCAGACTGGTAATTATGTGACTTTTTACGTGAACTCATGCTGTCATCTCTGGCTAGTTCTCCCTCAAATCTCCCCTATACCTATACCACCCTTCAAAATCTGACTCAAGCCTCAAATTTTCTCTGAGCATTTCTGATGGTGCTGGACCTCTAATCTTGATAGAAATGCTATAGTGAGTGTGGAAGGCTGGGGCGTGAGGGTGGTACATAAACTGGTGATCAGTATAGCTTCTTTCCACATCATGAATATACAATCTCATGACTTCTCATTTCTCATTCACTGGTCCATCCATTCAACAAAAGCATTAAGCATTTTATGTGTATTAAGTTGCATGCTACATGCTAGGAACATAAAAACTCTGAAGTCTCAAGGAACTCACAAGAGATGTGTTTAATTCTATCTGGAATTTCTTTTAAAGGTGGGAGGCTAATTACATAAAATAATTAACATTTGAAGCTCCAAAAAGGACCTGGGAAAACTCAGTTGGTTAATTCACTAGGGAAGCAAAGTACCATTTTAGACACAGACTTTTGTTTTTAGAAAACAAAAGCAAGGAGACAGGAGACAGGTTGGCACAATAGTGTCACATGCAAGTAGCAAGGATGGCTGGAGGGAAGGAAGCATTGTGAAGGGTCAGAGTGGAAGAAGTGTGAGAAATATGATTAGAGGGAGATATGGAGGACCAGAGAGTTCCCATTAATCAGTGTTGTACATCAGACTTTGTTCTGCAGGCAGGGAGGTGCCTGATGGTCTTGAAGTATTTTAATCATGAGAACATGAGCAGTAGGGCTGGTTGGTTTTATAAAATGTATTACTATTTTGTGTTACATTTGTGGAATCTGAAGTTCAGAATTATGGAAACTGGTCAACAGTAACACACTTCCTAAGTAGAAATGGCACTCTAACCCAACATTTAAGCTCTTGGTAATCCAGACTTCAAACTCAGTGCTTTCTCTCCTGTAAGACAAAACCTTTACAAAACTGCACCCTTGGCATCCTGCTTTCCATATCCACAAGTGCTCACAGATGTCTCTAAAAATTATAACAATCAAAAGGGAAACAAAATCCATATGCAGTTTTTTAAATGGCATTTAGTTTGGATGACATGGAGGCAATTATGTCTAATTTTTCACCTCCATCCGGCTCATCATATGTGCCGAGCCAGAAGCCTCTTACTTTGGCCCACCTTCATTTTATGTTTCTAAGCCCTTTCAGGGGACAGCATCTGTGCCTACAAGCCCCAGCCATGGCCTGTTCTGGAAGCTCCACAATACAACAGCAAAGCTCACACATGGGCTATAGGATCCAGGAGGAAGTCTGCGGTTGGATATTTTCCATTTGAGCCAATCCAACTGCTTTAGGTCAAACAATAAAAAAAAAAAATCCCCAAAAACAGGACAATAAAGAAGTAAATGATCTTATTAGCTTCCATAGAAGTCAGGAGGAAGTCTGTGATCAGAGATTTTCCTACCTAGTTGAGTGAATCCTGCTGCTTTAGTTAAAACAATAAAATATATAATCCTTCAAAGCAAGGCAGTAAGGAAACAAATGATCTTCTCATCTATTGACTATATTTGATGTTTTTAAAATTGTTTTTGGTTTACTTGTTTTTTCACATCATGTTGTAGTGATACAAAGGGCTGAGACATTTTCACTGGCGTGCAGCTCACCCAGTGCTATCCTTGACCCACCAGAAAGAAAGATATTTCTCATTTTCCCCTTTTCTCCATACTCCAGTCTATTTCCATGTCATTCTCAAAGTAATATACACTATGATGTCACCTTCCCTCTTGAAGTCAACAGTTCATACTATTACATTAGTTCCTTCTTGGCTAGTCTTATGTTTCCTACTTGTGACCTGGCTATTTAAAAGAAAAGAAGTGAATGAACTCAGTGTTCCCAGAGTTCATCTCCAGCCTTCAGATTATCCTACCTTTAACATCCAAGAACTATCATTGCAGGCCACTGTATGTCCAGTTACCACAGGATATAACTCCTACTAAATAACAGAGTTTTTGTGTGGTTACTTGTCTTTGGTGTCTCTACCTGGCCTCTCTTGTTGGCTCACTCTTGCCTTCCTACTCCACATTGCTGTGACTCTCCCCTGTCCCCTCACTCCAAGCTCCTCCCTTTAATCTACTCAGATCAGCAAACAACAGACTGAAAACTTAACCACATACTCCTTCTTTTATTTTACCCAAAACAGCAAACACAAGACTGAAATATTAGCAAAACTTTCTAAAGGTTTGAGGAAGGAATAAGGGAAATACAATGCAAGAAAACGAAACCAACTGGGTATCTGTGTATATATATATAGTTCCCAAGTCTATTGGCCATGGTTTTCCCTACCAAAGCCTTCCTCCTGGCCTTTTCCTTGCTTATCTTCCTGCTCAACACCACATAGTTTGATACTTTATGCATGTATGAGAGGTTGGGAGGAGGGAGTAATTTATCTTTGACAGATGGAAGTATGTTTGACCACCTCTTCCTCCACTCTGAATATAGGTCCTCAAACCTCTTTTAGTTCCAGTAAGGAGGTAAATCTCCCTTACCTCACTGTACTTTCTTCAGCCCACTCCAAGGCTATGCTACAGCTGAGTCCACTGACATGTCACCCTGCTACAATGATGACAGCTTTTTATAGAATTATGAAGTGCATATTAGTGTCTCATTTTCTACACCAACTTCATTCCAGAGAACCAGTGCAGAACCAAAAGATCCATCAGAATAAATTTTTCCAAATAAACTCACATATGAATAGAAAAACACACCTACAGGAAACCTTTCGATAACATCTTGCCCTTGTAACACTGCTTGGATTGTAACTTGTCTCCAGGAATATGTAATTCTGCATTAATATTCTTTGGAGTTTTGCCTTTTCAGCCTATTTCCCGGTCTAAGTCTGCAATGTATCCCCGGTATTCATAAAGTAAGATTATATTAAGTTGTTAGGTTTATAATAATTATACAATTATTTTGCAGACAATAATATTTAGTGTACTTCCGCCCAAGGATACTCTAACACTAATTATCTTTTTATTCAGAATATTCACAAAAAGATCTCCTTAATAATTTTAGTGGATTCTCCATAACTCATCTAGAAATATAAAATAATTCGACAAAGATCAGGACCTTGTTACTCATCATACTGTAACATGCCAAACACAAAGATAAATATGGCATTATCTCAGTTGTTTGTATAAGAAAAGTAGACATGCAGAACACAAATACCAATCAAGATAAAAACAAAGCTCAGCGGAAACTCTGCAGGAAGAGAACGTGAACTTCGGGAGTGAATAAGGCTTAACAATGGAGATGACATTTTGACTGGTTATTTTAAAATGAACAGGATTTGGACAGGAAAGGCTTAGGGAGAAAGGCCAGTAGTACAGGTAACAGGAGTAGATGGAGAGCCAACAGCTTTCATTGTCAACATTTAGCTTTTCACATGGCAGTAGCCAGCATTTGAGATTAACTGAGAAACAAATGTTGTGCTCACTCCAAATAAAAGATGTGTCCTGTGTCACAGGTTCTGGAATTGCCCCTCTAAAAATAATGAGATATTTTACAAAACATGTGCCTACCATGTCATGAAAAGCCAGACCAGCAGTCATCCCAGTGTTAGCTGATCCTTTCCAGCTCTGGCTAAAGTGCGTATCTGACGACCTCATTAGTTTTCTCAGGGGTGGAAAGTAGCATAGACAGATGTCCTGGACCATGTGACTGGGCGAAGATAAATAGCCAGGATGCAGCTGTGTAGACAGCTGTCCAAACCAATTAAAAAATAGATCTATCCATTCCCCTCAGTTCCTTGAAAGACTCTGGGATCATCACAATTTTTACACCAGTCCCAAATATGTTTCTGACATAATAATACAACTTAGCACCTCCCTGGCACTGCAATTTTTCAAATATAGGTTCAAATGTATAGTCTTTAAGGTAGAGAAGTAGGGATTTCTAGGTATGTTGATACACAAATGGATTGAAGTATTACCGCAATTAATTAACTAAGTCTCTAAACAACATTTCAGAATCTGTGATTCATGATTTCATGACTTCAGTTGAGGAGATGCAGCCACAGAGCCCGAGAAACAAATCATTCAACCTAGGCTATGTATTCTGTGCAATAGAGGAGATTAGACAGATTCAAATTTTGGGCATTATACACCTATCTGTGTCCTCACAATCCTAAATATTAACCAAGTTGACACAAAAACAAAACAGCCTATTTGCCCATTCTTCCATCAATGCGTATTCATCCTGTGGAATTCTAGTCAGCAATGAAAATAAACAATTATTGTTTCAACCAGACCTCAGGTGAGACCAATGAGGTATGAAGACTCTCATTATGCATTAAGTTGCAGTGAGATCAGTTTGCACTGCCTGCTGAGGCCCATCCCCTTATCTTGCTATTATATTCCAGGTGGGAACTCAAACTTTTACAAAAATGACCATAAGAACTATGTTTTCCTTGTCACTTGCAAATTTTGTATTACTATTTTCTCTTTGCTAAGTGTAATATTTCCCCTACATTCTTTTGTGTTCTGACATATAAAAATGTTGTTTTTTGAGAGAATGAGGTGTCCTATATCCAAATTATTTGGTGTTCCCTGTGTATATAATCAGTCACCTGAGAGTAACAATTTGGTGTCATCAGTTCTAAAACCAAATATTTTTGCCCATTCTGTAGATTGTCTGTTTGCTTTGTTGATAGTTTCTTCTGTGTGCAGGAGCTCTTTAGTTTAATTAGGTCCCATTTATAAATTCTTGTTTTTGTTGCAATTGCTTATGGAGACATTGTCATGAAATCTTTGCTAAGGGCTATGTGCAGAATGAGATGTCCTAGATTTTGTTCTAAGGGTTTTATAGTTTTACGCCTTACATTTAAGTTTTTAATTTATCTAGAGTTGGTTTTTCTATATGGTGAAAAGAAGGAGTCCAGTTTCAATTTTCTGCATATTACTAGCTAGTTATCCCAGCACCATTTATTGAATAGGGTGTCCTTTCACCATAGTTTATTTTTGTTGACTTTGTGAAACATCAAATGGTTATAGGTGTGTCTCATTCCTTCTGAGCTGTCTATTCTGTTTCATTGATCTGTGTGTCTCTTTTTGTACAAGTACTAGGCTGTTTCCATTACTGTAGCCTAGTCATATAGTTTGAAGTTGGGTAGTGTGATGTCTCTGGCATTGTTCTTTTCACTTAGGATTGCTTTAGTTATTCAGGCTCTTTTTTTTTTCTTTCTTTTTTTTTTTTTTTTTTGGTTCTACATGACTTTTAAAATAGTTTTCTAACTCTGTGAAAAATGACATTTGTAGTTTGACAGATACAGCATTGAATCTGTAAATTGCTTTGGGCAGTATGGCCATTTTAACAATATTGATTTTTCCCATCCATGAGCATAAAAATATTTGCAAACTATGAACCTGACAAAGCTCTAATATCCAGAATCTACAAGGAACCTAAACAAATCAACAAGCAAAAAACAACCCCATTTAAAGAATACGTGATGGACATAAATGTCTCAAAAGAAGACACACATGTAGCTAAGAAGCATTTGAAAAAAATTCTCAACATCAGTAATCAGTAGACAAATGCATAGCAAAACCAAATGAGATATCACCTCGTATCAGTCAGAATGGCTATTCTTAAAAAGTCAGAAAAAATACAGATATTGGCAAGATTGTAGAGAAAAAGGAATGCTTCTACATTGTTAGTGGGAATGTAAATTAGTTTAGCCACTGTGGAAAGTAGTTTAGCGATTTCTCAGATAATTTAAAGCAGAACTGTCATTCAACTCAGCAATTTCATTACTGGGTATATACCCAAAGGAATATAAATCATTCTATACTAAAGACACATGCACTCATATGTTCATCACGGCACTATTCACAATAACGAAGATGTGGAATCAACCTAGATGCCCATCAATGGTGGAATGAATGAAGAAAATGTGAAACATACACACCATGAAATACTACACAATCATGAAAAAGAATAAAATTATGTCTAGAGCAGCAACATGGATGCAGCTGGAGGCCATTAACCTAGGCAAGTTAACTCAGGAACAGAAAACCACATACCACATGTTCTCACTTATAAGTGGGAGGTAAACATTGAATATACATGGATAAAAAGAGGGGAACAATAGGCACTGGGGTCTACTTGAGGGTAGGGGGTAGGAGGAGGGTAAGGATTGAAAAACTACCCATTGGATACTATGCTCACTACTTGGGTGAGGAAATCATTTGTGTATCAAACTCTAGTGACACACAATTTACCCACGTAACAAACCTGCACATGTAACTTTGGAACCTGAAATAAAAGTTGAAAAACAAAAAATAATCTAAATGAATGAAATAAAAAAGAAAAAGAAAAAGAAATCTAACATAGGCTATATTTTCAAGATTCTCATCCGCACATATTACAAATAAAAGAAACAAATAAACTGACCTTTTAAAACAACAACAACATCCTGATTTTGAAGCAGACATTCTTATAAATGGCAATTTGCTAAGGCAAAGCAACAAAGTAATCTGGCCTTAGAAATAAAATAGTAATAAACTTTAATAACTTTTAATAAACTTAGCAAAGATAGAGCAGTAATCATAGAGTGTAGGCATAACAAATAAAGAAGCCATCATATTTTTATTGTAAGTATTATGAAGTGGTTGAATACCATTGCTCTAAACTAAAAAAATCTGGACTTCATTTCCAGATTCACCATTAACTAGACTGTGACCATAGTGAAGCTATCTTATTTCTTCAGGGATATAGACCATATACCTACAATCCTTTCCTATTCAACAATTCTATTCATTTATAAATACTCATACAAAGCTACAGTATTTTGATTTAACTTAAAGAAGTTGATATGGTTTAGCTGTGTCCTCACCCAAATCTCGTCTTGAATTGTAGTTCCCATAATAACCATGTGTCATGGGAAGGACCCAGTGGGAGGTAATGGAATCATGGGGATAATTTCTCCATGCTGTTCTCATGATAGTGAGGTCTCAGGAGAACTGATGGTTTTATAAGCTTCTGGCATCTCCCCTGCTTGCACTTCTCCCTCCTGCCGCCATGTGAAGGAAGACATGTTTGCTTCTCCTTCTGCCATGATTGTACGTTTCCTGATGTCTCTCCAGCCCTGCCTCTGTGAGTCAATTAAACCTCTTTTCTTTACAAATTATCCAGTTTCGAGTATTTCTTCATAGCAGCATAAGAATGGACTAATACAGAAGTATTTCATAAGATTCATATAACTTAATTAATGGTGATAATTCCTGTGCTAATACTACCCTACACTAACATTACCTTTCAAAATGTCTTTTCAACCATGGCCTTCCCTGACCCTAACCATAACCCTGGACAGTAGGTATAATGGGGAATTTTCAGATAATGTAATTGAAACTCAAAGTGGGAAAATGATTTATCAAAGGTCCCACAGCAATGTTTAAACACAGCAGAAATTTTACATAAGTCCTAGGTTGGGTTTCTGTTCACAATGGTGCTCATTTGAAATACAAAGATGTGGAGTGACATTCAGCTTGGTGTTATGAAGTGGTTGTCAGTAGCTAAAAAGACGTAAAAATATAATGTAAAAATGTTTGCACTTGAAGGACTTACAATTTTTTAGAGTCCTGGGAATGGGAAAGCAGTGATCAATAAGAAATCATAGGAGTAGCATGTGGCAGTTTAGGTGCCATCAGTTGATATACCATGTATGGAAAAATGAAGATAGGTCACTGGCTCTGGATGATTAAAAATACATGGCCAGTGTGGTGGCTCACGCTTGTAATCCTAGTACTTTGCGAGGCGGAGGCAGGCAGATCACGGTGTCAGGAGATAGAGGCCATACTGGCCAACATGGTAAAACCCTGTCTCTCCTAAAAATACAAAAATTAGCTGGGTGTGGTGGTACGCGCCTGTAATCCCAGCTACTTGGGAGGCTGAAGCAGGAGAATTGGTTGAACTTGGGAGGTGGATATTGCAGTGAGCTGAGATCGTGCCGCTGCACTCCAGCCTGGTGACAGAGCAAGACTCCATCTAAAAAAAGAAAATCATGTGGATGCACTTTGCTAAGAATTAGATTGTAAGTCATGATGCACTGCACTTTGAGAATGAATTAGACTGCAGCATGGAAAAAATAATAATAATTTACAGTAGTAACAGTAGTATGTGTCCAGGAGGCAGAGTGAATGACTGTTTAAATGGAAATTCTAGATCTTAAGATTATTCTAACTCCTGGATACACAGACAAGGAGCAGCATGCCAGGTGCTAAAGATGGCCCTGTGACTTGGTGGACTCCATTGTGACTGCAAAGGAGGTAGCTCCTGTTGCCAAATAGAGACATTATGTGGTTCCTTGAATAAACCTCTTCAGATGGCCTGAGCTCATGCCTTCAGGGTATTCCCAGGGATCCACATATGTATATGTAGACTCAATATTATACAACCTCAGTGGTAGCAACAAATAGCGTCTGTGAGATAAACAGGAGGCCAAACATACATTCTCATAATCCATTCTGAATTATCCACTCCTCTACTTCCAGATCTGAATACACTTTCTCACATTTCACCTCTTTCCAAAAGAGGCACCATCCATTTTCTTTCTCAGTATTTTCTGCTATAACATGAAGTAATTTCAATGGAAGTCTGTGATAGACTGAAGAATGGCCCACAAGGATATTTCTCCAGAGATACCATAATCCCTGAAACCTGACAATGTTACTTTACACAGTGAAAGTGACTTTGCCAATGTGAAAGATCTTGAGATGGGGAGATTATCCTGGATTATCAAGATGGGCCATAAATACAACCACAAGTGTCCTTATGAGGCACAGGGAGATTTGACACAGAAGAAAGCTGTATAACTACTGAGGCAAGATGCTGTGCTGTTGGCTTTGAAGATTAAGAAAGGTGTCATGAGCCAAGTGATGCAAGGAATGCCTGCTGCTCTAGAAGTTGGAAAAGGCAAGAAAACCAGTTCCATCCGAGAGCCTCCAGAGAAAGCCCAGCTCTGCTGGCATATTGATTTTGGCCCAGTGTAACTGATTTCAGAACTCAGAACTGTAAAGAATATCTGTGTGCTATTTTAAATCACCATGTTCTTGGTAATTTTTTAAAGTAGCAATAGGGAATTAACAGGTGCAAAGTCTGAATAATTAGAAAAGTTCATCTGTTAGGGAGCCACATATATATATACACACACACACACATATATACACACACCCCCATATAAACATATATGCATATATACATATATGTATATGCATATTTAACATACCTCAATATTTAACACATGTTTTGGATTTTTTACTTTCTGCAGGTCACTCTCATCACTCTTAACCTTCATTAGACTCAGTTAATCTTTTATTCATGCTAGTCACCAAATTTGTGATGATCAATCCGTTCTAGATTTGTACATCCTAAATATTTTTCAAGAACTACTTCCTGAGGGTCTCAATCCAATAATAACACTGCAAGTCTTGGGTCTTCCAACCTTGAGGGCAGAAACTGTGCTTCAATTTTGATTTGTTCCCCCTGGAAGGTGCACTGTAGACTGTAGTACATGGAAGTCTTTAATAAATACTTGTTGAATCACTCAACAACTCATTGATTGATTAATCATTCTGAAAAACCATTGAACCAAACTACCATGACATGGCTAAAATAAATGAGTTGATTTTTCATTTGCAGTAAAAAGTAAGACCCTCTTTAACCAGCTTGAGAGCAGACAAAAGAAAGTAATTACTGCAAGAAAAAACAAAAGAAAGAGAGAGAGAGAAAGAAAGAAAAGAAAGAAAGAAAGAAAGAAAGAAAGAAAGAAAGAAAGAAAGAAAGAAAGAAAGAAAACAAAGACCTACAAATCCACACAAAATCCTTTGAATTCCATAATGTAAAATAAAAACCTTTTGGGGGGAATGGGCCTGAGTGGGTAATTTTGAAAAGCTACTGATGTCAAAGACTAAAGGCTAAACTCAGAGTGAGATAACAGTGGCCATTGGTGATAGAGAGCCATTCAGTAATAGCTCTTCTAGAAAACTCAGTTATGTTTGGAGAGTAGTACATTGAGTGTCAACAGCAATCTAAGTCAACACCAGCTTAGAAAAAAAAAAAAAAAAAAAAAAAAACATGAAGAATATAACAATAATCTCATTTTTAAAGGACCAATTCTCTTAGAATTAGGAGAAATTACTATGACACAATGTGACAAAAACCAACTTACACAGTGAACAAAATGAGTCATATTTCTACTTGGTGTGAATCTGTTATATAGTTATATGATCATTGTCAGCAGACTAAAATCCAATTTTTAGTTTGATTTCAAGCATATAGTTTTCCATTGTTTGTTCAGCTTAGTACCTTGAACAAGCCCTACTTTGGGAAACTTTTTCTAACACATAAATTACTTATAATTTTACACAATTATGTAGAACTGTTAAGAAACTAATTCAATATTTTGTAAGCTATTTAGCCTAAAGGAAATTTGCCAGACTTGATGATTTTTGTTGTTGTTGTTTGTTTGTTTGAGACGGAGTCTGCTCTGTCGCCCAGGCTGGAGTGCAATGGCGTGATCTCAGCTCACTGCAAGTTCAGTCTCCCGGGTTCAGGCCGTTCTCCTGCCTCAGAGCAGCTGGGACTACAGGTCCCGCCACTGAGCCCAGCTAATTTTTTGTATTTTTAGTAGAGACCAGGTTTCACCGTGTTAGCCAGGATGATCTCGATCTCCTGACCTCGTGATCCGCCCACTTCAGCCTCCCAAAGTGCTGGGATTACAGGCGTGAGCCACCGCGCCTGGCCTGGCCTTGATGATTTAAGAACTCTTCTCACTGAGGAAAATGTGAAACATAAAATTTATGTTTCAATTGAGTAGAATTTATTTTGAAAAGGAACCACGTTTTGACAGATGAGAACAAACAATTATTAGGCATTTTCATGTGAGGTCATCTTTTTCAAGCAAGCTTGGCCTTGCTGCTTTAACAGTCTTCTTCCTGGGCCGGACATGGTGACTCACGCCTATAATCCCAGCACTTTAGGAGGCCAAGACAGGTGGATCACGAGGTCAAGAAATCAAGACCATCCTTCCAATGTGGTGAAACCCCATCTCTACTAAAAATACAAAAATTAGCTGGGTGTGGTGGAGCACACCTGTAATCCCAGCTACTCTGGAGGCTGAGGCAAGAGAATTGCTTGAACCCTGGAGGCGGAGGTTGTAGTGAGCCAAGGTCACGCCACTGCACTCCAGCCTGGCAACAGAGTGAGACAAAAGAAAAATATTCTTCCTGGCTTGTTGAGTAATAATCCAAGCCTGGAAAACAAAAGAAAAAGAAAGCTCAAAAATTCATGAGATTTTTGCAAAATCAACCACTGACTCCTCTCACATGACTTTGTTGCTGCTTTCATTGTATTGACTTCTAATTTGTTTCTCTCTGACGTTCTCTGGTGCTTTGAGTTTGTAGTTTTAGTTGACCGACAACTCAAGCTCACAATTCCCCTCCTTGTTTTGTCTCTACTTCTCCGTTTTGTCAAAGTATGTTTACTCCTAGCTCATATAATAGCTTCTTTTGACAATACATTTCGACTCTTAACTATAAGCATTTTGGCAGGATCAAAATTTATAAACTATAAATCAGATTGTAAAAGTATACTTTCTAATTAAGCTATTTGTCTAAACACATCCATCTCTTTCATCTCCACTCTCATCTTAATTCAAGTTATCTCCATTTTACAATTTATAATGTGCTCTTATTTGGAAAATTCTTTGACCTTTCAGGATTTCCCTCATCCTCTTAAGACGTTTCCATTCTTCTCTCTCTTCTAAGAATAGGGCCATCTTTTAACAAGGAAAAACTTCTACAGCTCAGAGGTTAGAGGGAGACTCAAATCGTTGACTCTCGAGGGAATCACACTAAAGGGATCCTGGACTCTCCTTCAGCCTCTTGTGTGCATTTGGTGCCATCTGAGCCACCCCATCCATATTACCCTTAACTAGTATCACTGAGCTATGGCTGGCTCCACCTGGTCTTTGAGCATGACATTATATAGGCTGTTGCTAAAGTCAATGACCAGTCTTTCATTTCCAATTTAATAATTGCTTCAACTTTAGTTAGCTATAGATAGGCTTGTGTATACCAAGTTACTAAATAGGGACCTTTTTAGAAGTATAAAATCTCCCCTGGTTATACCTGAGAAGCTAAGAATCAGGCATGATGTCCTTGATTCTTCCCAAACTCTCAGCATTTTTTTCTTAGACAGGGTCTCACTTTGTCACCTAGGCCAGAGTGCAGTGGCATGAACACAGCTCACTGCAGCCTCAACCTTCCTGGTTGCAAGCGACCCTTCTTCCTCAATAGCTGGGACTACAGGGGTGTGCCACCATGCACTATGCCCAGCTAATTTTTGTACTTTTTGTAGAGACAGTCTTGCTATATTGCCCAGGTTGGTCTTGAACTCCAGACCTCAAGTGATCCGCCCACCTTGGCTTCCCAAAGTACTGAGATTACAGGCGCGAACCACCACACATGGCCTGTCTCTGGCCTCTTGTCCATCACTTCCTCTCTCTCCTGGCATCTCTTCCCACAACAGGAAAGATTGCCCTTCCCCTGTGTGAAATGACCTCCGCTTATTTATGATTAATTCTTTTGTCCTTCCTATGCATTGGCTACGGTATGGTAAAACCTCCAGTAGTTACTCTTGATCTGTAAAAGCTCAGTATTGAATTCCCAGGAAATAAAAGCCTGCATCCAAAACAATTGTTTTATTAGAAAATCTAAGCTGTCTTGTTGGAAATTTATATCTGAGCAATGGCATAATTTACCTAGTGATATCTATTCTCCTTTTCCCTGCAGCACTAAGTCTAGTGGAAAGGCTGCAAAGGGAAAGTGATAATTCAGTGATATGGTTTAAAATGCTTTCTAACTAGATAAGTTCACCTTGATTTTTAACCATCTCATAAATTTCTATTTTTGTATGTAAAAAAAAAAATGCATTGTGGTACCTTTTTTATTCTTAATAATTTTCATCAGACTTCTAAGAAGAATGGTCACTGCAGGTTTCTTTGTTTTCTGAGTGTCTAGCATAAAAAAGAGGTTGGAGTGAAATCTAAAGATTATATGTTATAAGAGGAAGGAGGAACAAAAAAGAGGCAAGGCTACTGGCTTGGAAATGGGGGCAACTGGCAAGAAGAGCTAGGCAAATGGCGATTCATCAGGCACTATGTTGCAGGGCACGGCAAGCAAAGTGCTCTTCCATTTCTCCTACCAACTGCTCAATAAAATCCATGTATTTCACTTATGCATCTGATGCGAGTAAATTCTACCAGTGCAATGTGAAGACTTGCTGAGTCTATCAATTGTTGAGTGTCCTTGGTTGTTCAACCAGGACACAGATAACATCTATTACAAATATTTTCTGTCTTGAAAAATCTATGAATATTATTATACTTCTAGCATGTATTAAACGCATACCAGGTCTGGGGATCTATTAGGCAATTAAAAATGCTGAGTGAGATAAATTGATTAGATTAGTTTCTGAGATTGCTTGTTAAACTATGAATATTTTCTTGAAATAAAATATTACAAAGCTCAGTCATACAAGAGGAGCTGTCAGGGTGTGGAACTGTAGTATCTTTATGCTATTCCATTATTCAGAGCAGAAAAGGATGAGAATGAAAGGAAAATTTTATTCTTAAAACTACAATGCTTTCACTTCTATTGCAGAAATTGAGAAAAATTAGCTATAGCAGATACCACATACAAAGTAAGAAATTCCAGGCCTAGGCCTGACTCACCTCCTCTCCTAACCTCTTCAGAAGCTACTTCTTCTAAATCCCTATGGCCAATGCCAGACTCTCTCTGAATTTCTAGCAAATTCTTTGCATAAAAGACAGAGTATTAAATATTTCTTTTTGGTTGAGCACATCACTGAACAAGTCTTTAACCACCTAAGTGCACAATTTTCCAATTACCTTTTCAAAAGTGATGTGCAGACATAATCCAACTAGAAGGTGAAACCTTAGCTCTTTCATTGACATAAAATTGATCGCTTCCTTTGTTCCCAGTGAAATTTTTCTTTTTTAAAAAAGGCAAATCAATTTAAGTGCTGAATTGCCAGACTAGAGACAAGCATGCATAGAGACATTTATTTGCTAAAATATGATACAAAGTAGATATAAAGAAAAACCAAATTTTCCTGTGGAAGACACTAAAGTGTTTGCAGCAAATTGGTACCTACACTCAGGTGTTCCTAGTTCCCAGTGCTGGGTCAAATCACATTACCTAGAAAGTAGAAATGTAGACCCTGATACACAAGGTTGAGCCCCTTTCAGGACACATCAATAATTTGTTCTTGATTTCTGCTTCATTCTAAGCTCCTAGCATGGATTGATCAAAGTTACAAAGTCAAGACCGACCTATTACACCTCATATTGACAATATTCCAGTAAATATTGCCAATAGTGAAGCAAAGAATTCAATCTCTGGATAGCTGAACAAATTCTCATGTCAGCACAGGAACAGGGCAGTCATGGAGAACACAGTTCAAAAACAATTCAAAGTCTTTTGTTTAGGTTCTGTTTATATGAAAAATTACTTGAAATACATGCTTGAAATAAGTCACATGCTCATCTCCTCCTTTTTTACATACACACCAAAATCTAACTATTTGAAAAATATAATGGATGAAATCAAATAAGATGAACTTTATTAGAAATAAATGCAAAGTTGTATCCTTAAGTTAAAGGACAAACCAGCAAAGGGTACAAATTAGAGACTATTACGTTGGTGCAAACATAATTGCAGTTTTTGCAATAGTTCACGTGAAGCTGATATGAAGAAGACAGGAGTTTCAATTCAAAGGATGCTTTATGGAATTCAGTGACTGTTTAAAAGTGTAAAGTTGGTTAAAGCAGTTTGCTAGAGTTACAGTACTCAGAAGAGCATTTCTAGAAGCATTCTGTACTGTCATTCAAGCTGCAACCAAGATGGTGTGTTCACATCTGGTTGCTCTATTAAAAAGGATACCTACCTTCCAGAAAATTAATATGGAGATGAGGGTGACAAAAACATGTATTCTAGAGAAGAGAAGACTTAATGCTACTATAGAGTTGTCTTCAAATAATAGTAATAGTAAAAACAGATAACATTTATTGAATGCTAACTCTGTTCCAGGCACTGCACTAAACACTATTTATACATATGATCTTATTTAGTAATAGCATTAACAACCTTCTTATTCTACTGATAGTAGCAGTCACGAAGCTAGAACTTGATACTAATATTAATCCGCAATTTTCAAAAGAGAAAATTGAAGAAAAGAGACATAAGTAACTTTCCTAGGGTATGAAGGACCACCATGACACCATGAGAAAGAGAGATTAAAGTTGTTCTACTTAGCTCAAAAGAATAAAACAAAGGCTAAGTTTAGAAACTACAGGGAAGCAGAATGTAGGTATATTAAAGGAAAATGGCTTTAAGATTTGGATCTGTCTAAAGCATGGTGTGCTGTCTCTGTGAGGTTGTTCAAGAGCAGTTGAATGGCCGGTAAATGGGGATGTGATGGAGAGAATGTCTGAGTCTGTTATAGATTTAACAGTTCTCTCATCTCTGCCCACATGGTAGTTTTCTGAGTCTAAAAGAATCACCAGCATTTTGATGTAATATGAATCAATCTATTGCACAAAATGTGGGTTTTGGCTTCAATACAATAGATTTTCTGATACCTTTTTTTCTAAGTTTGGTAAAGAGAGAGGAAGAGATGTGAATATTATAGGTACTGGGTTATGCTGCAAAAGACCTGGCATCCAATGACCAAGTAGGACACAAACCATAACCTCTTTCTAATGATCTTTAATCCTAGCCTACCATGAGAACACAATCCTTCTTGAAGAGCATTTTGCACTCATAATTCTTGCTGTAAGATATACTGCCCTGCCTCAGTAAAATAGAATGACACACATTTCTAGCACTGCGTTAGCTTGAAAAGGTAGTTAACAGGTTCCAGACCTGGGGCCAATTTGTTTCCAGAGTACGATAAAAGCTTTCAAGGGGGGAACACACCACACACACACACACACTCACACACATGTGCACACACACATATACAGACACACACACACATTGTCTGCATTTAAACAGTTGCCATTTCTCTCAGAATTTTAGCTGTCCCAGTCCTCTTATGAAATGTGATTCATTTTATTAACAATATTTTTAGCACCACAGCCTCTAGCTGCCACAGGTCAATATATTTTAATAAGGTGTTTCAATTTTATATAAGGTAAGTGCTTCCAAGCAAAGCTAGACTTTTTCTTTTTGGTCAACTATCTATAAGAAGTTAAATAAAAGACTCTATATTCTGGCTGAAAGTGAAGGTAGGATAAGATTTTCAGGAAGCCCACCAAACTCTCAGTTTCAACTAAAGTAACTTCGTCAATGTACAAGGGGCCACCTTATGAAAGGAAAATTGCATGGGGCCTTCATGGCTAAACAGAATAGAAAAAAGGCCAACAGGTAGAGTTGCAGGTGAAAGAGCAAGTGAGGTAGCCGGCCAGGGAACGAGTGGATCAGTCCTCCCCTGGCATTTGTTCCGGATCTTCCAGGGCCTGATGCCCAGCAGACCACAGTGAGTGTGGGCCCATCCATGACCTAGTCTTCTTTTATATAAATTAAGTCAAGAATGTGACATTACAGGGGTATAATGTGACCACAGAGCAAGGAGAGTGATGAGAAAGTGAAATTCCCTCCCACCTGCAACCTCACTTCTCTTTCCTCTTTCAACTTCTCTCTTTCTCACACTTTAAAAATTCTGCCTTCTTTCTCCATTAGTTCCAGACCATAGAATATCAGGGTTACGGTCAATGGAGAAAAAGAAGAAATATTAGTTAATTCTCTCTTGTTTATGAAAAAAAAATTCTTGCTAAGAATTATACATAGCATTAGTTTAGGTAGTGAGATTGCAAAGATTAATAAAATTATTTGTTCTTGTGCATCAAAAGCTCAGAGTATATGTGAAATAAAGATGCAAATGGAAATTATAAAACAATCCAGTAAGTGTAATGTTAGTGATAATTGGGAATTACAGAAGAAATAAGGACACTTCAACTTGATTAGAGAAGCAGCTCAGGGAAGGACACTTAAAGCTCTTCATAAGGATTGAATCTTAGTTTTAAAAACATATGTTTATTATTTTCACTTTTAATAGGTTGTGAGTATATGGAAGACAAATTCAAAGGGTACAAATCAGAAGGGCTTAAAACTTAATCTTCATTCTACTTTTGACTTACAGCTTCCCAGTTTCCTTTCCCGGAGTTAACTAGATTTTTGTATGTCCTTCCAGATATATTCCATGCATTAAAAAAATAAAATAAAATCCACAATGAGATATCATCTCACATCAGTCAGAATGGCTATTTTTAAAAGTACAAAAAAAAAAAAAAAGTTGTTGAGGTTGTGGAGAAAATGGAACACATTATACACACTGTTAGTGGAAATTGAAATCAGTTCAGTCACTGTGAAAAGCAGTTTGGAGAGTTCTCAAATAACTTAAAACAGAATACCATTCTACCTAGCCATCCCTTTACTGGCTATGTACTCAAAGGAAAATCAATCGTTCTATCAAAATGTCTCATGCACTAGTATGTTCATTACAGCACTATTTGCAATGGAAAAAACATGAAGTCAACCTAGGTGCATCAACAGTGCACTTGCTAAAGCAAATGTGGTACATATACGTCATGGGTACTACACAGCTACAAAAAGAAGGAACTCATTTCAATTGCCACAACAATGGATGCAGCCAGGGGATATTATCTAAGCAAGTTAACATAGAAACAACAACAACAACAAATATTGCATCTTCTCACTTATAAATGGGAGCTAAATATTGGGTACATACAGACACAAAGATGAGAACAATAGACACTGAGCACTACCAGAAGGGGAAAGAGGGAGGGGGCAAGGGTTGAAAAACTACTGGGTACTATGCACACTACCAGGGTGATGAGATTATTCATATACCAAACCTCAGCAACACACAATTTACTCATGTAACAAAACTGCACCTGTACTCTCTGAACCAAATATAAAACTCAGAAAAAAAATAGAAATAAAAATAAATGTTCATTGTTTATCTAGCTTATATAGATAGCTATAGATAGATTAGATAGATAACTTTTTCTCCCCAAGTGGAAGCATACTTGAGACCGTCATTATCCAGAATAAATATGTGAGTGGCACATGTAATTTTAAGTTGTCTAGAAGCCACAGAAAAGAGTAAAAAGAAACAGGTTAAATCAATTTTAATAATGTACTTTGATAATTTAACTCAGTTATTATAAAGTGCTCACACTACCTGTAAAGTAGTATAGTGTTTTCTGAAAGGGGGCTCCAGATAGCTATAAATGCATACGGCCAACTCTAGGGAAACCACTAACGAAAGTGGGGGAAATAAGTATATCCGATATGCTAAAAAAGGAGAGAAAATAGAATCATATAAAATGTTCAATTAAAACCACATACATAAGGCAGAAAAAGAGAAGAAGACAAAAACGGGAACAAAGAACAAAGATAACAAAGATAAAATACATAAAATACGTATATAAATAATCACTTTGAACATTAATGGTCTGAATACATCAGTTAAAAGTCAGAAGTTATCATCATGAACTAAAGAAACAAGATTCAACTACATATTGTCTAGAAGAAACACACATTAAATATAAAGACACATGTAGATCAAATGTAAATGAATGGAGAAAGATATCCTATGTCAACAGTAATCAAAAGAACGTGGGAGCAGCTATATTAATTTCAGACAGAGCAGACTGCAAAGAATGGTATTACATAATAAGAAAGGAATCGATTCTCCAAGAAAACATAACAATCTTTAACATGTATGTACTTAATAAGTAGGTGTCAAAATATGTGAAGCAAAAACTGATGGAACTGAAAGAAGAAATAGAATGAATCTACTATTATAGTTGGAGACATCGACATCCTTCTATCAGGAATGAACACAAGCATCAGGCAGAAAATCTGTAAAGACACAGTTGAATTTAACAACACCATCAATCAACTGGGATAAAACTGAGATCTGTATACTATTTCATATAGTGACAGCTGAATTCAAATTCCTCTCAAGTTCACATGGAACACTGGCAAAGCTAGATCACATTCTGGGTCATAAGCACACCTTAATAAACTTAAAAGAATATCGTGTCTACTCGCAGACCACTATGGAATTAAAGTAGAAATTAATAACAGCAAAATAACTGGAAATTTCCCCAAATACGTGGAAATTAAGCAACATATGTGTAAACAACACATGGGTCAAATAACTCTCAAGAGAACTTTAAATATTTTTGAACTTAGTAGAAAGGAAAACATAGCTTATCAAGATTTCTGGAATGCAGCAAAAGCAATGCTCAAAAGTAAATTTGAAAGAAATAGCTACTCCTTAAAAGGAACAGAATTGAATACCTATATTAGAAAAGAAGAAAGAGCTAAGATTAATAATCTACATTCTCATTTTAGAAAATAAGAGAAAAGCAAATTAAGAGTAAGCAGAAGAAAGTAAATAAAAATTAGAGCAGAAATTAATGAAATTGAAATCAGGAAATCAATACAGGAAAAACAATGAAATAAAAAGCTGGTTGTGTAAAATGACAGATAAAATCAATAAGCACCTAGTCAGGCTAATTAAGAAAAAAAAGGGAGAGAACACAAATTATTAATACCAGAAATAAAAGAGTGAACATTGCTACAGAGCCCATGCACATTAAAAGGATCATCAAGTATCTTAGTCCATTCAGATTGCAGTAACAAAATACTGTAAACTGGGTGACTTATAAACAACAGAAATTTGTTTCTCAAAGTTTTGGAGGCTGAGAAGTACAAGATGGAGGCATCAGGAGATTTGATGTCTAGTAAGGGTGGCCCAATTTCCTGATGTACTGCAATGGGTGAAGGAGCTCCCTTAGATCTTTTTTTATGATAGCAATAATCCCATTAATCAGAGTTCTGTCATCATAACCTAATCACTTCACAAAGCCTTCACCTTCTAATAGCACTGCCTAGCACATTTGGATCTTAACATATGAATTTGGAGGAGACGCAAACATTCAGGACTTAGTATTGAGAAACACTATGAGCAAATCTATGTTCACAAATTTAAAAATCTAGATGAAATGGATCAATCCCTTAAAAGTCACAATCTGCTAAAACTTACACAGGAGTCAAAAACTATCTGAATATGTCTATATCTACTAAAGAAAACACGAGGCCCAGATGGATTCACTTGTAAATTCTACCAAACACTTAAGGAAGAAATTATACTAATTCTCTGCCATCTCTTTCAGAAGATAGAAGGAGACGAAATACTTTTTTAACTCCTTCCATGAGGCCAGTATCACCCAAATATCAAAACCAGACAAAGACATTACAATTACAGAGAACTACAGACCAGTATCTCTAATAAACAATAGATACAGAAAATGCTCAACAAAATAATAGCAAATAAAATTCAACAATGTATAGAATGAAACCCAAACAAGTGGCATTTATCCCAGATAAATCCATCACAACAGGCTAAATAAGAAAAATTGCATAATAATGCTAATAGATTAAGAAAAGCAATTGGGTTTTGCTTTTTTTTTTCCTTTCCAAATTGGCAGATTAGAGACTCTTAGCGTGCCTCAGTCATTTGGAAGTAACAAGTGGCTATACTCTGTGAGCTTTAATTCAAGAAGGAAAATGGGAATGTACTGCAATCAAGAAGGATACCTCATGATCCCAGGGACGAGAATGCTGGCAAACAGCCGCTGTAATGCTGTCTTGCTGATAAAACCGAGTGAAGCTCCAGTACGTGAGAGAAGCACAGAGCCCCGCTCTGTGATTTGCCTTTCCACTGGGAACCTGAGCAACCGGGGCCGAGGGAGAGAACTTTGTTTCTCCCAAGGTCTGGAGCTAACTTGAAGGGAGGCTTAGAAATGCTCTGAGGGAAAGACACTGGAAAAGCTGCTGACGTTTTTGCAGACCCAGTACCAAAAGCAGGACATTATTTTTAATCCGGGCATATACAAAGTTAGCCTTCCTTTGGCAACCTTTCAGCAGGGCCATTCAAGCATTTTAGTATCAGGCAAGAGATTGGAGCACCTGCTCTGGAGCGAAGATAAGGGTCTCCACAGCCAGAACTCTGGAAAGCACTTCAGCAGTAGTTGCTGTAATTGTGCGCTCCCTAGGAGGAGAGTTGCTACAGCTACAGTTTCTCTTGAACAGTGAGACCTGCAGCCAGGGCCACCTGGGCAACCTGTAATCCGTCTGTGCGTCCTATTGCTGTTTGCCCCAGCCTGCTCCCCTGAGGTTGCAGTGCAGCAGGACCCTCTCTGCTCCACCTCGGGCCACAGGTCCAGGTGTTTAGAGCACCTACTTGCCTGGACCAACGGCCTGAGCTGCCCCCCCGCTTCACGGACATAGATCACAGTGCTGTGGGGGCCTCTCTTCTGCATGCCGAGGCAAATCTCCAGGCATCTGGAGCACCTTCTCACCTGGATTAGGAGTTTAGGCCATCTCCCATCCCTGTGCAGAAAACTTGTGGTTGAGAGGGTTTCCTGGCTCCACACCTAGGCACACTCAGGATGTTCGGTGCCCACGCACTGGATTTTCTCTTGGCGCTGGTGCTTGTGCCTGCCATTGGTGGACCTGTAGGCAGAACTGTCAGGTCTGGCTCCATCTATCTTGGTCCCCATCTCCTCCCAGGACTGAGCAGGGAGCTCAAATCACTATGCACTCTAAGAGCAGCTCACTGGCCAGGAGCGGTGGCTCACGCCTGTAATCCCAGCTCTTTGGGAGGCGGAGGCGGGCAGATCACGAGGTCAGGAGTCTGAGACCAGCCTAGCCAATGTGGCGAAACCCCGTCTCTACCAAAAATACAAAAATTAGATAGGCGTGGTGGCGCATGCCCGTAATCCCAGCTACTCGGGAGGCCGAGGCAGGAGAATCGTTTGAGCCATGGAGGCGGACGTTGCAGTGAGCCAAGATGGCGCCACTACACTCCAGCTTGAGCCACAAAGAGCTGCTCCCAGTAAACATGGATCAAGTGTGTACCCAGCCACGCCGGCGCAGCAAGCAGGCTCCCACCCATAAGTGCCATCTACTGGCTTGTAGGTTGAACTGCATAACCCTATATAAAACCTGCCAAAAGAAATGCATGGGTTTATGGAAGCTAACCCGAAAGATCCTACCCAGTATGCTCTACAGTTACACCCCCTAAAGAGGGGGGCAAAGGAAAAGAAAATAATATTGAGAAAGAAAGAAAAAAAATTTACGCAGAAAAAAATTATTGCAAAAATTAAAAGTGCAAATGTGTCCAAATGACAAAGATTCAGCACAAGAATTCTGGCACCATGAAACATATGAGTGAGAAAGCATCACCAAAGGATTGCACTAGCTCTCCAGCAACAGTTCCTAACCAAAATGGAAACTCAGGAATGACAGACAAAGAATTCAAAGCATGGATTTGAAAGAAGCTCAACAAGCTCAAAAACAAGGTTGAAAATTAACACAGGGAAAATTCTAAAGCAATGCAGAAAATGAAGGAAGAGATAAAATCTTATAAAGAAATCAATCAGACATTCTGGAGTTGAAAAACTCACTTAACGAATTTCAAAATACAATTGAAATACTTTGTTTATAAGTCAAGAAATATGTGATTATGTAAAGTGACCAAACCTATCAATTATTGGCATTCCTGAGAAAGAGGGAGAAAAAGTAAACCACCTGGAAAACATATTTAAGAGAATAATTCAAGAAAATTTCCCTGAATATGCTAGAGAGGTGGACATATAGATACAAGAAATTCGGAGAACATCTGTGAGATATTATTCAAAACAAACAGCACCAAGGCATATTGTCACCAGACTCTCCGAGGTCAATACTAAACAGAAAATCTTAAAGCGAACTAGAGAAAAAGGTCAGATCATGTACAAAGCCTCATTAGGTTGACAGTGGACTTCACAGCAGAAATCTTAATAGTCAGGAGGAATTGAGGGCTTATTTTCAACATTCTTAAAGAAAAGGAATTCTAATCAATAATTTCATATCCTGCCAAACTAAGCTTCATAAGTGAATGAGAAATAAAATATTTTCTAGACAATCAAGCACTAAGGGAAAATTCATTACCACTAGACTAGCATTAAAAGAGATCCTTAAGAGAGTTCCAAATAGTTCCAAATATATAAACTAAAGAATAATACCTGTTACCACTAAAGCACACTTAAGTGCAGGGCCCAAAGACCCTGTAAGGCAACCACACAATAGAAACTACAAAGCAATCAGCCAACAACTTCACAATAGAATCAAAGCCTCATATATCAATATTAACTTTGAATGTAAATAGTCTAAGTGCCCCCCTCAAAAGTTACAGAGTGGCAAGTTGAATGAAAAAAAGCAAGACCTATCTGCTATGGTCTTCAAGAGACCCATCTCACACATGATGACACCTACAGGTTTAAGATAAAGGGCTGGAGAAAGATTTACAACATAAACAGAAAACAAAACAAACAAACAAAGCAGACATCACTATTTTTATTTCAGATTAAACAGACTTTAAACCAACAACAGTAAAAAGAGACAAAGAACAGCATTACATGCTGATAAAGGAACCGATTCAACAGTAAGGCTTAACTACCATAAACATATATGCACCCAAAATAAGAGCACCCAGGTTCAAAAAACTAGACCTTCCAGGTTTATGAAAATACTTAGCCACACAATAATAGTGGAGGGCTTCATTCCACTGTCAGCATTAGACAGATCATCAAGGCTGAAAACTAATAAAAAGATTTTAAACTTAAATTTGACACTTGACCAATAGGACTTAATGGACATCTACATAATACTCCACCCATCAACCACAGAATATACGTTTTTCTCATCTGCACACAGAACATACTCTAAGATTGACCACATGCTTGGCCATAGGGCAAGCCTCAATGAATTCCAAAATATCAGAACCATAGCAATCACACTTTCAGACCACAGTGGAATAAAAACAGAAATAAATACCAAAAAGAACCCGGGAGGCGGAGCTTGCAGTGAACTGAGATCGCGCCACTGCACTCCAGCCTGGGCGACAGAGCGAGACTGCACTCCAGCCTGGGCGACAGAGCGAGACTCCGTCTCAAAAAAAAAAAGAAAAAAAAGAAATAAATACCAAAAAGATCTCTCAAAACCACACAACTACATGGAAATTAAACGACTTGCTCCTGGATGACTTTTAGGTAAACAGTGAAATTAAAGCAAAAAGCAAAAACAAAACAAAACAAAACAAACAAAAAAAAACCCTGAAATGAAGGAAGACAGAGACGGAACATACCAAAATCTCTGGGATGCAGCAAAAGCAGTGTTAAGATTCCGGAAGGCTCATAGCACTCAACACCTACCACAAAAGTTAGAAAGATCTCTAATTAATGATCTAACATCACACCTAAAGAAACTAGAAAAACAAGAACAAACTAAGCCCAAAGCCAGCAGAAGAAAATAAATAACTAAAATCAGAGCATAAATAAGCAAGATTGAGACCAACATTCAAAAAAAAAAATCAACAAACTAAATGTTGGTTTTTTGAAAAAATGAACAAGATTAACTGGCCACTAACTAGATTCACGAAGAACAAAATGGAAGATCCATATAAGTGGAATAAAAAATGACACAGGTGGCATTATAGCTGACCCCAGAGAAATATAAAATACCCTGAGAGACAATTATAAACAGCTCTATGCACACAAACTATAAAATCTAGAGGAAATGAATAAATTCCTGGAAGCAAATAATCTTCCATTTTTGAATCAGGAAGAAATTGAAATCCTGAAGAGGCCAATATAGAGTTCTAAATTTGAATCAATAATAAAAAGCCTACCAACCAAAAAAGAAAGAAAGAAAGAAATGCCCTAGGCCAGATAGATTCACAGCCAAATTATAACAAATATACAAAGAAGAACTGGTACCAATCCTACTGAAACTATTCCAAAAAATCAAAATAGCAAGGAGGGACTCCTTGCTAATTTGTTATACAAACCAGAATCCACTCTGATACCAAGACATGGCAAAGACACAACAGAAAAAGAAAACTCTAGGGCAATATCCCTGATGTATATAGACCCAAAAATCCCCAACAAAGTACCAGCAAATTGAAATCAATAGCACGTCAAAAAGTTAAATCACCACAATCAAGGATGCTTCATTCATGGGATGCAAAGTTGATTCATCAAACACAAATCAATTAATGTGATTCAGCACATAAACGGAATTTAAAACAAAACCATATCATCATCTCAATAAATGTTGAAAAAGCTTTTGGTAAAATCCAACAACAGTTCATGATTCTCACACACACACACACACACACACACACACACACACACACTCGAGAAAGTAGGCATTGAAGGAACATACCTCAAAATAACAAAAGCCGTCTATGACAAACCCATAGCCAACATAATACTGAATGGGCAAAAACTAGAAGCATTCCTCTTAAGAAATGGAAAAATGCACCACCCCTATTCAACGTAGTACTGAAAGTGCTGGCCAGAGCAATCAGGCAAAAGAAAGAACAGTTATCCAAACAGGAAAAGAAGTCAAACTAGCTCTCTGGGAACAATGGGATTCTACACTTAGAAAATGCTAAAGACTCCACCAAAAAGCTCCTGGAACTGATAAATGACCAATAAAGTTTCAGGACACAAAATCAATGTACAAAAATCAGTAGCATATCTATACACCAAGAACATTCGAGCTGAGAGCCAAATTGTATAACTTTGTACCAATACACATATATATTATTACTATAATTTATAATAATTCGTGTCTCCTTACAGGACATGCTTCCTCTCCTTTCTCAGTTTTTAAAGGTTGTCTTAGTTGCTCTTGATTTTCTTTTTACTCTAATATGTGGTTTCTGTGTCCTGTGCTACAAAAAAAGTGCTTGAATATTTATTAGAATTTTTAATTAAATTAATAGATTAATTTGAGGAAAAAAACTGAAGCAACACCATTTATGATAGGCATACACACATACACACACCTAGGAATATATTTAAACAAAGAGGTGAAGAGTTCTAAAAAGAGAACTACAGAACGCTGTCAAAACAAATCATATGTGACACAAACAAATGGAGAAACATTCCATGGTCATGGATTTGATGAATCAATATTGTTAAAATGGCCATGCTGCTCTTAGCAATCTACAAATTTAACACTATTCTTATCAAACAACAAATGTCATTTTTCATAGAACTAGAAAAGAAGCAATTCTAAATCCATATGGAATAAAATAAAAACTCAAATAGCCAAAGTAATCCCAAGCAAAAATAACAAAGTCATCAGAAGCATCACATTATCCAACTTTGAACTATACTACAAGGCTACATAGTAACCAAAACAGCATGGTATTAGTACACAAACAGACACACAGACCAATGGAACAGAATAGAGAACCTAGAAATAAAGTCGCACATCTACAGTTATCAGATCTTTGACACAGTCGACAAAAATAAGCAATGGGGAAAGGACTTCCTTATCAATAAATGGTGCTGGGATAGCTAGCTAGCCATATGTAGAAGACTGAAACTGGACCTCTCCCTTTCACCATATATAAGAATTAACTCAATTTGGGTTAAAGGTTTAAATATAAGATCTCAAACTGTAAGAATCCTAGAAGAAATCCTAGGAAACAGCATTCTCAACATTAGCCTTGGGGAAGAAATTATGACTAAGATCTCAAAAGCAATTGTGACGAAAGCAAAAATTGACAAATGGAACCTAATAAAACTAAACACATTCTGCAAAGCAAAAGACACTATCAATAGAGTAAACAGACAACAAATAGAGTCGGAGAAAATATTCACAAACTATACATCTAACAAAGTCCTAATATTAAAAATCTATGAGGAATATAAACAATTGAATAAGCAAAAAACATAATCCCATTTAAAAAATGGGAAAAGGATGTGAAAAGACACTTCTCAAAAGAAGACATACTAGCACCCAACAAACATATGAAATAAATGCTTCACATCACTACTCATCAGAGAAATTCATATCAAAACCAAAAAATAACAGATGTTGGTAACATTGCAAAGAAAAGATAAGTCTTATACACTTTTGGTGGGAATGTAAATTACTTCAGCCACTGTGAAGCGTAGTTTGGAGATTTCTGAAAGAACTTAGAAATAAATTGTTCTGCCAAAAAGACTCATGCACTAGCACATCCATCAAAACACTATTCATAATAGCAAAGACATGAAATCAACTTAAATACCCATCAATGTTGAATTGGCTAAAGAAAATGTGGTACACATATACCATGGAATACTACGCAGACATAAAGAAGAATGAAATCATGTGCATTGCAGCAACATGGATGCAGTAGGTAGCCATTTTCCAAAGCAAATTAACACACAAACAGAAAACCAAATACCATCTGTTCTCATTTATAAGTGGGAGCTAATCATTGAGTGCTCATGGACATAAAAATAGCAGCAGTAGACACTGGGGACAACTAGAAGTGGGGGGAGGGGAAATGGTTAAAAAACTAACTATTGGATACTACTCTCTTACCTGGGTGATGGGATCATACACACCTCAAACCTCAAAATCACACAATATACTCATATAACAAACCTGCACATGTACCCCCTGAATCTAAGATAAAAGCTGGAAAAAAAGAACATGTCTAAATAAACTTCAGAATATTCAATGAACACTTTACTGTTGTGAAAAAAAAAAAAATTTGACAAAATACAACTCTTCCTCATAGTAAAACTATCAGTAAAGTAGAAATAGAGGGAAACTTCCTCAACTTATGAAAGAAAATCTACAAAAACCCTGCAGTTAACAACACACTTAATGAGACACTAGAAGCCTTTCTAATAAGATCAGGAAGAAGGCAAGGATATCTCCTCTCACCTGCTTTTTAACATTGTACTGAAAGTTCTACCTAATGCAATAAGATAAGAAAAGGAAATATAAATATGCTGATTGGGAAGAAAGAAATAAAACTTTGCAGATGACATCACTAATTATGTTGAAAATCTAAAAGAATCAATAAGAAAAACCTACTAGAACAAATACATGATTATGTCAAGGTTGTACAATACAATATTAATATACCAAAGCCAATCACCTTTCTATATACCAGTAATAAACAAGCTGAATTTGGAATTAAAAACATAATGTGATTTAAATTAGCACTCCACAAAATAAAAATATGTACAATAACTATATAAGGAAAGCTGCAAAATTCTGATCACAGAAATCAAAGAACTAAATAAATGGAGAAATATTTTATGTTAATGGATAGTAAGATTCAATTTTGTGAGGATACCAGTTCTTTCCAATTTGATCTATAGATTCAATGCATCCCCAATTCAAACTTCATCAATTATTTTGTGAATATTGATAAAACAGATTCTAAAATTATATGAACAGGTAAAAGATCCACAATAGGCAATACTGTATTGAAGGAGAAAAACAAAGTGAATGGACTGACACTACCCAAATTTAAGATTTATCATAAAGCTATAGTAATCAAGACAGTGTGATGTTAGTGAAATAATAGACAAAACAATGGAACAGAATACAGACCCTGGAAATAGAACCATATAATCAGCTGATCTTTATCAAAGAAGCAAAGGTAACACAACAAAGTATAGACAGTTTTTTTTTTTTCAATAAATTGTGCTTAAACATCTGGAGATTCATGTATAAAAAATGAATCTCGACAGATCTTAGGTTTATGAAAATTAACTCAAATTGATCACAGACCTAAACGTAAAAATGCAAAACTATAAAACTCCTAGAAGAAAACATAGGAGAAAATTTAGATGGCCTTGGGTTTGGTGATGAAGTTTAGGTATGATGGTATCAACATACTTATAAAAGAAAAAATAATAAGCTAGAATTCATTAAAGTAAAAAAATTCTGTTCTGTTAAATACACCGTCAAGAGAATGAAAAAAACGGGCCACAGATTGAGAGAAATATTTGCAAAAGACATATCTAATAAAGCACATTTACCCAAAATAAAGAGAAAACACTGAAAACTCAATAGTAAGAAGACAAAAAAGACCAAAGAGCTTGACAGATATCTCACCATAAAAAACATACAGAAAGCACATAAGTAAAAAGGGGAAATGAAAAGGTGCTCCATAGCATATGTCACCAGGGAAATACCAATTAAAACTCTAGTAAGGCAATACTTTACAACTGTTAGAATGACCAAAATCCAGAACACTGACATGCTGGAAAGAACGTGATGCAACAGGATTCATTGTTGGTAGAAATAAAAAATGGTACACTTTGGTATGCAGTTTGGCCGTTTCTTATAAAATTAAACATACCCTTACTATATGATCCATCAATCAAGTTTTTGGTATTTAACCAAAGGAGTTGAAAATATATATCCACACAAACAAACCTGTACCTAGATGATTATAGTAGCTTTACTCATAATATCCAGTGCTCGCATGCAACCAAGATGTCCTCCAGGAAGTGAATAGCTATACAAACTGTGGTAACATAATTCAGTGTTGAAAGGAGATAAGCTATCAAGCCATGAAAAGACATAGAGTAAACTGAAATGCATATTACTATGTAAAAGAAGCCAACCTAATAGGGATGCACATTGTATGATTCCAACTATATGACATTCTAAAAAAGTTAAAACTATGGAAACAGTAAAAATATCAGTGGTTGCCAGGATTGGAAGGGAGGGAGAGAGAGAGGACTGAAGCAGCAGAGCACAGAGGATTTTTAGGGCGGTGAAATATTGTGTATAATACTACAACAGTTGATACATGTCATTTTATGTATGTCTAACCCCACAAAATATACAATACCAAGAATGAACTCTAATGTAAACTATGCTTTTTTGTTGCTAATGATGTGCCATGTAGTTTCATCGGGAACAAAGTGTCACTCTGGTACAGGATACTGACAATGGGGAGGCTATGTATCTATGGGGGCAGGGAGTATATGGGAAATCTCTGTACCTTTTAAAAATTTTACTGTGAAACTAAAACTGCTCTAAAAATATTTCTATTTTTAAAGTAGAGAATAAGTGTGCTTAAGTGAGGTGGAGGAGGTGGAGATTTTACGTCAGAGTACATAAATAAATAAAAGTTCAGAGTGAGGACAAAATACATAGATATATAGAAAGATAGATGATAGATAGGTAGATAGATGATAGATTTATAGATAGCTAGATAGAAAGAGAGAGAGATAGATGATAGATAGATAGATAGATAGATAGATAGATAGATAGATAGATAGATAGACAGACAGATAGATAGATAGATAGATAGATAGATATGACTAGACAGGTATGTGGGAAGCTACAGTGAGTTCCATGTTCCTATAATAGTTTAGGACAAGAGTTAAGAGAAATAAGACTATAGCGATGGGCTGGCAACAGACTGTGTGGATCATTAGAAGCTGCATTAAGTAAGCTACACTTTATTATGGAAGAGAGCAAATGTTTCCTTTCTCAGGAGAAGAAAATGAACCAATTTACGCTTTAGAAAAATTGTTTCAGTGAAAGAGGACATTGGATATGAAGAACCAGTCCTGTAGACATGTAGACAAATTGATAGGTGGCTGCAGCAGTCCCACTGAGAGATGGCGAGCTTGAATTATGACACAAACAGAGAAGACAAAGTGGACTAGAAAGATATTTGGGAGAATAACTATATCAATTGTTGATTGATAAAAAGGCAATTTCATTAAGGTGAAAACTAGTGAGTACATTTTGGACTTGTTGGATGTAGAATATCTGTGAATGTACCCAACATGCAATCAAATATGTGGACCTAAAGCTTAAAGTAGAGCTCTCTAGTAGAGGTAGTAATTGAGATTCAGCATATTGCTATTAATTGATACAAAGAAATGTGAAATAATCTATGAAGAGAACACACATAGAGAAGAGGAATTAGCTGAGGGCAGATCTGTGAGGGATGCGACACTGAGGAGAAAGGATCACCACAGAGAAAGAAGCTTTCAGAACTAGGCAACAGAGCTATGCAGGAGAATAGTAAAAAAGGGAATTTTTTATGAAATTGAGAGTGATGAACAAGATGAAATATAGTAGAGGAGGTCCAGTAATACATGAACTAAAAATGCTTCCTGCATTTGGCACTTAGTATCTTTGATGAGAACCTCATAGAATGAGTCCAGAAGTGGGGTTAATAATAGATTCCAGTAATTGGTGAAGAGAATGAGAGACAGAAAATGTATGTAGTTGGAATAGAATGAGAGATTAGAGAGTGTGTCTGGATTGAACAGGAAGTCAATACAGTTAGAAAAGTTGAAGACATGAGAGACTCAGTCATGGAACCAAATGCACAGGTGGAAAGGTTGCTGTTGAGCACCTCATTCTCTGATTTTAGAGAAGAACTGTACTTCTGATCTCTGGATGCATATGAAAGTATGTCTGTATATATTGGGCAGGAAGACCACTCTTAGTAGCAACGTTTTTGAAATACTTAAAGACAAGATTCTCACTGGCAGGAACAGGGTAGAAGTTAACGAAAGGGTTTCAGGAGACTGAGAACACTTCAAAAATCATTTTTCATTGTTAAAGAGAATGTTCACAGAAAGTAAAAGCAAGGGTAAATGTTAGCAAGTATCCACCAATTTCTTTAAAATAATGAATGGTTCATTTATTTAAGAAAAATGTGTGTGTGTGTGTGTGTGTGTGAGAGAGAGAGAGAGAGAGAGAGAGAGAGAAAAAAGCTAAGTGCCCAAAGAGTGGTAGACATCATGAAAATAAAATAAAAGCAAGTTAAAACCCTCAAGTTGTTTACTATCTTACTATCATATCAGAAAGGACGTGCATGCAGGCATGAAACAATAATTACCTCAAAAGAGAAACCAGTGAGTGGTTTTGACATTAACTGCAGAAGAACTTGGAATATAATACAAGCCTTTGTGGGGCAATGAAATCTGACTCCATGTGACTTCGGGCATTGCAATGCAAATAAAGTTCAGTAGATACCAAAACAGGAGGGTGTGTGGTAGAAGGCACATCACAAGCAAAGCTACAGAAATTGAATTGGTGTATGGACAACACACAAAATCATACTTAAAACTACTTGACCCCCAAATACAAGCTATAAGAATTTGCAATTGACGTTTTGGATAGCATATAATATGTTAACTTGTGTTCTTAGTGAATCGGCACACTGATCAATACTCTAATTATAAACGAGTGGTAAATCAGGCTCTGATATATGCAGTCAGAAGAGAAAATCAGTTCCAGGCTACCTCATGCCATCTCTCTGCTTCATTGAGCCAATGCCTCACATCCAAACTGTAGTTTCAGGGACTGACTATTTGCAGACAACCAATCAGCTATTCCTGAGAAACAACGTCTTTGGATTAGCCATCAGATGGAAATGAAGGAACTTTAGAGCATTACCCGAGATGTGAGACATCAATAGGTTTGCATTTTTATCTCAGTTTTGCTATGCTCATGGTATTAGAACTTTGGTTTCTTTGTACTCCCTTTAAACATAAAAACTAAAATTTTCCCTTTTATTTCAAAGTGAGTGTTTCTTCCAAATATGAGCTGGTTACCAAAGATTTTATTTGCCTTTCTCAACATCCCTGCGAATGACACTAATATGGTTTGGCTGTGTCCCCACTTAAATCTCATCTTGAACTGTAGTTCCCATAATCCCTATGTGTCATGGGAGGAACCAGGTGGAGACAATTGAATCATGGGGCAGTTTCCCCCATCCTGTGGTTGTGATAGTGAGTTAGTTCTCACAAGATCTGATGGCTTTACAAGGGGCTTTTCCCCGTCTTCACTTTACACTTCTCCTTGCTGCTGCCATGTGAAGAAGGACATGTTTGCTTCCTCTTCCATCACGATTGTAAGTTTCCTGAGGCCTCTCCTGCCATGCTGAAATGTGAGCCAATTACACCTCTTTCCTTTATAAATTACCCAGTCTTGGGTATGTCTTTATTAGCAGCATGAGAAGAGACTAATACAGACACTATATGCTTTAATGAGGATTTAGGTTAAGCTCGTTCAGCAGGCTCTCCTCAAGAGGGTGCTTCTTCCTATTTCTCAAGTGAAATGTACACATTCATGCAATCTTAGGGCCATCACATGAAGAATTCTATATTTGTCCAGAGTGGGTTTCCATTAAAAAAAATCAGTAAAGCATAAATAAATTCAAATAATTGAAATAAAAAATAAATTTCTGTTAAAATAAGAAGCATACCTCAGTGTTTTAGTTTGAGTTCCCCCAGAAATAGGCACAAATTCAAGAATTCAAGTGTGAGGATTGTATTTTGAGGGTGACAGGAATGCTGGTATGGAAGTGGGGAATTGGGACAGGGAAGGGAAGCACAGCAAAGTAAAGGTAAACAATAAAAGGCAAATGAGAAACCAACTACCACTATAGAAGACTAGAGATTAAGCCCACAGGGAAATTGTAGGAGTGAGGTAGGGCACACAACTCAGAATTGTTCTACCCAACCAGTGCAGAATTAGAGATTTCTGTGACAAGAGAAAGTGTTCAAGTAAAAAGCACAGGTGCCAGCAGTTGGAAGTTGATTGGTGTGCATTGAAAAGATAGGACTAGAGAATCCTGGTGGGAAATTGATAGTGTATTCCCTCCAAAGACTGAATGCTTTTGTGAGGTTCTACATGCCATAATAGGATTATCAGAATTGTTTTTCAAATCAAAATTTCTTAGAATCCAAACTTGTTTACCTTTATTTGTAACACCACTTTTCTTTTCAAAACCTGAGTATATGTAGTGTAGGAGCTAAACTGGTTTTACAACAGCACAAGGAATCAAGCAAATTATATGTTATAGTTAGTATTTATAACTGTTTAGTTTTTCTAGAAAAATGAATTTACTCAACAACTTTCTTATTATGGTGAAATTTTCTGTCTCTTTCTTTGTAGTACATCATCATTTATTAACTCCTACTATATGTAGAATAATCTGGTTGTCAGCATAAATTAAAAAAAAAAAAAAAACTGAAACATAATTGCTGGCTTGTGTAGTTTCCACAAAAGACAATTCCTGACAAGCATACAAAAAAAAAAAGATACAAAACACACACAAAAGATAACATGTAAATAGAAGTAAATAAATCAATTAATTATAACACATATATTGAGTGTCCTTTCTCTGATAAATCTCACATGAAATGCTATGTAACTAAGCCAAAGCCTTGCTCCCACCTCCTTCAATTCATAATATGCTTGGAAGAAATTATAATGATGAAACAGTAGGGAATACTACAGGGGAGTACTTAAAAATTCATCCACTGGGTAGCCATAAACTGGTGATTTCAGAATAGGGAGACATGGATCTTAGCTATGAAGAAAATGCTTTATGGAAGAAGAATGGAACGGACATTCCCAGTTAGCGTTATCAGAACAGAGAAACATAGTGTGAAGAATGAGTAATTACATGAATTTATTCTTCTTTTCCTCAAATTGACTATTTTTGTTTCTTTATGCATTGAACCAACACTTTTTTTGTAACAAAGATCAAAGACTTCCTTTAGGCATTAGTTACAATTCCACATTATTACAGACAAACACAAAGAAAGATAGTTTGCTGAAAACACCAAAAATAAACATCTCATACCTAAACATGCTAATTTGAATGCATTTTGCAAACATAGTGACAAATACGTCTCCAGAGAATCAACCTGAAGGTATCTTTCAATGGGATTCAAGGATTTTGTTTTGTTCTCATGGCAAAAGGACCAGAGGTACAAAAAAACAAAACAAAACAAAACAAAACAAAACAAAAAAAACACCCAAGAAAGTCTCCATTATACATGTGAATGCGTAGTGTGTACTAACTCACAATTATTGAATACCAGCTACGATAGAGCACTGTTTTAACCTCCTTCTTGTCCAGACACTAGTTTCAAAAAGTAAAATAAAGAGAAACAGGCAAGAATAAAATCGAGTCAGTGACCAAATTAAACCCCTCAGCCACGGGAAAGCTACTGGAATTATTAATAAGGAGAAAAGCTTAGGAACATTTAGAAATGCATTATTTATTAAGGAACTGTCAGTGGGACGCATAAAAGGCAGGCTGTGAGTGAAAAATACGCTTGTTTGGGTTGAGTATATTACTGCAGACAGGCTGCAGATAAACTGGAAACAAAGGGGAACATTAATCTGACTCTCAGGAAAGCATTTGTTATGGCAGCAACTATTGCAGTGATTTTAAGCAAATGAATCACAATATGTGGTGAAAGTAAGTAGGAGTAATTAAAGAACAAGGGTTGTACATTGTCTCAACAATGGTGTTGAATTCAGTCATTTCAACTTGAAGCCAGCTAGGGCAAAGCAGCAATCCCAGACCACCTGACTTGCCTCTTGGTAAACAAGAAAATGGATGAAACAAGCAAATCCATGAGGATTGTGGGGGGAAAAAAAACACTTGACTGAGCAATTGAGTAGTGTAGCTTATTCATTAACAAGAAGTATGAGCAGTCTCAATGGGTGAGAGCCTCTCCCCATGCCCACAAATGACTAGATTGTGAACCTGCTAGTCAGGATCCATCATAGCAGGGGAGAATTGAGTATCTTGAGCCACAAAAAACAAACAAACAAAAAAAGACTGTTAAGTATTTGCTTATTCCACACATAAGCTGAAGAGTAAAGTTAAAGCCACATGGAATAGTGCAATAAACTCAGACATTAGACAAGAACTAAATCTGGGTTCTGCTACTTATTAGCCATATAACTTGGACTCATGGGTTGTACTCTAAATTTTTATCTACTATCCTGTCTCTTCACTACTTCCCCCTCTAATTCCCCTCTTCGATCATCAGCAGCTCTCATCTAGATTATTCCAGTAGTCTCCCAACCAGTCTATGCCTTCCTTACCTTTACCTTTTAGAGCCTAGTTGTCCACACAGTAGCCAAAAAGAAACTGATCATACCTATCTTTCATGATTTTCCATCTACTCACTTTTCCTCATCTACATGCATGAGATAATGGTACCACTCTAGAAAAGGAGCCGAAGTCCTTGAGTCCCTACTTGGAAGTGTCAGCAGGGAAATTCTTCTCCTTCTCTATAGCACACTGAGACATGAGGTAATGACAGTTTTTAACTGAGTTAAGTCATGAGATTTGGGGGTGGGGAGTGTTTTGATGCTGCAGAATAGTTGAAATTAATCCAAAAATTAGTATCAAAAGCGAGGTACCAGTGAAACAAAATTCGAAAGCATCTGATATTTGCTTAGAAGTTAGCATCAGTTGACAGGAAAGAGATACAGCAGATTTGTCCGGGGGAGATTCTTGTTAAATGCAAAATATTTGCTAAAGCAGGTCACGTAATTACTGAGTTTCAGAGGTTGAAAAACCGAACAGTAGCTAAATGTTCACCAATCTCATTTAACCTTGTGAGTGCACAAGAACACTGCATTTCAAACTTGCCTTGAATCTAAGTAAGATTATATGACAGGACACTTGGCAGTGGACTGAGGAAAGAAAGAGAATTTGCATATGGATTTTTCCTGCCTTTCTTCACCAACTATTTAGGTAATAGAGGAATCCACTTTCCAGAACCACAGTTAGAGGACAGCTAGATTTGCAAAGCTTTCTCTATAAATCCCACTGCTAAGTACTCATTTATCTAGTTCAGCGTTGCTAAGGTAATATTCTTTTCACTTCCCATTGCTTGCTTATCTCATTCTCTAAATGGTTAAAATATATGAAAAACTAGAATTCTAAGCAAGGCTATTTATCTGGGAAAATCCCTTATCTAGCTGTTCATTTGTTATGTATTTATTTGCTGAACAATATTTGATTGCTTATATATAAAAACATATTCTCTGTCCTCAAAATTTACAGTCAAGTAGGTAGAGTTACAACTTAACGTCAGTCAAGAAGACTATCGCTAGATTAAAATATCTACTACCTACCTCAGTCTTCCAGCCCTATGCTTTCTGCCCTAATATCTGCAGTGTCTGAATAGAAGAAAGTTAACGGGAATATACAGAAATTACCCTGATGCTATAAAAAAGCAGAAAATAAAACAAAATAGTCATTTTTTCTTCAATTTGCAGCTTCAAATTTCTGTGGTATGGACAAAAAGTTGAGGAGGCAAAAGTGTCTTCACAACTTGTTTCAAACGGGCAGGGGTATTTTGATGACTGAGTTAAACAACAAGCAAGAAGTCAGTTATAATTATCCACCACCCCCACCTACCCCCCAGAAAAACCTCTGATTGTTTTATAGTCAACAAATGTAGGTACTCCTGGGCCTCGGTCATTTCTTGCTGGTAAATGTGTTCTTTATTTCTGGTCTTAATGTAGATGCTATGAGGTTTCTGTTCCCATTTCTTTTCTTTGTACACTTTAAATTCTCATTCTGATCTATTTTATTGACTCTATTAGCTTCAACAGAGATGCATGCAGAGACCTCACAGACATAGTTTTTTAGCTCTCACGATTCTCCTTATCACGATTCCCACTGATGCAATTCCAAGTTGGCTATCCCCATCTTGACAGTCTGATAGAGACTCCATGGAACTCTGTGTGCCAATAACGAAGCCCATCTTTTTTTACTCCCAAGTAGATCATTACTTTTATTATTTCTCTCTTTTATACTGACACTCTAATTCTCTCCCTCAACCAGGCTTGAAATCTTAGAAGCACCTTGTAATACTTTCTTTCCTTGAGTACATTCCTAATAAAGTGTTATTTCTAAAACACCATATAACTTCCTCTGGAATTTTTCTGAATGGTTTAATCTACAGCAAGAATTATCTTCATTATCTTTATCATTATCATATAATGTATATTTAATCACCTACATGATATAAATTGTAATAAGAACTTTATATTAAATCTTCAAGGCAATTCTAAGGGATGGTTACTATTCTCATATCCATGTTATAGTTAGGAGAATTAAAGAAGTTTTTCAAGATAATATACCTAGTAAAGTGCTAGGAAAATTTTCTTCCTGTAAGGCAGAATAGAAAAAGAAAACAGGCATTGAGGTCAGATGTATTTATGCACACCTTGATTCTGCTCTTTATTTCCTTAGTGTAGCTCTTTAATATTTCTTAGCTTTGGTTACCTTATCTACAAAATGAAGATAACAATTATATAATTATATACAATTATATAATTGTAATGAGAATTAAGCACAGACAAAGCATCTGAAGCAATGAAAGCAGTTTTAAAATGTAAATGCTCTTCTCTAGTAGAAAAAGTCAAATTGGCCAGTTAAGCCTGTTTTGGTCAAGTAATATGAATATGAGAATTTCTGGGATCTGTAAACCTTATTTAAGAAGCCAGTATACATGAATGCAGCTTTTGGCCTCCTGACTTAGTATTCAGATTTAAATCTTGGCATTTAAAAATGTTAAATTAATGACCGATCAATTTCAAATAAATTACCATCTTTAGAGGTGATGCTAATCAATGGAGGACATGGCATGGTTGGTTTGAGAAAGGCCTCATTTGACATTGAAGAAGATGGGATAATAATGGCTTAGTATTTGTGATTTTTACTCATCATGTCATTAAAACAGCAAACATAATAGCTCTAATTAAACCTTTTGATGCTGTTACTACTACCAAGCTGATGATGGTAATCATGTTATTATGAACATTATGTTAATAATAAGACTGAATCTTTTAGAAATAAGGAAGTGATAACAATAACAACTTAATAGTATCCATATTCTTCATGTATCATCAGAGAAGGTGCAATATCAAGCATGAACTATATGACGGGACAGACTAGCACACTAGTCACAGAAGGAGAGGTAGGCTTTAAACATAAGGTTACTGGCTGGGAACAGAAAATAAAAGAGCAGGGTGGGAGTTACCTAAAGCTATCTAAAGATAGATATTCCTCAATGGTTAGAATTATGAAATGAGTCTGCATCAGAGATGCAACCCTATGGTACCTCAGGGATATGCAGGTAAATTTACCCATATCCAGGCAGAGTGTCTGCACAATAACATCATGAAACCAGAAAACGAAGCATAGAATCGAGGATCTTCTGCCATAAGATCCAGAAATAGGATTGAGAACATAAGCAAAGATTCCAAGTAGCAAAGGACAAGTCTCTCAACAGTCAATGGAATTCTCTCCTTGGCTTTCTCTTCATTATATAGTTCATTAAGGATTGACAGAAGACATTTTAGTATGACTTTAAGAACCGACCAAGCTAGCACAACAGATGTCAGATTGTATATTCAAATGATATATAATGGCTGGAACCTAGGCAAAAATAAACCAGGATAAATGTAACATAGAAAATGTAAATTTTATCATTTTAAAAAGAGTAGATATCAATACTACAGGAATTATTACGTTATAAAAATAAGAATTAAATATGCTTGTCAGGGATCAGAGTTTTCTAAAACTCGACTCATGCATGCATTAAAATAATAAGCCTAAAAGCTTGATTTGTGTTTGGTTAGAATTAAAAGACACTATATGTCACAATGGTATTTGATGACAAGCCCTGAAATGAAAACATCTTGACTTGAATACTGTGCTGGCCATCAGTAGTCTCATCAACACAAAGAATAGGAAGAGTAGATTTGCATTCTAGTGATCATGGGAGTCAAATGAACACAGAGCTTTTAAGAGACAGGTCAGGTTGAAGGAAATGCCATATATGAAACTTACAAAATTTAAGTCTGAAAAAAGTTCAAACTTTATAAAAGTGTACAATTGGTAATGTCTGGCTCAACAGTCTTAAGAGAAAGATATGGGACTTTCTAATCACACAAGCTCACTGAGTCAATCCTGAAGGTGGTGCATTCCACGAAGTTCTGCAATTGTCATTAAATATCTAAGTCATCATAGTTCTTTCTGGCTAACATATTTAAAATGTAAAATACTAAAATGAACTCATGCATAAAAAGATAAACTGTATTAATGAGGTATTGCAGAAAGCTGAATAACAAATACTTGAAGAACATGAAGATGAATAGATAGCTCTCAGAAGACCCAATATATTCAAATAAGTTTACATGTTTACTTCTTTGTCTATTTGTTTCTCTAAGAACAAAAACAGAATGCAAGGAAGAAAAAGATACTACCTATCATTTAGAATTGTACAAAAATAGTATCCGTTTTTTCATAAGATATCAGTTCAAGGCCGTCTATAATTGGTCCTAAAGGAAAGAAGTTGAGCTCTAAGTTAACTAGTCTTTGGAAATTTGTGATTCTGTGCATGGCATGTAGAACTTAGAGACTGGTAATATCTTTGTGTGGTCTCTAAACTGTTGCCCATTAGCCAGTTCATACTCACCTGTCCTCTAAGCTAATAACAAATTTGCATCCAGATTATATAAATGTCAAGGTTACAGAAAAATATAAATGCAGCCAAAATTAACTATGCTTTCTAAAATGTTTGTTCCACCCATAAAGGCTTTGCTTAACTATAGAAATAAAGACTTCTGTTTGTTCATGATTAAAAAAAAAATCTATCCAATACATTTTTTCTTTTTCTTACTATTATTTATCCTCACTCCCAGATCCACTTTGCCTAAATTAACTGGCCACTGCAAATCAAGATAAGAAAAGCAAGATTACTTTCAGTACAAAATTGCACAGACAGACACTGAATTCAGTCTGCTTCTTGGGTCCTTTCTCTGGCTCAAAGTTAAGATGTTCTTGTAATGTTCCATTTAGGAGCTTAATTTTTTTCAATAAAGTGATTATAAAGTTTACATGTTTAATTAATTTGCAGCTAAATAATTATAGGCCCTGCTCTTCTCAGTGAAGGAGGGAAACTAACAACAATAGAGGGAAGTTTTTCTTTTCAAATATGAGACAAGAAAGAGAACAATAAGTTTATGATTCTAATTTCATCATTTTATAACTAAGGAAACTCAGTCCAAATGAATTACATATCTTGGCTCAAGTGCTAACACTAGCCAATGAAAGTGCCATGACTAAAACTCCTATCTTCTAATTCCTAATCCATTGTTCTTTGTACCCAGGGTAATTTGCAAAACACTTTTATTTGTTACTTCATTTGACTCTCAAAAATGTCTCTGGAAGTTACCTAATAAGAAAACTGAAACTTAAACTCATAGATTTAAAATATAGTTCAAGTTATATTTAAAATATAAGTTTAAATCAGCTGGCTCCTCAATTTTATCTTCAGCCCTTACCTGTCACTGGATACCAAACTCATATATCTACCTGCCCTCATGACATATTTAATTAAATATCTACTTTGTATCTCAAACTTAACATGCCAAAATAAAATCCGATTTCCTTATCCATCCTCTGCTCTTACCCAACAGTACATTGGGCTGTCAAATCTTATTAGATGGTACCAGTGTTTAGACCAAAAATCTATGCATTATCCTTTAGTTTTCTGTTTTTATTCTCCCCAATATCTCAATCATTAAGCACATCTGTTGACTACCAGCAATACATATCTCAAATCTATTCAATCCTTTCAGCTTCGTAACTACTGGTTCAAGCCACCTTCATTTCTTGCCCAGGTTATCACTGTATTGCTCTGCCTGGTCGCTCTGCTTTCACTATTGTCCATCTGCAATTTATTCTTCACAAAGCAGTCATGAAAGTATTTGTGAAATGCTAATCATATTTTGATAGACCTCTGCTGTAAATTGTTTGTGGATTTGTACCTGTACAAAAGAAAACATAAACTTACGTAGTGTGACATGATCCCATTCTTGTTTTCCAAATTGATTATATACTTCCCTCTAGCCACTGGCTTTGTTTTGTTTTATTTTGTTTTGTTTTTTGACAAGTTCACCTTGAGCCCTTAGATCCTTTACATTAGCTCTTTCCCCATCTGGAATGCTCTTTTCCTATTTTTCAACTATCCAACCTAAAGTAACCACCTAGCAATCCTCTATCACAAAGACCATTCACAGTAACCAGATACAGGAATACCAAAAGGAAAATTTAAGTCAATTAATACTTAAAATTTCAGCCAATAATAAAATCCACTGAATGGATACTCCTATAAAGATGATATGCTAGATCCTGAAGGTCCCAATCTGATATAATAGACATGAGGGAATCCTGATCAAGTGATACAAAGAAACCATATTTAAAAAATATTTTAAAAGCTATGACTACTAAATCTCAATTAAGATGTACAGACATGTGCAAACTAAGATCTCAGAAAAAAAAAATAACACTGCTCATTTCATGCCAAGCTCCAAGCAAAGCACTTTATATGTATAACTCATTAAATCATTACACTAGCCTTGTGAGTTAGGTAAAATGTACAAATGAAGACACGGAGATACAAGAGAGGTTAGAAAACTGTCCTTTCAAATTTAGAGTTTGGACATCTTCAAGCTTACCAAGTAGTGACAAATTATTTCATAGAGAGATTATGCAAACATACACTTCTACCCCAAGAGCAGTCTACAACATTCACCTCTGTCTCACATCCTTGCCAACTCTTGACATTGTCATAAATTTTAACTTTTGCCGAAATGCTGAATGTGAAATGAAAGCTTTTATGGCTTTGTTTGAATTTGCCTGATTAATAATGAGCTTGAGAATTACTTCATGTTTGTTGTCCATTAATGTTTCCTTTTCTGTGAAATCTCTTTATATGTTTGCTTCAGTTTTTAAGTTGTGTATATATTTACTTATTTGACTCATAGAAGTGCTTTACATATTCTAGATTCAAATTTTTTGTTGATTTCATGTGTGGCAAATATTTACTATAATTGTAAACTTGTATTTTCATTTTAAAATATGTATCTTGTTGAATTAAAAATTTAAATTATAACTTAATTCTTTTTAAAATACCTACACAGTTTATACTTTAAAAAATTATTCTGTTCTCAAATGCAATAAATGCATTTTTCTGATAGTTGAAAAGCTTTGCATTTCACATGTAACTCTTCAGTCTTAGGTTTAATTATTGCACATGGCATGAGGTAAGCACCTAAATTTATATTTTCCCTAATGAAAAACCAATTTCTTTATCACTTTTTATTAAAGAGTCAAATCTTTTCCCTGACTGATCTGTATTCCACCTCTATCATATAGCAAGAGTATGTATGTGCAAGAGCCTGTTTCTGAATTCAATTTTATGTTTCATTGGGTTATTTGTCCATCCAGGTGAATTTCACCCTCTCTTAAATTATGACAGAATATAAAGTCAGTACAACATCATGCTTAAAAGAGTGGTCTCTGGGACCACATTACCTTTGTTTGATTTCTAGTTCCATCATTGCTAGCTGTGTGACCCAGAGCAAGTTGCCTAACCTCTCTTGTCTCCCTTTTTCTTCCCTGTAAAATGGTGATAATAACTCTACCCATTCCAAAGGTTATTTATGTGTATTAAGTCAATACACATTTAAAACAAACAAATATAACAGTGTCTGGGGTGCAATAATGTTTAGTATAAGTTAATATTGCCTTATTTTTTAAAACTAAATCCATTTCTTTCAGACTCAAGATAGCTGGGCAAAAGAAGTAAAATCTGTTATTACATAGGCAAAATAAAAACCACTTTCATTTTGTCCTCTTTCCATTTTCAAAATGTAATTAATATCATTATCTTGTTAGGTCATACCTGCTGTCCTCAAGCCTGCTGTCATTTCTCCATGAAGAATTGTCCTTGAGGAGCGATTTGGCCCCTGGCCCTGGCCTGCTGCCAGCCTTCTGCTTATTTCCTTGGACCCGCTGTGTGATGTATTGTTTCCAGATTCAGTATTGTTTAATGTTCATACACCAAACACTAATCGAGGTTTCCAGGAGCTTATTCTTCCAAGTCAACCCTGTGCCAGTGCTGGGTCCAATCTGTCCAAGGCCCCATGGGAAACCATCCATCCAAATCCAGGGATGCATGAGCTTGGCTGTCTGGATGGGACACTAGATCTCCCCTAGGGTCCACTTGGCCTTTAAGTCTTTGGCCTGGAAAACGCCAAGACTTTGGAGACTTCAAAGATAAGACTTGTAGGAGAAGGTCCATCTGTGAATGAAAGCAAAAACAAAAACAAAAACACTCCAAATGATTGTTTTGTCTCAGTTAACAATAGGGGCAGAGATGTTAAAAGAAATAGTAAGCGACCATTTCCTTCAGGTTGCAGTATGTTCCATGTGCTGCACCTGAGACCGAATAAACAATAAATATATAGAGAGTGAATGAATGATAATAACAATAATAGTATTACATTTTACCTCCATGAGTTTCCTTTTGCAAAAGATTTTCTCACACATCTCATTTTAAGTTTATAAACATGGAAAATAATGCTCATTATACACTCTCCATATATTAACTTCATTTTTGCCATTTGAAAAGTGAAGAAAGGACAAATATATGGATTTTACCAAAGTTACACAACTATGAGTCTTCTGCCTTGATTACTCATTTAATGATTATTGAATGTCTGTCTTCCAGGAACTGCTAGCTACTAGAAATGCAAAGATATTTAAAATAAGGTCCTTGATCCCTTCCTTCCTTGCCCATTCACCTCCAGATTCACATCATAGCTGTGAAATAGGTACATAAATATGTAAGTATAAGACAAACTTGTAAAATGCTATTACAGAAATATGTACAAAGCACTGAGACCAATATGATAAAGGGACAAATTACAGTTAGAAGGGCTAAGAAATGTCTTAAAAAATCAATAGAACTTCCAAGATAAATAAATGAAGTGCCTTAAAGATAGAGAAAAGCATACAGGAGCAAGGTGATTTTGTCTTCAGGAATGGAATATGGGCTTCTATTGGAATTTTTTTTTTTTTTAATGAGGATAAATGCAGGGTGGGCCTAAAGGAGTTGAAAGATTTGAAAGAAATAAATAACTGTTCCAAAAACCATCAATAATGGTCATGAGCATCAAATAAAATAAAAAGGGAAAATATATAATAAATGTTAAATACAGATATTAGGTACTGTATTTCTCATTTTATGACATATAGTAGACTATTGGTTTCCCTCCAGCATCTATTCTCTCTTCCTCTATCCTTGTAGATCCACGATTTTATTCAAGTATCAATCCTACCCACACACCTCAGGGTGAACCCATCCACAAATCTGGGGGTGAGTCTGATTGGTCTAGAAGTAATTCCTCTCCCTTCACATTGATTGATTCAAATTTTTATAGGTAATCCAACTGAGATCAATAATAAAAGATCAATATTTGTTGAAAAATAATCTTCCTGATTAATAAAGCTAACACTGTTTTCCTTGGATGCCATCTTATTCTAGGAATTAATCTGTCCTCTAAAGCCTGAAGATGGTGCCAACACTGTGTAGAGGGGAGAATTAGAAAATTTAGGTAAAGAGATTCACAGATGAATTAAGTCAATTCCTGAAATCTGACTTTTTGCTGTACTTTCTCTTATGTAAACCAAAAACATTTTTTATGGTTTTAGCTGGTTTGAGTTTGGTCTCCATTACTTGCAACATAAAGCATCCTGAAAATGTCTTTGTAAATTTTTTTTGAATTATACTTTAATTTCTGGGATACAAGTGCAGAACATGCAGGTTTGTTACATAGGTATACACATGCCATGGTGGTTTCCTGTACCCATCAACCCATCATCTATATTAGGTATTTCTCCTAACGCTATCCCTCCCCTAGCCCCTCACACCCCAACAGGCCCTGAGGTGTGATGTTCTCCTCCCGGTATCCATGTGTTCTCATTGTTCAACTCCTACTTATGAGTGAGAACATGCAGTGTTTGGTTTTCTGTCCTGTGTTAGTTTGCTGAGAATGATAGTTTCCAGTTTCATCCATGTCCCTGCAAAGGACATGACCTCATCCTTTTTTATGGCTGCATAGTATTCCATAGTGTATATGTGCAACATTTTCTTTATCCAGTCTATCATGGATGGGCATTTGGGTTGGTTCCAAGTCTTTGCTATTGTGAATAGTGTCACAATGAACATACATGTGCATGTGTCTTTATAGTAGAATGAATTCTAATTATTGGGGTATATACCCAGTAATGGGATTGCTGGGTCAAATGGTATTTCTAGTTTTAGATCCTTAAGGAATCGCCACACTGTCGTCCACAATGGTTGAACTAGTTTAAAATCCCACCAACAGTGTAAAAGTGTTCCTATTTCTCCACATCCTCTCCAACATCTGTTGTTTCCTGACTTTTTAATGATCGCCATTTTAACTGGCATGAGATGGTATTTCATTGTGGTTTTGATTTGCATTTCTCTTATGACCAGTGATGATCAGCTTTTTTTCATAACTTTGCTACTCTCTACATTATTGAAGATAATTATGCTAAAGGGAAAAGCATTTTCTACTTTTAGGGGAAAAAAAATCTGATAATTATGTAGCCATATCATTATTTATCAATGTGGACAACTCAATGAATATATTTCTGCAAGCCAACCAACCAGTGACAGCACTTTGCTTCTAAAAGTTAGGCAATCAGAAGTAGATTAACACTTATGAACATGCTTCTGAATGTTAACTAATGAGGAAGTCTCACTTGATCAGGCATACATCTGTAGTTAAAAACAACTCACTCCCACCTCTGAAATCTGGCAGACTCTGAATTCCTCCCTTCCTAAAAATCTTACACATAAAATTTATGTTTAAGAGCAAAGTCCTGCTCTGCTCTAAAAGCATATGATTGACCAGCATAGGCTTTTTCACTTAAATAAGCAATATATTATTTTTCTTCTTTGTGTTTTGTGTTTGGGGTATTGATTGGTGGTCTCATCCTTTGTTAGTTACCTGAAGCTTAGTGCATACTGAGAGTATATCATTTTTGGACATATTACCAAAGTTTTATATGCCATGTAAGAAAGTCTGGTCAATGTTTGGACATTGTCTCCTGACATCTCCTTCTTCATAAAAAGGGCCCTGACAATCAACCATTTACTTTATCCAAAGACACAATGTGGACAAAGTGATACTTGCAGATATTGCTCACTCAGTTCTCAGAATATTTATTGGTTTAAACAAACAATCTTGTAACATAAGATCAGGACAACTTTTCATTTCATTTAAAATTCATAAAAAATTCAGTCTTTTCATTTAAAAATGAGAGTATAATTTACTAATGCTTGAGTGTGTTTTGGAATGCTTTCACTGATATTTAAGCAGATTTACTACTGCAGACATACTCTCTATTGAAAAAAATTTAGCTGAGGTATACATTAGTAAACAATATGTTATATAAAGAATCACCTTCTATCTCATTTGATTCATAGACTGGATTGCTTTGTTTTGAATTCTTTAATATCTGGTTAACTTGTAAAGATACTCTATTTCTGCTGTCATATCTTTAAAATGCAATAATTTTATGTCTTCCATATAACCAAGATATTACTACAATCAGTATAAATCTGTATGTTGATGAGTAGCCCTCAGTTGCCTATACAAACAATTGATCTTTACGTATATCACTCAATAAATCTCTTGTTCATGTAGTAAAGCAGGCAGATATAATACTGCAATCTATAAAATGTGATTTAGCAGTTGTCCTGATCAAAAACATCTTCCTCAACCACACCTGAATAATGCTGGATAGAGTTTAAAATACATTATGCCAGCTGGTCACAGTGGCTCATGGCTGTAATCCTAGCACTTTGGGAATCCGAGGCAGGTGGGTGGCTGAGCCCAGGAGTTCAAGAGCACCCTGGGCAACATTGCAAAACATTACCTCTACAAAAAGTACAAAAATTAGCCAGGTGTGATGGTGCATGCCTGTAGTCTCATCTACTCAGGAGGCTGAAGTGGGAGGATCAACTGAGCCTGGGAAATTGAGGCTACAGTGAGCCATGATCGTGACATTGCACTCCAGCCTAGACAACACAGTGAGACCCTCTCTCAAAATAAATAAATATGAATAAATAAATAAAGACAAAGAAAGATAACACATCAAGCTATAAGAATTTACAATTAAATTAGTTAATAAGATTAATTTCACCTGTTTTAGGAGGACCAATGGGCTTCACTAGAACAAGAGTTATCTAATGGGAGAGAAGTGGGGGTGTTATTATATTGCTGTAAGAGGAGAATAATAATAAAGTGTCTTAAAGTCAATTTTACATAGCAGGTAATCCTCAAAGCGAGTCAGCACAGCAAGTATGCAGTCAGCCCTTGTCCACCATTAGTTACCTGTGAGAGTCAGGCAAATGGAAAATTGACTTGCCTGAGGTTAGTGGCAGCTTGCCTGCCCAGTGTGAAAATTAGTAGGTTAGAATTCCAATAAAATAAAGATTCTCCAGCTTTCTCTCACTTTAAAATATACTTCAGTAAGGATTATTGGAAAATAAAACACTTTATTATCTATGGAGAAAGACAGGCCATTTGAGTCAAGTCAACTTTCACCAAGAAGCTTTAGTACTCTGCTCTACATGACAAACTTCAAATAGGGAAAATGATGTAAAAATTATTTGGATTATTCAGGTAAAAGTTTACATAAGATATAATAGAGAGGGTTAAGAGACACAGGGATATAACAACAAAAAACTACATCTGTAGTTTATGTGACAGTGTTTAAAGAGATAGATATGTTAGTTTTCAGAAATTTACACTGTCCCAGTTTGAACTACAAAATTGTGCCAGATCCTGTTCATTTGCACATTAGTAAAAATGACTATTTTTCAATAATGTTAAGGTATATAAGCAAACTTCAAAATAATTTTAGGTACTTTTTTCGTATATTTATTGACATTCATGCAACCCATCATCTAAGTGAGTTTCTTTACACAGTAGCTACTTGAATTGGTTCTTGAAACTCAAATTTGAACTTCCTCTTAGTTGAAAATTTAGAAAACACACACAAAAAAGGAGGAAAAAAACCTACATTTCCTTGATTTACTTTCAACCAGGATTTGGATGTGATTCAGGTTCCCCTAATTTGATGCACTTGGATATCAGCTGAAAAGGCAGATGTGTGGTGGAGGCTAATTCCTCTGCTGTAGCACTGGTGTTTAAAATCAGAGCTTCCTCCTATCCTAGACTCCTATCATATTCTTTCATATGGCATTAGAAATATCCATGGACATGTTCATCGTATCACTGTATTGTGACTCCTGAAGGAGAACAATTTTCAAATTTGTTTTTAACTTTCTAAACCTTTCTTCACATGAAATTACTAACTCTTTTTCTACTTTCCCTCTGGGTGTATACAACTGTAGAGTTTTCATAGACACTCCTTGCATGCTCTAGGAGCTGATGCAAACAAGGCCAAGAACATCTTAATTCAGAGCAGAATTCCCAACCAGAGGCGCATTTGCCTCTCAGGGCATATTTGGCAATACCTGGAAACATTTTTGATCACTACAATTGGGGTTGAGGACACTCCTGGCATCTAGTAGGTGGGGGATGGAATCTTGCTAAACATTCTACATTGCACAGAACAATCACCCATAGCAATGAACTATCTGGCCCAAAATATAAATAGTGCTAAGGTTGGGGAACCCTGAATGAAAGCAGAATACATAAATAATTTGCATTAAATAAATAAAGGCACACTGGTAAAATACAAAAAATAAAAAATAAAGCTGACTGGGCACTTCTGTCTAAGCCTTATGTTGAAAAAAACTAGAAAAAACTTCATAAATAAATATGAATACATTTTCTTATTTATTTTATTGAGATTAAAATAAATTTAACCATTCTGAAGCGTTTTGAAGCATTTAACCATTTTGAATCGTTAACCATTTTGAACCATTTTGAAGCATTTAAGAATTTAGTAGGATATTCACAATGTTATATAGCCATGATCTCTATTTTAATTTCTAAACATTTTCATTATCCCAAAAGAAAAAAAAACTGTACCCATTAAATAGTAACTCTCCATTTCTCTCTGCCCCCAGTCCTTGGCAAACACCACTCTAATTCCTGTATCTATGGACTCGCCTTCTCTGTTTTCTATAATGGAATCACACAATATGTGACCCTTTGTATCTTTCACTTAGCAAAATATTGTGGAAGCTTATTCATGTAATAGTCAATAGGAGTATGAACTCTTTTTTATAACTGAATAATATGCTATTTTATATGTATGCAAAACTTTGTTTATTCATTCACTTATTTATGAATATTTGAGTCATTTTCATGTTTTAGCTATTGTGAATAATGATACTCTAAATGTGAGTGTACAAGTCTTTGTTCAAGCATCAGCTTTTAATTATTTGGGGTTTATATCTGAAGTGAAACTACTAGATCATATGATAATTCTACGTTTAACTATTTGAAGACTTGCCAAACTGTTTTCCACAGTGGCTAAAACATTTTACATTTCTACCAGCAATGTATGAATGTCCTAATTTCTCCACCTTGCCAACAATTGTTATTTCCTATTTTTTATTAGTGCCATCCTATTGGGTGTGAAATTGTATCTCATTGTAGTTTGTTTTGCATTTTACCAATGACTAATGTTGTTAAGCATTTTTTAATGTGTTTGTTGGCCATTTGTATATGCTCTTCACAGAATGCCTATTCAAATTCTTTGCCTATTTTTGAACTGGGTTGTTTCTCTTTTTCTTGTTAGTTGTAACAGTTCTGTAATTTTATACATATTAGACCCTATGTCATTTGCTAGTATTTTCTCCCATCCTGTAGATTATATTTTCACTTTATTGTTAATCTTTTTTAATACACAGAAGTTTTAAATTCTGATATGTCCAATTTTCCTGTTTTTGTTGTCATTGTTGCTCATGGTAACAATATTTTGGGTATCATATTTAAGAATCCAATGCCATGTGTCTGTTGGCTGCATAAATGTCTTCTTTTGAGAAGTATCTCTTCATATCGTTTGCCCACTTTTTGATGGGGTCGTTTGTTTTTTCTTGTAAATTTGTTTGAGTTCTTTGTAGGTTCTGGATATTAGTCCTTTGTCACATGAGTAGATTGCAAAAATTTTCTCCCATTCTGTAGGTTGCCGTTTCACTCTGATGGTAAATGACGAGTTAATGGGTGCAGCACACCAACATGGCACATGTATACATATGTAACAAACCTGCATGTTGTGCACATGTACCCTAGAAAAGAAGGTAAAATAAAAAAAGAAAAGATGTGTCCTAAAAAAAAAAAAAAAAAAAAAAAAATCCAATGCCAAACCTAAGGTCAAAAGGTTGACTTCTATGTTTTCTTCCAGTAGCTTTACAGTTTTAGCTTCTATATTTGGGTTGTTGATTGATTTTTAAATTTTGTGTACTGTATGAGATATGCATCCAATTTTATTCTTTTGTGTGTGGATACCAGTGTCCCAACATTATTTGTTAAATAAATGTTCTTTTTGCAATGAATAGTCTTAAAAACCCTTGCCAAAAGTCAACTGACCATAGATGTATGGATTTCTGAACATTTCATTTTATTCTATTGATATGTATTTCTATCTTTATGCCAGTACCATGCTGTTTTTATTACCATAGTAGTAAATTGTGAAATTGGGAAGACTGAGTGATCAATTTTGTTTTTCCTTTTCAATATTGTGTTGGCTCACTGTGGTCCTTTGCAGTTCCACATAAATTTGAGGATCAGCTTTTGAATTTCTAAGAAAATGCTGTTGACATTTAATAAATCTGTAAATTGTTTTGGTTAATAGTGTACTAACAATATTATATCTTAATATCATATCTTCCAATTAATGACTATTGCACGTATTTTCATTTATTTAGTCCTTCTTTAAAACATTTTAACATAAAAATGTTTCTTTAAAACATTTCTTGACACATTTCTTTCAGCAATGTTTTGTAATGTTCATTGTATAAGCCTTTTCTCTCCTTGCTTAATTTATTTCTAGCTATTTTATTATTTCTGGTGATACAGTAAATGGCAATGTCTAAAACAAACAATGAACAAAAATCAAGTGAGATTTTTATTAGAACACAAGACCACATCTATGAGCTCCAATAAAAACAACATAAATTAGAATTAGACCTATAAGAATCTAGTTAATTGGAATTTTTAAGTACAGATTTTAGAATAATATTTATTTATTCTATGCTTAAGGAGATAAAAGACAAGATTACTTATTTCAGCTCATGAATAAAACTATTTTTAAAGGTTAAAACATATTTGAAGAAAACAAGTAAAAGGGTCGCTGTTAGAACAAAACCTTTGTTCATGTGTTGGGCTTACTCTCTATTATTATAAGAATAGATAATATTTTGGGGTACTTATTCTTGTTAGATATTATTGTAAGTGAGTTACATTGTACAACACATTTAACACTTCTAGAAACCTGATGAAATTAGTATTGTTTAGATGAGAAAACAGAAGCAAAAACTGCAAAGAACTTGCCTACTTTCACAAAGCTGGTAGGTGTTAAAGTCAGTGCTTAAACCCCAGCATCAGAATTCTGGGGTTCTAGAAGCAAAAGCATTCTTTTAACATTTACACACCAGTTCCTTACAGGAATACATAAATTCTTTTGTCAAATTTGGAAGTCTGAGAATTATTTTTTTTTCTAAGAAAGCAATTTCACTTCACAAGCATGCCACACTAACTTTATATCAGACTCTTGTAAGTTTCATTCTACATACACAAAAAGAAAAACAAAATATGCAGTGCAAACCCAAGCAGGACAAATAATTTAAGCAGAAGGGATTCAAAGTAATAGAAAAGTTAACATATAACCTTGGCGATCATGGATGGAAATGATTTAGACATTTAGAGAAAGAGAAGAGGATCTCACAGACAGAAGGAATAGCTCTTGATATATTCAAGGATCATGCCTAGTTTCTTGTGCCTGGAGCATAGAATGCATGAAATATTGAGAGAGAAGTTTGGAAAGAAATGGAGGGTAAGGAGTCACACACACAAAAAAAAAAATGAAAAAAAGATTCTGTGGTAGCAAACTGAAATTGTGAGCAGTTTGGACTAATCTTAATATTGCTTTTATACTAATATTTCAGTAAAATAAAATTATCAAGGGCTTTGAACAGGGCAAGATCATGATCAGGCAATGATTTAGAAAATGGCAACAATCTACAGCACAGATTGAGCAAGCAGACCAGTCTGGAAGCATTTTCTATGGTTGGGAAAAAAAGAAAATTAGAGACTCTTCTAAGGCAATGGCTAAGAAAATAGAACAGATTTTAAATATGGTGTAGATATAGCTCAAGCAAAACAAATTGGAAACAATCTATTAAATCAGGATTTTAAAATGCAAAAGAATGAGGCTTTTGTTATGTGGCTGGAATTATGTAGGCAATTGCTTAAAACATCTTTTCTTTATAGAGTTGCCATAAATTTAAGTGTATTTACATCAAGAAAATGTTTTCACTGTCTTGACTTCTTTGTTCATATTGTTTTAACTCTAGGCTTATTGTTGACTCATTATAAGTTGATTTATAATGGAGAAAAAAAATAACCTGAGCTTCTTTTTTATTGATCATTTTACCTGTACAACAATCAAATCTGTGAGTTCAGAAAAGTAATTAATTTCTTTGGAGCTCAGTTTCTCTTAACATTAACAGAGATTGTACTAACCTAATCTCAAAAATCTGTCCCCTTTACAAAGCTATCTGTACAAATTGCCAAATGCGTAGCATGCTTATTTACTTCCTACATAGAAGTAATTTCTTCCAATGTTCATTGTAAATAAGGCCCAAGACCTTCTTGCAGTATCTGTATGCTAGCATGATTTTTTAAGAATATCAACAATCCTGTGACTTTGCTCTCGGCTTGCAGAAAAAAGTTGTTCACCTTTCTTGCTCTTTGTACTGTACTCTTTCACCTCTAGCGAATCAGAAAAAAGGAAGTTGAGATGTCTGGGCTGCTTAAAAAAACTCATCCCTGAGAGAGCCACTCTGTGTTTTGCTGAGGTTGTTGATTCAAAAGCTGGATGGAGGGACTGTCAGATTAGAGGACTAGCCAATACTGCACTGTGAATGGGATGCAGGAAAGGAACAATGGCACATTTAGGACTAACCAATACTGCATTGTGACTGGGATGCAGGAAAGGAACAATGGCACATTTATCTTCAGGGCTGCAAACATGTTGCCTCTCAGCTACCGGAGGTTATTCAAGAGAGACCATCTGTATTAGACTATTTTCTCACTGCTATAAAGAATACCTGAGACTGGGTGATTTATAAGCAAAAGAGGTTCGACTCACAGTTCTGCATGACTCAGAAGGCCTCAGGAAACTTACAATCATGGCGGAAGAGGAAGGGGAAGCAAGGCAGGTCTTACATGGCAGAAGGAGAGAGAGAGAGTGCAGGGGAAATTGCCCCCTTTAAGCCATCAGATCTCATGAGAACTCCCTCACTATCATAACAGTATGGGGGAAACTGACCCCATGATCCAATCACCTCCCACCAGGTCCCTCCCTCAACACATGAGGATTACAATTCCAGAGGAGATTTGGTGGTGACACAGAGCCAAACCGTATCACCATCTGTAGAAGAAGTAGCAGTTAATAGTATCCACTAACTGTGCCCGGAGGCCTTGGCTGGCACCACACAAACCAAACAGAAGATGGCTACTGGCAATGGTTTAATTGTGTGACCTAGTTACCCTCCAGACCTCCCAAATCCTTGAGATGATATTGACTATAAACATTAATACACCCTGTGTGGACATGCAAAGCTGTCCCTTAGACTTCTGCTAGTTCTGTCGAGGCTTAGAGTCTCAGGATGTCTTTCGCCTTCGAGTGTATCCTTCCAACCTGCTTTCTCTGTTCCCCACAGCACTGATTCACCTGTGAATCACCAAGCCAGATCTTGCTCACAAACACATACACTATCAGAACCAAAAGCAATTAAAAAAAAAAAAAAGTAATGAAAACATCTAAAACTGTGATGACAGTAACTGAATAAATGGAGATAGAAAATACTAGGTGTGGAATGTTCACCATGTCAGCAACACAATCGCCTTGAACTTGCTGAGAAAATGCTCCTGTGCTTAAATGTTCTGTCAGTCCTCCTGTCAGAGGTTCCTGGCTGATTATGTGTCTGCAGAGAGGCCAAAGCCTCCTACTCTGTCTCCTGTTCTCTTCTTTTGCCCTTCAGCTAAGGAGGGAGCTTCCAATTTTCTCTCATTTGTCTCAAGTAGCTTAGTTTTATTTGGTGATGTTAATTGCTTCAGTTTTTGTCAAAATTCATTCTCTTAAAGCACTGGTCCAAAAGTCTAACAACATGGATTTTTTTTTTTTTTTTTTTTTTTTTGAGACAGTGTCTTGCTCTGTTGCCCAGGCTGGAGTGCAGTGGCCGGATTTCAGCTCACTGCAAGTTCCGCCTCCCGGGTTCACGCCATTCTCCTGCCTCAGCCTCGAGTAGCTGGGACTACAGGCCCCCCCCACCTCGCCCGGCTAGTTCTTTGTATTTTTTAGTAGAGATGGGGTTTCACCGTGTTAACTAGGATGGTCTCGATCTCCTGACCTCATGATCCGCCCGTCTCGGCCTCCCAAAGTGCTGAGATTACAGGCTTGAGCCATCGCGCCCGACCACAACATGGATTTTTAATGAATAATACAGCTTCCCAGGCTTCATTCCCACTCCCCTTCACCAGGTGCTCCACAGAAATTCTAGTTCAGTTTATGGGAGTAGTATTCAGGAATCTGAATTTTCAATAGTCATATAGAACTGATGTATGGGACCCGCGGGCCACACACTGAGAAACTTTGCTTTAGAGTCTCATTTTTCTCCCCGAGAAGAACATAAGGAATTTCATTAAGAATCGCTGCTTTTTAGAAGAAAACAAAGGGAAAACAGTTTCTGAGATTGCTCTGGGCAACAGTTTTTTTGATATGGCCCCCAAAGTACAGGCAACAAAAGCAAAAATGGACAAATGAGATTGTATCAAATTTAAAAGCTTCTTTCTGTACAGCAAAGGAAACAACCAGCAGAGTAAAGGGAAAAACCTGCAAAATGGGAAAAAATATTGACCATTTATACATCTGATGAGGAGGTAATATCCAAAAATATGTAAAAACTCAACACAATAGCAAAAAAAAAAATAATGATAACCCAGTCTAAAAATAAACAAAGGAACCTGAAAAGACATTTCTCAAAATAAGACATACAAATGGCTAGCAGTCATATTTTTTAAAAGTTGACATTACTAATCATCATGCAAATGTAAATCAAAACAACAATGTTACCTTCCAGTCATTAGAATGACTATCATAAAAAATACAGAAGGTAAGTGTTGACAAAGATGTGTTATGAAAGGAAACCCTTGTATGCTGTTGGTGGAAATGTAAATTGATACAGCCATTTTGGAAAAACAGTATGGAGGTTCCTAAAAAAATTAAAAATAGACATACCATATGATCCAACAATTCCACTTCTGGATATATATCTAAAGGAAATGCAATCAGTATCTCAAAAACATATCTGCATTCCTATGTTCATTGAAATGTTATTTAAAATAGCCAAGATATGGAATCAATCTATGTTAAACAAGAAATAAATGGATAAAGAAATGTAATATACACACACACACATACACACACATTCATGTGTTACTTAACAATGTGGAGAAATTCTGAGAAATATGTCCTCAGGCAATTTCATTGATGTGCAAACATTGTAGGGTGTACTTACACAAACCTAGATGGCATAGCCTACCACACATCTAGGACATATGGCATGACCCTATTGCTCCTAGGCTACAGATCTGTCCAACATGTTACTGTACAGAATACTGTAGGCAACTGTAACACAGTGGTATTTGTGTATCCAAACATATCTAAACCTGGAAAAGGCATATTAAAAATACAGTATCATAATCTCATAATCTTCTGGTACCACCATTGCATATGTGGTCCATTGTTGACAGAAATGTCTCATGGAGTACGATTGTGTGTGTGTGCACGCTCATCCTCCTGTAGACTAGGTTGGACTCATTCACTTGGTAGCAGGATTCCAAGAACAGGAATAGGGCAAATACCGTGAAAAAGTGCATGTCAAGTCTCTAGGCATCATGCCTACTTCCATCCTACTGTCCAAGCAAGTAGTATGACCAAGCTCAAAGTCAGTGTAAAAGGAGGGACCTGAACAAACTAAGGCCAGGAGCCCTCAATCTATAATAGAAGGGATATTAAAAATAAAAAAATTGGATGATATTTACTCACTGCATCAACCATAAAGTTACCATATGTCTGGATTTTTTCAAAATTTTTTCAAAATTTTTTCAAAATGTTCTGGAATTTATAAATTCTATTTTTAATGAGTATGGTTTATTAAATGCATTACTAATATACATTAATCTTACATATTTGTAGATACATTTAAAAATAGTATTTTTCAGTTTAATTCTTTATATTCAGATTGAAGAATGTGACTACTGACTACTGTCATTATTCACTCTTCAAAACTATATTTCTAACCTACTACCCGATAGACATTAACATGGTACTTCATTATGGAGGGCTGTGTCATTACAAGGGTATTTCTCAATCCAAAACTGATAAGGATGGCTAATCCAATTAGCAACTAATGTCTTTAAGATACAAAAACCATAATCCTTTTCAGCAGCACATGGGCTCTCAAGCTCAGGGTTATTATAACCGCTATCAGAAAAGTCTCTTTCTGACTCTTCCTCTGAAAAAGAGCCCTTACTAAGTCAAAACTTATTTATAATCTCTTTTTTTTTTCATTGCCATAACTCCTACTCATTTAACTATGTAAAGTCAAAATTCATTTTCCCTTAACTTTATTCTGCCACGTTTCAGTGAATTCAGAAGACAAGCACAAGTGAACCACAGAAGGCTTTGTGTGCCTTTAACCTGGAAGAACAGACACCACAGCAAAAAGCTCCTTATCAGAAACTACTCTATCTAGTACCATTTTGCAAATTAGGACATCATTTAGAGAAAGAGACATAAGGAGAGCCTTTGGTCATGCCACTTTCTTGTCCCTGGATAAGATCCAATGATATTCTTATCTAATCAGAACGCTGTTAGGTGGATTCACTTCTTTTGCCCAAACCCAAGAGAGGGATTTGCCCTGTATGGAAGAAGAACATGTGTGTCCTCCAGAACAGCAATCATAAAATCCCCAAATAGGGAAGAAATGTCTCAAGAGAAAGTAGGAGACTGCCTTTCATTTTGAAGAATGATCCATTTGGTGACCTCACCTTCTCTGGGGTGGTTTACTTTATTCCAAGAATGTGAGAAGGCTCTGATATGGGCACTGCTAATGTCCCTTTAAGATCAAGGTGGGTTTTGTCCTGACCACGGAAATCTTTTTCTCAGGAGTAAATATAGCTAAATCTATTTTTAAATATTAGTTTAATGTTACTATGTCTTAATAACCAACCTTGGCTTGTTCCTAAAATACATTATTAGATATGGAATTTTTACCTAGTGATCTTGGAACAGAAATTCAGCATAACCAATTCCTCATTTGAAAATTTGGTCACTTTTAAATACCTTTTTCTCTTGCATAAAGAGAGCTTTCCATTTGAAGGCTGGGAATAAGTGTGTATGGATGAATTGATTTTTAGAACTAACAAGAATGCTAATAAAACGTATGCATTGTGTTGCAACAGATTTGTATTTTATTGGGCAATGTATCAATAAACTTCTTCCTTTCTTAGTGTGTTGGATGAAATAAAAAGAACAAAGAGAAAAGAAAAGCAGTGTATAAAAGTGTAATGAATGCAAAGACCTTCAAAGTGTCACTGAGACTAAAAGAACAAAGCTGATTCTACTGATGGAATATGCAGAAGTAAAGCTACTAGCACTTAAAATTCTCTGGCCTGATGAGCATCTGTCCTTGCACAGCTTTTTCTCATTGCCCTGATCAGTCTTTGCTATTTTTGTTTATCACTGAATCATATTTAGTTTCTCTCCTTTGCAGTTGATCAGAGCAAAGGGGCTTCTGTTTAATCCCCCACAATACCCATTGTCCTGGAAGAGAACTTTAATATTCTACACTATTTGCTTTTACTTTGTTATATATATAATCATTTGTTATACGGACTTTATAGACAGTTAGTTTTAAGATTCAGGCACTTTTCTCATAATTACATCAAAGCACCATATTTTAAAATTTTTTACTCTAGTGCTTTAAAGAAATGTTTCTATTTTGAATTAATGACCTTAAAAATAGCATACCTCAAGAGGGAAAACCAAGACTTAAAATGTACAATCTTCATTTGAGAATTTTTTTTTTCCTAGAGGAGTGGTAGAATTCAGAATACAATCATCAAATGTCAACTTCAGAGAAATGACAAAAAAAGTTTCTCCCCAATAAAATGACACTAATTATACATTCTTAGGCAAAAAGAGAAATAGAAATCCTCTGTATATCTCAAGGTGCACAAACAGAATTACACAAAGATGGTCACACATACCCTATATGCGCGCGCACGCGCGCGCGCACACACACACACGATTCTAAATAATATTGGTGATTGATGCCTGGAGGTGAAAGAAAATGGTGAGAAGGAGGTTTCTCATATCCAGATGGACATTAGAAAGCACACAGTGGCCCCATTTAGAGAGGAGATTAATACTTTTAATACGCTATTTTAATATTTTAATAGTCATATTTTAACATGCTATTCCAAAAAAAAATTTTAATCACCTCATTCTCTTTCCTTAGTCATCATAATGAGAAAGAAGAAAATAATTCAATCTGTGAGTGAGATGGTATTTCACATGTAAGTGTTTCACATAAATGGAATGCCCAACAGCAGGAAACCGTCTATCACCGAGCTGGACTCTGAGGCCCTCCCATCACCTGTGCCTTTGAGGCTGACTACAGACACTTGAGGGATGCATAAATCACCCCATGAGTTGGTAGGGAAGGGAAACAACCTCAAGGGTAGAAGCTTAGGGAGCCAGCACTGAGGTACAGAAATCCCATCATTACAGTATGCTCTCATTAGCCCTGGACAAACCCCAGCACGGTTGGCCTTCTAGCTTCTCTGAGCAATCAGAAGTCTAAAAAGTCCTTCCCCTCTTATATAACCCACTCAGACTGGTTCTGAGAAGGAAGGATGCAAGTGCATGACTGTCATTAATCTTGTTATTTTTAGCTCTTGCAGAAATTGATGCAAAGGGACTAATACCACAGAAATTAAATGTGTGTAAGTGAAGTTTGGGGTTCCAGTGAGTTTTATTCTGCAACTCACTTTAGGATTTCTGGAAACACTCTGTAAGGAATATGAAAGCTTTTACTATATAAACAATTAAAATGTTTAGAAAGACCTTGTTTCAGAGTCTGAAGACATGTTTCTTTTTATAACGATCCCTTAATGGGATAATTACAGTTGCGTGACTGTGAACAACTTGCTCCTATTGCTCATCAGTAAAATGGGGAAAATAATATCATATCTATGCATTATCACATGATATAAAGAAAAAGCCCTCCAAAAAGTGCACATGTGAACTATATTTATCTGTTAAAGATAAAGTACTGATCCAAACATTGAAGACATTCAGAAGTGTAAGATCCCATCACAAACGCTCAGGTCAAAGTAAACAGGTAAAGAATTAATTGGAAGAGGAGATAATAGAAATATAAAATAAGAAGTAAGAAAATCAAGGATGGACTCTTGACCCTCTGAATCTAAGTGACACCTAAACAGGTCACTGATTCTTAAACTTGTCTTTAGGCTCAAATGCTAATAATGCATTTCTGTGGGTTGAACTGTGACCCCCAAAAAACTTATATGTTACCTCAGTACCTCAGAATTTGTATTTGGATATAGGGTTGTCCGAGTTCTTATAGAAGGAAATTAGGACACAGTCATGCACAAAGGCCATCTGAAAAAAAACAAACAGAAGGTGGCCATGTTCAAGCCAAGGAAAAAGTTCCCTAAGGTAACCAACTCAGCTAACATGTTGGTCCTAGTCTTCAAAATTGTGAGAAAATCATTTTTTGTGGTTTAAGTCACCCAATATGTGATACTTTGTATGTCAACCCTAGCAAAGTAATATGGCATTCAAAATAATTTCTATCCATTAATTTAGCAAATATTTAGTGAGCATTGATCATCCATAGGTACGCAGTTAATGTTAAAAAAAATCAGCAAATACAGATCCAGTTTCTGCCCTCATTTTTAATATGTTTAATAAAATGTTAAATAATTTTATAATATTTTTAATAATTTGTGTAAGTTTATAATCTAATGGGGGAAACAAACATTATCCTATCATACACAGAAATGTAAAATTGCAATTGTGTTGTCCGGTGCTATGAGGGTGTAAAACAGAAAGATGTACCTAGGAAGGTTAAGGAAAGCCTTCAGATGAAGAAACCCTTAGTCACAGACACGAGCTAGGAATTTTTCAGGCAGCAAGGGGAGAATGCTAAACAGGCTTCTGGCTTCCTCCCTGACCTCCACTTGAGTCTTTTCCCAAAGTCCCCAGAACGATCCATTGAAAGCATGTGGCAGAGACATTTTATAAGTTCAGTAAACTGCTACATTTTCCTTCTGATCACACAGGAAAACTGTTCTGCAGCTTTCATTGAATTTCACTGGGACCATCAGATTCGTTTTTTTCATGGAATGTGAAAAGTGATGTGCACAAGAGTTGCCCAAAGTGTGGGGATAACAGAAAAATGAATTCAAATTACTGGTCTATGGTAATATAAAAACATATTTGCACCAGCATTTCTCTCCTCCATGTCATTAACAGCACTGGTTTGACTATTTTAAAAAATTGTTTACAAACAGTTTTGGTTTTTTAGAAAAATTGAGATTTTACAGAGAGTTCCCATGTACCCCACACCCCCCATACCCATTTCCCTATTATTAACGTGTTATGCTTATACGTTACTTTTGTTACAATTATTCAATATTGATACATTATTATTATGAAAATTTATAATTTTATAAACTAAGGAAATTTCAGATTTCCTTAGTTTTTGTTTTAACATCCTTTTTATTTGTTCCAGAATCCCATGAAGGATATCACTTTGTAATTATTAAATAGTCATGCTTCCTAAAGCTCCTCTTGCTGTGACGGTTTCTCAGACTTTCCTTAAGATGACCTGGACAGTTTTGAGGAGTGCTGGTCACATATTTTGTAGAAAGTCTCTCTATTTTGATTTTCTAACGTTTTACTCATTACTAGACTGTGATTGTGTTTTCGGGAGACAGATCACAGAAGTAAAGTACCATTTGTATCACATCGTATGAAGAGTACATGCTAACAACATGGTTTCCCTGTTGAAGTTTACCTCAGGCACTTGGCTGAGATCATGTTTGCAAGGTTTCTCCACTGTAAACGCATTCTTTTCCCCTTTTCTACACTGGAGTCTTTGGAAGAAATCACTATGTGCAGCCCACATTTAAACAGAGGAGGGTTGTGTGCTGCTTCCTTCAGGGTTGAGTATCTACATAAATCAATTAGAATATTTTTCATGGGAGATTAGTCTCTTCCACATGTATTTACTCAAGCATTTATTCATATTACCATGGACTCATAGATGTCTATTTTATACTTTAAATTACAATCTAACAATATTTTTATTGTTTTATGTGTGTATTCATTATTTTATGTTATTATTTATGTATCACTTTATTTTATCACTGAAAAAGGGGTATTGTCATCTTTAATTATAATAGTGGATTTCTCTGTTCCCCTTTCAGTTCTATCAGTTTTGACCTCATGTATTTTGACATGTATGTTAGGTGCACACCCATTTAGAATTCTTATGTCTTCTTGGAGAATTTATCCCTTTGCCATCATGCAGTGCTCCTTTTTTCTCTAATAATTTTTTCCCAAACATCCTTTTGATTTTAAATTAATGTAGCTATTCCAGATTCATTTTGATTAATGTCAGCATGGTATATCTTTATCTATTCCTTTATGTTTAACCTATCTATGTCTTTGTATTTAAAGCGGGCTTCTTGCAGACCACATGGAGCTGAGTCTTACTTGCTTACCTCTATCTTTTAATTAGTGTATTTAGACATTTCATGTTTAATATCATCATCTATATGGTTTGATTAATATGTATCGTGTATGTAACTATTTTCTATTTGTTGCTTTTATTTTTTCTCCTGTCTTCTCTAGTTTTAATTTAGTATTTCATATTATTCTATTTTATTTCCTCTCTTACCATATCAATTACAATCCTTTGTTGTTTATTTTAGTAGTTGCCCTACAGCTTCCAATACACGTTTTCAACTAATAATCTCTCCTTCAAATAACACTGTTCCACTTTATATAAAGTACATGCCTTATAGAAGACTATTCCAATCCTCCTGTCCTTCTCAGAGACAGTCTGTGTCTTGCACCTTTTTCAGCTCTAACCCACTGTTACTGTACTGGAGCCTTTTTGGTCTAGTGGTAAGGATGGTAGTGGGGGAGAAAGAATGTTCTGTAATCTTATGATTGAACAGTCATTTAGTGGCCTTCTGTACTGTATACGAGCTATGACTTTTCAAATGTTTCTCCTGTTGTATAGCTTTTGTATTTCCCCACTTTGGTGAGACAGGAAGTCTAGAGGGAGCTAGATTCTAATGAATGCCTTTCTCCAAGCTTACCTAAGACTCTGGTAAAATCTTCTTCCCTGCAGAGTAAGTCTTCATTATGGAGAACACTCTGGGCTTATTTCACAGTAGTTACTCTCCTCACACCATCACCCTTTCCCTCAAGCCATGAGGAAATATTACTTCGATATTCATTCTGAAAACATAAAGTTTCCAGGGGTAAAGCCACAAAACTGTGGGAGTTCCTGTAAGACTGTGACTCTCGCAAACCCCATATGTTCTCACTTCCACACTAGTTCACACTCAGCTTCCAACAATTTGTCAAAATTACCATTTTGGTGCTCTTACTAGTTTATGGATCCAGTGGCTTCCATTTCAGGTAAGCAGATGACTCCTCAGATATAAGCTGTGACTCCTCAGATATACCTGCCTTTCCAGATTTTGGGGTGCCAATTTGCTTTGCAACCTCAGTTCTCTGATTGGCCAAAAAAAAAGTTGTTGATTTTTAAATTGCTCAAGTACATTTTTGGTGTAAAGAAGGGGATGATGAATTCCAAGCTCTTTATATATCAGAGCTGAAGCCATAAAGCCTTACTTTTTTGAAACACAACTTTCTTGAGAAGGGAAGCAATGTTTAGATTTATATTCTGGTGCAAGCGCCTCATATTGCCACAGACAGTCATTGATATACATAGCTTCTAGGCTTGCACCATAAAATCTATTGAACAGGATGTAGAAATAAACTCATATAATGTTATATATATATACACACACACACACACATTTACATTGTTATATATATATGTGTTATATATATACACATATATATACACATATAGATAACACATATATATACAATGTAAATAAATATAAAGAATCATTACCTGTTTGCTGTATATATTATTTGCTAATTTTCCCAGAAAGAGCTTGGTGACTAAGACACAAGTCAGAAATGTTTAATTTGGGGAAAGATTGACCGGGGGAGAAGGAGAAACAATAGTAAATAATGTAAAGGTCTGGAACAATGGACACTCATAAGGAGTGACAGTGGCCAGAAGAAACAAGAAGAAAAACTATTGTATATAACCTTGACTACTTCTAAAATATATCACATTCCCCCTTTAAGGACTGACACTGTGAGGTTCCCTGTGCTAACAGAACACTCTACATGAAGATAGCTTTCCATGAACTAAAGATCTCATTCATTCATTCATGCTTTCTTTCTTTCATTCATAATGTTGTCCAGGGAAGTTTCTGGAAAAACTACTAAAGTATTAATTCTTACAGTTTAGAATTTCTTTGAAATAACTATGTTACTTTGTTCACAATTAAATAAAAAACCATGCAGCCAGGCTTATCTTTGTAAATGAATGTCCTTGAATCCAAGGAGAGACTGAAGGCAATAGCCAAAGCAAAGTTCCTGCTCCAGCTTTCTGACAGGCCAGCTCTTCATGAACCTCAGTCAGTTCCTCCAAACCTCCCCATCTATTCAGCACTATTTCTCCTCTTTTTGCTTCCTCTTCTACTGATGATGTGGTTTTCCATAATCCATGAGCTAGCTACTTCCATCCCTACTATAGCTACTTATGTATTCATGTCACTAACGTGACCCAGAATCCATTCTGTCCTTCATTCGAATTATTTTATTATAAATAATTTACTCCAAGTCTCATCTCGTGTCTAAGACCTCTAGGTATGTCCCAGCCCATAATAATAGCAAACAATAATTGGTCATGTACTCTGTGCTGAAAATTACATGTTTTAATATATTTAATTTTCACAGTAGTACTAATAGTTATTATTACCTGTATTTGACAGATAAGAAAACTGAGACAGAGGGAGGTTAAGAGTGAGGCCATACAATGCCATCGCCATCAAGCTACCAATGACTTTCTTCACAGAATTGGAAAAAACTACTTTAAAGTTCATATGGAACCAAAAAAGAACCCGCATTGCCAAGACAATCCTAAGCAAAAAGAACAAAGCTAGGGGCATCACGCTACCTGACTTCATACTATACTACAAGGCTACAGTAACCAAAACAGCATGGTACTGGTACCAAAACAGATATATAGACCACTGGAACAGAACAGAGGCCTCAGAAATAACACCACACACCTACAACCATCTGATCTTTGACAAAACTGACAAAAACAAGAAATGGGGAAAAGATTCCCTATTTAATAAATGGTGCTGGGAAAACTGGCTAGCTATATGCAGAAAACTGAAATTGGATCCCTTCCTTACACTTTATACAAAAGTTAATTCAAGATGGAATAAAGACTTAAATGTCTGACCTAAAATTGTAAAAACCCTAGAAGAAAACCTAGGCAATACCATTCAGGACATAGGCATGGGCAAGGACTTCATGACTAAAACACCAAAAGCAATGGCAACAAAAGCCAAAATAGACAAATGGGATCTAATTAAACTAAACAGCTTCTACAGACACTTCTGAAAAGAAAACATTTATGCAGCCAACAGACACATGAAAAAATGTTCATCATTACTGGTCATCAGAGAAATGCAAATCAAAACCACAATGAGATACCATCTCATGCCAGTTAGAATGGCAATCATTAAAAAGCAGGAAACAACAGATGCTGGAGATGATATGGAGAAATAGGAACACTTTTACATTGTTGGTAAATTAGTTCAACCATTGTGGAAGACAGTATGGTGATTCCTCAAGGATCTAGAACTAGAAATACCATTTGACCTGTGACCCCATTATGGGTATATACCCAAAGGATTATAGATCATGCTACTATAAAGACACATGTGCACGTATGTTTATTGTGGCACTATTCACAATAACAAAGACTTGAAACCAACCCAAATGTCCATCAATTATAGACTGGATTAAGAAAATGTGGCACATATACACCACGGAATTCTATGCAGCCATTAAAAAAGATGAGTTCATGGATGAAGCTGGAAACCATCACTCTCAGCAAAGTATCACAAGGACAGAAAACCACACGCTGCATGTCCTCACTCATAGGTAGGAATTAAACAATGAGAACACTTGGACCCAGGGTGGGGAACATCACACACCAGGGCCTGTCAGTGGATGGGGGGCTGGGGGAGGGCTAGCATTAGCAGAAAAAGCTAATGTAAATGATGAGTTGATGGGTGCAGCAAACCAACATGGCACAAACCTGCACGTTGTGCACATGTACCCTAGAACTTAAAGGATAATAATAATAATTAATAATAATAATAAAAGAGTGAGGCCATAGAGTTAGTGGATGGTGTAACCAGGGTTTAAAATCTGGATAGTCCAGTTGCAGGGTGCCTGCATTTAGCCCCTGTCTAATAGTATCTGTCACCATACTGATTTCTTATTTCATCTTTACTGTCAGTCATATATTTAATAATTTAAATGTTATTGGACTCATGTATGAGTGTCTCACCTCATAAAACATAGTCAGTGCCAAGACTGAGAGAGTGTTTTATAATTTCTGTATCTTGTAGAATAGGTAATACAGAACAAGGCACAGAGTAACTACTAAATAAATACATTTTGAATGATTAATTATTCTTGTCCTGATCTATTGAACTTCTAATCATTTAAGCAAGTAATCAGAGACAACAACATGATGTATATAAGTTGTAATATTATTTTCTGTATGAAACTAAAATAGATGTTTTTGCATATTTTCTAGGCATCAAAAAAGTATGACTTGAAAAACAGAGCAGCAACGACCACAATAAAAACACATCAGCATCCATAACTACAGCTAAAAAAGAAAATATACAGAAGGTTCCAGTATTCCTCCTCTTGCCTCTGAAGGGTCATTACTGAGTACAGTCGGAGATCCCTCCTATCCCTCAAATGCAATTTGATTCTTCCCTTCACATATGCCACATGTGACTCAATTGAGTGAGTCATGCTTAGGTGTTTTGTTAAGACATCAGACATCAGACACACAGAGACTGAGGACAGTGTCCAGCCATGAGTTACAACCTCTGCTCTGTGTGCAAATTTGACCACAGAGACTGGAAACCTCAGGACCTTTAGACTTCAGTTTTCCCACTTAAAAATAGAGTTCATAAGCTACCCTACCTAGCCCATGGGCCAGCAATGAGGAATGTAAGAACATGTGTGTTTAAATACGTTGGAAATTGTTTAAAGCATTAAACAATGCCAAGAAATAGATGAAGGAGTGAAGACACATTTCTTCTTAAGTGTGAAGCCCTAAAATAACCACAGAGACCCACACTGCACAGTCTGTCTTCATGTTATGATCTGGTCTCCAATAGAGAAGTCCCTATCTGTAACTAGTAGATAACTTGTTACCTCCTGATCAAAAAGAGACGACCTCATTTAAGAGGTTTTTTTTTTTGTACTTTTGTTTGTTTTTCTTGAAAACTAAAATTAACCGCAGACCTATAAAAGGAGAAATATTGCAAAAAAACACTTTCCCCAAACCCTGATCTCTTCTTTCTTTGCCTCAAAGCTTTATGAAATGTATGACAACTGTTTCTGTATATGTGAGTCACAAAATCTATGAAGGAAGCCCGTAAAATCAGCACATTCTAGCTCCCTAACAAAAGTCCTCTAATCCCCAAATCCCAAAATCATTATTTTGCATAACAAATGAAGTCAATAGAGTTTTAATTAAGTATGTAAACTAGTGACTTGGAGGATGCTGACTTTCTTTCCTAGAATCTAATTCATTAGCTAATAAAACTTATCTAAATATGCACATATCCAGCATTTTCAGGAGGAGGAGGAGGTGTTTAATTTTCAATTGAATAGGAAATGTAAATGTTGAAGCATACCTGATGTTATCATTAGTTTTCAGAAATGTCTCTTCTGAGTTAATGCTGATCAGGCTCAGATGAAGAAATCTTTTATGGTCTAGAAATAGTAAGAGTTTCAAGGATAATTTCTACCCCACCTCTGCATTTTCTAAGCCATATTGTCTGAAACACAGTGATTGACATGACCATGAAAATAAAGCCTGGCTTTCATGCTGTAGGACAAAAAGAAATTGAACACTCCAAAAGATTTTTAAATTTCATCTTTTGTTTGATAATTGCTGAAAGCTGTCTTTGTATGTGAATATCAAGGCCAAATGGACAGTTATTAAGGTTATTCAGGCCAATAAAATCAGTATTGTGAGAAATAATGAATCAGGCCAATAAAATCAGTATTGTGAGAAATAATGAATCAGTTGTGTCCTGTCTTTTGAGCCTGAATTATTTGAATTACTGCTCCAATTCTCCACCTAGTAGCTATTAGAACTTAGTCTAGTGAGACAGCAAAAGGGGGATGAAGTAGACTATTGGAGGATGAGATGTTACCAGAAAATGAAAATAGATAATATCATATTGTTTAATATTATTTTTGTATCCTGGTAGTTCAATATATATATTATGTAATATATGGTATATATAATTATATTTTATATATGTTATGTAACATACTATATAATATTTTATATAATATATACATACATATATATTTTTTATATTTTTTTAAATGGAGTTTCGCTCTCGTTGCCCAGGCTGGAGTACAGTGGCACGATCTCGGCTCACCACAACTTCAGCCTCCCAGGTTCAAGCGATTCTCCTGTCTCACCCTCCCAAGTAGATGGGATTACAGGCATGCACCAGCACACCCAGCTAATTTAGTATTTTTAGTAGAGGCGGGGTTTCACCATATTGGCCAGGTTGGTCTCAAACTTTTGACCTCGTGATCCACCTGCCTCAGCCTCCCAAAGTTCTGGGATTATAGGCATGAGCCACTGCTCCCGGCCTCACATATATATTTTTAATTATATATATATGATTAGGTTTCTGTGGAAAACTCTCTATAAAGAACTCTCTTGTTCTGACAGCTTCTTTTTTCAGAAAGTATTAGACATGATTATAAGATTCCTGTATGGCCAAAACACTGGATTCTCAAGATGGCAGGCAATGGCTTCCCTGTGCCAGCCACTGTAGAAAGTAAGCCATACTCACTATTCACAATAGCAAGGACTTAGAATCAACCCAAATGTCCATCAGTGACAGACTGGATTAAGAAAATGTGGCACATATACACCGTGGAATACTATGCAGCCATAAAAAAGGATGAGTTCGTGTCCTTTGTAGGGACATGGGTGCAGCTGGAAACCATCTTTCTCAGCAAACTTTTGCAAGAACAGAAAACCAAACACTGCATGTTCTCATTCATAAATGGGAATTGAACAATGAGATCATGGGAATCTCATTCCCATGGGACATGGGAAAGGGAACATCCCACAACGGGGCCTATTATGGGGTGGAGAGGGGGGAGGGATGGCACTGGGAGTTATAACTGATGTAAATGACGAGTTGATGGGTGCTGACGAGTTGATGGGTGCAGCACACCCACATGGCACATGTATACATATGTAACAAACCTGCACATTATGCACATGTACCCTAGAACTTAAAGTATAATAATAATAAAAAAAGAAAGTTCAAAAACCTTCTGTACTTAAACATGATTTGCAATATTCCATTTTTTTGTATGTTTAGAATGCTGAAATGTTTTTGAAGTTAAATAAACAGTATTATATTAAAAAATAAAGGAGAGAGGGATATAAAACTACATATTGAGTACAATGTACACTACTCGGATGATAAGTACATTAAAATCTCAGACTTCACCACTATGTAATTCATCCACGTAATCAAAAATCACTTGTACCCCAAAAGATATAGAAATTTTAGTAATATTCAAAAATAAATTTTTGATAAGAACTTAAAAAAAAAAGTAAGTCATACAAACCAAGTTTCTCTACATACAAATGTAAATGCCACAATTTAAGAATTTGATTGAGTACTCACATATATGCTTCAAATGATTTGTACATCTTTATTTTCAGATGTAAATACATTGGAATACGCTACTAGAGTTTACACACAGTGGAGATCGGCATGGGTTGAAAGAAAGGAGTGCTTCCCTACAACATTCCCCATTGGTTTGTGGCTGAGCTCCACTAGCCAAGAAATTTAGGTTGCTTCATTACATGTGAGCATTTCAAAAGTTTTCCCACAGAAGACTTGTTTCTGTATACCTCTTCTTCTGGTTCCTTTCCTAGCCTTGCAGTGGCACAGTGAGTTTTGGTTGAAGAAAGTGAAGCAATTTTCTATCTGGAGCTCCTAGATCATGTACTCTATTCTCCCCATTATGACAATAAAAGAGGTTGTATTGAAGGCCACATATTTTCTAGGCTGAAGATGATGTACAACCCGTTCTCTTGGGGAAATGTCAGAAAATTTATCACTGAAGATTATCACTAACTTTTACCCCTTCAGCAAAGGAAATGTTTACCCACCCACTGCATACTTCCCATATTAAATTCAAGGCACCTTCACACTGAGAAGGAAAGGGAAGTAGCATAGAACATTTCTTTTTCAGTGATGCACTTTTATTCTTACTTTCTCATAAAACAGACCTTGGGAATAAGGTAGGGAGACATTTAGAATGTATTAATCTTAATATGTTTTTCAATTTTCACTGAAATATCGCATACATATACAAAAAGTACACACATCACATTTAATTTTCAAGAAAATGCACAAATCATATTCAATGAAATTTCCAAAATGTGAACACAGTCATGTAATTAACACCCTGATCAGGAAACAGAATATCAACAGACTCCAGAAGGCATATCTCCCTAAAGTCCTTTCTGGTTGCTATCTATCTTCTACTCCAACTGAGGGAAACCACTCATTCCTAATCATATAGATTAATGTTTCCTCTTTTTGAGATTTATAAAAATGAAATCCAACTGTGTCAGATCATTTATGTCTGGCTTCTTTCACTCAATAATATGTCTGAGAGGTTTATCCACACTGTTGCATGTACTTGGAGTTTATTCATTTTGGGTGCTGTATGGTATTTTATTGTAGGAGTACATGACAATATACTTATCCATCCTATGCTTCATATCACTAATATTATTGGTAATACTTTCTTGTGTGCGTGGTTTTTTTTTTTTTGGTTGCTGTTTTGTTTTTTGTTTGTTTGTTTGTTTTTTGAGATGGAGTCTCGCTCTGTCGCCCCGGCTGGAGTGCAGAGGTGCAATCTTGGCTCACTGCAACCTCTGCCTTCCGAGTTCAAGCAATTCTCCTGCGTCAGCCTCCTGAGTAGCTGGGACTATAGGCGTGTGTCACCATGCCATGCTATTTTTTTGTATTTTTAGTAGACACAGGTTTTCACCATGTTAGCCAGGATGGTCTCGATCTCTTGACTTCGTGATCCACCCACCTCAGCCTCCCAAAGTGCTGGATTACAGATGTGAGCCACCGTGCCTGGCCATTGGTAATACTTAAATTGCATGTCTTGTGCTGGACATAAGCACTCATTTCTTTGGGGTATATTTCTCAGGTAGATTTGCTGGATCATAGGATATGCATATGTACAGCTTTAGTAGATATTATGTAATGTTTCCTGAAGCAATTATACCAATTTAAATTCTTACTAGCAAAGCATGAGAAATCCAGTCACTCCATACTCATGCCAGCAATTTGGTATTATCTCTCTTTTAAAAAAAATAAAATAAAATAGTTTTTTTTGAAAAACTATTTTCAAAAAAATAGTTTTTGTGTATGGCATTATGGCATTATGGTTTTAATTTGTATTTCTTCAAAATTAATTTTTGTGCTTTTGGCCATTTGGATATCCATTTTTCCTAGGCCCCTGCTCAAGCCTTTTTTTCATTTCTCCATTGGTTTTTTTAGTTAATTGGTAGAAGTTATGTATTTATACATTCTGGCTGTGAATCTTTTTTTTTGACATATGCTTTATGATTATCTTCTCTCTTTCCTATGGGGTGTCTTTTTACTCTTGATGTCTTTTGACAGTAGTTGTTTTCAATTTCTATGATTATTAATTTTTTGTATTCTATTAAAAGAAATTTTGCCTACTACAAGGTCACAATGATGGTTTTTAAAAATTTGTTCTTCTAAAAACTTTATTGTTATTCTATATTTATATCTGTACTCCATCTCAAATTGAGCTTGTGAGGATATTGTGATCCACTCTGCCGTTGCTCATATTGATCCTGAGGGCATTGTAAAAACATTTTCATGTGAATTATGCTAATATTGATTACACGTTCTTTTTTCCAGATTGAATTGCATGAACTCAATTGAATTCCATGATTCATTTTCCACAGAGCAAACTGTTTTCGATCTTTTTTTAATATTAATTTTTAAAAACTCATGTCAATTTGGAATAAATATGATTAAATTTTAAAATGACACCATAATGTAAAGATATTTTTTCCTATGTTGTTACTTTTGCATTTGCCATTTTCATTATACCTAATTTCTCTTAATCAAATTTTTACAAATCTAAATTTTGACAAGCATATGTTTTGTTTCTGTGCTTTTTAGTAAATAAATGTAAGGGTGGATAGTTTTAATTATTGTCATTTTATATAGTATTTGTTTTGGTATTAGATAAATACCGTTGCGTTTATTAGCATAAGAAATATGGATTTTTTTTTTTTCTGCAAAAAAAAGAAACAGAAAAGAATCGGGTATGGTTAAAAAGTAAGGCCAAGGCAGGCAGATCATCTGAGGTTGGGAGTTCGAGACCAGCCTGACCAACATGGAGAAACTCTGTCTCTGCTAAAAATACAAAATTCACTGGGTGTGGTGGCGCATGCCTGTAATCCCAGCTACTCAGGAGGCTGAGGCAGGAGAATCACTTGAACTCGGGAGGTGGAGGTTGTGGTGAGCCGAGATTGTGCCACTGCACTCCAGCCTGGGCAACAAGAGCAAAACTCCATCTCAATAATAATAATAATATTAATAATAAAAAGTTAGAGACATAGTCCCACACACTCACATTTGCATGCATGTAACACACAAGTACAAACTGTCTTTGAGACAAGAAAGAGTAAAAATGTTGAGATAAGCATCCTGCTTCATTGCTAGACCAAACAACTCAGTCTTCTACATAGGTGCTTTTAAAAGAGATTTTATTGTCTGTCCTAACTATATTGATTGTATATGACATGGTAAGCATCATTTCAATTTGGGAGCATTAGTTCTTCAATCCCTCAATAAAACAACGGAATGTACGACATTTGATAAATGTAATTAACACTTAAAATAGGGTTAACTCTGGCATCTTTAAGATATCTATTTTGGTGTCTGAATATTTTCTTTTTCTGGAAGAATATTCTCAACTGGGTAGGAAATTGCCTAGTGAAGTGCACAAAGATTCACCAGTGAATTAAATAGAATTAATTTACAACAACCTTTAGATTGTTAATTAACAACCTAAAAGCCCATTTAAAGAGCCATAGGAACAGGGAAGATGAGTGAGAGATCCTGAGGCAAGTTCTCTCCTAACGGGTATCTGAGAACAGAGGCATGAGTCAGAGACTGGCCCCCAAAACACAGAAAAAGGAGTCTGAATGCAAACACGGGTGGTCAAGGGGAACTTTGCTTAAACATGATTTTGCTTGGAAGCTGGTCCTAAGGGTAGCAATTGTATCCTACACTTTTGATTATGTATCCCACTGTATCTCAAACTTAAATTTTGACTGACAACATGAATGCATCAGAATTTTTCTTATATCATTGAAATTTCTCCTTTAATAATTATACTGTGTGAATATATAGATACATCAACTATCAGTTAAATGCATTTTTATCAGCTAAGAAATATTTTCAAATATGTCTGCTATAATTGGATTAATACATTCCCATTTCAGAATAATGTGTTTATAAGTTTGTGCTAAGTTTATTTTTAAAAAAAATAGTATGGCAAGCCTTTCCTTCCTGACCATATAGATGCTGCTTCTGATTCTGAGAGTTGCTTCTGCTCTCAAATAATGAATGTAAAAGGAAGTGGTTACATAGATTTATGGTGTGATTTCATGGCATTATGGTGAATACTCATGACTGCAGGACCTTGTAGAAAGCAAAATCTGATATTTAACTCAAGTAGTCTGGACCCTATCCTCTGGGAAAACATATATTTCCTTGTAGCTTAAGGCCATCTTAGAAGAATAGATACACATGACATGAAAGTTGTAACATTTTGTGAGTATGTGTGGAGAATTTATCTTTTCTAGTCATTCTTGGCATCATTTTTCACAATGGAAAAGCACTATCCTCATTATGCGATACTGTTTCTAGCTATAAAAATGAGAAATGTTCTCTTTTTTTAGTTCAGAAATGTTTGATTTAAAAAAAAAAGATACAAACAACTTGCTGTCAAGTTTTGATTTTCAGATACAAATTATGCATTTTACAACTTCACCCAAATAAATGTTATCTTTCCCAGGAGGTCACTGTTCAGAAATGAATAAAGAAGAGTTATTGATACCATAAAATCACTTGATACTGTTTAGAAAAGTAAAGAGAGAAAAAGTCTTTAACATATCCAAATAGGCTTCTTACTGTCTTTGTTTTCAACCTCAAAGCTAATCACTGTGACTTTCAGAAATAGCACACATAGTACATATAAGATGCATTCTCAATAGAACACTTTTTTTCCTTGGAGTTTTCATTTTTGTTCTGTTTTATCGTTGTATAAACAGATTCCGGTAGCATCATGCTAATTGATTTCATACTTATTTTTTTTTAATTGTGGTAAGCACAGATAACATGAGACCTATGCGCTTAATTTTTTTATTCTAAAGGCTATTTTTCTAGTTTTTTAAATTTTGATATATTTAGGGAGTGCAAGTACAGTTTTGTTACATGGATATATTGCACGGTGGTGAAGTCTGAACTTTTAGTGTACTCATCACCCAGACAGTGTACATGTGCCCAATAGTTAACTTCTCATTCCTCACCTCCACTCACCCTCCCATCTTTTAGAGTGTCCAGTATCTATTATTACATGTTGTTTGTCCATGTGTACACATTGTTTAGCTCCCAGCTAAAAGTGAGAACATGAGGTATTTGACTTCCTGTTCCTGAGTTATTTCACTTACTATCCACTTAAATTTTTAAGTGTGTGGTCAAGTATTGTTAACTATGAGCACAATGTTGTCTCCTACTCTTCAAAGATCTCTTGAGAAGACTGCTAAGTCCGCCAATCCAATCTTAATCCTTTTGTGAAGAGGTTGCAAGCTGGTAGTGTTTAGAAAAGATCTACCCAACAGATGCATTACATTTGCACCACATGGATTTGAAAACATAACTAAACTGTCAACAGTTAAAATTACACATGCATAAAGACAAAGGCAGCTTTCTAAATTCTCTTGACCAATAGAACTCTCTCTCTATGCTGGACCCAAATTCTGCGAATACTAAATCAGCCTCTATTTCTCACCCTCTGCTCTTAAATCATTTATATGACATTCCTAATTTCGGCAGAGGTTTGAGTTTTCTGCTCCTAAGACACAAAGAGCATTAGCCATACTATTCATCTCATCTATGTGCAACATTTAATCCTGCATTCACTAATGCCACTAGTCCTCTTGGAATGACTTCCTTTTTGCCTAGTGTTGGTCCGACCACTTCAAGTCCCACTTCACCAAGAAACTTCCCAAGGCAACCAAAGCTAATTCGGATTTCTCTTTTCTGTGAACTCAGATAACACCACACAAAGCAGTACTTGATCAGGCTGTTTGGCAAAGAGCCAAAGACAATGTCCCAGTTAGACCTTTGATCAATGCCACCCTTGTTAATTCACAAGTTAAGAGACAGGGTAAGCCACCAGTAAATCTCCTCCTTTGATTAAAAACGTTTTATTGATTTAGATCCTCTTTCTGTTTTCTTTTCCTTCAGAAAAATATTGTCCCCATCCTCCATCATTTTTTTTCCTGATAATTCAGAAAAGTATCTGGGCCAAACAGGAAAACAATGCGTCTCTCCTTCAATTTCAGAGGAGGCTGTTGTTGAAAACCTGCAGTTTGCTTAAGGACAGGGATTGTATCTTCCCTACCAGGTACCAAGCACATGGACAGGAACACCGGGCCTCCATAATCAATAAAAGTATTCAAAAGAACAAATAAAGAAATGAAGACTAGTCTAAATGGAGACATGGGCTAAATGTAGTTGAGTCACTTATGTAAGACTGACTTTTGCAGGAAGTAGAGCATTTGTGATTTAATATGAAATGGTAACCAATCAGAAATAACTACTCCACCATTTATCACTGTCTCAAAAGTCGTTCCTCAGAACCATTCTTAAGAATCATAATACTGTCCAAATATCTTAATGAGAAGTAGTTCTTTAAGTTGTTAATAGCTTTTCTTTTCATAGTATTTCATTATGGGTAGTGACTTCTAACTGCACGAGCTAGTGGGTTGCAGAGAATTTATCCCACCACAGACATGTAGGAAGAGGAGGGAGAATGGGTGTCAAGTTCTGGGATGTTGGTAGAACCAACAGAAATGAATACTATTCTGCCATGAAAGCTCACAAAACCACATACACAAAAGAGGAGGAGACATTAGAGCATATTTGTCTTAATATACTCCTTCATGAGAGCACATAAGCCTAATCATCTCCCACAATAAGCAACTACCCCAGGACGAGGTCTCTAATTAGTAGCCAACCTAAGAAAGTGGCTCTGTATCTACTGTTCTTTCCCAAACATTTCCATCAGAAAATTGCATTTTTTTCTTCACCTATTAAATCATTTTTTTTACAAAACTGATCCATGACTTGACAGTCATTTTCCCAGTGTTATTTTATAGCAGGAGTTTGCACCAACACTTGGCTGAGGAATGAACTTCCTTATCCTTCTAGTGGGTACCATCTTCCAGGCTCAGCTGTCTTGAGAAGGCAGGCCTGGCACTGGGAAACAGGTGGGAGCTGTTACAGACACTGAAATGTGAAACGGGAGACAGGCTGAGCAGTGTCGCAGGGAGACTGCACCAATTCAAAACCTGATTATCTGGTCATTTTTTTCTCTGGCATCTGATCCTGAACTCCATTCATCATGAACTGAAAAAAAAAAAAAAAAAAAAAATCTAGTATTTGTGCACTCACCTTAACATTAGAAAGACCCAGTCTGGAGGAGAATGTGTAAGCATATTTGGAAAAAAAGAAAGAAAAAGTGCAAGTGAGAAGAAAAAAAAAAAAAAACTACAGGGAGCATTGTAAATCTATTTAAAAACAAAATCTAAATGTCATACTATATATCATCCTATAATGGAGCTCCTGCTGTGCCCTTCACTGTCTCCTTCTTGCTCTGGCTCCAGGCTAGGCTGCATCAGCCACGAGATAATATCTGTATATATTTTTCGACCAGCAGCACCAAACAGAGGGTTCTGGGGGCTTATTGCCCAATTTGAATTTTAGAATAAAGGAGGAGAGGATCTTTGGTAAAGTGTCAATTAAGCCAACATCCTAATTGGCAGTGACAGCCTCTCAGGTCTGTAGCCCTCTCGTATCTTTTTGGTTTTTTCCATGGGCTGTTGTCCTCTTTAACTTTCTATGGTGGTCAGTGTCCAGAGACCCTCTCCTTTCTGTTCTCTCTAAGATCTGCTTTTAGCAAAGCATTGGAATTCATTTGCACTAAGCTTTGGATATCTAAGGGCAGCTTTTGGTGGATAAACTGTCCACCAGAACAATGTAAGGACGTTTTCACTAATGAAATTGCAAGTATAAGTTATCAAATGACATGCATACTAGAAGAGACTTGGGGAAGTCTGGGCAAGGGCTTAAGAGGCAAGCCCCTTCCCCGGGAAAATGTCTTCCAAAGTTTGGCCACTAATTCTTGAAACCGACAGTTCTTTTTAAGGGGAATGGAGCTAGAATTAAGGTCAGGTGACATGACTGTATCTCCACGACTATTAAACACTTTGATCACCATCCTTCCTACCTCTTAGATGTAGTTCTACAAACAAGAACTGAAGTACAAATAATAAAGTTCAGAAGTTATCGCACGATTGTCTCATTCGAATCTGAAAGTAGATAAGCAATCCTTGCAAATGCGAGGTTAAGAAGTGGCAGAATAACTATAAAGCCTTATGCTGCTTATTTCTGTTGACATAACCTTTGTTTTTAACTCTGGCCCTTGTTTAATAAAAAGAGGTTGAGATTTAGGATTGGCAAAAGCAGAAACTTTCTGAGAAGGAAGAAGGTGAAAGCAAGCATCAATAATAGATAAATAAGATCTGCACAGGCCTGCCAATTGTAGTCCCAGACCTCTAACAAGACCCCATATAGCAGACAACCTTTTAATAGGAGGCATCCTGTTTTCACTGTGCCTCAAGACAGGGAGCAGAGGTGAGAAGTTCATTGCATATTGTTTTCTTAGCTCCCTGCTTACCACGGGGCTGTCATTTCCTCCCTTCAGCCTCTCAAATGTAAGTCTGTGTTTAGAGGGTTGTAGCAGGCAGTCAGCTCAGTCTTAATATTCTTTATTAAAGATCAAATAAAAACACAAAAAGGAGACGCAGCCTGAAGAGCTTCCTCATGGCAGGGGGCCCATCTCTTGGAAAAATGACTGTCCATTTGCTTTGTCTTGTGTCCTCCCCATTAGAGGTTCCCGGAGTGCTCCTTGGCATCATCTGTAATCACACACCCTCAGCAGAACCCTGTGAGAGTGATTTTTCTGTAATGAAAAGATCAGAGCCTCTGGGGAAGAGAGGAGAGGAGGAGGAGAAGCTTTAGTGTGTATGCTAGGTTGGAGGAACAGATAGAAAGAATGTAATACTCTTACACTTCATGTCAGATACACTTAAGTGGAATAAGTTACCCCATTAAACTTTTTATTCTGTACTTTCAGGGGTGGTTTACTGAAAATACTAGTTCAATACACATCCATTCTGGTGAATATTCTATATTAGCACACTAGTAAGCAGAACTTCCAAAAATTTATATCGAGGATGAAGCTCCTCCCAGTGATGACATTGTGAAAGGGCCATTGCAGACGTGTCTGTCTTCTGTCTTCATTACATGCTTATAACATTTAGTACTAGGGATCTTAGATAGTTCATCAATGCTAAATAATAGTCAGGTGGTCATTCAACATAAGTGATCATTTTTTCCCTCCAAAGTCTCCTCCCTAGCTCTAGGCTTGGTACATTACATGGCTCATCTCTTTTATCCCTGTGCCTGAGCCCTGTTCATTCATTCATTTATTCAGTGCTTACTTATGAACAGTCCTTGAGCGCACAATTTGAAAAAAACAAATGATTGCTAACTTCATACAGTTTGTATTTGAGACAGGGAGATAACCAATAAACAAATAAATGAGTATAAATGAGTATACAGTACACATTTTGTGTAACCTTATACAAGGAAAAATAAGCAGTGTTGCCATGAAAAAGAGAAATAGAGATAACTACCATAGATTGGGCATTAGACGAAGCTTCTCTAGAGGATGGGAAAGAGCCAGGATAAATGTACCCTAGAGAAAAAGCAGATGCATGAAGATTCTAAGTCTGGCTTTTGTCTGACCAAATCTTTTTATGGTCTCTTAGCCCTGCCTACTTTGTTTCTGCTCCTCTCCTCACAGACAAAAAGGCTTGGAGTTAGCTCTGGAAACCAGCAGTTTGTAAAGGCCTTGCTTCTTACCGGCAAAATTATTTGCTAATCATGCTATGTCTGTCTACTTACCTGCTGTGTTTTCCTGCGGTCAGTCTACCTCACCCTTGTAAGTCACATTCCAGCCACCTTCTTAATGCTGTTTTCATTACTTCTCTTTGTTATTAATTCAAATCCCTCCCTCCCTCCCTTCCTTCCTTCCTTCCTTCCTCTCTCCCTCCCTTCCCTCCCTCCCTTCCCTCCCTCCCTCCTTCCTTCCTTGCTTTGCTATGTTTTGCTTTGCTTTGCTTTGCTTTTTAATAGAGACAGGGTCTTGCTATGTTGCCTAGGCTAGTCTTAAATTCACGGCCTCGAGCGATCCTCTTGTCTTGGTCTCCCAAAGTGCTGGATCAAATCCCTTTTCTAAACTTGTGCTTATTGATTGCACTAACTCATCAGATCTAATAGAAGGAGCATTTCCTCTAACACCAACTGCTATCCTCTGTCTTGGAATATGATCCATATCAACAGTCAGATCTTACTTTTCTTTCATTTCACTAAAAAAAATTCCCTTTAACTGAGGACCAGCCTTGGAACCTCCCTCGGCCAAGCCCTCAATGACTGACCTCCTAGCCATCTGTACCCTGACTCCAGCAATGGGAACTAGACAGTGTCCAATTTTGTTTGTTGATGCAACAACTAGTAATATTTCCATAAATCAAGTCAGAGATATAAATTGGGTGTTTATAAGAATGGGGTCTGAAGTTAGGCTGCTGGCTTTGAATCTTGGGTCTCACTGGCTGTGAGACCTTGGAAAAAACACAACCTATTTCTGCCTCAAGATTTTCAAATATAAAGTAAAGCCATCTTACATAACTCACAGGGTTTTTGGAGGCTCAAGGAAGGAAGTATGTGTAAAGTACTTAAAATGCTATCTGGTACATGGTACAGATCCCCAGAAAATATCATCTAGAGCTACAAAGGGAAATCAATCAGTAACTTGTTATGAGCCATAGCATACACACTAAGAGGTTTTGGTCTAAGAACCATAGAAAATAAAACTGTAAATCATAAAAATTTAGATATGAGATTAGAGTGGGTCCAGGTTAAGACTGAGCCACCAGAATACTGAATTCTGTGCCATAATTTTCCTTAAATGTATTCTAATTTGAAAAACAAATCATATTACTGAGTATGTGTACGTAGGGCTGAGTGTGTGAATTTGTTATCCCTGACTTCTGCAAAGGAAGACATTCAGGGGCCCAACAAATGGATCATTTTCCTCTTTGGGCTCCACTGACACTCTGCCCTTCCTTCACTGTCAACTCAAGGGTTAGAATGAGATGACCCTTCCTATGCTTCAGTGATTATTAATTTCTACACATTCAACAATGTCAAATTTCTGTGCTTATAGCTTTTAATACTTTAAGCTTCCCAAAGGGATCCCACTTATATCCTAAAGATATATGATATAGACATATAAGAATGTAAATAGCAGCATATGACACTCATACACAACTGCATGTTAATTGGTTATGTAGACAACAAATGGATGATATTGTGACATACGAAGACATCATGTAAAGACAAGGTCATGGAAATTGGATAGAGGTTTGAGAGCCATAAGTTTAGACTGTTCATTTTCCCAGATGCTTGCAGCCAGTTTGAAATGCAGCTTGCATAGAAACAGGACTCTGCCAACTCCAGCCAGCTACAGACTCCTGCCATTAGTGATAAATGACCTTGGTAGTCTTGAAAATGAATAGCATCCAGTGTTATAAGGTGGCCCTGTTCCAGATGATGTTTGTTTACGTGCAGCAATTAGAGTCCAGCTGCTATAGGGAGGCGGTCATAACCCCAGCTGCATTTTAGGAAAAGTACATGTAAAGCACCTAAAATGGTATTGGATTTATACGAACTGAAGGAGTTGAACTTTGTAAAGATGTGTCTGAAGGGCTGCACGAAATCATGAACCTCTGTGGGCTCATCCTGACACTCCAATCATGTTGCCCTGAACAGTGGCAAAATCTATTCATTCAACAAAAAGGACCTGCACTGAGACTGCCATGAGGAAAAATAGAAAACGTCCAAGCCCTCAAGGCAACCATCACGAACTCACACTTGGATTGTAGACCCAAACCTCTCTTTCTGAGCAGTTTCAATTCCAAGACTTCAATTCAGTAAGGAATCGGTGCAGTATGAGGCCATTGGGGGTATAAGGCAGGGAAGAATGGCAAAAAGTAAGAAGACGGAGACCTAAGAGAGACCCAGCAGAAGCTCAGTTGGGAAGTAAAATACAACTCCAGATAAAAATAAAGAAATAAAATGTTACTCCAAAGTTGCATTTCTGAATCAGAGAGGGGTGGTGCTCTATCATGGAGAGTGTGGCAGATACATTTCTGCTTTCAGAGTTGTTTTTCTCATATTCCCTCTTATCTATTCCTCTACACAACAGTTTCAGGCCCTGGCATGTTGTCCTGAGGGACAGGAATGAATTTGTAGTGGAGGGGATTTGTCATTGAGTAGAAGGCAGAATCTGTTGGGAAGATACTTTCCTCTCTCTTTCATTTCCAAAACAAACAAACAATAAAAAATTCCACTTAATTGAAAAGATAAACCTAAGCATCCTGGGCAGAGGTCATTTTAGACCTGGACAGTTTGCAGATAGTCTTAAAGGCCAATCAATTAATTTATTTTAAAATGAGACTTGTCAGCACTAAGAATTGGTAAATTTCACACAACAATCTGCTTCTGAAATCTCTTACAGACATCAGCACTTGGGCCACACTGGGCCCATATCCCTGTCATAAGGGGATTGGCTCACCCCACACTGGCTAAGACAATGTTCGTTTCATAAGAATCATGGATGGTCTCTGCCTACTCACTTCACTCAGCAATTTACTTCTTTGGCCTTGAGTACAATTTGACTTGATGATTAATAAAATTGGACCTGAGGAGGAAAGGCTAACTTCTGAGCAGAATTGAAGATAAAGGAGCCTGGGTTCTTGGTGAAACAGGTGCCTTTTCCCTATTCTGTGGAGGTGTCCTGGGGAAGAGGGGAGGACTTTGAAGTCTCTGATGTGCACATCTCAGACCCCACACCACAAAAAATGCCCACATCTATTTCAAGACACCAAAAGAGTGGTAATCCACGATTTAAGGATCCATGGGAGCTAAGACAACAGCCATCTCCATGATTCCAAGCATGGACATAAAGACCCATGACCGGAGGGGTCTCTCTGGAACAAACATGGAACCTTGGCATAACCTTTGACAAGGCTGTGGGGCCTGAACCTCAAATGACCTGAAGCGAATTTTCCCATCAACCTCCGCAAGGCAAACTCTCAGGTTTGGTAATTACACGATTTAAGAAAATAAAAGTCATATGTCTTGCAAACTGTATTTATGAACTTAGAATTGTACCCACCACATTGAAGAAACTGAGAGAAAAGTGTTTCATTTTCTCTAAGTCAGGTATTAATGACTCAACTATTAATGACATCCAAAAGGACTTTTTTTCCTGATAGCTAGATTTACTTACAAATTTATTTAAAACAAAGAAACAAAATTAATTAACTCAAATAAGCAGTTGTTTTTCAAATAGCTAATTGGGAGTTTCATTTAATAGCACCTCTCAGTTTTTGTTGTTTTTCTAGAGACAGGGTTTCACTCTGTCACCCAGGTTGGAGTGCAGTGACCTGATCATAGCTCATTGCAGTCTTGAACTCCTAGGCTCAAATGATCTTCCTGCCTCAGCCTCTGCAGTAGCTGGAACTACAGGTGTGTGCCACCATGCCTGGCTATTTATTTTTTATTTTTGTGGAGACGGGGTCTAATTGTTTTGTTTTGGCTGGCCTCAAGGACTCTTCCTTCCTCAGCCTCCCAAAGTGCTGGGATCATAGGCGAGGGCCACTGCACTGACTTGCACAGTCTTTGGAGCTGAAAGAAATGCCTTATTTTGTTGACAGTATTGTTGGTGCCTTGTTGGTGATACTTGATCGGATGCCATTGTCTTGTTGGCCTTACAATCACACAGCACCAGAAGCAAGGAAGCTCAGGGGGCTCTTCCTGAGCTCCTGAAGTTGTCAGACTGCCTGACAACTTCGGGAGTGTCTTATATACTTGACAAGATCAGACCTACTGTATTGGATTACACTTAGCAGGTCCCAGTACAGCCTTTGAAACTCCATCTTTTTTTCTGAGAGTGTGACCTATTAAAGTCTCCTGACGGCGTAAGTGCATCAGCTGTGTGTATGCACCAAAGTAGATATAACATTGCAAATAAGAGTGCTATGCTATCTGGCTTTATCACATTTAGCATCCCTTTTGAAGTTAAAGACAAGATTATCCTGTAAATGCTTGGCAAGCCACAGTTAATCCTCATCTTCATGAGGGAACATGAAAGGACACCCTTAACACTCAATATCAGCTCGTGGTTTTGTGTTATTAATGTGAGGGTTGAATTTGATGCTACAGTGGTGAAACCCATCATGTCACTATTGTAGATGATGCTCCACTAGCCATAACAACAAGGCATTTATTTTTCCATAAAATGTCTGCATTGAATTGGTCTTTTTTATAACAAATCCACTGAAGATTTCAATGTTGTTTCAGCTTTCAGAAACTAGGAACTTGAAACCATGGTTTATGACAATAGATCTTAAACAAACAGAGATAATAATTTTGCTGGTGTGCTTTTTGGTTGTCAGGTGTGTTTCCTGGTGGCTATCTTTGTCGTCGTATAGTAAGCCATAATGTTTCCCTTCCCAAAAGCCTGAGGATATTTTAGTGAATCCATGTTTAGGAAAAACATGGGGCAATTTTGCCTGAGAGACAAAAATGAACTCATTTTTTATTGGTAGGTCCTTCTGGTCCTGATTATTATGTCAGAATCAGAAGAGACTGAGGCTAAAGATGACTTCTCATATGATTTATAGACCTGGTAGAACTTCACTGTTAATTCCTTAAATCATAAAACAAGTCAGTCTAATTTTAATCAAAAGATTTCTGATTCTTTGAGGTAAAGAGCTTGCATTATTTCAAGTAAATGTGTGTTAAAGACTTTCTTGCTATTTTTAAACTAAGCTTCTAGAAGTATGTACTTAAAATGATTTTAGATATGTGTATGTGTATGTATCTATATATGTAGGTATGTCAAAAGGGAGAAATAGCTTACAACTGAATCATTTAAAATTGTACTTTTTAAATAGCTCTTTTAAATGTACCTGCAATTTACTTTGAAGGTGACTGAGTGATGACATAGAGAAGCCAATGTCATTGAAAGAATAGTTTATTACTTCTAGTACCCAAAAAGAGAAGGCATACCATCCTGTGGGACCACGTGGGCAAGCACCAGGGTTATCAGGAGAAAAGAGTTAGGGGAAGGCGTGAATGAGAGCCCTTAATTCTATAGTGGCAGGACATTGTTAGGTGGAAATACCTCCTATTGGGCAGGAAGCAAAATATAGGTGTTGGGGTTTGTGGCTGGAAGATTTTTAATATGATTTTTCTGCACCTGTGCAAACACAAGATGGTAGGAATGTAAACTACTTTAGCTGTTAATTTGGCCTATGATTTCCAAGATGCCAAATCATCAATTGCAAAATATTAAGAATTATTCTTACAACACTGTAGACTAACACTTATCAACTGAAATGTCTTTGCTAGATACTTACCAAAAACAGTCTTTTAACTCTTTGAAATTATATTTATGAAATATTCTCATCAATTATTTTGTAGTAGGAAACAATAGAAATATATATGCTGGTAGGAAGCAATTTATCTTTTAAATATATTTCATTCTTGATGAAATAACCACAAACCATTCAGCAACACTTAAAAGACTGCTTTTTGTTTGCTTCTGTTAAAGTTGAGAAGAGGCTCTGATAAAATGTGCACTAAAATTGCTGTTTGTCAGCACTGTGCACACAAAAAAAGTGTGTGTGTGTGCGTGTGTGTTTAATTGGTTCAATTAGTATTCTGTGGTAATCTGCTCATCACATAGAAACAGCATCTAAGCAGAGGGCTTGACATTCAGAATCAATAATGTGCTGAACATTTAAGTGTCACAGCAAATATCAATAGGCCCAAAGTCATTCACGTGCCGAGCAAAGTCTAATTGGCAATGCAACCAGAATGACCAATTTACTTACAAATACTTCCTGCTGGAGCTCTTCTCCTCATTCATATCCAGATGTGGGCATGTCACAGGGTTGGCAAATTCAGGAGCCCACACTGGCTCAGCATGACTGCTCTCTCTCTCTGAGTGCAGCAGCTCACCCTACATCACACAGGACTTAAACCCAGCCTGTCAGACTATGAATTGGATACTTTAGGGCCAAGTACACAGGACTTCTCTGTTCTCTAATTTTATGTTTATATTTGAGATGTAATTTTTTAAAAGACTGTAAACAAAGAAAATAATGTTAAAACTAATTGAACATGAAAAATCTAGTAGTCTCTGAACAAAATCCATATTATGACCAAGTTAAATGGAGAAGTGGGCTGTAACATATAGCTACAGGCTGAGTAGACATTGTGAAAAGAACCTTGTAACCGCAGGTAATGGGAAGCAGTGATGTACTGGAAATGGAAGGGGACCAGAATATGGAGACATAAAACCCTGCCACTCATTGTTCCCTTGTTATCTTTAACATTACCACTTACCCTCTCTGAGCTTCAGTTTCCTGTTTGGTAAGAGAAGAAAATATTTCATGTCTTATTTACTGGGTACTGATCAAATGAAACAATTAGAAAATGTAACATATTATTTAGCATTGTTTGTTTCTACCAGCTCATTTGTTTTAAAGTTTAGATTTATACTTCTTAGGCTTTTTTTAGAAACAACATAGTTGAATTTAGCCAGACAGCTTGTTATAAATTGAAGAACAACTCTTTTGTATCAACCTCTTATTTTAAGTAGATTGTCTGTATAAATATTATCTTTAAAATAGTTCATTTAAGCACCAGTCTATTACTAACATTGTTGAACAAAAAAATTCCTCATCCTGTAGGTTTCATTTCTCAAAGCACTGCTCAAAATTCAGGTGTCAAAAGGAGTCATGAACATATCACCCAGGTGACAGCCATGTCAGGAGCAAAGTTTGGTGATCCCAGGAGGCCAAGACATGTGAATCAGGCATTCCCCAGCCTAGATCCTGAGTCAATACAAAGCTAGTTCATTAGTACTGGAGGACTGCTGGGGTCATAAGCCAAGAGGATCATTATTAATGTCCATTTATTCAAGACTGCTTTTGTATTATTCAATAAATACCTCTGTGTATAGAACAAGTTTCAAAAAAAACAAACAGAGAATATAAAGATGATTAAGGGACAGTCCCTTATGAGAAAGTATACAGGAAACAAAACTCTCTGTGAAAAATTCCCCAGGCTTTCCTCAACAAAGTCTTCAACCTAGGCATATCCCACAATAGTACTTTTCTTTCTTTCTGTGTGTAGTGGTTTAAATAGTTTTCCCCAAAAAATTCGTGCCTATGCAGAACTTGTGAATATGACCTTATTTGGAAATAGGGTCCTTGCAAATGTCATCAAGTTAAGATGTGGTCATACTGGACTAGGGTGAGCCCTAAAACAAATATAATGGATGGCCTTGTAAGAAGAGGGCAGTTTGGAAGCAGAGCAACCAAGGAGAAAAAGCCATATGAAGAAAGAAGCTGAGACTGGAATTATGCAGCCATGAGAACAAGCATGCCAATGATTGCTGGCAACCACTGGAAGCTAGGAAGAGAAAATTGTTCTTTCCTAGACCCTTCAGAGGGATCGTGGCTTTGCTGACGTCTTGGTTTCTAGACTCTATAACCTTAAAGAATACATAATTTTCTGTCGTTTTAAGCTACTCAGTTTGTGGTGTTCTGTTATGACAGCCCAAGGAAATTAACACACTAGGGGAATTAAGGCCTGCTATTTCTCTTTGGAGCAAATGTCATTTAGATAGCCAGGGAAATTGATTCAACAGATATCAATCTAGAATAAAATAGGATTGAATGCCAAAAGGATTAGGAAGGAATAGAGAGATCAAGCAGACAAGAAAATTACAGAATTGAATACTTGATTAAAGCTAATTTCTTTGGGTTAATTATACTAAGCTTAATCTAACTCACTTGACTGAGGAAAATCTTGAAGAAACGTCACTCAAACAGCGACAGTATTAGTATCTCCTCTAAGCAGCCTCTTCCCTGAAGCAATCAGTTGCTGCTGCTGACCCTGCCTTGTTTCTGTCTTTGTCTTTCCAGTTTTTCCACCATGGGACCTGCTGGCGTTTCAAAAGCCCATCCCCAATTCCACAGCCGTCCCTGACAAGATAGAAGGCAGCACCAGCTCCATCATTTGCTACAACTTATAAAAGAGAAAGAGAGCGGGAATGTCTAATACGTCAAGTATTATGGTAATTACTTTTATATACATAGATTCATCATTCATTCATCCCTCACTCGTATTTGTCCTATTTTTATTAGGGATTTCTTAAGTGCCTGGCATTAAATCAAATTTTCAGGATTCCAAGTTGGACAAGAGAGTAGTGGTCTCTGCCCTCTTTTCCACTTAGGTTCATCTTTTTTTCCCTTATCCTAGGAGTTACAACTTGCTCCATTTGCTGAGTTCCTGTGTGGCCTCTGAGCCTCACCTGACCAAGGATCTAACATTCAGGCACAAACACCTGTCTGAAATTTAAGCCCCATACAGCACCTTTGCAGACCAGTCCCATTTAGATTTGCTTAGTTTCCTGGATTGGGCTTCTTCTCTGACAACTCCCCTTTAGCATTTGTCCTGTTGTCCTTAGGGCCTGATCTCCACTGTGGCACAAAATCAAGCCTAAAATCTAGCAATGGTTGGGGATCCTTGGCTAGCATTTAGTAGCTTTCCTTTCTTAGAGTAGAGTCTCTTCCTAATATGCTGCTTCCCCCTAAATCATTCACTTTGTCTGCCAAGAAGACTTTAAATATTCATTTGGTATTTACTATGTGCCAGACACCGTTCTAAAGATACGAGGCTAACCATGATGGGTACAGTTTCTTCTGTCATGGAACTTAGTTCTACAGAAAGCAGTAGACCAAGAAAAGAGGGAAAAACCCATAAAATGGACCAAAAAGCCCCAAGTAGTATACAATAAACAAAACAACTGTCAGGACAAAGGCATCCTATTAAAACAAAAACGAAAAGAAGGAGCTGAAAGAAAATAAAAGAAGAGGTTGGGGAAGATCTATCCAAGGAGATGTCATTTAAACTGATGATAACAAAAGGAGTAAGTGAAATTAGCCCATAATTATGGATAGAATTACACAAGTCCAGGCTAATAGTCGGTACAAAGACCCCGTGGCATTGCAAACCATGTTTTATTCCAAGAACCGAGAAAAGACACATAGGTAGGGCATTGCTTGTGAATGAAAAGAGTGATTTTATTAGCTCTCTATTGCTTCTGTCACATAATACCACAAACTTAGTTGCCTAAAACAACACAAGTTACAGTTCTGGAGGTCAGATGTTTGAAATGAGTCTCCCTAGGCTAAAATCAAGGTTGCCAAGGAATCCATGTCCCTGCCTTTTCTGGCCTCTAGAGGCAGCCTGTTTTTGCTTATGGTCCCCCTTTCTGGCAATCGCATCATTCCAACCTCTGCTTCTGTCATCACCTCTCCTTCCCTGACTCTGACCTTCCCGCCTCCTTCTTCTGAGGAACCCTGTGATTTCATTCAGCCCACACACATAATTCAAGCTAATCTTATCTCAACATTCTTAACTCACCTCTGCAAAGTTCTCTTTGCCAGGTAAGGTAATATATTTACAGGTTTGAGGAATTAGAATGTCTACATTTGGTGGGGAAGTGGGGGACATTATTCTGTCGACCTCAGTGACATAAAGCAATATTGGAGATATGTAAAAGTTCAAGGCAGAATACTTAAGTCATGGTAAATAATTTGGATTTCGTGAAAATGTGAAACTATGAAAGGTTTTAAGAACATAAGTTGTTTTCTAACATATGTTTTTTAAAAGATGATTTATACAACTATGTGGAGAAAAGATTCAAGATGGGAAAGTGGGCTAACTGGAATCAAAGAGAAAGAAATTTATCCCTGTAAATTGGATAAGAGATGGCAGGTGTCTAGACTAAAATGGTGACAGCGGAGATGAAGAGTAATAGGAAAATTCAATTAAATCAACTGAACTTAATAGTAGAATCTATATGAGCAGAGTGAAGAAAAATTCAAGAATCAAGTATAAATCTCAGGGGTTTTGTATTTTATTTTATTTATTTATTTATTTTGTTTTGAGATAGAGTCTCACTCTGTCACCCAGGTTGGAGTGCAGTGAGCGATCTTGGCTCACTGCAACCTCCGCCTCCAGGGTTCAAGCCATTCTCCTGCCTCAGCTTCCTGAGTAGCTTGGACTATAGGCACATGCCACCACACCCAGCTAATTTTTGGATTTTTAATAGAGACGGGGGTTTGCCATGTTGGCGACACTGCTCCCGTACTCCTGATCTCAGGTGACTTGCCCGCCTCAGCCTCCCAAGGTGCTGGGATTACAGGCTTGAACCACCACGCCTGGCCAATCTCTGGTTTTTAAATATGTATTTTACAATGAGGAGAGGAGGAGAAGGGAAGGTACAGGAGGGGAGGGGAGGGAAGGAAGAAGAAGAGAAAGAACTCTGAACTCCCAGGCACCAATTTTTGGCCTCTGACCATCACAGATTCAGCTGCTGTCTCTACGCTGGGCCTCTGATTGTCATCTTTACACTTGAAATGATTCTTGCAATCCTTCTGAATTACATTCTCACCCTCCTGGGATATGATAGAAAGCATTGTTTACCCATTTACACTCTAACTCTAGTTTTCATTTATCTGTTCTCTATCGTCACTGTTAATAATTCCCACTCTTCATTTAATATAAATTTTTTTTATGTTCCTCAGCTAATGACTTCCAAATGAAGCTACATCCTATCTAATGTTCAACTATTAAAATAATAGTGTCTTCCTAAGAGAAAAGCCCCAGGTTTCCATATAGTCCCAGGACTACTGAAGGCCCTTCAGGAAAAGGAAAATATGTCAATCCTAGAACCCAATAAAGTCAGAAGAGACTTTGAAAACTCCAGTCTCATATCCTTTACTTCAGATGTGGGGAAAGCAAAGCTTCAAACTCCATTCACTGACAGATGCAGGGCAGGTACAAAAAACTCAGACAACAAAAGCCTTCACATAACAAGGACGCCTTTTCCTGAACCATGTTATTTCTAGACAGATAAAAATAATAATCTGATGCCAACATGTTCTTGCCTCCGTAGACACAATAATGATGAGATATATTATGGAATCTCAGTAGCTTTTCTGTACTCTGTGATACTTAAAACAAACAAAATAAAATCTTTTCCACAGTTGACTAAGCCTTCAGATATCTCTTTATGTGAAGAAAAGAATTGGGGAGAATTATGCTGCCCTAACTAGAAGAAAAAGCCATAAATTGTCTCCATCATGTTATGCTAATGAAAGACGTCCAGTCAGCAACCCTAAAGACTGAAATCGTTCTTTTCCGGAGAAGGGCAAAACTCAGCCTCAATGAGTATTTGGAAGGTGGACCGGGCAACGCTAATTCAATTTCCATGACCAATTCAATCTCTGACCCTCTTTCTCAAGTCCCAGCAGTTCCTGATGATCATCAATTGTGAAGGTCTTTTTGGCTACGCTAGGATCTTAACTAAGACCAATAACTCATTTCATAAGTCACCGAACAGTTGACAAAGGATAATGACTTTCAGTCAATCTTAAGCTGGGGATAGATTCCAACCAAAGACATAAAGGTGAAAGTCCTCTACCCAGTGTCCATTATGCAGCTCCAAGGTAGTTAATTTATGCTTAATGCAATTGTATATTTGAAAGCTGAAAAGACCCAAGTGATAATTAATCTTCAAGAATGCATTTAGCTGTGACTTATCTTGCTGAAAGCTTTTCCCACAATGTACTTTGGAAAGTGGCACTTGCAAACTCCTCCACATTAAATAGGTGTGACTATGTGTCCAGAGGTTAGCCAAGCACAGTGTGTTTTTGTAGAACTCTTTGCAGCAGCAGAGTAAAATTGAATTCGAGTTGTAGATACATGATAATACTAGAGTTTTGGTGGTTGATTTTGTGTGCTGAAGGGAAGTTCTATGGTAAGTGATAGAATTCTTTTTATATCACTCAGTGTTTTCCAATTGGTAAAAAACATACTCATTAAACATATTGAAATCTTTTAACAAGAGCATTTGACTATCAATGGATTATTATTTAACTATCATGGATAAACACTGAGATTCTCGGCAGGTGTAAAGATCTCTGTTTGCATAATATGAAAGTAATCATAGAATTGTTGTAGCTAGTGGAGACATTAAAATTCTCTGACCCAAGCCTCTTATTTTGCAAGTGAGAGAACTGAAGCCCAGAGTGCTTGCATAACTCACTGATGCTCAGACAACTTATACAGTTTAACCTAAATTTTTGATTAGTGTCCAAGGTAGCTTTGACTTTATCATCCTTTCTCACCCACATCACATTCTGTTGGAATAAAGCAGAGAATAACACTAACAAATCAAATAAGTAATATAAAAATATAGAACTTTTAAAATAAGTTTATCTATGCATTCTTTGCTTGTAAAATATATTTTGTTCCTGACATAAAAGACGCCTTCTCCCAGGAAAACTGGCAAGTCCAGTGGGCTGTTTGTTTATTGATTATTAACCATGTGCTGGACAGTACCCAAGGTAATTTAAGCGAGAACCCCAAAATGCACAAGGCACTCTTCCTTCCTTGGTAGAGCTTAGAACCAAACTGGAGATAATAAGAATATCAACAATAAAATCAATACTTGGAAAGTAACTTAAGGTTGGGGGAAGATAGCTGTGTCAGAGGAGATATTTGGCAAGAACGAAAATTGCTGTGGTTTTGCCATCTAGAACTCAGGTAAATGGAGGAAACGAAATACTAAAAACTGGAAAAACAAAATCAGCAAAGAAATAAACTAGAAACTACAGTCATAGTATAAGAGGGATTCAAACAACCTGGAGGAAATACAGATCCACTTTGCTTTGGGATGGAGTGTAGAATTCTTGGCTAAGTCTTCTTGGTTTTAGAACTTTGTTCATTGCCACTCTTTCCACTCAAAAACAATGTTTGAAAAATTGCTTTTTGATGTTATAATTTGCATTTATCACTTTGACTTTGCTACTTCTTTCTGCTCTCAAAAATATTTTTTCATAGCCTTAACTTGGAAATTGCATTTATTCATATGCTATAAGCCAGAAATGATGGGATGTGGAGAGATACTGGAATAAAATGATGAATAAAATGAAGGTGATCCAAACTTTTTACAGTCTATGGGAAGGCATGGAACCAATTACAATGAAGTGTGACAATATCTTTATATAATAAAGGCAGCACAGAATGGCATGGAAACACATGGTATGGGCACCTAGTCCAAGCTGAGCTATCCATAAGAAGTTCTCAGAGAAAGGGGAAGTTGTTTGATACATAAAATAGGGGTAGGAGGGAGGCTAAAATAAGAGAGCTAACAAGGAGGCTTGGGGCAAAAACTTTCAGGCAGAGGGGTCAGCAGGTGTAAGGCCCCAGAGCAAAGAGGGAACAACAGAAGTTTTAACTATAGTCATGCTTTGTTTAACAGCAGGGATTACTTCCCCCCAAAAAATAAGTCACTAGATTATTTCATCATTGTGCTAACATCATAGTGTGTACTTACACAAACCTGGATGGTATAGCCTGTTACATACCTAGGCTATATGGTACAGCCTACTGCTCCTAGGCTACTGACCTGTACAATATGTTACTGTACTGAATAGTACAGGCAACTGTAATACAATGGTAAGTATTTGTATATCTAAACATACCTAAACACAGAAAAAGTACAGTAAAAATACACTATAGAAGACAATTTTTAAAAAAGATGCACCTGTATAGGGCACTTACTATAAATGGAAATGGCAGGATTGGAAGTTGCTTTTTGTGAGTCAGTGTGTGAGTGGTGAGTGAATGTGAAGGCCTAGAACATTACCGGACACACTGTATACTTTATAAACACTGTACACTTAAGCCAAATTTATTTTTTAAATTTCTTTCTTCAGTACTAAATTAACCTCAGCTTACTGTAACTTTTTCACTTTGTAAACATTTTAATTTTTTAACTCTGACTCTTTTGTTACAATACTTGGCTTAAAACACAAACATATGGCACAGCTGTCCAAAAATACTTTCTTCCTTTATATTCTTATTCTATAAGGTTTTTCCTATTTATAAAACATATTTTTACTTTTTAAACATTTTTATTAAAAACTAAGGCAAAAACACACACCATAGCCCAGGCCTATATAAGGTCAAGATCATTAATATCACTATCTTCTACCTCCACATCTTGTCCCACTGAAAGATTTTCAGAGGTAGTAACATGCATGGAGATTTCATGTCCTATAATAATGCCTTTTTCTGGAATACCTCCTGAAGGAATTGCTGGAGGCAGCTTTACATTTAACACTTTTTTTTTTTATAAGTAGAAGAAGTACACTTTAAAATTACAATAAAAAGTATAAGCCAGTAACATAGTTGTTTACGTATGTTATCAATTATTAGGTGCTGTACCTAATTGTATATGTTAGACTTTTATGCAACTGGCATCACAGTAGGTTTATTCACACCAGCATCACCACAAACATGTTAATGATGTCTTGTACGATGACATGACAATGATGATGTCATTAGACAATAGGAATTTGTCAACTCCATTATAACATTATGGGACCATCTTTGTATACGTGGGCCGTAATTGACCAAAATGTCATTAATGCTACACATAAGTGTACTGGATAAAGTATGGGAAGTTGGGTCACAGCTGATAAAGGATTAGGCAGGAGGCAATCATGTGGAAACTTAAAAACTGAGATATAGGATTATATTTTATCCATGGGATAAAAAAAATTAAGTTACCTTGACTAGGTTCTCAGGTCAGCATTCTTACAAGGCTTGCACCAATTTTGTTACTATAACCCATAAAAAGATGGTGTTTCACATAGGACTATGTCCTGTAGAGTTTTAAAAGCCAAGTAATGGATCTTTATCCTGCAGGCAATGAAGGGGAGAAATTCATTAAATATTTGTTAAAAGAAATGTAACATGATAATGATGTTTTAATGCATATATTCAATAGCAATGCTAAAAAATAATGGCAGGAAAAAAGCAGAGCAAAAGTGGAAAAAACATTACATGATGAAAACAATGTCAATTAGTATAGCAATTGATATGATGTAAATTGAGTGCACTTTGAGGGCAGTAGCCCCGTAAAGATTGGTAACTGCTATAGTCTGAATGTTTGTTTCCCTCCAAAATTCATGCTGAAACTTAATCCTCAGTGTGAAGGTATTAAGAGGTGAGGAGGCCTTTAGGAGGTTATCAGGTCATGAGGTCTCTGCCTTCAGGAATGGGATTAGTACTTTCATAAAAGGTCTTGAGGGCCAGACGCGGTAGCTCTTACCTGTAATCCCAGCACTTTGGGAAGCCGAGGTGGGAGGATAATGAGGTCAAGAGATCGAGACCATCCTGGTCAACATGCTGAAATCCCGTCTCTACTAAAATACAAAAAATTATCCGGGTGTAGTGGCACATGTCTGTCGTCCCAGCTACTCAGGAGGCTGAGGCAGGAGAATTGCTTGAACCTGGGATGTGGAGGTTGCAGTGAGCCGAGATCACGCCACTGCACTCCAGCCCGGAGACAGAGCAAGACTCTGTCAAAAAAAAAAAAAAAAAAAAGAAAGGCCTCGAGGGAGCCTGTTTGGCTCCTCTTTGCCTTTCCACCGTGGTAGGACACAGTACTTGTCTCTTCTTCTGTGTGAGAATGCAGTAAGAAAGTGCCATCTTGGAAGCAGAGTAGTTCTCACCAGACATTGAATCTGTTGGCGCTTGCTCTTGGACTTCCCAGTGTTCAGAACTGTAAGAAATAAATGTCTGTTATTTCTTAATTATCCAGTCTAAGGTTTTGTATTATGACAGCCCAAACTAAGACAATAGTGTACTTATGAAATTCCCTTTCTCTAATTCCAATTAAACCTACAACATAATCATTTTTGACCATTTAAGATAGATTAAGTTTAATAATTTTGACTTTGTCACATCTGTCTAGCAATTTTGGAGAACAATGTGTACAAAATCCATAATTTGATATTGTATAAAATTAGTCAAATATATAAAGGTAATTGCAATTTTGAAATACATAGATTCTTTAGAGAAGAATGATTAATCATAACGTATAAGTAGGCAAATTTAAAGAGCACCTGCTGGAATACAAAATCTTATCTCTAGTCAATATTAGCCATTTTAATTAACTTAACTCTGTTCTTCCTTTGGCAAAAGAATGCCTGATTGCAGCTCCATGAAAAACAGCACAGATTTGTTGCCACTCACATTTCTTACTCTAACTCTTCCTTGAAACATTAACTCCTGCAATTAAGATTGCAGGCATCAACATCGTGGGTAAAGGATATTAGCTACTCCAGGTGTGTCAAAAGATGCAAACAGACCAGATGTTCTATTCTAAGTCCTGTTTTTATTTAAGGCTGGTGGCTTTCACAGGTAAAATTACGGTGGCCTGAGGCTGTTGTATTTTTTTTACTCACTTCATAGTCCAATTAAAGAATTTTTCAGAATTATTCAACTCATTTTTTTTTTGAGATGGAGTCTCACTCTGTCACCAGGCTGAAGTGCACGATCTCGGCTCACTGCAACCTCTGCTTCCCAGGTTCAAGCCATTCTCCTGCCTCAGCCTCCTGAGTAGCTGGGACTACAGGTGTGCACCACCTTACTCCGCTAATTTTTGTATTTTTAGTAGAGATGGGGTTTTACCATGTTGACCAGGATGGTCTTGATCTCTTGACCTCATGATCTCCCTGCTTCAGCCTCCCAAAGTGCTGGGATTACAGGCTGTTCAACTCTTTCTTAGTCTTGCCAACTGAACTAACTCCACTAGGGGCCATGTATCAAAAGTTGACACTCTAACTTGACATACTATTTGGATAGAAAATGAGTGGAGCAAGGAAGATACTGGCAACATTGTTGGGAAATGATATGAGAAGAAAGGGAATCTATACTGACACTCAAAATTCTTTCTGAGGAAGGGAGGCTGTGACCACTTACATGGTAATTATGTTCTCACTCAGAACCACGTTCATCCTCCAGTCTTCTCCTTCTACCCTCTAAGTCTCACTCTCTCCCTCCCTCCTTTCTTTCACCATTCACTCTCTCTAATACCTGCCTGCTGGTTTTCATACATAGCCACAGCCCCAAATTTGTGACACAGCATTGCCACTTTCTTGGTGGTGATTCCCACCTACAGCTCTTAGTCATGTTATTCTCTTTCTAACTTGTTTTCTAGTTGAGTATTGCCCTAGGAATTCTTCTTCATGCAAATGTTTAGATTGCTCATTTAATCAGTATAGCAGTCTGACAACTCACAGCAGTTTGCAAATTTGGATTCTGAGATTCAAAGTAATTTATAATCCAATGTAGCATGTATCTTGGTGTGTTAAGAAATAATATAACATGGCAAGACCACTTTAAAAGAATCAAATGATAATTTAGGCATAATAATGTAGATTTTTTTCTGTTGTCATTGGCATTCCTGACATTTATAGTCTTCTTGCAAAGGATCAAAGAATGCGAGAGTACTTCACCACTTTGGCCTAAAGATTTATTTGACAAAAACATGTGATTTTAAATCACTGCCATGTTCTCCTCAGATGAGTAGTGTTTGCCTTCTTTGCACTTTGTGTTTAGTGTTTCATTTCGGTACTAAAGTTTCCGTGCTTAAATTCATTTCTAGATAAAATGTGTGTGCAGTTGGAGGGGAAATGTTTAAACAATAAGCATTCTAGTAGTTTCATGGTCTGATAGCCATGTGCAGTTGTTAAGATTGCAGGAGGCAAACTCGAGAATCATTTCCCAAACTCAACAGTCTGAGATATTATTTTGTTTACTTAGCTAATGCTGTTATTGATCAACTTCTCTAAACTCAGTGCAAGGTTTTATTTGATATTGGAAAACCTGACCATCAACCACATGAAGTTAAAATCTGCATTCTTGTTAAAGGGAGGACATACACCCTCAGAGTAGCTAGTTAGAGGAAGGGGAATTGAGCAGGGGGAGATCTTTCCTGAAAGTGAGAGGGCTTAATGTATGCCCAAGAACCACAGAAAGAGCTCCAAAATGGTGGCACAGCTCCAAAACACCACAATAGCTATGTGAAAGATTTAAATTTTTGTTGTTGCTGCCATGAACACTATATTTCCCAAAATATATTGTTTTTTGTTTTTTGTTTTTTTTTTGAGACGGAGTCTCGCTCTGTCGCCCAGGCTGGAGTGCAGTGGCCGGATCTCAGCTCACTGCAAGCTCCGCCTCCTGGGTTTACGCCATTCTCCTGCCTCAGCCTCCCGAGTAGCTGGGACTATAGGTGCCCGCCACCTCGCCCGGCTAGTTTTTTGTATTTTTTTTAGTAGAGACGGGGTTTCACCGTGTTAGCCAGGATGGTCTCGATCTCCTGACCTCGTGATCCGCCCGTCTCGGCCTCCCAAAGTGCCGGGATTACAGGCTTGAGCCACCGCGCCCGGCCAATATTTTGTATATGTAGACATTTCATGGAATGGCTTTAATGGATAGCCACATCAGGAGATTGAGCTCGACGTTGAGCATGAGCACAAAGCCTAAGAAGGAGATACACCAAGAGATGGGCATTATAACGCTGTTCAAGCTTGGCTGGAGGGGAGACACCAGGCCAGAGATTCTTAGGAAATTGCAAAACCCTGGAATTTTTGGAAATTACAAGACCTTGAAATGTTCCCAAAGTCTTAGAAAAGACATGAGGCATCTCATAGAATGGAGGGTAGGGAGTGGGTTAACTGAGCTTGTTGTTTTTTATTCTCATTAGGTACGATGACCTGTTAATATTTAAGTTATATTCCATTTTTGTGTTTATTCCCAATGATGTTTTAGGTTAAAAAAATGTACAGACTGTCACAGGATGAGTTTTCTCCTTTCTCTTTATTTTTCTGTTCATGTTTACTTGAATCTATCTATGATTGTTTAAAAATGTGTCAGTGCTATTTATTTGAATAATTCTCCTGGATATTCAAAACTCGTCAATCATTCCATTATTCTTATTTATTTTTTTTCTGCTCCCCTGCTCCTTCTTTCCACACTGCTTGTCTTATCCAAAGCATACAGCTTGGCAGTGCTCTTTACTGAAGTCCCAATTGACAATAAGTACACACAATTAGCCACTTATTTGCAGATTTAATTCTACCCAGTGGAATTAAAGTTGGTAAATTTCCTTATGTTCAAAATTTTAAAAAAATATTTTTAAGTTCTTTTATATTGTGAGAAGTTATTAGATCACTTTAAACCTGCATATTATAAAATGGCTTAACCATCATAGACAGTATTTCCAAGGCACAGGCAGGGTTCCATTAAACTTGTGAACCTAGACAATCTTTAAAAAAATAGATCACACTTTCCCAAAGTGAACCTGACTTTGAATACTGACTTTGACATCAAGTGGACCACAGAAACACAGACTGATGGAGCTGGCAGGAAACTAAGAGATCATGTAATCCAATTTTTAGATAAAGATATTGAGTGGTTAAAACTCTTGTCTCAAACTACACAATTAATGAAATAGTTTAGACCAGAAACTGTGTTCTCTGACTTGCAACAAAGGAAGTGAACAGGGTTTAGTAGAATCACTGGAGTTTTTGGAAGAACTTTATCTATTGTCCTCCTTATTATGGTCCTATGATATAAGTTATATTAACCAACAGGCATTAGGTGGGCACTTAGGGTTCAAGTTCCAATAAAAGCACTCTGGTACATTTTTAAAATTATTCCAAAAGAGTTCCCAAAATGAGTATATTATTTAAACTTGCTTACAACTTCCCATGATTGTTACTTTAAAAGAGAGACTAATACCTTTTGGAAACATTAATTATTGTATATTTAATAAAATTAGTAACATAAACCTACAGTGATAGCTCATGAGATAGCATACACTCAAACCATATCCTTAGACCATCTTGTTAAATGGGCCCTCCAAGTGAAGGAAAATGTTACTTGCATCTTAAGCAGTGCTGTGACATGTCATTGTTCTTGGAGTAAATTGTTAATCTACAAGATGCTAGCCTATATGAAGCCAATGCAAAGTCAAGTAAACACTTGTTAAGTCCCAAGTTAGTGGGTCTTGTTCCACACAACAGTTTCTGACACAGAGCCCTAGAATGAGAAGAATCTGAGAATGCGGCATGCAAGGATATCATTCATGGAACTGATCATATTGCACTGAACATATTGGAAGCCCTTCATTGATGCAGATTATGCAAAAGAAGAAAATAAATTATACACACACACACACACACACACACACGGAAATTTGTTTGAATAGGCAATTTACCTAAGACCAAAAAGCAGAAAGATCCAATCCTTCCATAGTACTATATAATTTTATTTGTCCTGGTTACTATTTTTCCCACTGTCAGATTCGTTGATCTGTATCATGGGTTCCCTTTGCTTCAGTCCTTTGCTTGTTTTGAGCTGTCTATGGTGCTTACCTCCAACCTTGAAATAAATTTTCTGGACTAATAGAATCTGCAGTTTCATAATGATGTGGAGTCTCTCGTATAAACCAGGTACTTCTCTTCTATCTTGCCACTATCTCTGTACAGACCTAAAGTTAAATGAGACAATCCTCTCTTCCGTTCTCCTCCACAATGCTGTCCCATGTCTCACCCTCCCAAGACTCTTTCTCAGCCCAGTTTCTCTGTCACAGCTTCTGATTAAGTACATAATCAAACAGAAGTTACTGTCATGAGGAGAAGTGTTTGGTACAGTGAAAGAATATTGAGCTGGGTGTTAGAAAGTCTGGTTTCCAATATCGGTCTAATGCTGAGACATATGACCTTTACCAAGTCATGTGAAATCTTAGAAATCCATTTTCTCATTTATGAAAATTAAGATAATGTCATATTCTTTATATTATCCCCAGAAGATGATCACAAGACTTACATGAGATAATAATGCTAAACATCCATGGAAAATAATTGTAATAATCCATATTTGAAATATATTTCATGTTTTAGTCAAAATAATCAATAATTATGCTCTTTCTTCGAGTTTTCTTAATTCTATCAGATGGAAGATGAAGTTTTAATGTAATCTTAGAGCAAACTATTTATTCACCTAGTAAATAAATGAATACCAAAAGAAACATGATGCCCCGAGAACTTAGATGTTTAGAGTTAAACTTAGAAGTTAGACATGTTGGGACTAGGAAACATAATAATTAGAAAATAAGAGAAAATCAGGTATTACACACTGCTTTCTCTTCTTTTCCAGGAAAATGGCGTTTCATCTTGTAGGAAAATAGCCACTGTGTGGGTGTGAGGAGAAGCAGCCTTTTATACTGAAAACAAAAATAAAATTGAAAGAGAGGTAAAAAATAATATCATAGCATTAAGAAGAAACACAGGAAGGAAAGACAGAAGATAAAAAGGAAGGAAAGAGGGAAAGAGGAAGGAAGGAGGGTAGAGAGGAAGAAAGGGAAATGAAAGGGTGAGTGGCACAAAAGAATAAAAAAAGGAAGAGGAGCGAGAAAAGGTGAAGGAAAAGGAGAAAATGAGGGAAGGAGAAAAAAATAAGCTATGCATTAATAAATTGAGTCACTGAAGTCACTCAACTTTTCTAGACTTGATTTCTTTAACAAATAAAAGGACTTGGACTAGAAGATAGCTAAGATCTTTTCAACATTTGGAGGAAGTTCTTCCATTTTAATTCTCTTTTTGAACTCCATGGAACCATGAGCTACTCACTTTGTGAAAGCAAAAGCTAAAAAAACACTGTTATGAAACCTCACTCTGCAATATATTTTGTGACAAAGAAAAGAAATAGACAGCCAAGGATACTTCTGCTATACAGTAGGATTATATACAGAACACTTTTTGACCTTATTAAAAATTATCAAGCCTTTCAACACAAGGCTAATGTGTTGAATGTGGCTGTTGAAGTTGTCTGTTTACCATTAAACTAAATAGAACACCATTTCATGCCTGACTTCCTTCAGCTATATGAAGATTGCTGTGGCATGTTAGAAAAGGTAGTGGGAACTCAAGGAAACAAAAAGTTCCTCTTTGTGATGGTTGACAGTCTCCTCTGATTTAAAATTCCTTTACAAAGAGCACCGATCCCCGACTCCTGGAAGCAGCACATTTTCACAGATGACACTGCCTACTTGGGTGATAGCACAATTGTTTGTCTTCCTCAGAATAAAAAGGATAGGAATAAAATGAACTGGTAACGCAGAGCTTCACAGATAATAAACATAGTGATAATACACTGGCCTTGGGAAGCAGGCAGATTAATGAACAACTCTTGATTTCACAAGGCCAGTTTGACCCAAAGCAAAACTGAAAATCAGGTAGGACAAAAATTCCCTCTGTCACTCCAAGGTTTCACTCTTTCCTCAACTTTTCCTCCCCTTTACTCCTTTTTGTTTCTTAGAATCCAATAGTATCTTACCCTGGTTTCTTCTGTCTTACTCTGATTTCTTTTATCATGAAGTTTATAACTCATTAAGACTGAAGTGTTAAGAACATACTATGTGGTCTCTCCTGAGATTATCTGATTGCTAAACAGAATACCAGCAAGAGCAATGGGGTAAATGCAACATGACATAATAAATGTACCTAGGACTAGAATCCAGGAGTTCTGCCTTAGCTTTGTGGACAGGTAGCTGTATGGCCCTGGGCAATTCACTCCTCTGAGCCGTAGTTTTTTCAAATGAAATATGATCTAGAATACTTTATAATTCAGAAATCAGTTCTTTAGGGCAGAGTTTCAGGACTCAATGGAAGAACACATGGGAACATTTGGAAAAACTTGAGCAAGTCTCATTTCATTTCTACTATCATGACACAGGCCTTTATATTCTCTCACAGATGAGGTGGGTTGAGTGAAAGCAAATATAAGCATTATCACTTACTTGCAAATATAGGATAATCCTTTTTATAACATCAGCCTAAAGGTGACTCATGACTTAGCAACATCGCTATGTGGTTGATGCACGGGCCACCTTTATCTCCCTCAGGAACAACCGCTATCACTGACTGAAAATAGTGAAAGTGCCCACTCTTCTTTCATTTTCTCTTGGCAGTGCCAGTAAATCACTTTAAGCATGATTCCTGCTGAGCTCACCTACACCTGACAAAGTAATAGGACAATATAATACAGTGAGTCCATTGTTGGTGTCCTACAAATTAAACAAAATATGATAAGTTTATTTTACAAGTTCATTTAAATAAGCCAATGAACTCCTCTTTATCTCTTGAGAGAGGCTAATCTCAGGATAAATGGCTGGCAGGAGTAAGAGAGCATTCCCAGCGAGTATCTCAGCAATTGGAATAGTCAGAGTATTGCATGAGAGGGGATAGTCTGTGAGAAAAGATGAAACTAGATAGGGGAAACGGTGCACAGTGACACAGAAAAAGACTTTTTCCACTGCCAAAGGGAATTTCATACCAAGGCTGTGGCTGATATTTGGGAAGACATAGGGGACTTTTATACTTGAAACTCCTTAATATTCAGTGACCTTTAGAAGCAGATCTGACAACTAGTGCCCATGAGCAGGGCTGATACTATTGGTTGTACACTGTATGCATGGTACACAGGTACTCAGTCAAGGAGGAGGTAGATAACACTTTAAATCTAGTCAATACTGTACTCACCAAGCTCTGCATCTCGGTATAAGTTTGTATCTGCCCTGGGGATGGAGGATCATGTACCTCTCTAATTGCACAAAGATGCCCTGTAAGTTAACAGGAGCCCTGCCCCTCAGAATCACTCAGGAAGCTTGTTTGTCAGGTAGACTGGTTTATTCTGTGTCTATCTTAGACACCTACAGGAATCCTCTGCCTATCCATGGTTTTTGTTCCCACGGTTTCAGTTACTTGTGGTCAGCTGCAGTTTATAAATATTAATGAAAAATTCCATAAACAAACACTTCCTAAGTTTTGAATTGTGGATCATTTTGAGTAGTGTGATGAAATCACACAATGTCCTTCTCCTTTCCACTCCATCCTGCCCGAGATGAGGATTGTCTTTGTCCAGCATGTCCATGCTGTCTATGCTATCTGCCCATTAGTCACTTAGTAGCTGTCTCATTTATCAGATTAACAGTGCAGGTATCTCAGTGTTTGTATTTAAGTAACCCTCATTTTACTTAATAATGGCTCCAAAGCACAAGACTAGTGATGCTAGCAATTCAGATATGCCGAAGAGAAGTTGCTAAGTGCTTTCTTTACATGAAAAGGTGAAAGTTCTCAAGTTAATAAGGAAAGAAGAAACATAAATGCTGAGGTTGCTAAGATCCACATAAGAACAAATCTACTATCCATGAAATTGTGAAGAAACGAAAAATAAGTTAATATGTAGTATATGTTGTCTCAGTACTATTCATAGTTTCATGCATCCACTGAGGGTCTTAGAATGTACTACCTGTGGACAAGGCGAAACCTTGTTCACAGGGAGTACTCCAGCTTAGACTTACTGAGTTAGACTCTTCAGAAATGTGGTCCATGTGATTATTATTTGAAGAGCTATGCAAATCCTCTACTCCACGAGGCAGCCAATTTTGTCAACTACTGACTCACAGCATCAACCGATATATTTTCTCAACACTGCTATTTCCCTAATACACAGTCATAAAGGTAAATAATATCTCTCCATCTCTATCTGTATCCCTATTATCTCTATATCCATCTACCTTCTACTTCCAAGAACCCAGGACATTACTATCTGCCAAGAACCAAAGACACAAAATTAGGTTACTCTAGAAAATATGCTCCTTTGTTGAGAATAATAAAAGTATCAGGATTGTTTTTCTCTTCATAGCTCTTCTGCCTTCTCCTCATGCTTCTTTCAGAGTGGTGCAATAGTATTAGATCTGCATTCTCTTTGAGAGGCACATCGTACCACAAAGGGCTTAGCATGAGAGAAGAACCTGGGGAAAAACCATCATGGCTGGATGCTTTATTCTGTCTCTCATCCTGACTTTAAAGAAACAAGTAGAAGAAGTTCCTGAGGTTTTAGCTCTTTAAAGAGATCCTCAAGACAGGAAAGTCCAAAAGGAATGCAGAACATTGTTGGAATGAAAAATTGTGCATCTACAGGTAATAAGTCCTCAGGAAACCAATTATGCCAACAGGAGACTATAGTGAACAGATCTGATTGAGTCTGCAAAATGAAAGTCTAATGATCTTGTAAATCCTTACTTAATACACTTCTTGTTTCCAAATACTCATTAGCACAATTTCCCATGTCAAAAACTTCCTACGGATCAGTATAGAGTTAAATAAATCATTGTAGATCGTTGTGCTTTTCAAAATTTCCAGACACAAATGGTCACACTATTAAAATACTTATATACTTTTTAAAATGTCAAATAACTCAACATGAATCATTTCATTGTTCTCTTTGGCTTCATCTATCATGTCCATATAAAGGATTCCCAAACATGTCATCTTAGACTTCCCTCTCTCATGGATTACAGTCTTATATGTCTTCTTACAGAAGAAGTGTACATTCTTATCTATGTGTCTTATGTGTCTTGAACTCAGCATATATAAAAGCTGAATTCATCATCTTCACTATCAAAATATTTCCAAGTTCATATTCTCTGGCTGTGAGACAACATGTTTTCTTGTTACTCCTCCCAAAATCCCAGTTAAATTTTACTGTTTTTTCTCTTTATCCTTTCTACATCTAATCAGGACTCAAGACATGTCCTCTATCATAGTATTTCCTAAATCCATTTCTTTACTTCAATTCTCAGTACAAGTGCCTCTATCCAATTTTTGATAACCTCAAGCTCAGACTCTGATAACTATTCCTAATATGTTTTCTTGTTTTCAGACTCTTAATGATCTAATGTATTTTAGACAGCAATAGGTAATTAGTATTATTAAAGCAGACCCTTCTACTGTAACAAACAACAACAATTATTGGAAACTTTCAAAGTTCTCTATGAAGTTGATTCTAAAGGAGTTGGAACTACCTTTCCAACTTTACCCTACACAAAAATTTTCACATTACTCAAAATTTTCCAAACATGAGTAACATTTTTCTACCACTACTCTTTCATTGCTTTCACTCATTGACCTGCCCTTTCTGTATCTCTATTCTCTATTGAAGTCCTTTTTATCTTTTAATACCAAACTTCATCCTTTCTCTACTGTACTTTTCTTCATCATCTCAACCAGAATGGGCCTTCTCTGGCCTCTGCACTTAGTTCTTATCTTACCAATTGCATGTATGCATTGCTTTGAAATGCAGATATTTACGTATATTACATCTTTCTTACAGGGTTTTTCAGATCAGCATAAATGGCATTTCCCAAAAAGTAGAACTAACTAGAAATAGAATTGGCCCCTAAAGGAGGAAAGGAGTTACTGATCACTGGAGTTATTCACAAACAGAAGCAGAGGCTATAAGTGCTTATGATACAAATATTAATGAGGCCATTTAAGAATCATATAAAGGTGAGACTAGATTATCTACAATAAAAGACATTATACATTGACGTTAATGGTATATTTTGCTGATATAAGAAGTAAAAAGAGTTCATGTATTTTAAAATGTATACTGAATATCAATTACACATAAGAGATTATGCTAGGCACTATAGGTGAGTAGATAAAAACATAGATATTTTCATTTGCTTTTCCTTTTGTAGAAAAGGCAGGACTCCAGTAATATGGTAGACTAGAGACTTGCACTGATCCTGCCGCTGACACAATAAAAATCCTGGACTATAACTACAAATACAAATACATACACAGTTTCTAAAATTCATCCAAATGTCACAAAAGTTTAAGATATTCTTATGCAAAAAGTGGAAAAAAAAACAAAAAACAGAGTAAAATAAGAACTCAAAGAATTAAAAAGGGAACTTGAAGTCGGCTTTTGCCATTTGCCAATTTGCTGAACTTTAGATCCTATAGACGGCTCTTACAGACCGAACAGAAAACAACAACAGTAAGTCCCGAATCTACCCTAGTTTAGAGTCTAAAAGGAGGTGCCCACACAACTATATCCTCACTGTAAGTTGGTATGGTAACCAAACCCTTTTCCCATCCACCTTGAGGGTCATAAAAGTAAATGCTTCTCAGCATTGATGAAGAGTAGAATGGAAAAAATATTTACTGAAAGCAGGACATGCAAGTCAGCCCTTACATAGATTTATATCCCAAATTCATACCATTCATGAACCATAAATACCTCAGGCAAAAAACTTAACTCTGAGTGTCACTAGGCTGGTGGTACCTTCAGATATCCAATAAAAGCAAAAGCAAATCTTCTCTGGAAGAAACAATCTTCGTCTAAGGCCTCAAGTAATTTCCTCCAAGAAATATTTCAAAGACAAAAATACATTTTTTAAATACACAGGATACCATGAGCAAGAACCAGCAGAAATGAACAGAGGGTTTTAAAAGATCTGTAAAGATTTCAGATATAGAAATAACTAGAATGAGTTTACAGAATAACTATTTACTTTTAAAGCAACTTAGATATCTAATGTAAGACTATGGTAGAATGAAGATTATGGTGAATTCCCACCCCTAAAAGCAATGATCAAATTGCTCCAAATGGTCAAAACAACCATTTTGCAGCTCCAGCAATTTATCAAAGAAAAACAAAAAATCCTGAGCATTGGCTAGTCATGAAAAGTTGCTAGAACTTTGAGTAGGAGCTGCAGAGTCTGCAATCCTTTTGCATGGAGCTGCTGCCATCCACCCTCTACCAGCTCCAGCAACAAAAACAGTAGTTACCAGTGTGGGCTGGCCAGGAAAACTAGGGCTGTGTCTTCCAGCAAGAGTAGGCCCAATTTTAAATGGAGGGTGAACATGCACAGTAGTGTTGTCAGTGAAAGTAACAAACTTGCTACCAAACGAATGAGAAAAACCTACAGTTCTGGGAGCCGAAGTTTATGATGCTGATGGGGGTGGGCAGTGGGCCATCATATATTTTATGGGGTGATCCTGTGATTGCCACAGAAGAGAAGAGAGAAGCTCTTCACACATTCCTGGTTGACTAGCTTTGTCCAATTAACAAAGTGCATATATATCAGGCAAAGAAATAAGAAGAATGATCTACACTGCTCAGGGAAAAATCAGCCATTATAAATTTAACTCCAAGGGGACACAGATAATGAATTTAGCAGACAAAGATTTTAAGCACTTATTATAAATTTAGTAAAAGAATTAAAGTAAGCTCTAACTTTAGAGTGAATTAAAGGAAAGATGTGATGACAACTTAAATAACAGGAAATTTCACTAAAGAAATAGAAGCATACAAAACCAAATGTACATTCTAAAGTCAAAATAAAATATAATCAAAAGCAAAACAACTAGGCAGTAGGGAAAGTAAAAAAATAACTGCTTAATTTTAAAACAAAATAAAATGCAAGCTTGAATATGTGCAGAGGACAAACATCCTTAAAGAAAAACACAGATTTTGCAGCAGCAAATAGAAATTCCAGAAATTAAAAAAATACATTATTTGAAACTTAAAACTTTAGTGTACATAATGGAAGAGAAAGTTATCAAAGTGGAGCAGGGATCTGAGAAATTATCACGAATAAAGTAAAAGGAGGTAGAATGATGAAAATATAAAAGGAAGCTAAGATGCATAGAGGATAGAGAGAAAAATATCTATGTTTATTCCAGAGAAGAAAAGAAAAAGTGGCAGAGACAATATTTTAATAAAAATGGCTGAGAATTCTCCAGAATCGAAGAAAGACATCTATATGTGTGTGTGTGTGTGTGTGTGTGTATGTGTGTGTGTATCTGTATATATATTTAACAAATCCAATAAATACTAAACAATATAAACATAATAGAATTAAAACATAAAACTCCAACAATAAAAAGAAAAAACAGCTAGGGAGAAAGAGAGAAAGAGAAATTATCTTCCAGGAAATAACACACTGACAGCTGACATCTCATTGGCAAAACTAAAAGTTAAATACAGCGGAATAATATCTTCAATATGCCCAGAGAAAAAAGGAATGTCAACTAAAAGTTCTACACTGAGTAAAAATATCTTATGATAGCAATATGAAGATATTTTCTGAAACATGTAAGCTGAGTTTACATCAACAGACCCTAACTAGAGATAAATAAATAAATAGTAAATAGTATATAATGAGCAAAGTGATAACAGATGGACAATCAAATCTGAGATGAAAAAATGATGGACACTAATGTGATAAATTTGTTAGTGAATTTAAACAAACATTAACTGCTTAACATAGCCATGTTTGATGATATTTGCTTATAAAATGTACAAAATCTCACGCCTGTAATCCCAGGACTTTGGGAGGCCAAGTAGACCAGATCACCTGAGGTCAGGAGTTCGAGACCAGCCTGGCCAACATGGCGAAACCCTGTATTTCTGCTAAAAATACAAAAATTAGCTGGGTGTAGTGGTGCGTGCCTGTAATCCCAGCCACTTGGGAGACTGAGGTAGAAGAACTGCTTGAACCCGGGAGGTGGAGGTTGCAGTGAGCTGAGATTATAGCACTGCACTTCAGCCTGGGAGACAGAGTGAGATTTCATCTCAAAAAAAGAAAAAAAAATGTACAAAATCATGAAAGGATAAGTCAGGATATGGCTAAAAAATTAATCTCAACAATTCCAAAAGCAGAAAGGAAGGAAAACATGGCACAAAATATTTTGGAAATGGGAAGCTTGTAATAAGATGTTTGATCCAAATTCCAATATATTAGATATTATATTCCAATTAAAGTAATAAAAACTTAGTTAATTCAAAAAAATCAACCAAACTGAAAAGAATCCAACCACCTGTGATTTGCAATAAGTTTAAAACCTAATGATACAGGCCGGGTGCGGTGACTGGGTAAACAGGAATGGTTTTCCTATCACTATATACTTTTAAGCAAAAGCATTACTAGATATAGGTAGTTAATAATATTAATAATAATAAGTTGAATTCATCCATAAGTAAAATAATTTTTTTCTTATTATACTTTAAGTTCTGGGGTACATGTGCAGAACGTGCAGGTTACATAGGTATACACGTGCCATGGTGGTTTGCTGCACCCATCAACCTGTCATCTACATTAGTTATTTCTCCCAATGCTATCCCTCCCCTAGCCCCCCACCCCACAACAGGTCCCAGTGTGTGATGTTCCCTTCCCTGCGTCCATGTGTTCGCGTTGTTCAACTCCCACCTATGAGTGAGAATATGCAGTGTTTGGTTTCCTGTTCTTGTGTTAGTTTGCTGAGAATGATGGTTTCCAGCTTCATCCATGTCCCTGGAAAGGACATGAACTCATCCTTTTTTATGGCTGTATAGTATTCCATTGTGTATATGTGCCACATTTTCTTTGTCCAGTCTATCATTGATGGGCATTCAGATTGGTTCCAAGTCTTTGCTATTGTGAACAGTGCTGCATAAACAGATATGTGCATGTGTCTTTATAATAGAATGATTTATAATCCTTGGGGTATATACCCAGTAATGGAATTGCTGGATCAAATTGTATTTCTATCGCCCCACTGTCTTCCAAAATGGTTGAACTAATTTACACTCACACCAACAAGGTAAAAGTGTTCCTATTTCTCCATATCCTCCCCAGCATCTGTTGTTTCCTGCCTTTTTAATGAATGCCTTTCTAACTGGTGTGAGATGGTATCTCATTGTGGTTTTGATTTGTGTTTCTCTGAAGACCAGTGATGATGAGCTCTTCTTTCATATTTTTGTTGGCTGCATAAATGTCCTCTTTTGAGAGTGTCTGTTCATAACCATAGCCCACTTTTTGATTTTTTTTCTTGTAAATTTGTTTAAGTTATTTGTAGATTCTGGATATTAGCCCTTTGTCAGATGGATAGATTGCAAACATTTTCTCTCATTCTGTAGGTTGCCTGTTCACCCTGATGATAGTTTATTTTCCTGTGCAGAAGCTGTTTAGTTTAATTAGATCCCATTTGTCAATTTTGGCTTTTGCTGCCATTGCTTTTGGTGTTTTAGTCATGAAGTATTTGCCCATGCCTATGTCCTGAATGGTATTGGCTAGGTTTTCTTCTAGGGTTTTTATGGTTTTAGGTCTTACGTTTAAGTCTTTAATCCACCTTGAGTTAATTTTTGTGTAAGGCGTAAAGAAGGATCCAGTTTCAGTTTTCTGCATATGGCTAGGCAGTTTTCCCAACACCACTTATTAAATAGGGAATCCCTTCCCCATTGTTTGTTTTTGTCAGGTTTGTCAAAGATCAGATGGTTGTTGATGTGTGGGGTTATTTCTGAGGCCTCTGTTCTGTTCCATTGGTCTATGTATCTGATTTGGTACTAGTACCACGCTGTTTTTGTTACTGTGGTCTTGTAGTATAGTTTGGAATCGGGTAGTGTGACATCTCCAGCTTTGTTCTTTTTGCTTAGGATTGTCTCAGCTATGTGTGCTCTTTTTTGGTTCCATGTGGAATTTAAAGTAGTTTTTTCCAATTCAGTGAAGAAAGTCAATGGTAGCTTGATGAGAATAGCATCGAAGCTATAAATTGCTTTGGGCAGGTTGGCCATTTTCACAATATTGACTCTTCCTATCCATGAGCATGGAATGTTTTTCCATTTTTTTGTGACCTATCATATTTTCTTGAGTAGTGGTTTGTAGTTCTCCTTGAAGAGGTCCTTCACATCCCTTGTCAGTTGTATTCCTAGGTATATTTTTGTCTTCGTAGCAATTGTGAATGGGAGTTTACTCATGTTTTGGCTCTCTGTTTGTCTGTTATTGGTGTATAGGAATGTTTGTGATTTTTGCACATTGATTTTGTACCCTGAGACTTTGCTGAAGTTGCATATCAGTTTGAGATATAATTTTAAACTTAAAATATAACTAATAATGCAGTCTCAATATGTATAGAAATAATTGAGATATCTTCAAGAAGAAATTGGCAATTCACAATCACAATGAGAGATGACATATATTTTATATAAATCATAAAAAAGAGTTACTGATTTAGAAGAGTTTAATAGTGTAATTAGTATATACTGGAGCTACTGAGATATAGATGATACTATACACCAGTTACAGAACACATAATATTTTCAAGCTCACTAAAAATGTATAATATAAATAGCATGCAACTATAAGTAAAACCAGAGGGGGAGCTATAGCCTTAAAATACTTATAGTAGAAAATATAAAATGTTAACTCTAGTGACCCAAGTATCTATCTTAAGAACTTTTAAAAAACAGAAAAATAAATCTTAAAAGGACAGTAAACAGGAAATAGTAAACATAAGTGAAAAGACAATGAAATGGAAAATAAATATGCAACAAAAGGATCAACAGTTTTTTGAAAAACTGATAAAACAGAGAAACCTTAGTTACACTGACAAGAGAAACAAACACACAAAAACATAATAGAGACAAATGAAAAAATATGAAATATAAAAAGGAGAAATCACTACAGGTACTGTAGATATTTAAAAGTTGTTAAGGTGAACAATAAACATCTTTAGACAATAAATTTTAAATATTAGATGAAGCAAACTAATTATCAGGATAATATGATTTACTAAATCTCCCAAAAGAAACCAGACTTGTTCTATAACCAAAGAAAAACAGAAAGACAAACATATTTCACAAAAAAACTCTTAGCCTCTGTATCTTCATTGATGAGTTCTATAAAACAAATAATTTCAGTTTTAGATATATTATGCAATTTGATGAAGGTAGAACAGGATTTCTCACTATTAACATTTTTGACCAGATAATGATCTGTTTTGGAATGCTGTCCTGTACAGTACAGGATGTTCATCACCATCCCTGACTTCTACTCACTAAATGCCAATAGTACCTTCACCACAAGTTGTGACAATCAAAATTATCTCTGAGTATTGCCAAGTGAAACCTGGGAGGCAAAAATAAGTCCCAGATGAGAGCTGCTTGTCTAGAATTAGCTTGATACAAAATCTTGGCAAGGAGATTATGTGAATGAAAAATATGCTCAAAATGACTTATAAACATAACTACTATCTAAGGCAAATCATTAATGAACTGAATATAACAAGATATGAGAAGAATGAAAACTATGACCAAGTTGGGTTATCGTAACAATTAAAGATTGATTTGACATTAATTAATTTATATTAAAGTTAATATGAATTACTGAACACAATTAAAAATAATTATAGGACCTCTTCAAAAAAATCTGGAGGAATATCTATTAAAGGTCAACATGTATTCACGATGAAAAAACTCTTGGTCAACTATGAAAAGAAGAAAAATGTTTAACCTGATACAGGTATCTAGAAAGGAAGACAGAGACAGAGAGAGAAAGAAGAAGGAAAACCTCATAAAACAAATTTGAGCACTATTTAGTTAAATGAATCATGCTCATGCCCTGCAATGAATGAATAAAAAAATGCATTGAAAGCATTTTCTTTGAAGAAAAGCCTTTGTGATATGACTTTTATCACAACTTCTATTTAGCCAGCATAATAATGAATTTAAAAAATTAAAATAAAAGGCATAAAGTTTGGAAAGGACAAAGGACAATTATTGGTAATATGTTTGTTGTATTAAAAAGCCCAAAAGAGGCTGTAAATAAAATGTTTACATTAATAAGAATATTTAATAAGATTGCTGGCACAAAATTATTCCATTATTCCACAAGAAAATAAATTAAATAACCATATGTCAAAAATACCTGGAAAAAAAGAAAAATCTAAAAATTAGCACTTACAGTAGCATCAAAAATATGAAGTACCTTAAGACAAATCTACCAAATGTGTTGCAAACACTTTATGAAGAAAATTATAAAGCCTGATTGAAAAACACTAAATGAGACCTAAATAAAGGAAAATTATCTGTTCTTGGATCCTACATTAGGAGATAAAATATTGTAAAGATTTCAGTTCTCTCCCATGCTGACCTATTAAGTTCACGTTACTCCAATCTAAATTCCAGCAGACTTAACCATGGAATTTGACAAATTGATCTTAAAATATATTTGTAAGGGCAAAGATCAGGAACAGTCAATTGTTTTAAAAAGAGAGATTGAGGTTGGGTACTCATTATCTATCACAACTCATTATAAAGCTATGGTAAATAAGGCTGAAAGACGTTTCACCATATTATGACCCTGCCATCTGGACTTGCCACAGAAGAAAAACAACATGGAGAATTATAAGGTCTTTCGATGCTTCCGCCCAGAAATGAATGCCATTGTCCAAAGAAAAGACTAAGTCACATGGTCACATGCTTTTGCTTAGCTTTAAAGAGGTGAGGAAGTGTGATCAGCCTTGTTGTCCCCTGAAAGAAGAGGTGTCCTGGAAATATTGATGGGCACTAGTAACATCTATTACACCAAATGATGTCCAGTCTATGGATCAATGGGAACTGTCATACACTGTTGGAGAAGGTACAAATTGGTACGACTGGTGTGATAAAAGTTTGGCACTATCTAGTTAAATGAACCATGCTCATGCCCTGCAATGCAGCAATCTGACCCATGGTTCTATACTATAGAATACTTCATGTGTACCAGGAGAAATTGGACATGGGTCTACAGAATCATTGTTCACAACAGCAAAAATTTGGTTTGTAAACAACAAAAAATTCATTCACAATATAATAGATAGTAAATTATGTATTCATGCACATAATTTCTATAGAGTAGTGAAAGTAAATGACCTAAGTCACCCAAATTAACGTGGATTAATACAATAAATATAATATTGAGGAAAGAAAAATGCCTACAGCATGATTTAATTCCTATTAGGTTCATAAAAAACAGAACTGTAAAAATATGTAAATATACACCATACATATATATGTATGTATACTTATTTATATAATTATAGGAATATATTTATATTTTAAAATATATACATAAATTTATGTGCATATATTTGTATATATTTAATAATTCATTTGTAAATATTTTCATTGGTAGAAAAGTTGTCCAGAAAAGAAAGAGATTAATTATCATAAAGATCAGGATGGTAGTTGTCTCTTGGGGTAGAGGTAGGAGGATGCAAATGCTGATGCATGCAGGGCCTTCTACATAGTCTCAGTAATTTTGTTTCTTACCTGGTTATTCTTTGAAAGTTGCTTGATTTATTATTGTCCCTCGGTGTGCATATAGGTATGTAAAAAGAAAACTCTAAATATGTGTAGGAAATATGTGTCTTTTTAAATAGAGAAAACAATAAGAGAGCAAGAATAAGCACTAGGCAATATGTTACAAATAATACCAAGTGAGAGTACAGTCATTCTAAAAATGTCAGAGAAGGTTGAAATGATTATGGGTTGCATTGGGCCATGATTGTATTCATGAAGGAGCTATGACTTGGTTGAGGCATTGAAGTAGGATAAAATTCTAGTAAGTGGAGGGAAATGGGGAGCTTGTTAAATGGAAGTAGTGTAAGAAGCAAATGGCTGAAAGATAATTTGGTAGATAGTGAACAAGCGACATAGGCTTGAGTGGTTTGTTTGTGTAGAGCAGTGGCATTGTCTTGTTTCCTTTCTATCCATCAGTTATTGATTACACTTCTTCTCAGCAAAGTATATATGAGGGTGGTACAAAGTATATGTCATTGCAAAGGTATGTGGGTTCTCACTTATTCCTTAAGCTAAAAACATAGATGACAAAAAGTGTAATATTTTCCCTCACAATACGCAGAAGATAGGCAAAGTAGAATTAGAGTATTAGAACAGGATAAAAGAGAACCTTACTCTTCCTAAAATCTTTGAAATCACATTGTAGCGATGAACACACCAGAGTGATTGGAAGAATGGGCAGAGCAGGGAGGTGCTGGTGCCTGAGATGTTGGTTACTGATACGATGAGACAAGCTCAGAAACTGAAACTATTTAGAAATTTTTACAGTTATTCAATGGAGTAATTTAGAATTTTTAGCAATCTGATGGAGTAATTTGGTGTCGATTGAATGAAATAATAATAAATGGGGTTTGAAGTTACATGTCAGTTTTTTATTCATTTTATTTTGTCTATGAATTTCCAGTATTGGTCAGTGATGGGCAGGCAATTTTATAAAAAAGAAAGAGATCCTTCAGCACAGATTATATGAGAAGTGGCAATATTAGTTTATCCAGACATGATGTCTACCCTGCAAAAATACTTTGATGGCTAAAGTCGACCAAGAAAAAAACGAATATAACATTTGTGTAGCATTTCTGCTAGTGAATACAGTGATATCACCTTTTAAAAGATGAATTGTTTAATACATTCTCACACAATATTTTGGAAAAATGGCTTTCCCTTGTCCCCACACCTATATTAGGCAATCAACTTTCTTTCTGACTGCTCAAAGGAGGGCAAATGTTTTAGATATTATCTGCCATCCCTAAACTCTTAAACTTCCACCATTCCTGTTTTATCTGAATCTCAGCACATACTAAAGGATGAAGAACAGAGCAAGAGAATTTCTAAGTCATATACTTTTGATTTTGCCATTTCCCTGCTCTCAAATCCTGTTTTTGTCCTCATTATACTGAGAACAATTTTTTTAGTAGCCAAAGTACTTTCACACATCCTCTTCTTTCTATATCTACTGCCACTATCTTATCTGCAAATGTCATTATCGCTAGCTCAACCTTCTAGAATAACCACCAACATTAATTCCTGCCTACAAATCCTGCTATTATTCTTTGTCCCATTATAACTGTCAGATTTATTTTCCGAAAATGGAAATGTAATTCTAGACTGTGAAGCTCGAAACCCATCAAGGCTACCTACTCACTTGCTATTGATAAAGCAAAGTTCCTCACACTTGGCATTTGCCATTCTCCACACTATGATCTCAACTGATCTTTCTAGTGTCATTTACCATTGTTCCTCATCACATAACATATGATGCATTAACGAACCAAATCATGTTCTCCAAATACAGCATGATCTGTGAAGCCGTTCCTACAGTCTTCAGTACCATATGCATCTCCCTATTTAAACTCCCATATTCTTCTTTTCTTCCACAGCACTGTGCTTGCTAGACCACTTACCTTACTTTACATTATGTTAGAGTTATCGGTCATATAGCACACTAGAATATGCATACTTTCCCGGAGGTGTTAAAATCCTCATATTGCCTGTGATGGAGGTTCCATGAATAGGAGTGCCTAATGTGTGGAAAATTGAATTCCTCACTGCATATGAGGTAGACCTAAGCCTGCTCTCACCCATAACCACTTTTCCACTGCTATTGTCCACTCCAACATTTCCAAAATTTGCAGGCCCATATATGATTTAGAGCTTGTTACTTATGTATATATTCATGCTGTTTTCTCTGGCTAGATATGCTTTAATTTTCTGTTGCTTATACAAATCCCACTTATCCTTCAATAACCTAAGTTCCAGCTCTGCTATCTTCTATAGTTTGAGAGTGTGAAGTGATTTCTCTCCCCACAATCATTTCTTATTTCTAGTATGGCAAATTAATATTGAACTAATATATGAAATCACATATATCTCTTTTTCATAGTCACTTTGAACTTGTATTTTCATCATGTTATTGTTAAAAGTTTGAGGTGCCTATGACTTGTCTGCTATATAACTAACAAGACAGATATAGGTGGCTGGGCACAGTGTCACACCTGTAATCCCAGCACTTTGGGAGGCCAAGGCAGGGAGATTACTGGAGCCCAGGAGTTTCAGGCCAGCCTGGACAACATGGCGAGACCTCGTCTCTAGAAAAAATACAAAAAGTAGCCAGGTGTGGTAGCGTGTGCCTGCGGTCTCAGCTACTTGGGAGGCTGAGGCGAGAATCAATTGAGCCAGGGAAGTCTAGTCTGCAGTGAGCTGGAATCATGCTGCTGCACTCCAGCCTGGGTGAGAGGGTGAGAGAGCAAGATCATGTCTCAATTAAAAATAAATAAATAAATAAAAAGCAGATGTAGGATGTAGTAGCTAAGAGTGTGCACTGTGGATTCAGGTTCCTTGGGTTTAAATCTCAATAATGCTATATATTTGTAGCATGGAAGTTTTGTATCTTTCATGTGTCTCAGCCTTCCCTATGTGTAAAATGGAAATATTAGTTGTACTTAACCTCATATAATTGTTGTGAGGATTAAATGAGGCAATGCAAGTGAAGCCTCTAGAACAGTGCCTGTTGTTTGGTGTGTGCTAGGGAAATGCCGCCTGCCATGATCATTCCTGGAGAGTAAGGGTTTTGCTATTGTTATTGTTTTCTGTTTTATTTTGTTTTTCTGTAAGAGCACACATTTGTTCTCCATATAGGTATTTAGTACCCATCATGCCCTAGTGCTGTGATATTTACTGGGGATACCAGGGTGAACAAGATAAAGCTCATATTGTGCTTTACATGTTTGAGCTTGTTATTTTCCTCAGTTCCTGCCAACCTTATCATTTGAACATAAGAGGCTTTAGTATTTATAACATCATGAGGCTTCCAACCTTCCTTTACTCCTATCCTCCCAGTGAAGGAAAACAGAAAAATCCAATAAACATGAATTAAACTCCTAAGGAGGCAATATGATCTAGAGAAAAAGTCCAGACTTTGAAATAAGAAAGACCTTAGTTCATTGTTCAGATCTACCATTTACCTGATGGCTGGCTGAACTCACTAACTTTCCTGAGCTTCAATTTTCTACTCTTTAAATTCATATAATTAATCCCACATCTTAGGACCGTTGTGTAAATCAACTGAAATATATATTTAAAGTCTCTGGCACATAGTTACACACCCAATGAAAGCAAAATATTATTGTTTTATGGAAGAGTATATATTTGTTACATATATCAGAGACTTCTGCAATAGAACACCTTAGAATACCTTCTACATATTCTGCTCCACTAAAATTAGATTTAATTATTTAAATTTAATTTATTAGAAGTATATTAGGTAATTTTAAAACCCAATGAATTATATGCTCTTTAATAAATAATATTTAATAACTCTTTATGAGGTTTAAATAGATAAGCTAATATCTTTACATAAAATCTCTATTTTCCTCATAAAACAGAAGAACTGCTGCTTACAACGTTATAAGAAAGTGTCTGGCTCATGTTTTTATGCTAATCCGCTTCTCTTACTTGTCTCCTCAACAATGCCAGCACTCATGAATAGACTTATTCTTAAAGTACACAAGAAGCCATCTTTCCCCAGACCGAACCCTGCCTGGGACTGTGTGGAGCAGTGGAGCAGTGTGGCTTTTGCTGCTAATAGACACTCAGTCATGCTTATTATTCCTGCTGTCCATTGTGAAATGCACCATTTTGTCACCACACTTAGAAAACATTAAAGAAAGTTCTAAGCATGCTTAAGAATAGTGTCTAATAAATATAGAATTATTTTTATTACCTAGGCATGCACTATTATCAATATGGTAGCCACTAGCCACAGCGACTATTGAGAGGTGGTATGCTAGTAAACGTTTAACAGTATGCTCCCCAATCCCACCCACAATCAGAAATTGCAGCATTTGATAGTTCTCTGGAATAAACACTCCCACAGTGGGCAATTTCAACCTACCATCAACTAGCTCATGAAATTCCAAAAATTTAGCTCTTAGAATCCAATGAGACCTAGTCTCAGCATTCCACTGGGATGGTTAGTCCAAACTGACATGTGTTTTAAGCATACAATACACAATATATTTTGAAGACTTAGCACACAAAAAAGATGCAAAATATCTTGACATCTTTATATTGATTACATGTTGAAATATTAGTATTTTAGATACATTGAGTTAAATAAAACATACTATTAAAATTAACTACTTTTTTAATATGACTACTAGAAAATGTAAAATTGCATATTTGGCTCATGTTATATTTCTGTTGGATGCACTAATTAAGAAACATCTTTAAAACAAATAAGCATATTTGCATTTTATATTATATTTAGTTGCTATATTTGTTTAGTTACCTTGGTGACCAAAGTGGGGTAAAAATCAAACTTCTAGAAACCTTAATCTTCTTACATAACTCAGATAGTGATGTTCCAGATTCTAGGACAGTCTTGTGGTATGTGTCACCTCACCAAAACAAAAAAAGCTTCAAATACACACATACACACACACACACACATATATATACACACACACACATCTAAGTAATATTTCTATTACCAGATTCTGTTAGTTTTAGTTAGCTCTTCAAAACACGTTATCTTTTACATATCTGGTAAGGATGGAGTCAGGGGGAAAATTTTAAATGTGTAATGTGATCTAATTGCATAACCCTGAGCACACCTGTAAGAAATAATGGAGGAAGCAAATTGAAAACTGCTGAGCATGGGCTGAATTCAGAGAAGTGTGGGTTTTATGGTGCCCTGTAATTTTCAAGCAGTTCCACTGATGGCCTACAAATGTACTGTGTGTAAGAGTGAAAGGGCTTTGACTGTATTTTAGTAAGTTGATAGATGGGCTTCAAGGAATAAAAATGCATCCTATAGATGAGTTGCACCTTTAAAAAGGAGCAGAAAAGGGCCAGGACACAAAAGAAATGGTTTAAGGTCAAAAAGTCGTAACTGGTAGATGACATACGAGCCCTGTCAGGTTCCCATGCATCACCATGCTTGTCAGGAAATATTTCCTGTAACCTTGTTTACACAAAAGGGTAGAATGGTTTCACTCATCAAAATTATGAATTTCAAATTCAATATCCCTTTCTCATTAGGAAATCTGAGGGATCTGTCAAGCCATTGCACATCACTTTTTATTATGCTAATGTGCATACTCTTATTGTCATCCTTACAAACACCATAATGTAAAGGTGCCGATGGATAAAGCTACAACTGGGTGCAGGGCAACAGGAGGTAGAAAGGCATCATGGTGCAAGCATGCTGAATTGGGTGGGTAGCAGGAAACCTCCTTCCAATTCTGACTTTCTCAGTAACTCTCTGTTTAACCCTGGTCAATCCATCTGGACCCTAGGCTTTAGGTTTTTCATCTACAAAATAGGAATGACAGTAGATGCCTTATGTGGTGATTGTGAGTTTGAGTTCAACAATTACCTAAAAAGGGTCTTTGAAAGTGGAATATTTTACAGAGTGTGTTACTATTAAACAGCTTTAGGAAGTAAGTAGGTGCCATCAAAGGAGAGTCAAAAATGTAGCTTTCTGAGGAAAATCCACCTTTCAAGATATGTTCAGATAAATAATTCATTGAGCAAGGCTGTCTAAAATTGAGAGTTCTCTGTAAAGTGTTAAGAAAGCTTTTTTAAAAATCAGTATTTCCCCTGCTCTTCAAAGCTTACAGTTTATTTAGTTTGAAACATGCAAATAAACACATAAAACAGAGGGCAATTCTCAAAAATGATTGAAACAACAGCATGTCTTTGTGAATTAGTTGAGTTCTCTTGCCACCTTTTTTATGAGTAAGAGACCAGACTAGGGTGTTATTCTGTGAAGGTTTAAGGAAGAAAGGAAGTCTTAGGCAGGGGATTACAATATGTCTGGATTTACTCCTTGGCCACATTTGAAGGGAGCATTTCAGAATATACCCACCTTGGCAGAGCAGTTTTCTCATCCTGTTTTCTGTCCAGAAATCCAAACATATTGTAGAAGTCTTAGGCAGGGGCTTACAATATGTTTGGAAGGGAGAAGGCATAATAAAGAAATTGTAGTAGCCAGAACCAAGGGTAGATGTTCGAGAGTCAGAAAAAAATACCATGAAATGTTCAGAAGTCAGGCATAAAAGTTTTTGACCAGTTGATATAAGGGTCTGGTATGTTAGACCAAGAAACTCAACTTGGATCAGCTGTTCAGTGAGGAGATATTAAAGGACCTGAGCAGAGTCATATTTTCAATAAGTGGAAGCATGTGATGGTTGGGATCAAATATTTTAGAGCTGGGTAAGCCCTCTATGAGAGAGTTCTGTTTCCCTATCTGTAAAATAGAAGTTTCATTTTAGGATTTTAGGATTATAGACTTAAAAAACCAAATTGGCTTCCATATGGGTAGATGTTCAATATAGCAACTTTTATTTTACATTTAAATAGAATTTTGCAGTTTAGAAAGTGCTAAAATACTTTCTTTATACCACAAACCTGATCTTCAAGTAGGGCCTGAGGAGCTCATTGGCTGCACAGAGACCAACATCTAGCAAATAGTGGCAACTGAGTGGTCATCAGATGTTCTGGTTTTCTTTCTTTTCCATTTGCCCTGATGGACTCAGAATCACTCAGGAGGGTTAGCAAACGAAGAGGAACTTTATCTGTGGATTGAGTGATGCCTTGAAAATGCGTTAAAAGCAGGCAAAAGAGATATATTGCCAATGAACAGACACTCAAGTACAACCTTCATCATTCAGAGAGCAGTAGCTCACAGCTTTGGTGGGTTGCCAGTGAAGTCATGCCCCAGCAGTAGCTCAGACATGTCTTACTGAGGAAATGAACTCAGGTGGTGGCCATAGGGCTGGAGAGGAGTAGGCAGATGCAAGAAACCCTAAAGAGGAAAAAAGTCACTGTTGGCCGGGCATGGTGGCTCACACCTGTAATCTCAGCACTTTGGGATGCCGAGGTGGGCAGATCACGTGAGGTCAGGAGTTTGAGACCAGCGTGGCCAAGATGATGAAGCCCCGTCCCTACTAAAAATACAAAAATTAGCCAGGCTTAGTGGCAAGCACCTGTAATCCCAGATACTTGGGAGGCTGAGGCAGTAGAATTGCTTGAACCCAGGAGGCAGTTTGCAGTGAGCCAAGATCATGCCACTGCACTCCAGCCTGGGCGACACAACAAGACTCTGTCTCAAAAAAAAAAAAAAAAAAAAAAAAAAAAATTAGCCGGGCACAGTGGCAAGCACCTGTAGTCTCAGCTACCTGGGAGGCTGAGGCAGGAGAATCACTTGAACCCAGGAGGTGGAGGTTGCAGTGAGCCGAGATTGCACCATTGCACTCCAGCCTGGGTGACAAGAGCGAAACTCCATCTCAAAAGAAAAAAAAAGGCCGGGCGCGGTGGCTCAAGCCTGTAATCCCAGCACTTTGGGAGGCCGAGGCGGGTGGATCACGAGGTCAGGAGATCGAGACCATCCTGGCTAACATGGTGAAACCCCGTCTCTACTAAAAATACAAAAAACTAGCCGGGCGTGGTGGCGGGCGCCTGTAGTCCCAGCTACTCGGAGGCTGAGGCGGGAGAATGGCGTGAACCCGGGAGGTGGAGCTTGCAGTGTCGCGCCACTGCACTCCAGCCTGGGCGACAGAGCGAGACTCCGTCTCAAAAAAAAAAAAAAAAAAAAAAAAAAAAAAAAAAAAAGTCACTGTGGACTACAGCAACAACCGTTCAACAGCAGGAAAACCAGGTTGCAAGACGTTGAGGAGAATGGTGAGGATGCTAAGACAGAAGCTGGTTAAGATTATTCATTGACGCATTTGTTTTTTTTATAAAAGATTGCCACCCTATTCAAATAGGACCTTATTTTTCCTAAGTATGCACCCCACGAGACTTGAGTTACACATTTGGTTATCACAATGTGTAGTTGGATTACAAAATTTATTCGTGCATATATTCATTCACTCAAGGAAGTATGTGCCAAGTACTCATCCTGTGCCAGGTTCTGCAGTAGGCACCCAGCATAAAATAATGTAAGAAAACTGTGCTGCTACCCTCCAGGGCTAAGTCTCTACCCTTTCTCTTATTTTGGACCCTGTTCAAATTCATTCTTTAAATATTCTACAGGGAAAGGAGTTCAGTAGTGCCTTTCACCTACAAAATAGCAACTATTTATTTCTTTTAGGAAACTGCTTTTGTTTTTCAATTGCAAAGTGTTCAGATATTTACAAAACGGACAGGAAGTGGTGGCTAGGCATTTAAAAATGGTAAGGCTATCAGACAATGAGGTTGAAAACAGGTTTATATTCCAACCTTGTGTTTTGTAGCTGTGTTGACTTTAGTCAACCACTAGAAATTCCTGGGCTCACTTATGAATTGCAGAATAAACCCTGTTCTACCTATATGGCAAGGCTGCTAGGAAAGTGAAATGAGGTGATATATGTAAAAATGGTTGAAAACTATAATATGCTCTAAAAAGACATATTTATGTATGTGCTAAGTATGTCAAAGTGTGAAAAACATACAACTATAACTATAGAAACAACATTTACATAATTGTTTTTAGTCAGCCTCCATGTTTTCTGTGAGGGCACAAATGATTACACTGCCATGGTTGACCTGTGGTAATTTTGCAACTGTGTAGATAAATACAGGTAGACTGAAACCTGCTTGATCAGTAGAGGGAAGTTTTCTCAGGAATATAAAATTATGCACGCTTACTAGCTTCCTGGGAACAAAAGTCTTCGTCTGTATATTAAGGCCTTATTAAGTCACTTGTATAGGGCAAACATTTTTCTAAAGTTTTTCTTCTACCCGGTAATGAAAGATTAACAATATTATACCCAGGCTGCTACAAGTAGAGAAGGAAACCTGGGAGCATTTTGTCTTTGGATGGAAGTTACTTCTGCTATTCTTGACTGCAAGCTGTGCTTGCTGTCATATGGGTGAGGGAGGACCCTTCTAGAACATTTTAAATGGTAAAATCTTTATTGGCTCCCTGCCCTGGGAATTTCCCTGAATCAGAAAAGTGTGAAAAAACAGCAGTGGCAAGCTGGATAATATAGAGAAAAGGGCACAGGATTTGAAGTTTGGAAGACCTGATTTAAAAATTATTCGATGTTTTAATTACTGTTTTCTCTCCACCTCCCTGGGTCAACTATTTCTGACATGTTAAGTGAGCACGTCTTCTTACATTTCACGCAACTGAAGACATTTGTATCTATATATTATATATAAAATACTAATGAACATACACTACACACACACACACACACGTAGGTGTACACACACAGAATATCTCTTTGGAGGATAAATATTTGATTGTTTTGCTTGATATTATTTTTCTACCATTCAGAACAGACTTTGACACTAATAAGTGCTTATATTAGTTAACTTTCAAAGAAGATATGTTGGATTTTTTTAAAAAACGTAATGGCTAATAACAAAAAGCAGTTATTTTTTACTCATAGATCTTTAGGCTTGCTGCAGGTTGGCTTTACTCCTGGTAGCATTTTCTGGGCTCAGTTCCAGGTCAAGGGTCAGGATCAGGTCTACATTTAGGTCTTGTCATTATGGGATCCAGGATTGAACATACTGAACGTCTTGTCCATTTATGCTCCATTGGTAAAAAATAAATTTCATGGCCAAGTTCACAATCAATGAGCAGAGAGGCAGAGATGACTATTTGCTGAATAATACAATCTATCACAGTCACCCTCCTGTTCACCATGTTTCCTCTGTTTATCTTGCACACAAATATACTCACCTTATCTTCAAGGAAGAACCCCCAAAGTTTTATCCTATTAGATCATCACACTCAAAGTTTTAGCTCCTATGATGGTATCTGCAACAATATTTCTATATATGGCTCTTCTTAATCTGGAGAATCATAAACCAGAAAAAGGAGGAAGAGAACGAGGGGAATAAGAAGTTGAAACAGAAGTATAAGGTGAACTTGAAGGAGAAGAAGGATGAGAAAAAGGAGGAGAAAAAGAAAGAAAAGGACAGGGTAAGGAAGAGAAAAGTAAGGAAGAGGAAAAGGAAGCAGTGGAGGCGGAGGAGGAAGGAGAAAAACAGGAAAAAAAATAAGAGCAATAAGTTGTTTCCCTCCACACACACAATTAATATACAAAGGGGGAACAGTCTCCATAACTGATTCAGAAAGGAGAATTCTGAGCAGCATTGAGCAATTACTAGTCCATAGCAATTCTGAAATTCCCCTGATGAAATGTTGTGATAGTACCTGGGGACAGAAAATATTCCTTGATTAGGCTTCAGTTTTGCTGCCTGAGAATACCTCTCCCAGCCCACAGCTTTTCAAGACTCTTGGCTCCATTCTTGAGAACTTACTCCTTCTCCATGATACACCTTGGTCACATTTGAAGGGAGCATTTCAGAATATGCCAACTTTGGCGGAGCTTTTTTTTTTATTATGTTCTCTGTCCAGAAATTTGTAATTCATAAGTCTGTTCACATATCAGAGGATTCATCTAAATGGGAGATACTTTTAGTAAATTATCTGTTTTGAAACTAAGTGTGTTTTGTTGTTTATTTCAACCCTCATCCATGTAGAGATAAACATATACATATACACAATTGGTTTAAAGAAATCTCTCTCTCCCCCATGGTCCCTTCCATTCTCTCTCCAAACACACACACAATCACACACACACACACACACACCCCCATGGAATATACCTTTGCTGGATTCTTTAAAGTGTCCTTTTCCTTATAAACACATAAACTCAGGCTCAAGATGCCACGTTGCCTACTCCTATACTGCAGGCTAATACTTTGAGCCAAATCAAAAAATTCACATGATATTAAGTAAGATTTGGTCATTATGTGACCCCAGTGAGCTGACAGGCCATGAATATTAAAGATGTGAAGAATACAATTACTAATGATCTGGTAGGATGGACTTGTATGGCCAATTATTCAATATTTTCCACTGTCAACATCTTACACAATAAAAATACCATGAGTTATACATAGGAGAGCATACAGATGTTAAATTTTAGAACAGTTATGGAGAGGACTCAAGCCAGTACTGAGATTATTTAGAGTCAGTAGTGTGGATGGTACCCCTCTAGCCCTAGAGTTACACATGTCCAGGTCAGTCAGCTTACCTTCAAAGAGGAAGTACATTGATAGCACCAGCCCTAGACAACCTTGGCAACCACATCATGGTGACTCTACAATTAAGCAAACCCAGTAAAATACATTCTTCTAGTTTGAGCTGGTAAGGAAAAAAACACTCTAATCAATTCAGAGACGTTATATTTCATGGTTAGAATTTAGTAAGAAAAGTGACTGTTTTAAGACCAGGACTTGAAACATTTTCTTATCTGTACACTTTGCTATCTCTAGTCTCATATTTTACCACAGTATCCTCCTCTCACTCATTTCACTCCAACTACACTGGTCTCTTGTTCCTAGAAGACAGTAAGGTACAAGGACTTTCCATTCTCTCTGTCCCACTACCTGACTGCTCTCAGGTCAAATCCTTTCAAAGCTCTCTCCTTCACATAATGCAGGCCTTACATGGTTTGGCTGTGCCCCCACCCAAATCTCTTTTTTAAATAAATAACCCAGTCCCAGGTATGTCTTTATTAGCAGTGTGAGAACAGAGTAATACAAAGCCTCTTCTCAACTGTACTTTTTCAGAGCTTTGACCACCATCTAAAGTGACCCCTCCCACCTACGTCCATCCATCTCTCCCCATCCATCTCTCCCCATCCCTGCATCTTGTATTCAAGAGCACTGTCTGGAATTATGTCATTTATGTAAATATTTCATTATTATTTTTGTCTTGCCCCTCTCAATATAAGCATGAGTACAGAGTTTTCTTTTCCCACAACCTAGAGCAGAATTTCATTCAGCATACACAATCACTAGTTGTTGAATAAATGAACTGAATAATAAATGAATTTGCCCACGCCTGTGCTTACACACATGGTCTTCTTTAATTTTTACATTAAACCCAAGATGTGGGTTCCATTGTAACCCCAACTTTCAAGTGAATAAACTGAACCATAGGGGTTAAATAACTTGTTCCAGCTAGAAACTGGTTCATCTGGGATATAAACCCACTGTCTAGTTTCATAATTAGAATAGGAAAACACAGAGAAAGACTGTGGAGATTAATAGAATAAAGACCTGATGGGAAGCAGAACTTGAATTCCTTCTGACCATAGAGGAGTGGCCATAGGAAGTGACCACAGAGAAGTCACTCTCTGTCTCTGGGTAACGAAGGTGGTAGACAAAATCAATAATTTTCAAACTTTGGACAGGCTCACTCAGAAGCCCAATGTGTGCAACCGATAAGAGTATCATGGCTTTATCAGCCCTTACAGAGGCTCTCAGAAGCACAGTGAGAAGAATGCTACCCACAATCATCCCCAGGTTGTGCTCAGTATGAGCAGGGCTCTAGGGAAGAAGGAAGGCATGGGCTCTGGGCTCGGTAATGGATGTCTAGCTCACAGGAAGGAGTCTTCCCATGGGAGCAATAGTCATCTGAGCAGAGTGAAATGCAGCATAGTAGTGAGGGTATAATCGCACACAACACTACCCATTTTTCTGACCCTGGGGAGGAGCAGATATGAGAGCAACTACAGCCTGTGGGGATAACCTGTGGGGACAGAGATTGAAACACGAGATGAGCAACAGGTTTCACAGATGAGCAAAAATGCTCTAAGCTTCAGGTCCTATGATTTTCAATGGCAGTATCTAGAAAAGGGAATTAATATTCATGCCATTCCTCATTTCCTTTAACTTAAAATACAGTTCTGATGTGTTAATACGTATGTGTGTGTAGATGCATGCACACACTTGCAACGCAATCCCTAAAACAGCTTCATCACAGACTAAATGAAGTAAGTTCCTCTTAACTACTAAAGACATTGTTTTACTCATCATTTCCACTTGTTTCCCTTCAAATACTTTCACAGATACTTCCATCCATTTAATGATAAGTTTGCTGTTTCAGTCACTCTGTCCAGGTGCCCAGACCACAGCGAAATTCAAGATGAATTCCAGAAGCATATTAAATATTTCTTAACATTTGCACACCAGAGGTCATTGGTTTGTGGCAACTTTCTTTTTTTAACATTAAAATGATTACAGAGTGAAGCAACTATAAAAATAATCCCCGGAGAGCACCAGTGTAACATATATGTACATGAGCAGAAGACTTGGATGACCTTGGAAGCTATGCTTTTCTCATCTCTAAAAATAGAAAGGACAACTATAGGATATCCAAAATTGCCTCTAGCTTTATGTCAGGGTAATTGCATATTTGAAAAATTAAAATTCAAAGACTTAGCTCATGATGACCACAGAAGAATGGAGGCCGAGAAAACTCCCCTGATTCAGGATCAGGGGCCAAGAAGGACCAGTGTTTGAAGAGAAAGCTGCTCTGTTTCCTACATCCTTACATAAAGATGTCAATTCTACCACATTCCACTGAATGGATGCTTGATTACTCTCAAAGGTCACCATATATGGTCTTGAACAACTTTTAGAGTATGGACCTCTTTTTAAATGGTGTGAATGCCATGGACAAAAATGCAACTTGTGCCTAGGATCACAAAATTATATACCCAATTCTAGAGGGTTTGAGGCCTCCTGAACCTCATCCATGGAGGACCAAGAAGAGGTTTCCAGTGTAGGGGTTTAAGCACTTTCAGAATAATAGGATGATTTGTGGGGAATGGAAAAAATATATAACGTCAACTTGTAAAAATTATCCAAAAATTATAGAATTTAATTCTTAATATATAGTATGATTAAAAATAGTTTACTTATATAATTTACAAATGATACACATACTGAGGCCCACACATTTTTTTCAATTTTTTTAGATATTGCATTATCAACACAGTTTGAAGAACTGTCCTATATGATCAGAAGTAAAGAAATTCTATTTAAAGATACCCCAATCCTGAACTACAAAACCCAAGATTGCTCTCATAGTTAGGTAGATCTGTGATTTGGAGTCTTGCTCGTCATATAACCTATTTGTAGTCCTACTATGGTATCTAAATATCTCTTCACACATTTTTCAGTTGTTTTATACTGAAATTATATACACACACACACACACACACACACACACGCACACACACACACACACACACACACTGGGAGAGTGAAACCATTCAACCCTTAACAACTATTAATACTCAATTACGACTATGTATATTGTTTCTCTAGTCAGCAGGATTCTTGGAGAACAGAACATATAAAAGTAATGTTTCATAGATATTGTGGGAAGAAAAGTACAGCCCGGAGAATGTACAGAGTCACCAGGGGATCCAACTTTGGCCCAAACTATAGCAGCAAACTGTGTGCTACAAGATAGCAGATGAGAACTAAGTATCAGCAAGTAGGGTAAAGAGGGGTTAAGAGTGAAAGGAGAGGTAAACAAGACAGAAGTCAGAAGTCATTACAAACACTTCTTCCTGACTCCCAGTCTGCTCATCTGGCCATATTTTCGAGCACCATCTGATGTTTCCATGTCTACCACCGTATAACTTAGACTCATGGTTTATTCTCTTTAGGTAATTGACTTGAGGGAGCTAACTCCTGGAATATCTTAAAGTGTTTCTTAACTGGAGGTGATTTTGCCCTCAAGGGAAATTTGGCAATGTCTGGGGACACTTGGTTGGCACACCTTGGAGGGTGTGTTACTGGCATCTAATGGGTAGAAGTCAGGCATGCTGGTAACATCCTGCAATGCACAGAACAGTTCTTGTCACAAGGATTTCCTGGTCCAAAACATTGATACCTCCAAGGTTGAGAAACCCTGTCTTAAAGGTGACAGGTAATGCCACTAAGACTGGCCCACGGCAGGAGGCAACATCAGAAATGTGTGTGTTCACTCAATGATTCCCATTTACTGTTCTAGCCCAGAAACCTCAATCCTATGAACAGCCAATCTGCCCCCAGTGGAGTCTGAAATCTCACTGATTCATCACCAGCTATCCGTCTCACAATAGGGAGGAAATTTAAGACCAGCTCTATCAAAGGAAACATAAATCTGCCCTTTCCATCAGCCTTAAAGAAACGGAATTTAATGATCTCAGCTGGGGCCTAATGAGGCAGTGTCCACATCAAAAAGCTGCTCTGTGTTTGACATGTTTGACAGCATGTTAGGGGAAAATAAGGGAAAAAATATACATTGGAAGACTAATTGAGCACTGCAGCTGAGCAATCCATGGAAGTCTTGTCCTCTAGCTAAAGGTTGTTATGCTTCGGTGGAGCCAGAGACAGACCCTGACATGAGAATGTCACTCTTCTGCGTGGAAAAATACGACTTTAAACATAACAAAAGCTGGGAGTATCTGAGAGGCATGATGGTAGTTGCAATAAGTTCTGTTAAAGAGAACCATTCAGCTGCAGCTAACAGGCTGACTTTGATGTAAGGTACACCTGCTATCAAAAGCTACCCGGACTTCATGTTCTCCTTTGGGACTGGGAAAGTAAGGTTGTGGTATGCAGGGACAGAGGGGACCAGGCCAGTCCCATGAGACAAGGTCATTATGCAACATTTCTGGGATGATCAGGGGCTCCGAGTGCAGACTCTGTCCCCACTGATGTGGCTGCTCCAGGTGACAACAGAGAAAGACGTCAAGAGAATACAAGGGAATATCAACCACCAGCAGAGCAGGTAGGAGAAATATGATTCTGAAACAGCCTCAGGTAATGCACACCAGCTCTGGGCCACACGAAAATAACTGAGGTTATGAACTAATCAGAAGTGTAACAAGCATTTCCATGCATTGATCAAGTCAGACCTGAATGTGAAAATTAATCTGCCAGCTGCCTGATGCCTTGTTAATTAACATCTATCTCTCGGTCTCAGTTGTCTTATCCTAAAAATGGAGATACCGGGCCAGGTGCAGTGGCTCATAACTGTAATTCCAGCACTTTGGGAGGCTGAGACAGGAGGACCACTCAAGGCCAGGAGTTCAAGACCAGCTTAGGCAACATAGCAAAACACCAGCTCTTAAAAAAGTCAGGGTGGGGTGGTGGTAGTAAGGAGTGATACTAACAGCCCTCACAGAGTTACTGTAAGTTTAACTAAAATCGTTCATGTAAATTACTTTACTGAAATCATCTATAAATCTAGCATACAGTACACTCTTTTTATGGAAAATTTGTGAACACATGATTGAAATCAGTAAGATTATAAGCAGGACTTAAGTAATAGCCCAAGTGTATGAGGAAAGAACTTTCTGACACCATCATGCCATCTAAAGTGTGCTATGACACTTGGAACACTTTATTTGTGAAATGACTCTCTCAGTTTAAAGCATGCAAGGTCATCCTTAAAATGTGAGCTTCTACAAAGAAGTTGACCTTTCTTTATCTACTAAAATCTATAAAAGTTGTTTTAGTAAATTAAGAAATTTAAGAAATTGTGAAAAAATATGAAATGTTGGAATTATTAGATTTGCAATCCAGACCTTAAGTGGAACTGGCTGTATAACCTTGGCCAAATAACTTCACCTGAGTTGTTGCAACCTTATCTGTAGTTAAATGGAATTCTAACCAGTCCTCCAATTCTTAAAGGCATCATAAGAATCAGAAGGGATATCGGAGGCATACACACACTGAGAACTTCAAAGTGCTCCATAAACAAATAGCAGCTTTCTTAATACTATTATCCAACAAGTTACACCCACATATTTGCATGACACAGAGTGCGCACTAATAATAAACTTTTCTTTGAATGTAAACAAAGATAGAAAAAGACAAATCAGTTAATTGCCACCATCAGGATTCACAGGATGAATAACATGAAACAGCATTATTCAGAAGCATCTTCTAGAAATGAGGGAGGGAAGGAAAGGAAAGGAAAGGAAAGGAAAGGAAAGGAAAGGAAAGGGGAAAGGGAAGGGGAAAGGGAAGGGGAAAGGGAAGGGGAAAGGGAAGGGGAAAGGGAAGGGGAAAGGGAAGGGGAAAGGGAAGGGGAAAGGGAAGGGGAAAGGGAAGGGGAAAGGAAAGGGGAAAGGAAAGGGGAAAGGAAAGGAAAAAGGAAAGGAAAAAGGAAAGGAAAAAGGAAAGGAAAGAAGAAAAAAGACCATGAAGCAGGACTTTCCAGAGGCACATGTCAAGTTTTGATAGCAACCATTGACCCTGGGAAGTTATATTCCCACCCCATTTATTCCTTATCTTCCTGAATTGGCTATCACAAACCTACAGAAGGAGTTCAAATGATCATCCTTTATATTTATTGGTTTGTTTCCTATATTTCTTTTTTTCTTTTTTTTTTTTTTAGATAGGGTCTCACCTTGTTGCCCAGGCTGGAGTGCAGGGGTGCAATCCTCCCAAATACATAAGACAAAATTAATACCTTTTTTAAATGTATGTATCTTCACATTAGGTGGTCCTTTCTTTTACGTATGAAAAACATATTTTATTTTACCTTTAAAATACTTCTCTGGCAATTCCCATCACTTCTCACACCACTTCTCCCAGACTATCTTTTTCCATCTAGTAGTTCTAAGGCTGGCTGACTCATTCTACATGTGAAATTACACACACACAGACGTTCTCTTCAGGTTCCTTTGGTAAAAAGCCTCTGGGATACTCTACCTTCCTAAACCACCTACCTACCTACCTAGACACACACACACACACACACACACACACACACACACACCTACCTGCAGTTCATTCACACTGTCCAGAGACTAGAAGGCACACACAGTGGGCAGTGAAAGGTCTAACTGTTGGCATTGCTGCTGACCCTCCAATCTTGAACTTAGAAGCAGATCACAGCAATGCCGACAGAGAACACTTCCCCCTCTTAACTGGAAATGCAGGGACATTTGTGTAAAACATCCTAATAATCCTGAACTCAAAGAATCACAGGACTGCATGGTTTTGTTTTTAACCTAGATTCTCTTTTATAACTGATGTCACACTGCTGTTTTGTACCATAATATGCAGGATAAAAGAAAATGCTTGCTACCCAGGAGATATGGATCAGCACAGAAAGCTCCATGGACCTATTGAACGTTGACTTTAATCACGTTAAATGGGAGGGAGTGACATAGCTCATCACAGAAGACCAGGGTTTTCTTTCCATTTCTTTAAATATATGTGAATGTACTACAACCTACAGTAATGTACATTCACACTTCTGCATACAACATATTTCACATCCATTTTAATGAACCCCACTGGGCATTCACATTCTTTTGTTAAGCTGGAATTGGACTAGAATGAGGGATTCCCTAGACATCAATCTATAAATTGAATACCTACTGATGGCCAAGCTGAACCACTTGCCAGCCTCTGAATATAGCTCCTTCCTCTTGTACATGCTGTTTCTTAAAACTCCATTTCACAGCTTGGCCTGGTTATATGTAAGGCATTTTTCATTTCAGGCCTTCTTTTCTTCCAGAAGCCCTCCCTGGCCCATTTTGTACACAACACATTTTCCCTCCCGTGTGTGTCACTTACACCATTTGTTTAATTCTACTTAACATGTCTCCTCTCCATCTTCATCCTTACACTTTCTATATACCCTACTCCCCTACTCTCAACTCTTCTTGCCCCCAACACACACATACATACAGACACACACACACACACACACACACACACACACACACACACACACCCTGAGCTACCAGGGTACATGGACCAGCAGCATTCATATTTCTTTCCTCTTTTTTTTTTTTTTTGACAGAGTCTCCCTCTGTCACCCAAGCTGGAGTTTCAGCACATGATTTCGGCTCACTATAGCTTCCACCTCCCAGGTTCAAGCAATTCTCGTGCCTCAGCCTCCAGAGTAGCTGGGACTACAGGCATGTGCCATCACGTCTGCCTAATTTTTGTATTTTTGGCAGAGACAGGGTTTTGTCAAGCATTAATCATTTTATCTTTAGTGTGTAATATACTGCCTAGCTAATAGTAAGTGCTTCCCAAACTGAAAAAGTAATAATTTTCTGTTTATGCTTCTATATGAGTGAGTAGATGTACTCTACATAAGATAGAAAAATTATTCCAGCCAAAATTTACCATATTTAGGGGCCCAATTTGGAGAAGAAATAGTAAATTTGGGAAAATCATATTGGATTTGGAGGAGCTAAGAATAGTGAATAAAATAGCTTTTTAAAAAAGTGAAAGAGTTACAGAGCCATAGACTCTTTCACTTCTGTTGTGAAACAGTGCCAAGAGCACATGAAAATTTGTACTATAGACAGTGACTGCTTCCTGGGCTGGACCAAGAATAAAATCCTGTGATTATTAATTATATGGATTTCCATTGTTGTGAATGTGCTATAACCAGATCAGCAAATTTTCACCAAGGCTTACGCTCTGAAATAAAGACAAAATTTTGTTATAGAAAACTTTTGTCAGAATGGCCTTTACTTTTACAGAATTTTAAAAGGAAAGATGATGTGTTGCTCTCTCCTGCACCCACCCTCATTGGATTCATGAAGGTGAATAAGGCAGCTTTCTATTCCAAGCTCTAACTCAGCCAATAAATTCTTGCTCATCCATTCTCTCAACTGAGTCCCGTAAGTGGAACAAGTGCTGTTTGGTGAGCAGAAAAGCTCTTTGAGATACAAGAGGGAGCTAGAAGTACGTAACTATGGCATTGTCTATGGCTTTGGCTTTCTGCAATTGGATACCCTAGTTCTTACCTCGAACAGGTGAACGATGAGAAAAAAAAATCACCCAGACAATCAAGCAAAGGAGAAAGTCTGCTTAAACACCTCTGAGTGTGTATCTGTGCACAAAGAACTGACATTAATCAGAACTGGCATTCCTGCTGATGATAAGAGCACTGAAACCAACCTCCCTTCAAAACACCGTCCTAATCTGTTCATTGTAACTCATGTCTACAATTCTTTTTTGAGGAAGAATAGAGTCTTTCCTTTCATTAGAGATGAAGTTTTCAGTGGGAAATTACTCTGGGAAAAAAAGAAATCAGAAATTTAAATCTATAATAAAATATGAGAACAGAATCGGGGTAGGACTACAGGAGAATACCGCCTGGCTGGACTGAGGGTTCTCTATTTAATGAGGAAAAAAATAAATACAGAGAGAAGATTGGGAATGAAGTCCAGATTTAGTGGGAACTGTAAAACTCTTTCACCCTGATTTTCTCCATCCTTAAGCAACTGTTCTCTAGCAAAGAAAATGCCTGCTGAAACATTGTGGAACTTATCAAACTACACATCCATCTCTAAAATTGGCTGTTGCTTCACAATGTTAAATATTAGTGTGGACATGTGTTCACAACTCATGTTTCATACTGAAGGTAGATCATGAATTTATTACTCGAATGTTGTGGGTTTAGTTGTATTTCCCAAAAGAACATATTACAATGCTAACCCCAGAAAACTGTGAATGTGATTTTTTTTTCTGAAAATAGGGTCTTTGTAGATACAACGAGGCTAAGATAAGGTCATATTGGATTAGGGTGGAGCCTAAATTCAATGACAAGTGTTCTTAATGGCAGAGGTTCTTACAGGGATTCTTAGGGTGTCTTTCTTTATAGACAGCGGGACACAGTCACGCAGGGAAGAAAGCCACGTGAGAAAAGAGGCAGAGATTTGGGTGAGGCAGCTGCAAGTCAGGGAAAGCCAAGGATTTTCAGGAGCCACCAGAAGCTAGGAAGAGGCAAGAAAAGGTATTTTCTTTAAGTCTTTAAGGGATCAGGGACCTCGTGACACCTTGATTTGGGACTTGAGAAAATAAGAATTCTTCGTTAAAGTGAACTAAAATCCTGAGAAGGACTCCTCACTTCTGTATTTGAGTCCTTGTGGATGAACTGCAACCTAGCTTAACAGGCAGGAAAAAACTGAAAACCTCACTTCACAGTATGCGCCTGTAACAATAGGTGAGTCTTGGCCAATCCCGGCTGCCATACTTCAACCATTCCTATACTGCTGAGCTTTCAAACTGTGTTCAAGTAAGACAGATGCTAACTTGTAACCAATCTGGCCGTTCTGTACCTGGCTTTCTAGTTCTGTAGGTCATTTCCCCCTCCCCCCACCTTTTTTTTTTTTTTTTTTTTTTTTTTGGTCTATAAATCTTCTTCCACCACATGGCTCTGCTGGAGTCTCTGTGAATCTGCTGTGATTCTGCGGCTGCCCTATTCGTGAATCATTCATTGCTCAGTTAAACTCCTTTAAATTTAATTTGGTTGCAGTTTTTCTTTTATCATGTTTTAGTTTGTGTAATTCAGTGGCGCTTACTGGGGTAGGTAAGAGGCTATAGGTTCATGAAAGAAAACCACGGTTCAAGGGAAAAGCAGTGCTGAAATATTCTTTCCCTCTTACACTTATTTCCTAACCTGTTTCATTTTGCCTGGTGGTCCAACAATGTCACTTTCCTCTTAGACTCTAAATCAAAAATATTTCAAGAGTTAGGCTAATCTCACACTGTTAAAAACTCCAAAAGCTTTAAGAAAGAAAGTTAGGCAAGGAACAGAAAAGCCAAATATTGCAAGCAAAGTCAGTTACATGGGGTGGGCCTTCCAGGCCCTCTGGCCTCCAGTGTAGCAGCATCTTTGTTAGAAAGCTTGAAGTACCCACCGCCCAGCCTCAGTTCCCGGAATCTGAGTGCACTGTCAGTCCTGCTAGCCCTGCTACAAAACACATCACAGAGGCAGAGACCTCTGAAAGAGTGAAAAAGACTCAGAGCCCCCGAAAGTTTCCAGACAAACAGAAAGGTTTTCTTGTAATAAAACAAAACAAAACACAACAAAAAACTAAAATCCACATTCATCTACTTAATATTCTTCGGAGAATCCTAATGCTATAAATACACTATTTACACCTAGATGTGTGCGTAGGTACATAGTTGTGTTAATATGCGGAAGGGCAGCTCATCTTGCTTGTTAAATCTCCCCTTGCATTTTACAGCTTTACAAATGTCAGGCCATTAGGCCATAATTCTCCTGTTGAGGACCTCATTTCCTATAAAGTATTCGTATCTGCCACATAAAAGATGCAGGTGAGACGCAGATTCAGCAATTAACCCATACATCTTTATCCGTCTGGCTGGTCTTGCCTGTTTTTTTAAACAAGAATTATGTTTTCTCAAACCTTTAACAAAGTAGCTCTGTTTCCCTTTATGTTTAATTTGCAGGATGAAACTGCCAATCACCAGATTCATTTCCTCTGGTTCAGGAGGAACACCTTACTAAAAATAATAACAATAATTAGGATAATCCAGGTAAAATTCCAAAATTGTAGGAAATGTTTGCAACAGTTACAGAAGCAGGAGGTTTCCAAGTTCCTTGACTTCTTCCAGGCAAAATTGCAAAGTAGGGGAGGATTACCCTCAACTTCCCTAGGCTCCTCCCTCTTCTGCTGTACCCACCCCTGACACAATCAGGCCACCTGGAGGTTCAAGCCTTGCCACACAGTTCCACCCCTCAGGGCAATACCCTTAGCTCAGGGTCTTTTTATTACCTCAGTCCTTCTTTGAGGGAATCTGCTATTATTTCAGAAATCAGTAACAAATATACCCAAGGTGTTAATAACTAAAATCCTTGGTTGTTGGGGTAAAGATTAATATTGGTTCCAGATCTGTGTCAGACATTCTATTGCACATACATCAGCTGTTTTAATCCTTATCATTACTCCAGAAAGTAGCAAATGCCTCCCTTGCATTTCAAACGTGGAAACTGGGACTCAGAGAAACTAAACAACTAGCCCAAGGTTCCCCAGTGCTCTAGGGGACCTCAAAGCTAAGGCTCATTCCACCAAACATTTCCACCCCTTCCTCAAAGGAACCCTCAGCATTGCTCCTCCAGCTCAACAGAGAGAATGAAAGCCTTTTGTGTGGCAGCCTAGCAACTATTTCCTGATTATTTTCTCTTCAGAAGTGAGATGTTAACCTGGAATAAATGACCCTGATAAGTGAAATATTTTTCTTGCCATATATGGGCCTCGCTGTTCCCTAGTAGTATACACACAGAGAATAACAAATCAAATCCTCATTTGTTTCTACTCTGGGGGAGATGGGAAAAGGATGCTGCCTTCCTGGGATTGTATAAATGTATAACTCTATTCAATTTACATTTCTAAAAGGAATCAGCCAAGCACACTTCTGTTTTCAGCCTGAATGTGAACAGGTTAGTTCCCAAGGGAACACTTACAAGAATCTTACAAACAACCCCTAAAGAAATTAGAATGTAAGTGCCATGTTTATGACAACTCTCAAGTCCCCATGATAAAATCTACAATGTCTCATATCTATTAAGGCAGTTTATTACCAGCCAGTTTCACTTACCTAGGTTCTTTAGATTTTTGAAGGACAACTTTCAGTCACTTTGCCAAAAATATTTTGTCTGAAGCAGAGACTCTTTTTTCCCCACTCTGAGGATTGTGGTTACTTAGGAAAGTAATCCACCTGAACTTGAAATGTACTGAAAATAACCTTGCTTAATTTTACAAATCCTTTAAAAAGTTACTAAACATTCACTGTAAGTCATGTAGCAGAGCAAGTGATCACTACAGATGTTCCATGTACTGAAATAAAATAATAGTCATGCCTTCAAATGTGTATAGTATTTTCAAAGCATTACTATTCATAATAGTAGCAGCCATATATTGAGTCCCGAACATTTTAAAATGGTTACTTCATTTAATCATTACAGCTACTTTGATAAGTTGTTGTCATTAGCTGCACCTTAGAACTGATGGAATTGGTCACACAGCTCATTCTCATAGACAAGCCCAGATTTTGAACCTAGTCCATCTTATTCCTAAATCCATGCTCTTCACCCTGGCCATGTGCAACCTGCTCACTTAAAAGACATCATTCCATGTGTTTCTTAGGATAAGCTAGTAAGAGTCATGTGAGAACAAATGATTGTCCCCATCTAACAGATAATTGCTCTATGCTGGTGATTCATGAGAGAAGAAAGACAAATGTCTGGGGCTCCTGACTCCAAGCCTGAGTTTTCTTCCCCAGAATGAACCAGCCACCTGAAATGTGGCTTGGGCTAGGTTGTGCTCCTCAAGCTCACTCTACAACCTGCCGCCAGTAAAACTCAGGCCAGAAACATTATGAGTTCTGCAGCTCAACATATTGAACACTTTACAGCTTTGAGTTATGAGATACAAAAGGGTGAGCAAACAAGACCACATTTAATCACCCACACAGAAGGACATCATCTACACAATGGAGCCTAAAGGTAATGGGGTATTGGTAAATTGGCTTTCCAAGAAAAGAAGCCCTGATGTGTAGGGTTTACCAATTCCCATTGTGTAAATACTCCCACCATAGCTAACTTTAGGCTACCAGGGTGAGGTTACTAGACATGGAAAAAGAAAGAGGTATGTACAATTAGTTCTTGTAAACCAATGGAAACTGGCCCAGCACTCTACCGCCAAGGCCATTAGAAATCATCAGGAATTCTGAACCTTTCTCCTGAAAAAGCAGCTTGTTGAGTTGGCCATCTCCATTATCTTTACAAATGTAAATGTTCTGGGAAGGATGCAGCAGAGTTCCTATAATATTAGATTTAAGGCCAGTGGTCTCCCTGGTGCTAGTTTCTTACAACAAATGAAAAAGGTTGGAGGAAAACAGCACCAATAATGAGTAGGAGACATGGGACAGGTATGTTTTACTTGTCAGTAAATGAGTGATCAGACTCAAGAAGGAGACCCCAGGCATACAGGCAAAAAAAGACAGACTTGAGAATGGAAGAAAAAATCCTTTTAAAAAGGGAAAATGCCTAATCTCAAGCAACCAGAACAAGATCTTGGCCCGTGCAGTAAGCTTGGGAGTCAAAGCTTCACCAGAGTCACGTTTCAGGTTGGCAGACTGTTTGAGGAAATCGAGCCAGGACACCTGGGGATTTGTTATCTTGTAGATCAGCCAGGCAGCTTAAATTTTCTTTTTTAAAAAGTACTCTCTTACATTTCCCAGGCTGGCTAGGCCTTCTTGCAGGCATGAGAGCCCCTGACAGAGGCCAAGTGACAACTTCATCATCCCAAAAGGTACAGAAGATTCCCATAAAACAATTACCAGGGACATTCTTTATAATCATGCAACTCCTTTCTAATTTCCTATCCCTCATCTGGTATTGACGTTTTCCTCTCATGTAGCTTCTCCATGTCACCCCCATGCCATGGCCACCTCTAGGTGCACAGCAAGTGCACAGTGGATACAGGCTCATCCTAGGAACTCAGCCACGTGCAGTTGTTTGGGCAGAAGGGCCAAAATCGAGGGGATCACACTGTGTCTCAGCAGCTCTTTGTTACTCTAATAGAAACTGTCACATGTGTCCGTGTGAAAAGACCACCAAACAGGCTTTGATGAGCAACAAGGCTCTTTATTTCACCTGGGTGCAGGCGGACTGAGTCCAAAAAGAGAGTCGGCAAAGGGTGGTGGCATTATCTTTAGTTCTTATAGGTTTGGGATAGGCATACAAAGTACATTCTTAAGGGTGGGGAAGAATATTACAAAGTACCTTCTCAAGGACAGGGGAGAATATTACAAAGTACCTTCTTAAGGGCAGGGGGAGAATATATGTATCAGTTAGGGTGGGGCAGGAACAAATCACAATGGTGGAATGTCATCAGTTAAGGCTATTTTCACTTCTTTTGTGGATCTTCAATTGCTTCAGGCCATTTGGATGTATATGTGCAGGTCACAGGGGATATGATGGCTTAGCTTGGGCTCAGAGGACTGACAGAAACTCTGGGCAAATAACCATGATTTGATGAGAGAAGATAGAGAAAAAGGAGAGGCCACAAGAGAAGAGAGTAAATGACTCAGTTTGCTTTTTTTCTTACACGTCTGACATGCAGCCTTTCCACCCTCTGGAGAACCCAAGACCCCATTCATTTGTCAGTCCTCCTTCCCTAATAGCCTGGGCCTCTCCTTCCTAGAAGTTACCATTTCCAAAGGAGGGCCTAATACCATCACCTCCAGAGCAGATGGTCACTAATTGCCACAAGTAAACAAACATAGACTACAACAGATACATCTTGTAGCTTTGAATATAATTAATTTTTGAGAACACCAGGGGTGCCCATCCCCAATTAGTGGAGCATGTGAAGCTGGGAGCAGAACTGAGGGAGCCATGCCAGGCAGGCCATGCAGGGGGCCAGACTCCCATCCTGCAGGCCTCAGACCCAATAGGAAAAATTCAGGAAGCCACTTAACCTTGTTGCCTTTGTTTTCTCATCTGTAAAACAGTGGGTAATAAAATCTTTCAGCTTCCTCACTGGGTTTTATGTGAGTGAACTAATTAATGATTGTATAAAGTCTAATACAATGCAACATGTAATTGAAAAGTTTAATCATCGAGGTAATAGTCCAATAATAGTAGGTTGCAAAGTAGTGACAAATAGTGCTTTTAAAATGCAGCTATTATCATTTTGATATTTTCTCTCTGATCTGCATTTTCAAATTAGAAGTGTATATAATTTCAGTTTTATTTCCATTTTTATAATGTTGTATAATTCCTACAAAGCTGCTTCCTCTGTTGTTTTCGCTGTGATATTTCAGGCAAGCAGAGAATCGCTGTAGATTCCAATAATAACTAGATGTTCTAATTAAAAGTTCTTATGCCCAGGAGTCCCAATGCCAAACTAGTTGGTCAAGAATCTGCCTACCTCTTACATGCTGGATAACTAACTCTTTTCATTTTCCAAATTAGATAAAAAGAAATCTTCACAGTCATAATTTCTTAGCCCTTTGACCTTGTTGCCATTCCTGTAAGTTCATGTTTTGCCTTTCCCAACTTCTACGCCTTTGCACAAGCTGTTTCCCCCACCTAAAATGCCCTGTTGCCTCCTTCATAGAAATGTTTCTTTCTAGAGAATTCCTACTCCTTTTGCAAAAAGTAAGCTAAGCCTCCTTCTGTGACACTTTCCCTGACACCTCTAAGAAAACCTAGGATTCTCTTATCTCTGCAATCCTTTTTACACCTACAGGTCCCTCCATTATTGAAATTTTCACAATGTATTGTTTTGGGTTGGTAACTATTTGTTCCCTCAATAGATGCTAAGCAATTCAAGAACCAGAACTGTCTCTTTTAAATTGCACCTCTTCCTTTCCCAGTACCATGAAGGGCAAAATATAAGTGTTCAGTAAATTTTTTGGTAGTGATCAGTAAAGTATAAATTTATTAAGTGCATTATTAATTATGGTCCTATGTCATTATATATTTTCTCATTTAGTAACTATTCTGTCATGTGTGCATCTGAAAAAAATGTGGTTTTAAGAAATATCCTCACATTTGATACAGTTAAGGACTGCCTCATACTCAAAATTTATAGCTTTACAAAAAAAGTTTTCTGTGAATTGGTGCCTGCCTATTTCTCTAACCTCAAAACCTATCACTGCCCTCAAGACAACACCTACTGCAATTGCACCAGACTCCCTGTAGCTTCCTGAATCATCCCCGTTGCATCATGCCTGTGCCCGGGAGCCTCTGATTCTGGAATGGCCTTTCCACTCTGCTTGATAAGCTCCTACTCATCCTTCAATTTGGTTATCATCTCCTGTCTGTGGATGCCCTTGACACTTTATGCCCCACCTTACAAATGGGTGCTTTTATTCTTTATACTTCCCGGGGTCTTTACAAACCACCTCCTCACTTATCTCAATATCCTAAGTGCATATGTATACACCTCCTCCCCTTCAAGCTGGGAGTTCCTTTCAGATAAGGACAGTGTTTGATTCTGACTTGAAAGAGCAGATCTTATTGCAAAGCTTGACACATAGTTAAAGCTCAATTAGTAGTTGTCAAATGAATGAATGAATTGGTAATAGCTCTCCCTATTATGCAGGCTGACTGAAGGAGAAGAAAATTACAGTCCTTGTTGTTTACTCTTTAACTACAACACATCAAATTTTGTATTTCTCTTAGCTTATTGTGAGATATATTGGAATAAATATCGAACATATTTTTACTAAATTTACATTACATTATTTTCCTAGGACAAAAATATGTCTGTGTACCACTCTTCCTCTATTTATTATGCCCCCAAACATCCCCCTATACAGTCTCACATTACCCTCTGTCTGCCCATGTTTTAGACTCATTCCCCAGACTATCTTAAGAGTTATTTCTTGCCTGCACAACTCCATCCTACAAGAGGAAATTTCCCAACCACACATGAAAGCTGTCTATCTTATTTGTGGCTGAGAGAGCTTGAAGGAGAGTAAGTGATTGTGAGTATTCAAGAGTAAACTCAGTACATGTTAAAGTTTACAGAATCCTAAAGATTGAGAAGAGATTAATGGCTTGGATAGGAGTTAAAAATCTACTATTTTACCATACTTTTCTAATCCTTACAATTTTGGGGAAAATCATTTTTGCACCAAGAACTAAACACTAATAACTTTTTCCATTTATTTTACTGAAGCATTTTATATGCAGCTGAGAAATGACTGCTCATTAAAACTAAGTGCAAGCATTGATGATAAAATATTCTAGAATTTTTACATAGGAAACCAGAAACTGAAAGCATTCCTTTACATATGGTAAAGAAAAATGTGCAATCTTCATTTTCAAGGCTGAAGAGCATTTGAAACATGTATATTTACATATATACATAAACATATATACAGATACATTACACATATTTATTTTTGAATCAAGATGTCTATTACCATCATCATCATCATCTCATCATTATTATCATTATCATTATCATCAACTAGCACTTACTGAGCACCATTTATTAATTGTTCACTGGACTAAATGGCATTTCCCTTGCCAGAGACTGATAGAATTGAATAAAGATTTGTGAATTCTCTGAAGGAAGGGACAAGGGGCACTTCTTGAATAAATATCTAAGGTGTTGTTATCACCATAATCTAGAGACTCTCCACCAAATATCCACAGGGAAAATGAGAGTCAAACTCCTTTGATATCTTGTAAAGTTAAAAATCCTTGCTATATCATTGAAAAAAAAACACAACCTATAACTTATTAATAAACACCTAAGAAGATCATCTAACAGGGTCAAGCCATAACTTCTTCTTCTGCCTTGTAGCACTTCTCATGTCTATGTTAAATAGTCTGTGGAACCCTCATTTTCTAAGGAATACCATTTTTTCCCCGATGGTAAAAACACTTACACTGGATCCACTGAGACACGCCTGAAGCAGTTCACAGAGGCTGAGCTGATTGTGCTATTGTACACTTTGGTGGCTGGTCCTTTTAGGAGAGAAAGCTCATAATCACTTCACAATAGTTTTACCCCATGGGATTTTTATCTAACTTATTTCCAGATCAAGGGAATTTTCTTAAGCTAGACTGCAGAACCTTGTAGTGGAGAAGAGAACCACTGCTTATAGTTATTTTCCTTATTTTTTGTTTTTGTTTTTTGAAAGAAAGTGACTTTTAGAAGCGAAATTGTAAAGTTAAACACAGTCCTTTTTCAACCCTGATTTGCTTGTTCCATATTCTCTTCCTATTGAGCTATTTCTTTCTTTTTCTCCTTTATCATTCTTCCTACCTCCATACTTCTCAAATAATGTTCTTAGTGAAGATGCTCATACCACTCGATTACAGCTTTCTGTGAATTTAGCTCACAGTTATCTCTGTAAAAGGATTGTTTAAGTTTCCTTTTAAACATCATCCTGGCATGCTTAGAATTCTGCTAAAAATATTTCATATAGCAGTGAATGAATAAGAGCAAACTCTTTTGCAATCAAAATTAGGTTTCTGACTTTTCTACCTAATTTAGTTCTGCTTAGATTAAGTAGCAATTTTTTGGCCAGGCATGGTGGTTCATGCCTGTAATCTCAGCACTTTGGGAGGCTGAGGCGGGAAGATCATCTGAGGTCAGGAGTCCGAGACCAGCCTGGCCAACATGGCAAAACCCCATCTCTACTAAAAATACAAAAATTAGCCAGGTGTGGTGGAGCATGCCTGTCATTCTAGCTCTTTGGGAGGCTGAGGCAGGAGAATCACTTGAACCTGGGAGGTGGAGGTTGCTGTGAGCCGAGATCATGACACTGCACTCCAGCCTGGGCGACAGAGTGAGACTCCGTCTCAAAACAACGATAACAACAACAACAAAGTGTTATTAATCACTGCTAGTCACCTGGAGTACATTAGTCATGCTGTTCTCTTCTTCCTACCCTTTTATAAGGAAGTCATTCCACCTGTTGCAGAAACAGGATAACCTATGCTCAACCCTCCTGCTTAGAGGGTGTGGATGGTCTTGAACTCTAATTCTTCCAAATAAGGTTGTGTTGGTGGCTGTTCGTGAGACTAAAACACAAGCATGCTGAAATGTTCCAGATGGCTTCTATCCAATATTTTATTTGTAACCTGCATAAGAGATGTAAATAAAACTGACTTTTATCTTGATTCAGTCACTCCTCAGTTAATCACAAATGCACAATTTAACATGAAATTCAATTTATACTTCTAACTTATCACTGCACAGTGTTAGATTATGTTAAAGAAATTTGATTCAGTCTTAACAAGTGCCTCAATGTGTGTTTTTTAAAAAAATTAGTGGTTTCTCTCATAAAACTTTAAACAAAAACTGAAGCATATAAAGTTATGAGATATATTTAATTATGTGGTTCTTGAAACAGGCTATGAATATTGTTCCCCATGGTAACATTCATAAATATTAGATATTTGAAGTTTTAGTGGAATAAGTGTGTGGCTACCCTTGCTGAGTACTTATATAAAAATAATATTGATTTGGATTATGAAACCAGTAACTTAAAATCATAAGAGTGTTGGCATTGGAAGGAAGGAGACCTTAGAGATACTGCTGCTAGTATATTAGAACCTGTCTGAAGCATTCTTTCAATAAATTTGAAGGAATTCTACACCAGTCCTATGGGCACTTAAGTTAATGGAATAAATATTCTTATTTTTTGGTACAACATTTAATTTTCCTAGGGGTAATATTTTCGGCTAGTCATTGGCATCAAGACTTTAATTTGGAATTCTTTAAGCACAGACTCATCATTACACATTACACATATGATAATAATGTGAATTACAGCCTTCAGAAATGATGTTTACATCATTGCACCTTTTTTTCTCACTGCCATTCCTTCATCAACAAGTATTTATTAAGCACCTACTGTGTGCCAGCTATTATTTTGGGTGCTGCAGATCACAGTTATGAACTTTGTAGGCAAGAGTTCTGTTTGTTTGAACTCTTGCATTTGTGATTTGTGGCATTTGTGATTAACTGAGGAGTGACTGAATCAAGATAAAAGTCAGTTTTATTTACATCTCTTATGCAGGTTACAAATAAAATATTGGATAGAAGCCATCTGGAACATTTCAGCATGCTTGTTTTTTAGTCTCATGAACAGCCACCAATGCAACCTTATTTGGAAGAATTAGAGTTCAAGACCATCCACACCCTCTAAGCAGGAGGGCTGAGCATAGGTTATCCTGTTTCTGCAACAGGTGGAATGACTTCCTTATAAAAGGGTAGGAAGAAGAGAACAGCATGACTAATGTACTCCAGGTGACTAGCAGTGATTAATAACACTTTGTTGTTGTTGTTATCGTTGTTTTGAGACGGAGTCTCACTCTGTCGCCCAGGCTGGAGTGCAGTGTCATGATCTCGGCTCACAGCAACCTCCACCTCCCAGGTTCAAGTGATTCTCCTGCCTCAGCCTCCCAAAGAGCTTACGCTTTTTCAAGGGAGCCATATTACTATAAGCAAGCAAAAAAAATGAACGAATGAAGAATAAGGAAGAAAATAAGACAGTGGAATGTGATAGAAAATGTATGGCACTTTTACAGACAGTTTTTTGAGAGCATGAAAGACAAAAAAAAAAAAAAACTATGCAAAGCTATGAAAGAAGATTATGGCAGATGGAGAGATCAACTAGTACAATGGCTCTGAGAATAATGTGTAGGAAGCAGAAAGAGGATAGGCATTTGTGAGTGAGTCAGTCCTCCTCTTCCCAGGGTTTCTTTCACCTTTTCCCACTGTACTGCATCTGTTCAGGCCTATTCCCTTGGACTTTGCTCTATTCTCATCAATCTTATGGTCTTCTTGCTATCAAGCTCTATTCATTCCTTATTGACACTCACAATGTCTCTCTGTATCAGAGTTCTATTTCCCTTGTCCTGAACAAAGACTGCTTATAGAGTAAACCAAAACCCTCAGGCTTATCTCCCGTAGCCTCCATCATCTGACTCCAACTCCTAATGCTTCCACTCATATGTCCTCTACTGCAAATGTACAGTGCTATTTCTCACTGTAACGTGTTTGTTCAGATCTTTCTCAAACAGCCACCTTGCATAGCTCCTTCCTAATTCTGTTCATATGTTCAAATCCTGCCTATACTTTAAGCTATATACTCAAGACACTAAGATCTAACACTAAACTTTACCTTAAAATCTTCACTATTTATTATAGCCTGAAATATCCCCATTTCCTTTCAAAGTCTATGGCAATTCCTATCTGTATAATTTATTTGTTTGTTAAGTTCTGCTTTGTAATACCTTTTCTTTTATTAACAATTAATATTATTTACTTTTGATCTTTATTTATCTGTTTATATGGTTGTTTTTGGTCTCTCCAACTAATTGTGACTATTTTGAGAGAAAAACCATGTTTCATGTTCCTTCCATTATCTTAGCCAAGCCCAATGCTAAGGATATTATTGGTGGTCAATAACTGCTTATGATTTAAGTTCAGCTGAACATAACTCTGTCTGACTGAATACATGGAGGAATGATTTTGATGCACTTGCCTCTAATCTGGCAGTTCCCTTCTTCCACGCTCATATAAAAGGAATGAGTTATTATGGTACATACAATACTAAAATAGAAAGTCTCTTCAATTATTGCTCTAAGCCCTTTTCCCAGCAATATTTGTGAAATGTACATTAGCTCTCAACTCTATTGACTCAGAAACAGAAAATCTCAGGAGGTAACACAACACAGGCAAATTAATGATTTGTGAGTGATGAATGGAATGGCACTGAAATAGATGAGAGACCCCAAGGAAAGCTGTCTAGCCAACATGGAATAGGAGTAGCAAAGAAACAAATCCATTTAAATAAGTGCCATACCTCCTATAAAATCCTACGAAACCAAGAACAATCAACACTGCGAACTACTTGCTGATGCCAGTCTTGCTGATGGTATAATTTTCCTAAAAAAGGAAAAGAAAGAAAATTTTATGCACTAAAGGATAATATGTGGAATCTTTTATTTTTGACTATGGATATAATTTAGTGTAATCACTTATTTTAAAATGAGGAAATTGCACCCAGACTGGGAGAATCACTTGCAGAGACGACCCTGGTATGGAGACACTGCTCCCTATATCATTGCCGTCTGCAGGAGAGAGGCGCTATTTCTAGTGCAAAGTGGCAGTTGCAGGGACTGGTTTCAATTGTCAGCCTCTTTGCTGTAACCGGAATTTTCTCATGAGCACCCTCTCTCCAGGTCATGAATAACACTTAAGAGGCCTGAATCCGCTCACTCCCACTTCCTCCTTGGCCAATGGAAGGACTAAGTTGAGGAATCAGCAGGCTGTCTCAACCTACCACCTCATACTCCCACATACTCCCAGCACCCTTGTTCACATCCTGCCTCTTCTCTCAACTCCACATTGCTTGGTTCTTTCTCTTTGATTTTTGTTTTTTGAGAAGGAGTCTTGCTCTGTCACCCAGGCTAGAGTGCAGTGGCACGATCTTGGGTCACTGCAACCTCTGTCTTCTAGGTTGAAGTGATTCTCTTGCCTTAGCCTCCTGAGTAGCTGGGATTACACACACCCACCACCATGCCCAGCTAATTTTTTTTTTTTCAGTAGAGGCAGGGTTTCACCATGTTGACCAGGCTGGTCTTGAACTCCTGACCTCAGGTGGTCCTCCTGCCTCAGCCTTCACCTTCCAAAGTGCTGGAATTACAGGGATGAGCTACCGTACCTGGCTAGCTCTTCCTCTTTCCAGGGATGCTCATCTTCATCTCTTTTTAACCACAAGCATTTCCCTGAAGGCACCTGGATCTTCTCTTCCATTGTAAACCTCTTTATCTTCAACTGTTTCCTGAATTGTTTTGCCCCTTCCAGGCCTTAAAAGATATCTGGAAGTGCCTGAAGGATAAAAATTGTAATAAATGCGTCTCAAATGAACGTTTCTTTTTCTCCTTCATTTTCCTTGCCTCTAGGTCAAAGAAGTGGTCATCATTCTCATTACCCTCTCTCTAGTGATTTTTCTAGGATATTTCTATTTAGACCTTAGTCAGAAAAATAACAAAGAAAAATAACTCTTGCAGCTCTTTTTACCTAATCATATAATTTGAATACCTCCTCATCATTAATATCTATCATACGCCTGGTCATTCATCCTTCTTCATTGCTTCCTTTAGTGTAGAGCATACCACCCTTTGGCCCAGCTCCATTTCTGTCTTCACCCCAGGTGTCCTCAGTACCCCTTGTTTTAAGCCACTGAACAACTGGTAACTTCCTCTCTGTGTTTTTATCACCAATGCCTCCCCCACCCTATTTCTGCCATCCACTCACTGCCCTCACCCTAAACATTGCTACTACCCAGTGTTATTTTACTTCTGAAACATTTCATTTAAATTCAGTTCTCAAATAACTTAATTGCCCAACAATAGGAAATGGCTAAATTATTGTCATTGCATAATACAGGATATCATGCAATTATTTATACGAATAAGGTAGATAAAAATATACTGATATGAAAGTTTACTGAAACATATTGTTAAATGAAAAAAATCAATTAACAATGTACCTTAATGGACTTTTATCAGAATATTACAATCCATTTTTGTGCAAATAAAACATTTACAGCTGTGTGTATGTATAAATGTATAGAAATTTTCCAAAAGGATAAAGTGCTGAGAGTGATTTCTTTGGGAAAAAGGTTAATAATGAGGACAATAAGGAGACATTTTAATGTTTCACCCTTTGTAGTTCTGTATGTCCTGAATTGCTTTCAATAAGAATGTATGTATACATTATTTGTAGAAATTTTAAATGCATATATATGAAAAAAACTCTTTACCACAATATTTATCTTTCTTATACTCTGTTACTCTCTTTACCTATATCTTGACATTATTGAGAATTTCTGGGATTTGACACTTTTTTTTATTGCTTCATGTCTTTCTTTCTTTGGCTCTCTTAGCTACCATTTTCTGATCACTGCAACAATCTTACCATAATTTTTAAATTTTTGCCCCAGATTTCCTTTATTACATCTACCCAGTATTGTTCCACCTCAAGGTAGAGTCAACTGTCCACTTTATCTATATTCAAGTTTGTACCACCACATTTCTCTGGTTTTCTTTATACATAGATGCCTCCTCTAAATCCATTACAGGTTGTTTCTCTACCTCTGCCTATAATGTTAGGGTTTCTCAGGGTTTTGCATGAAGACCTCTTCTTTCCTCATTCTTCATGCTCTTCATAGTAGATTTAATTTACTTTTGAGGCTTTTAAAAAACCCTAAAAACTAAAGCTTAGTAATAATTCCTAGTCTTTACTTCATCTCATGCCTTTGTACTTTGTTCCAAACGCATATGTCAAGGTGACAACTCGTGATTCTCATGAGTACCTCAAACTCAGTATGTTCAAGATCACATCCTTCTTTCTTTACTTGGTTACTTGTTATCACTATCTCAATGAATGACCCCATCATGCCACAACCTGTGTTTTAGATGTGAATTATTATTATTCTCTGGTCTTTATATTCGTTCATTCACCTAGTCTACTAATTCTACCCCCTAAATAACTATCAAAATTCTTGTTTCAAGCCATGATCATCACCTGCCTAGATTTTGAAATGGCCTCTTGTCTAGTCTTTCTACTTGTTTCCCTCTAGTTCATTTCTCATAAAGCCTAACTGAACTTCCTGAGATACATATCTGATCATGTCACTTCTCTGATGAAAATGATTTAATGATTGCCCCAACAAAAACAAGTTCAAATTCTTTATAGGACTAACAACAACCTTCACAAGGTACTACTGGCTATCTCTTCAGTTCATGTTATTTGATTCACTCTTTACCATCTATGATGAATCCATAATGAGCTCCTTCAAAATTTTGTGTTTTCTTTTCCACCTCCGTGGCTTTACCAACTCTGGTCTTCTCCCTGGTCTGCTCTTCCACCACTCTGCAATGAACAAATTTCTATGCTCCATTCTAATATCAAATTAGAGGCAATTTCTCCCTCTGGATCCCAGAGGACATTTATATATTATTTTACCATGATTTTTATCACTCTCTATTTTCACTGATTTATTTGTCTGCTTCCTCTACTGAAGTATGAGCAAATCCCTGGAGAGTCTGGACAAGGTAATTTATTATAACATACATGGTTTGATACATGGTGAGAATATGGTATCATGCAAATATCAGTGACTCTGGAAGATATTGCTGCAACTGCATTCTCTACCTTAATCTCAATGCCCATGACTTATACTGTCTACTGAACTTTCCCACCTCAGTAATATAAGTTTATGTAACTTCATGTAATAAGATTTTAACACACCTAAAGTACATACTCCTTATGACCCAACCTTTTCAAATAAGCTGCTCTGCCTCCCAAAATCCATTTTTTTGGTGAATTTCACCAACATCCCCCCAACGCCACCCTTCTCATGGGTCCCTCAGCCTTCATCTTGTTCTTCTCAGGTCCAGGTTGGTCTGTTTCTTTTCTGTTGAGAATTTCAGTAATGCATCCTTTTTTCTTCTCTCTGTATTTTCTTAGTTCTCATTGCAACTTTGTACAACGCTCTTGGAGAATGTAAACATAATCTCCTTTAATAACTAAATTTGTATAATTTTCTTCTGGTTATTGGTACTAAATTCAATTACAATATTCATTAAGAAGATCACTTTTTAAGATAATGATAGATATTTTGAGCTACAATCCTCTTGGTTTGCATTGGGAAAAGGCTCTTATTCTGATGTTCTAAAATAGACCATTTTTCTTATTTCTCATGATATGATTAAATAAAGATTTATCAACATCAGTCAATTAATGTAACTGGACAAGGAGTAAGAATAGATACCTATCACATAATACCATTGTCTGCAGGGGTTAGCAGTCAACTGGCCAGGGCAACAACCCCTAAAACCCAATTAGTAGAGTAACTCCTATAGAATTGTTCCAACGAGAATGTAGTTGTATCCTTCCACTCTGCTAATTAGTGACCCTGTATTTGATAATTTTAGAATACAAATTTTCTTGAAAAAAATTTATGTGTTCTGAATATTGGAAAAAAAGACATTGTTTTCAAGCTTCTCACTGAATCTCTTTTATAAAATATAAAATGTGGTGGAGACAGTGTTGATTAGGATGCCAAGATTCTTAATTTTTTTCCTAATTGTTGCTAAATCTCTGTGTGATTTTGGGACTGCTCCTTCTGACACTTACTTTTTTGTTTCTTCTTTAAAATGAGAAGTTTGTATAAACTAAACATATCTTTAATATCTTATTTTATTTAGTATTTGTATTTAGTATCCCCCATTCATTTTCATTACTGGCTCTACAAATATACTGAGAGTTAACTTTGACAAACTTCAGTCAAGTCAACCAAGTAATTAATCAATCAGGGGCTGGCACCTTGACTTAGTGTACTGTAATTAGAGTCAGCTTGTTAAGATGCACCAGTATTTAAATAATATTCAAAAATAGTTTAGTATGAACATGAAAGAAAGGATTCATTATTGTCATCAAAAGCATATTCACACCTCAAGTAAATGTTTTCATTTTCAGAATGAAAATGAAAGAGCACAGAATAGTATTCAATCCTTAGTCTCACATTAGGCAGTAATCAGATACATTTGTTATTAGTATTTTATGCACTAGTGTTATGAAAATAAAAGTTTTGCTTTATAAATTACTGTCCTATCTGTCATATCACTAGCTGACCTATATTTTTACAAAACCATCGTCAATCATTACAAAAGAATTATGAGAAGATTACAAAACAGGATATGGCCAAACATGGTACTAGCTTTTTAAAAATGAAGGAAGTAAACTAATGTTTATTGAACATATACTATGGATCAAACCTTTTACATGTATTATCTCAATTAAATATAAGTCTTCAAAAAAGCACAACTTTATAGAGGAAATGAAAGATAGAATGGCTTGAAATAGAGGTTATGACTTGTACAAGTGGAAGATACAAGATTTAACACAAGTTCTGCCTAAATTGCAAAGCCACGTATTCTTTAAAAGCACAAAACTGATAGTAAAGTAAAAAGTAAATGATAGTAAATTGAAAAGAGGCCTATAGGCCTAGGAGGTTCTATATTCTATTGAACAGAGGGTTTAATATTAATTTCTGTCAAATTTTCAAAAATATTATTTTATGACATTTATGTCATTTTTAATGTGTCTGTTGCAATGGCACAACTGATATATTAATTTCTTATATCCTGATGTCAGAAAAACAAGCCCCTCATGACATATTTTTTGACAAGTTGAAAATTTATGGACTTAATTATGGCATAAACAGATAGATAATATCTGATTAAACAATTGTACACCCCAAAATGTTAATTGATGGATGTGTCATATAGTAGTTTATAAATCTGATTCAATAAGTGCACACATGCACACACAAACATACACTTACTATGGGAATGTGATCTGAATGCTCAGGATCTAGGGTATCAACTGTTCCTGTTTTCCTGTGAATGGAGAGCATTTCCAGAACAAGGTGTTTTCAGTTCTAAAATGGGAAAAATATTTTCCATTTTTATAGACAAACAGGAACAAGTTGGTCACCTGATATAGTTTGAATTTGTGTTTCTGCCCAAATCACATGTTGAATTGTAATCCTCAATATTGGAGGAGGGGGCTCGTAGGAGGTGATTGGATCATGGAGGCAGACATCCTCCTTGCTGTTCTCATGATAGTGAGTTCTCACAAGATTTTGTTGCTTCATAGTGTGTGGCACCGCTCCCCTCTCTCTCTTCCTCCTTCTCTGGCCATGTAAGACATGCTTACTTCCCCTTCACCTTCTGCCATGATTGTAAGTTTCCTGAGGCCTCCCAAGTTGTGCTTCCTGTACAGCCTGCAGAGCTGTGAGTCAATTAAACCTCTTTTCTTTATAAATTATTCAGTCTCAGTTAGTTATTTACAGCAATGTGACAACAGATCAATACAGAAAATTCATACTAGAAAGTGGGGTATTGCTGTAAAAATAACTGTAAATGTGAAAGCAACTTTGGAACTGGACAACAGACAGAGGTTCAAACAGTTTGGAGGGCTCAGAAGAAGACAGGAATATGAGGGAAAGTTTGGAACTTCCTAGAGATTTGTTAAATTGTTTTGACCAAAGTGCTCATAGTGACATGGACATTGAAGTCCAGGCTGAGGTTGTCTCAGATGGAGATGAGGAACTTATTGGGACCTGGAGTAAAAGAAACTCTTGCTAAGCTTTAGCAAAGAGACTGGTGGCATTCTGCTCCTGCTCAAGGAACCTGTGGAACCTTGAACTCAAGAGTGGTGATTTAGGGTACCAGGTAGAAAAAAATTCTAAACAGCAAAGCACTCAAGATTTGGTGTGATTGCTTCGTGTGTGGTCATATACATAAGCAAAGAGATTAGCTAAAACTGGAACTTATATTTCAAAGGAAAACAGGGAATAAAAGCTTAGGAAATTTTTAGTCTGACCGTGTAGAATTCCTCTCCCCATGTTTGGGAGAGGAATTCAAGTCACTTCAGAAATTTGCATAAGTAAAGAGGAGCTGAATGTTAATAGCCAAGACAATGGGGAAAATACCTTGAAGACATTTCAGAGACCTTTGTGGCAGCCCCTCCCATCACAGGCCTGGAGGCCTAGGAGGGAAGAATGGTTTCCAGGGACAGGCCTATAGCCCTGCTGCCCTGTGCAACCTCAGGACACTGCTCTTTGTGGCCCAGCTGCTCCAACTCCAACTATTGCTAAAACAGCCCTAGATATGCCTCAGACTTCTTCTCCAGATGGTGCAAACCATAAGCCTTGGCAGCCTTCACGTGGTGTTAAGCCTCTGAGCGGGCAGAGGGCAAAAGTTGAGGCTTGGGAGCTTCCAACTAGATTTCAGATGATGAAAGGAAAAACCTGGATATCCAGGCAGAAGTCTGCTGCAGGGATGGAGCCCTCATGGAGAATCTCTAGTATGGCAGTGTGAAGCAAAAATCTAGGGTTGAAGCCCCAACACGAAGTCCCCACTAGGGAATTGCCTAGAGGAGCTGTGAGAAGAAGGTCACTATCCTCCAGACCCCAAAATGGTAGATCCACCAACAGCTTGCCCCATGCACCTAGAAAAGACACAGACACTAAATTCCAGCCTTTGAAAACAGCTGCAGGGGCCGCACCCTGCACAGCCACAGGGACAGAGCTGCAAAAGTCCTTGGGAGCCCACCCCTTGCATCAGTGTGACATGGGTGTGAGACACATGGAGTCAAAGGAGATTATTTTGGAGATTTAATATTTAATGACTGCCTTGCTGGGTTTCAGATTTGCATGGGGCTTGTATCCCTTTGTTTTGGTCTATTTCTCCCTTTTGGAATGAGAATATTTAGCCAATCACTGTGCCTTCATTGTATCTTGGAAGTATTAACTTGTTTTTGATTTTTACGTCTCACAGGCAGAAGGGACTTGCCTTGTCTCAGATGAGAATTTGGACTGTGGACTTCTGTGTTAAAACTGATAATGAGATGAGTTAAGACTTGGGGGACTGTTGAGAAGGGTTGATTGCATTCTGCAGTGTGAGAAGGGCATGAGATTTGGGAAGGGGCAGGGTTGCAAATATATGGTTTGAATTTGTGTCCCCAACCAAATCTCATGTCAAATTGTGATCCCCAGTGTTGAAGAAGGGGCCCGGTGGGAGATAATGTAGATCACAAGGGTGGACTTCTCCCTTGATGTTCTCATGATAGTGAGTGAGTTCTCACACAATCTGGTTGTTTAAAAGTGTATGGCACCTCTCCCCTCCCTTTATTCCTTCTTCTCCAGCCATGTAAGACATGCCTGCTTCCCCTTCAACTTCTGCCATGATTGGAAGTTTCCTGAGGCCTTCCCAACTGTGCTTCCTATACAGTCTGCAGAACTGTGAATCAATTAAACCTCTTCTTTTATATAAACTATCTAGTCTTGGGTAGTTCTTTATAGCAATGCAAGAATAAACTCATATACCACCCTATCAGGATAACACATATAGACTCTCCTTATTTATGCCCTGATATTTTAGCCCTGTTTCCATGGAAATAACCAGGTTTCTAAGCCAAAGAGATAATGTAAAGGCATTAAGTTAATAATTAGGACTAGAGATACAAAGTTTATCTAGACTATGTTATCCTGGACTGACACATGCAATCTTATTCCTCTAATTTCTCCCTAAATGCTCTTCTGCCTGACTCTTGTGCTAACACGAACCAAGCAGCCATCATTTCCAAACTGTACCCTCCTGCCCTAGCTGCCTGAAGTCTAGCCATGAGTATTCTTTATCACTTCCTTTGCATTGCTTGGCAATTACAGGAGCATCAATGTTATTGCCCTAGCTGACCACTGAGTGTATGGTCATCAAGAATGTTGCCCTATTCCTGAACAAACCAAATAATAAAAACTAACTGAGGTTTAAAAGGTCAAAGCTAAAATCAACAGGTTACCTCACCAGCTAAGCATCTTGTGTTCTTTTTTGGCTGATGACCAAGAAGAAGAGTCATCTGTGACAGGCGGAAAGTGCAAGGGAATATTTCAGGCAGAGTAAGCAGGCACTCAGGGGTTAGAACTGTACAATGATGAACTCAATATTCCTGCCAAAATACAGACTTTTGGTTAAAGGCAATAAATCACTTTTGTTTATGTAAAAATTGCTTGAACTTAAAAAAAAAATAAAGAAGAGGATATGTTTTATTATTCACAGCCATCCAGAAGTGAGGACTGGGCTTATATTTTTGATACTCTCTGTGGCCCTTAAATAGACATAAAAGTAAACTAGGGTATACAGTGAGTCCTCACTTAATATTGTCAATAGGTTTTTGAAAAGTTTGACTTCAAGGGAAACAATGTACTGCATTAAAGAAACAATTTTACCATAGGGTTAATTGATATAAACAAGAGTTAAGTTTCTATAACATACAGTATATCCAAAAACTTATAGGCAAGTTTAAATAAGACATACTGTATTCCCTAGTGATGTGTTGCAGGGTTCAATATTCAGTTTGACTTTTTTTTTGCATGTTTTATTTTCTTAAAAATTGTAGGTGACATGATAATTACACATACCTATGGGTACATAGTGATTTTGCTTGACTTAATGTAGTGTGGTGGTGATGATGGCGGTGGTGGTTTCCGCTTATTGGAATGATCTTTCCAATTTTAATTGAGAGAATTTTGAGAAGCAAAACTAAAAGAGGTAATGAAAGGTCAAAGTCAGTTCTAACAATTGTCAATTGGCAAAATTTGGCCAGTTATTAAAGCACTGTTAGGTTAATTCAACACTGGTGAGAGTATTTATACCAAGGAAATGGCCAAACACGGTTATCAGTGGGGATTTTTTTCTCTTTTTATTTATTTATTTTTCTTTTCTGGAGAGCCAGTTGTTAAACATCTACCAATACACAACTGAACAAATTCTCCCCTAAAACTTGCAATCCAGATCAGTGTAAATTATGATAAGCAGCAGAGGAAAAGCACCTCACCTATATCCATTTTCTCATTCATGGTTTCAGGGGATAATCCTTACTACCTAGAACTCTAGATTAATTCAGATAATAAAAGCAAGTCTTCATAAAGAACTTGGCTCACAGGGAGCTGAGGAACAACAAAAAGAGTTAACATGAAGTGTGAAATGGTTATGAATCCTGAGCCCATTTATTTTGGCTGAAAGCACATAATTTATTAAGAATGAACAAAAAGGGAAAAGTCATCACTTTTCCTCCAGTTAATAATGCCCTACACTTCCTCTGTCTCCAAATGCTTTGTTTCAGTGACGTTCAGACGATATACAAAAAATAAAATCCTGATCCAGCTATTCTATCCAGAGTCTTATTAAAAGCTTAAGAATCTTTTCTTAGATTAAACCTAACTTCAAAAGCATCATTTATGGTCTCTGTCACTGTGAGAGGGATTTAAGCACTGCAGAACTAAGATCTTAGAGTGAAGGTTCTCTTTTACTTCCCAAAACACATTTTTTTTCGGGACAACCCCCATGGAGAAGCAGTCCGTAGAGAAGCAGCCCGTAAAGAAGCATTAAGAAGCTTGGCTTTTGCATTTTGTACATATGTTATGGATCTCAACATTCCAGGACGCATTTTTGTGGTTTTCTTCTCATCAATCTGGGGGATTTGTCACAAAATACCAAAATGTAGCTCATTTATTTCTCATTTCCTTTTTATTTATAGTTCTGGGTGGTAGTTTCTTACTGTGGGGATTTGCATTCTCTGACATTAGTCAAGGTCAAAGTACAGAGTCTTTGTGTGCATTCTAAGCCCTTTCAAATATGTGTTCACCCACCAGTGTGATGCATTAAAAAAAGATACCTTATTCAGAATCGACCCACAAGTTCCTGCATTTTGTTTGTCTTCTATTAAAGACTAAGCAGCTACATTTCATTTCAAATTCCACATAAATGCTTTCAGAACAGCTTAAATCTGGAACTGTCTGAAAACAGGAAAGATACCAGATGACCTCCCAGGATCCTTTCTTGTTCCTCAGTTTTCAGCATTGCAGTGGCTTCCTATCCTGTGTGCACACAGCTGTTCTGACTCAGTACTGAAGATTGCAGGCTCTCTGGCCTGCACTCAATTCCTTTCTCCATATCTATGTACCAGGTACTTTCGTATCCCTACCTCCTGTCTCCAGACTTAAACTATTTCTCAATAAATTTGCTGATAAAATGTGTGTGTGTGTGTGTGTGTGTGTGTGTGTGTGTGAGATGCATATGTGGGAGAGATTGCGAACATATTCATCTTCACTATATCCAATTAAGGTGCTATAAAGGTCTATTGAGGGTCAGCATAATGACCATAAAATGGATTTCAGAGACTAACATCATTAAATTCTTTGCAAATTCCTTGGGTCAAAAACAGGTAATTTACTGAGCATCTTTAGACCTGCTGCCCTATATGTAAAACTGAGAAAATAGTTACCACTTCATAGGTTTGTTCTGAGAATTAAATTATAAACTGTATACACCCATAAAGCACTTGCTCTGGTATATAGGAACTCTACCGCCAACCCCCACAAAGGCAAATAATATTTTAGGTGTTGCTGAATTACCTGTGCCTTGAAAGGATCAGCTCACTGTAAGAAAGCAGGATATTAAATTCAGACACAGCCTCCACTAACCTCAACCACAAAGACAAAGAAGCAGCCTGAGGCATGCAAGATCCAGGAAGGAGGCTCAGATGCTCAGAGCAAATAATTAAGAAAGAATTGGAGGTCAAAATGAAAAACTAGCCCTATGCTCCCTGGCTGATCCCTGATTTTCTTCTCTTTACTCATCTCAGTTTTCCTAGCTGTACCACATACCTTAATGCCCTTAGGGCTAGCAAATCAACATAACCAAAATACTTGCAGGTATATAATACTTCCTTCATTCTTCATTCTTAGATTTGAGCACAGATTCAACACACTGATGCATTAAAAGTTTTTCAGAAAGAAAAGATACTTTCTGCATTAGATTTAATTCTTATTTACAGGACACCTTGATTTCGGAGATACACAATTGTAGAAAACAAGTGTGCTTTTCAGAATCAAGGAACTATGGTAGTCAATTGAAAATCAGCTTCCAGACTGTGAGACCAACTCTTCTCACCAATTCTCTCTCTCCTTTACTAGTTTCTAATGATATTTACATGAGTTTATAAAAATCCTGTATGTCGGGCCGGGCGCGGTGGCTCACGCCTGTAATCCCAGCACTTTGGGAGGCCGAGGCGGGCGGATCACAAGGTCAGGAGATCGAGACCACAGTGAAACCCCGTCTCTACTAAAAATACAAAAAATTAGCCCGGCGCGGTGGCGGGCGCCTGTAGTCCCAGCTACTCAGGAGGCTGAGGCAGGAGAATGGCGTGAACCCAGGAGGCGGAGCTTGCAGTGAGCCGAGATCGCGCCACTGCACTCCAGCCTGGGCAACAGCGTGAGACTGCGTCTCAAAAAAAAAAAAAAAAAAAAATCCTGTATGTCAGATAGGCCAGACATCATGTCCAGAAAGTGAGCTAAGACACGGATCAGAAGTTCAGTTAAGGAAGTGAGGGAACAAAGACTCAGAGCCAAGTAAGATTTGGACTTCTAAAATCGATGCATGTAGACAGACAAGTGACATGAGGACCAACAATGGGACTTTTTTAGTTCCTATATTTGAGCTAAAAATCTCCTCTCCACAGCATTCTAGAATAATATCAGTGCGTGGAGTACAAATCATCTGCTAGAGGAGACAGTAGTGTGATGGGTTGGCTAGTGGAATAGCTAGGTTTAGAGTAAGGGCAGAGGTCTAGAAGAATCAATCACATCATGTTAATTTAGCACTGGTGATGTGATCAGGGTTAAGCCTTGAACTCCTAGGAATTTTAGAATCACAATTTGAGAATGCCTTGGTACCCAGGCATGGGAAGTCAAATCTATGAACTTGCAGGACAGAGACTCAGCTGACTCATTAGGACAGTGGGTATCACAGTTATAATTGTGAAGGGACAGAATAATGGCTTCTGTGTGAGGCTGAATTTGCCTCCCCATCCCCATGGCTGCTCCTTTCCCTTACTCTTTCAGAGGAACAGCTACCTCACCCATAAGCATCTCAACAGCTATCTCTTCCTTACACATATCACTGCATAGCTATATTCCAAATGTTTCTAATTTCAATTGTGTTCCAACAAACTGTCTAGAAGTCCAGCTGAATCTCTTTAGAGAACCAAGCAACCTCTGACACTGGAGTAAAAGAGAACCTTGCTCTCAGGTTGGAGGGTCGTTCTGTCCCACTGACAAGTCTTCATGAGTTCCCCTCATGTGAGACATGATTCCTTGCATCATACGGGTGCGAGACATAAGCAAATGGCTCAGAGTAGCATGGGAACGCTGGGACCTGAATCTTATCCATATCCAGGATGTTATGAAAACCTTATTATGAAATCTAGGAAGGACAATAAAATTGATTTCAGTTAATGAATATATAGATGTCTCGTGTTCCTTTCCATTAACTCTAAAAATTATGTTCCCAGAAGTAGATTTTTACATTTTTAAATTTAATAAGTCAAATACAGTCTCAAAACTTAAACAAAAAAGAATGCTTTCTATAAAGGTACATCTATGAACATGCTTGAGAAAAATCATGTATGAAAATATAGCATAATACATGCCACAGTAGAAACATGCATGGGGTACAGTAGAAGCCCAGAGGAAGAGGGTAAAGTCAAATCAGGCAACGAGATGGGAAAGAAGGAAGACATCACAAGGTGGGTAAGCTCTGAGCCCTGTCTGGAGAGATGACTAGAAATTAGGCATAGTAAGATTCTAGGCAGAGGAAACAGCTTAAGAAAAACAAGAGTATGTAGAAGTGTGTGTGTGTGTGTGTGTGTGTGTGTGTGTGTGTTTACATGCGTGAGAATCCCAGTTTTCACCCTCCTTCTGAAATTAGTGCAATCAGTCATGTACACTTCCCTGATATGAATAACTTTAAACTCAACATGTTCTCTGTATCAGGGGTTTTGCACTCTATGCCTAGACTCCAGCAATAGAATCAAAAGTCTTTGTTCTCCAACAAGGGAATCTCAGATACCCGTATCAGGTGAAGGTCACATATATTTAGTGGAGAATTACAATAGTCCTTATAAAGTTACCTCTATAAACAAGAAGGCCCTTACTTTGTTTTGGCAATATTGCAAGCTCCCAAGATGGCACACAGCTAGGAGGCTGCTTCCTGCCACAGAGAGAGCATCCAGTACTCACCGACCATGTGGCTTCTCTCCTGCCCTGGCCAGGCTCCAAGCTATTTCCCTCTGTGAGACATGCTGCTCACGACATAACTGGGTCATGCTACAACCACAATGTGATGCTTCTGGGGAACAAGCCAGTTTCCTGCCTTCCCCAGCCCATTCACTGCTCAATGGGTCAGTTAGAGGTATGGTAAATGACAAGAAGCACACCCAAGGAACAATGATGGTAAGGAATACCATGGCAAACCCCAATTTCAACCCCTCTCAGATGTCCATGGCCCTCAGGACCAAAAGGTAATTAATTCTCATTGACCACGTTTTTTTTTTCTCATGATTATAATATTACCCCCCAAGTTGTTTTGCAAGGAAACAGTTACAACCTGGGTTAGTAGCAGCACAGGACAGTACACAGCCCTATACATTGGGGATCAGAGTTCTTGTACTTCAGGAGAGCTGAAGCACTAGAATTGTGCTTCCGTTTGGAGAAGCCACAAATATCTGCTGCTCTGGTTCTTCCTCAGATGAATAACAATGCCTGTTCTTCCTAGGCTGCAGGGACTACTACTATAAAAGAGATTAAAGTATTCTCAAAAACTTTAAAAATCGAAATAATGCTAAATTAAGCTAGGAAGTTGTTCATACCATGAATCTGTCGAGACCAGTGAGAGCCAGCAGGCTCATTTTTGTAGGCAGGTGGGTCAATTGCAGCTGTCACATTTTCCATCCATGCAAGATATGATGCTTAATTTAGAAGGAAGTCTGGAATTAGAGGAGTTCAGTACACTCCACCTAATACTAAATATTCATTGAGAACCTATCATGCACAATGTACTATGCTGTATGTTTTAATTTTAGTGATTTGTCCAAGGTCAGAGGGCTGGTTAGTGTAGGGCTAAGCTAGGTGCCCTCGCTCCCAGCTGTGTTATCCATCATCCCATTTCCATCACATGTTCTGGAACAACCATTTTCAGTTGGGCGAATAACATGGACTTTATCTGTGTTATGTTTACAGTGGTTTAATTGGAACCTAAAAATAAAGCACACCAGTTTTTCCAGAAATATTTTATTAAATTTCACTTAATTTAAGGAAGGGAAAATACATTAATTGCACCAAGTTTTCCAAAGAGAAAAAGAAAATCTGGGAAGTGCAACTGGATTTCTAAGGAAAAGCAGCAGGAATAAGAACAGCACACAGTGCCAACACACACACACAAGAAAAAACACATAAATAATTCCGCAATTATTGGCAGCTCCAAATTCACTGGCTAAAAGGAAAGGAAGTCAAACCAGAGGTCCAACAATATGAACTAAATCATCATCTGCCACTCATCTCAATCAGTGCTGCCCATTACAGGGAAGTTCTCACTAAACTGTATCCACCCAGCTGTAGCCCTAACCACACAGAAATAAAGAAAGGGAAAGAAATTTGGCTCTTGTCACAGAGTACGTCATGATGATTTATCAACCTGAAATATAGTTTAATCTACATAAAAATGGAGTCTTGCAGACTGACTGGGATTAATAGGCTTCAGCTCTAATTCCTTCTGGTGGTCTCATTTAAATATGCCATTCATCACCGTGACCTCTTTTGATAATAGCCTTACTGTAATATTTAATTTCACATTAATTCTCTTGTAACTTAGCCAACGTTCATTTGCAGAAAATCATTAAAGAATCACCTCTGCCCCCAACCCCTACCTTTATCAACATCCTCATGAATGCCAAAACAATTGAAAATGGTCAATTCTCATATTTGCTAAATGCACTGGTCAAGAATCATATGTGTTTGGATAGAGTAGGGCATAAGGAAAAGTAGACATTAACAAAGAATCTTTACCAAGACAATGATGTAATACATTTATTTTGAGCCAATTAAGACATAAAATAGGTCTCCATGGAAGAAATTCAGTTTAACAGTTCAATTCGCACAAATTATTTGATTTCTATTTGTGCTAGGGTCTGGCAAAATCACCTATGTGATTCTTGCTTCTTAGCCAGAACATTTCTGGTCCTGAGGGACATAATGGATTCTAATAAATTCAGTTCGATTCATTACAATGTGATGTGTTTACACAGCATGTATTGTTGCCCTCTCTAGGTTATGAAGTTAGCATATAGTCATCCTCAGGAGATTTAAATATACTTTGTGGATAAAGGATTGTTTATACCATAACTGGGTCATGTCATAACTAAAATTAGTGTTTCGATCAGCTTGGCCAGGAGTGGGATGCAAGCCTTTTGGTCACTCTGAGCAGTCAGCAGCAGACTGAGGTGAAAGATGCAGGAATATATAGTTCCACACCTAGAACTGCATAGACAGTCAGAAAAACCAGAGACTGCTGCATCTGGAAAATCTTTCTATTAACTTTAAAACTAGCCTTCCAGGCAAGAATAACCTAGGGACAGAGACTCTTCTCTCTCCCAGAAAGAGCCCAAGATATTCTTTTTTTTTTTTTTTTTTTTTTTTTTTTTTTTTTGAGACGGAGTCTCGCTCTGTCGCCCAGGCTGGAGTGCAGTGGCCGGATCTCAGCTCACTGCAAGCTCCGCCTCCCAGGTTTACGCTATTCTCCCGCCTCAGCCTCCGGAATAGCTGGGACTACAGGCGCCCGCCACCTCGCCCGGCTAGTTTTTTGTATTTTTTTTAGTAGAGACGGGGTTTCACTGTGTTAGCCAGGATGGTCTTGATCTCCTGACCTCGTGATCCGCCCGTCTCGGCCTCTCAAAGTGCTGGGATTACAGGCGTGAGCCACCGCGCCCAGCCAAGATATTCTTACTAGAACAATCTCAGAGGGGATTCACAATGGACACCAGAAGGTGATGTAAAGCTCTCTGCTAAATGAACTAATGTGTCACAGGTGTTCTGGGCTGGCAGCAGCTGGGAAGATGGTCCCAGCATTCATTTTAGATATAAGAGACATTCAGCATTTTTCTTCAGTGTGTTATTTCCCCTCTTCCTGTAGCTACATCTCTTTCAATAATATGCGTATATGATTGATAATGAAAGTGCCTTCTTTTTAGAATTTAAAGATTATATTAAAGATTATTTAATTCAATTCTAAGAAGAGTACTACCCATAAAGATCAAATAACTTGCTAATAGTTGCAGATAGAAGAGTTGGGCAGTGACAGGGGCCAGGCCAGGGTTCACATCTCTTGATTATTGGCCCATCGCTCCTTCCACCTCCCATGCCTTTACATACTACTTCAACCATCTGTCACTATGAGTGGCCATTTGGGTGAGAGCTCTGTTAAGGAGTGAGCTAGATGGGTAGCTGTCTGGGGGCCAATTTATACGGTACATTAAAATAAGTTCCTCCTCATCTTAACTATTTCAATAATATCATTTTGAAAGGGCATCAAATTACTAGTCTACCAAGGGTACCCACAACTCTAATCCCTTTAAGTGATGTAAAAGAAAACTATTCTTTATAACCTAGTAGCTAAAGATGAAAAATAATGATTACCAGGAATCATATACAATCAGAAACAAGAAGCTTTCCCTGGGCTCGTAAGCTGAGCCCAGATCACAGAAATAGATTCCATCAAAATCACAATGATCTTTACATTGCCCAATTTAATTTCCATTTCTCAGTTCTCATATAACTTCTCTGTAGTGTTTGTCACAGTGCTTCACTCCTTCTTTCTGGAAAAACTTCCTTCACTTGGTTTCTAAGACATCACTCCCTCATGGTTTGCCTAACACTATACTGACTGCTCCTCAACTTCCTCTGTTGATTGCTTCTAATTTTTCCAACCTCTAAATGTGGGAGAGTCCCATGGCTCTGTCCTTGGACTTCTTTAGTCTGTACCTACACTAACTGCCTAGGCAATCTCATCCAGTCAAGTGGCTACAAAATACTACATAGATCCCCCAAAACTCCCAGATTGATAGTTCTAGTTATTAATTTATTTCTTTTCTTCAAATCTGTTCTTACATGTTACACTGGCAAAGAAGTCTTCCCTTATAATCCTATATAAAATAGCACCCTGCCCACCCTTGCCTGTCGTCTTTATGTACCTTACCCTCCAAATTCCAGACATATCCAAAACACACAGGACAGCCTTATTTGGATGTCTAACAGGCAGTTCAAACTTAACACATCTAAATCCTAACTCTTGACATCCTCCTCTTAAGGCCTGGTTTTCATCAGTTATACCCTTGTCAGTACACCACAATTCCATTCTTTTCAGTTTTCTTAGTCCAAAATTATTTTTAATCATGTTAATCTCCAAGTCATTCTCACATCCAATCTGTCAGTATTTTTGGCCCCAACTCCGAAATACATCCAGAATCTCCATAGTATACCAACTTCAGCCACTATTGTCTCTCAGCTGGGCTAATTCAGTAGTTTCCCAACTAGTCTTTATTTCCAACCTTGTCCCTCACCATCTGTTCTTTACATTGTAACCAGAGTTTCAGTTTTAAATGAAGATCATCTCACTCTTCTGCTTAAAAACATCTGATGATTCCTCAAGTCATTCAAAGCAAAAGCCAAAGTTCTGACAAAACCCTCAAGGACTTTACATGACCTTTCTCTACTACCTCAATGATTGTCTGAATCTTTGCAGAAGTGCATCTGAGGCAGAAAAGACAGCATGCACAGGTGAAAGGGAGAGCAGCAAGTATGTGGGAGGTAAACTACACAGTACTAATCATTGAGTCCCACACAAGTCCATTTTATAAGCTTAAGAATTTAAATGCTGAAAATGACAGCTAATTTTCGGAAGCCTAAAACTGGTAAATGAATAGGGACTTCGTAGTAACTCATCATAATGCCACTTTTATTCCTGAAAACAAGAGCACATCTCAGAAAGAACTTAAATCTTCAAATGCTTTTAAATGAAACCATCCTCAGGGCACTAGGAAATCACCAAGATGGATGAGAGTTTCCATTCCAGATTTTCAGCATGGCATGAAAAGTCACAGAAATGCAAGAGCAGATATTTAGATTTGAACTGTATTAATGTACTCTGCAGTAAATTTTAAGGCTACTCTTGTTTTTATTTACTCTTGATTTGAGGAGTTTCTTACAATATGATTGTTTAACTTCATCAAGAATTATCTAACTTCTATAGAGGTCCTAGGGTGCACAGAAACTCATAGTCTTCAGGAAAGGTACTATCTTAGAAAGTTTATGACACCTAAAAAAACAAGAAGAATTAGTGATGCTACTTCTGACCATTCACCCTCCATAGAAGTCATCTTATGTTATAATAAAATAGTTCTTATCCATTCATATTCACTTCAAGTTCATCTTGAATTTGGAGAAATAAAGTCTCATCAGCTGTTATGATTATTATCTAGTCATACTTGTACATGTTAGCTACCCAAAGCAGAGGATAACATATGGACTTGCATTGTGCAGGTACTATTACATTTATTATCTAATTTAATCACCGTTACCACCATGTAAGACATTAGTTATCATTTCATTTTACAGATGAGGGATCAGGACTCAGAATGTTGAAGTTTCACACCAAAAGGCAACCAGGAAGTGATAAGAGAGCCAGGATATATAGTAATTTTCAATCTTGGAATAATTTTCACTGTGCATCTGTTGGCAGAAGGGCTTTTATCTGTTCTCTAACACACCATTCTCATTTTATACAATTTGTAATTATAGGTCCATTCTTAGGAAGGCCAATACATTCAATTACGTTTTACATAAATTTGCTTCAGTTAAATGAGCATTTATTTTTAACAAAAACGTTAAATATCTGCAAATGATCAGATACTTAACAATCATAAGAAAAGTCGATTCTCGACTAGTTATTTGACTAAATTAAGTTTTTTAAATGATTTCACACCACTTTGGGGTCTAAGCATAAAACCAGCTTAACATATCTTCAGAAGCTTAGTATCATGTGGAAAAGACCCAGAGTGTAGCTTCTCTCACCAATGCCTGGGGAGCCCTCCACATACTAAAGAGCAAAAATACTACTACTCCACATACTAAAGAGCAAAATCCCCACCCATGTGACAGATACCCTCTTATCGAAACTTCTCTATGGCAAATAAATAAAATGGTCATAATTCCATTATGACTACTGGAATTTTTAAATTAATTTAGCTAAATCAGCTTTTATAATCTTTTAAGCAGTTTAAAGCTTTTAAGAGAAACTGATATATGAAGTTATACAACATTTAATTAAGTTTTCAATCAATGTTTAAATATTTGGAGAAATTTAGTTTGTTATATTCAAAATTTTTTAGCTTATTAATTGTGTAAGTGGATGAAAATATTTCCAACATTATTGTTTAAAGATTGCAAAGATGGTACATCCCTCTGACATGTTTCAAGCTATACCCCATAAAAGCACAAGAATGTGTTTAAAAACAATTTCCAAATTTCATCCTTGGTCTATATCAAGAAATGAAAAAGAAAGAGGTTTACTCTAAAAGAAGAAAAAGAAGAAGTTGGCTATAATTCCCACTTCATGGCATAAACATATGGTCAACACAGACATTTTGTAACAGTAAAAAAAAGAAAAACCTTGGATAATCTTAACCAACACATAACATTGCTTATGTATCACTTTTATATAGATGCTGCAGACATTTAATTATAATTATTACTCTGAACTTGTTTACTAACATACTTATTTATCTTTGCTGATGTCCTCAGAAAAATGTGATTTTTCCTTTTTTCATTCCTTACATATGAGATTTCGAGTTCTGGTTGCCTGTGGAACAGTATCATTTCTGTTAGAAAACCATCCACTCCTGTTGCAGGAAGTCAGGGACCCCAAACAGAGGGACCGGCTGGAGCCATGCCAGAGGAATGTAAATTGTGATGATTTCATGGACATTTATCACTTCCCTAATAATATTCTTATAATTTCTTACGCCTGTCTTACTTTAATCTTTTAATCCTGTTATTTTCGTAAGCTGAGGATGTATGTCACCTCAGGACCACCATAATTGCATTAACTGTACAAACTAATTGTAAAACATGTGTTTGAACAAAATGAAATCAGTGCACCTTGAAAATGAACAGAATAACAACAATTTTTAGGGAACAAGGGAAGACAACCATAAGGTCTGTCTGCCTGCGGGGTCAGGCAAAAAGAACCATATTCTTCTTCTTGCAGAGAGCCTATAAATGAACGTGCAAGTAGGAGATATTGCTAAATTCTTTTTCTAGCAAAGAATATTGATAATTAATACTCTGGAAAAAGAATTGCATTCCTGGGGAGAGGTCTATAAACGGCTGCTCTGGGAGTGTCTGTCTTATGCAGTTGAGATAAAGACTGAAATACACCCTGGTCTCCTGCAGTACCCTCAGGCTTATTAGGGTGGGGAAAAAAACCTCACCCTGGTGAATTTGAAGTCAGACCAGTTCTCTGCTCTCGAACCCTGTTTTCTGTTGTTTAAGATATTTATCAAGACAATACGTGAAAAGCTGAACATAGACCCTTATCAGGAGTTTTTGATTCCACCCTTTACCTTGTGATCTTTGCTTTGCCCTTTGCCTTGTGATCTTTATTGGCAGAAGTACATGATCTTTGTTCTCCTTTTTGCCCTTTGAAGCATGTGATCTTTGTGACTTACTCCTTGTTTGTACAACCCCTCCCCTTTTGAAGTCCTTAATAAAAACCTGCTGGTTTTGTGGCTTAGGTGGGCATCATGGACCTTCTGATATGTGATGTCACCCCCAGCGGACCAGCTATAAAATTCCTCTCTTTGTATTCTTTCTCTTTATTTCTCAGACCAGCCAATACTTAGGGAAAAATAAAAAAAAAACCTACTTTGAAATACTGGGGGTGGGTTCCCCCAATACACTTCTCTAATCACTGGAAGTGTAAATTGCAAAATAATTTTTAACTCTTTTTTCTTCAACTATCATGGTAGATACCATATCTGGTCTTTTATTCATTCCTTCTTACATTTGGTTCCATTCACAATGTCATCACCCAATTTCAGATCTATATCATTCCATGCTTTATTAGTTCAACCAAGTCATTCAGTTGCCTTATCTTCTACCTTCTCTTCCTACAGTTCATCATATGTGACATCACAGTAGATTATCCTTTAATACAATTTTATACTTACCATTCCATGTTTAAAATAACAACCCTTCTTTCCTACCACATTCAACTACATCCACCAGGTTTACCTATTCAGTTTATCAATAGAGAAATATTGTCTTCTCCTCATCATCTTTACTTCCCTTATTTATATCTCCTCCTCAATGTATACTGAGGTATATGAATTTCTGCAGGTATACCTTTACTCAGTTCATCTCACAGTCTGCCTAGTCCCTTGCCCCATGTGCATTGTAACCCCATAGCTGAAGCCATTAAGCCTTCTCAGTCCAGACCACAAGGCAGTTAAAACATAGGACTTGTAGATCTGCATTTCCAAAGTGATTTAGTTGCATGCCAAGTCTGTGAGTGGTTAATAGGCATATCATACACACACACACACACACACACACACACACACACACACACACACACACACACAAAAATAACCATGGTTAAAGACGAGTTTGGGAAATACTGGGTTAACCAAAGTCAAAAAGTCATCTTTGTCTTTTCTGTAAAATTGAATATGCCACCATACAATGTATTGTCTAGGACTGTACTATGCCAGCACATAAAGTAGGGATTATGTGGAAATTACAAACTTGATGAATGTTCTTGTCATAATTTATCCCTAGCAATGGTGTCTTTCTTATTACTTGGAGCATTTATATACTTACTGTGAAACCTGAATGTATCCTGGCTTCTTTGGAACTGGGCCCCAGCCTTATTCTCATACCCACTTTCAAAAACAAGAATCCTGCTGGTAACACCATGAATTCTGGTTGTATCCATGGTACAAGCTTCTCAAACTTATGGATACTCACTTCTTATCCATGGAGACTTTCTTTTAATATTTACTGTTGGGACTCTGAACAAGTTTGGTTCAGATTTATCAGTACACTCCTCTATAATTTTACCTCTATTTTGGAAAATCCCAATCATTAACTTTACAAATTTAAAGTATTGATTACAAAAATACCTAGGTAACAGTCTATGGGTTTCTTAGTTTTAACCATCTCTATTTTTAGAAAATCAGACCAAGTGTATACCCTATTCATAAAGGGCAGATAATCTCCTTTTGGACATAAAAGAATTTGCTCATTAATCACACCAGACAGTTAGAAAAGATTGTATCAGTGGTCTCTTACAGCGCTGACAAGGAAATTCTATAAATTGCCAATTCCAGTTGCATGTTATTAGCTATTTTTGCAATATGGGATCTCAGTGGGTCCTAAGATATGAATCTCATGGCCTGGGTAGTTATATCTTTCCTGGGCCATGTGACCCCATAAATCTTCACATTAAAAAATGATAATAACTTTAATAATAAAGAAAGCTCTGTGGAAGGTAGGCATTTAAAATGAGAAAAAATCAATAGCATTGACTTTGAAAAAAAAAAAAGCCACAGCAACAACAAAGAATTGCATGACAAATCAAGTTACCAATACCCATTGAGTCTTTAGCTTATGGACAGAAAGGAGGCAGAGGAGGCGGCCTTTCAGCCAGATATGAAATGCATACAGACTTTCAGAGAGGAGACCAGAGATGAGGATCTCCATTAGGAAAAACAAGGTTGGACAGGTAGGATGGGGTCAGATTATAGAGGGAGGCAAGTTTCCTTTCTTAATTTCCTTTTCTTTTTATCCTTAAAAACTCCTTTTGCTTCGAAAATAAATTCTGTCACCACAGGCAACATTTTCGTCCCGAGTCAGGGCTCTTTTGCAAACCCAACTACTCGCTGCCATCCGTTCACATCTGTAACATTTAACTTTAATGCCTCTGTCCCTGAAGAGGTGCTGAACACATTTCAATGCAGCAGCAGCAGCAGATCTGTCCTGAAGAACTAGCTGCGTGGCAGCCAATCATCAGGTGACCTTTCCTATTGACACTGTCTGCAGGGCTGCTTGACCACATAGACAGGAATAAATCTCTTCCTGAGCTAGCCTCAGATGGGAGATGGGAAATTGAACACCTATTCAGCAACATCAGATTTATTAAAGAGAAGGATTGTCCACGGCAAAGTAAGCAGAAACCATGAAAATAGATCCAGAGAGCTGATCTGCCCTGCTGCAAAAGCTACATATACTGCATTCAGTTGTGGCCACTAAGTTTATACTGAAAGTTCCCCCAAAATCAAAAGTGGAGTCTGGGTGAATGAGCTTCCAGCTGTCCTCCTTCCTCCCCCTGGTGATCTAGGTGGTCACTTTCCCTCCGCCATACAGCTGCCCTGTTTTTGGAGCTCCAAATAAGCCTGGGGTAAAATTGAAAGTCAAAAAATTTCATTCCCCAACCCTTTGATTTTACCCTCTGGCCTTTCCCAATGGTTTGGCATAACTTACATTGAGTTTGAATTAAATTAGAAATTGATTTATCATTTATTTGTGGTTGGCTTTGAGACTATAGTTTCTCCACTTAAAGAGGATTAAAGCCAAAAAGGCTGTAGTTTCTACTTTCCAAAGCGGGCTCAGAGGCAGATGTGTACAATCCTGGATTTCTGAGGATGAGCATTGAAAAGTTCTGCTCTGTACGAAGGAGATACTATAAATGTGTGTTATCATCATCAGGATAAAAAGGCTAGATTTTGGTGAAGACAAGTAAAGATGTCAATTATCCAAAAAAACTTTCTGTTTATCAATGCAATGCATTCAGTAATTTTGAAAGAATAGTTGCCTCCCTAGTTCACAACTAGCTTGAATTTTTATACTTCATAACTGTGATAAGTAACTTAACCTCCTAAAGTTACTTTGGGCTCATTAATTCTTATAGCCTAATGGTGAGGATTAAATGGAACAGCATAAGAAAAATATCTGGAACAATGCATAGCCTAGATTCATCTCATACCCTTACCCTCCTCCCAGCCAAGGCCATTGTTTTCAATTGATTTATAATGCAGGATAATGGAAGTAAAGAACAAACAAGCAAGAATGTATCAGGGTGTTCAGTGCCATAATAAAAATATATCTAAAGTGTTGTGGAAACTCTAATGCTCAAACAATTGCCTATACTTGAATCATAGAAAAGGCTTCAAAATGAAGGAGTCATCTAAATAGGTCTTAGAAGGTTGAGTTCACATACACTAGACACAGAAAGGAGGCGAGTGGATATTCAAGGCAGAAAGAGGACTGTGAAAAGGCTTAGATGCAAGAAAGTACATAAGGATGCAGTGTAGTCCCAGCACAGCATGAAACTCGTGATAGCATGAGTCTTATCTGTCCACATGTCCTAAAAGTAAACAACATCCCTGGTGAAAAGTTGACTGATATATAGAGATAAGAGTGGAGCAATAATTTCAGTTTTTATTATTCTGCTCACCTTGGTAAGAGTTCAGACTTTACTATACATGCATGGGAACCACTGAGGACTTTTAGACCATGGTAGCATAATTAGAACCTGGTTTTACAAACACCGCATGTTCTCACTCATAGGTGGGAACTGAACAATGAGATCACTCGGACTCAGGAAGGGGAACATCACACACCGGGGCCTATCATGGGGAGGGGGGAGGGGGGAGGGATTGCACTGGGAGTTATACCTGATGTAAATGACGAGTTGATGGGTGCAGCACAGCAACATGGCACAAGTATACATATGTAACAAACCTGCACGTTATGCACATGTACCCTACAACTTAAAGTATAATAATAATAAATAAATTAAAAAAAAAAACAATACAAATAGTTGCTGAAAGTATTATGTATAAGTTCATTTTAAAAGTTAGAATTATACAAAACTAGCAATATTCAATAATCTTTCTTTTTGTACTGGTCTAAAATATTGTCACATAGCTAATTATAATTACTCAATGATATTTAAATAATATTTTAATAATATACTAAAAGACATATTTTAAAGCATGTATACAATAGAAAATTTGGAAAGTCATGGAATTGTTAGAATAAATATCATCAGATGGTAATTCTTAGTAAACAAATTCATAAAAATTCAACCACAACTTTAAGATTATGTATTTCAGAGATGACATAATTATTTTAATAAAACCTAGGAAGAAGACATCTAACCTAAAAAAAAAAAAAAAAAAAAAAAAAAAAGAACCTGGTTTTACAAAGAGAATCCTAGTTTTATTCAGGAAGACAAGTTTCAATTCAAACACTGACGCCAAGCCAGTGATAAAGGAAGGTATTTTTAAAAGTCTAGCAAATTATGATAATATAGTCATAAATAGAATTTATTTTAATAGGTGCCAGGCACTCTTCTAAGCATATTATTGCATTATTTCACCTAATCCGTATAATAAACCAATGAGAAAGAACTTACTATCATCTCCACTTAAGAGGTGAGGAAACAAGACATTGAGAAGTGAGGCAGCTTACTAAGGACTAGAACTGCTTAGCAGTGGAATTTACCTATCAGTGCAGAAGGTTCGACTGATGATGAAGATTTGAACTAAAATCAATGGGATCTGGTGACATTGAATAAGAAAGTAAGTGGCCAGAGTAAATAAGAAGGTTTCTAGTTCCAAAGAGCAATAGATTATGATGCCGTTAAGTAGAAGGAACAGTTTAGGAGGATGAATATATGTACTGAGAAACTGAAGACAAATGGCCAGGATTGGGTGTGGAAAGCCAATAACTGAATCAAAAATTCCTTCAGAGGTGGGCAGAGCAGGATGGCTGAATAGAAGCATTCACTGATGATTTTCCCTGCGGGAACACCAAATTTAACCACTACACCAAAAAAGCCACCTTCATAGGAACGAAAAATCAGGTGAGCAATCACAGTACCTTGTTTTTACTTCATATTGCAGAAATAGAAACTGAAGAGGATAGGGAAAGATAGCCTTGAATAGCTAACACCAGCCCTCCCCTGTTCCTCCACTCCCACCTAGCAGCAGCAGCCGCCACATGATGCAGAGAATCTGTTCACTTGGGGGAAGAAGAGTGCAGCAATTGTTGGGCCCTGTATTGAAGTCAGCGCTGCCCTGTCACAGTGGAAAGTAAAACCAGGCTAAACTCAGCTGCTGCTCGTCCACAGAGGGAGCATTTAGACTAGCCTTAGCCAAAGGGAATTGCCCATTGCCCATGCCAGTTGTCAGAACTTGAGTTTTGGCCAGACTTACAACTGTAGGCTAAAGTGCTCTGCGGTTCTAAATAAAACTTGAAAGGCAGTTTAGGCCACAAGGACCAGAATTCCTAGGCAAGTCTGAGTGCTGTGTTGGACACAGAATCAGTGGATGTGGGGACACACATCCTACTGAGACATCGGCAGGAAGGCTGAGTGCTTGTACTACCCCTGCCCCAACCCTTGGCAGTGCAGTTTGCAGCAATGAAAGTGACTCTTTCTTTCTGCTTAAAAAGAGGAGACAGAGAATAAAGGGAAATGTGTCTTACATCCTGGATACAAGCTCAGTCACAGTAGAATAGGGAACTGGGCAGAGTTCTGAGGCTTCCATTTCAGGCCCCAGCCCCTGGAAAACACATATAGATACATGGTGGGCCAGAAGAGAACCCACTTCCTTGAAGAGAAGGCCTCAGTCCTGGCAGGATTTATCACCTGCTAACTTAAGAACTCCTGGCCCCTGAAGAACCAGCAGCAATACACCATGGGCCTTGGGTGAGACTCAGAGACATGCTGGCTTCATGTGAGACCCAGCACATTCCCAGTTGTTGTAGTTATGATGAGATACTACTTCTGCTTGAAAAATGCAGGAAAAGTAAAGGGGACTTTCTCTTTCACCTTAGGTGCTGGCTTGACCACAGATTAGTGGAATACCAAATAGGCTTTTGGGGTCCCCAGTTCCAGGCCTAGGCTCTTGAGCAGCATTTCTTGACCTGGTGTGGATGAGAGGGGAGCCTACTGCCCTGAAAGGTGAGTTCCAGGTTTAGAAGCATTAACCACAAACTGACTGGAGAGCCCGTGGGCCTGTAGTAAACATCAGCAATAGGCTGGCAGTGTTCCCCATGGGTTTGTGATGGTGGTAGCCATAGGAAGAGGCCCTCTGACTGTGGAAAGAGGAGGGAAGAATGGGAAGGACTTTGTCTTGTGGTTTGAGCACCAGCTTAGTAACAGTAGAATAGAGCACCAGATAGATTTCTAGGTTTTTGACTCCAATTCCTCGCTCTTGGATGTTATCTTTGAACCCACCTGAAGCTGCGTGGAGCTCACCATCCTAAAAGTAAGCAAACAGGCCTGCCTTTGCCACCTGCTGACTGTATAGCCTTAGGGCCTTGATCAAACAAAGATGGTAGCCATGTAGTGAATACAGCTTGCCTTGGATGAGAGCTAGTGCTCTGCTGGCTTCAGCTGTGACCTAGTGCATTCCCAGTGGTGGTGGCCACAAGGTTGTTTGTGTCATCCTACACCCAGCTCCAGGCATCTCAGCACAAAGAGAGAGACTGTTTGGAAGAAAGTAGGGGAAGATAAAAAGAGTCTCTGCCTCATAATTCAGATAATTCTTCTGGTTCTTATCTAAAATCACTAAGATGGTACCTCTATAAGTCTACAGGAATCACAGTGTTACGTGGCTTGGAGTGCCCCCTAATGCAGATACAGTTTAGATAACAACACCCAAGTCCCACTGAATATTGGTAGAGCATCCCAATAAGGACAGGTATAAACAAGCCCAGACTGTGAAGACTATAATAAATATCCAACTCTTCAATGCCCAGACACTAAAGAATATCCACAAGCATCAAGATCATCCAGAAAAACATGACCTCACAAAATGAACTACACAAGGCACAAGGGACCAAGACGGGACGGATGTGTGACCTTTCAAACAAAAAATTCAAACTAGAAAAAGTAGAAATCAATAACAAGAGGAATTTTGCAAACTACACAAACATATGCAAATTTAACAATATGCTCCTAAATGTCCAGTGGGTCACTGAAGACAACAAGAAGAAAATTTAAAAGTTTCTTGAAACAAATGATAATGGGAACACAACATACCCAAACCTATTGGATACAGTGAAAGCTGTACTGAGGGAAGTTTATAACAATAAGAGACTTTGTCAAAAAAGAAGAAAAACTTCAAATAATTAAGCTGACAATATATCTTAAAGAGCTAGAAAAGCAAGAGCAACTCAAACACAAAATTGGTAGAAGAATAAAAATAATAAAGATCAGAGCAGAAATAAATGAAATGGAAATGGAAAAAAAATACAAAAGACGAAGGTAACATTAAGTTGGTTTTTTGAAAAGATAAGAAAAATTGACAAACCTTTAGCCACACTAAGAAAAAAAGAGAGAAGACCCAAATAAAATCAGAGATTAAAAAGGAAACATTGCAATCAATACCGCAGAAATTCAAATAATCATTAGTGGCTATTATGAGCCACCACATGCCAATAAGTTGGTATATCTAGAAGAAACTGATAAGTTCCTAGACACATCCAACCTACAAAGATTTCGCCCTGAAAAAAAAAATCCAAAACCTGAACAGACCAATGACAATAATGAGATTGAAGCCACGATAAGAAGTTTCCCAGGAAATAAAAGCCTGGGACCTAATGGCTTCACTGGCTGACTTTTACCAAACACTGAAAGAACTAATATGGCTGGGCACAGTGGCTTATGTCTGTAATCCCAGCACTTTGGGAGGCCAAGGCAGGCAGATCATGAAGTCAGGAGTTCGAGACCAGCCTGACCAACATGGTGAAACCCCATCTCTATGAAAAATACAAAAATTAGCTGGGCTTGATGGCATGTGCCTGTAATCCCAGCTACTAAGGAGGCTGAGGGAGGAGAATCACTTGAACCTGGAAGGTGGAGGTTGCAGTGAGCTGAGGTGGTGCCACTGCACTGTAGCCTGGGTGACAGAGCGAGACTCCATCTCAAAAAAGAAGAAAGAAGAAAGAAGAAAGAAGCAGGAGAAGGAGGAGAAGAAGAAGAAGAAGAAGAAGGAGTAGAAGAAGAAGGAGGAGAAGGAGAAGGAGAAGGAGGAGGAGGAGGAGAAGGAGGAGAAGAAGAAGAAAGAGAGGAAGAAGGAGAGGAAGAAGGAGAAGGAGAAGAAGGAGAAGGAGGAGAAGGAGGAGAAGGAGGAGGAGAAGGAGGAGAAGGAGAAGGAGGAGAAGGAGGAGGAGGAGGAGGAGAAGAAGGAGAAGGAGGAGGAGGAGGAGGAGAAGAAGAAGGAGGAGGAGGAGGAGAAAAGAAGGAGGAGGAGGAGGAAGAAGAAGATCTAATATTATTTCTACTTGAACTACCCCGAAAAACAAGAAGAGGGGAATATTTCCAAACTTATTCTACAAGGCCAGTATTACCTTTACACCAAAACCAGAAAAAGACACATTAAAAAAAAAACCCTACCAGCTTTTATCTCTGATGAACATTAATGCAAAAATCCTCAACAAAATACGAGCAAGCTGAATTCAACAACACATTAAAAAGATCATTCATCATGACCAAGTGAGATTTATCCCAGGGATGCAAGGATGGTTCAGCATTCCCAGGTAAATCAATGTGACACATCATATCAACAGAATGAAGGACAAAAACCACATAATCATTTCAACTGATGGTGAAAAAGCATTTGATAAAATTTAATATTCTTTTATAATAAAAACCCTAAAAAAACTGGGTATAGAAGAAACATACCTTAACATAATAAAAATCATATCCAACAGACCCACAACTAGTATCATACTGAATGAGGTAAAACTGAAAACCTTTTCTCAAAGATCTGGAACAAGACAAGGATGCCCAGTGTCACCACTGCTATTCATCATAGTATTGGATGTCCTAGCTAGAGCAGTCAGACAAGATAATAAATAAAAGGCATCCAAACTGGATAGGAAGAAATCAAATTATCCTTGTTTGGAGATGATGTAATCTTTTTTCTTGTTGTTCAATTTTTTTTTTTTTTTTTTTTTTTTTTTGAGACAGGGTCTTGCTCTGTTGCCCAGACTGGAGTGCAGGGGCACAATCTCAACTCACTGCAGCCTCTGCCCCCCAGGCTCAAGCTATTCCTTTGCCTCAGTCTCCTTGGTAGTGAGGAATACAAGTACATGCCACCACATCTGACTAATTTTTTGTATTTTTTTGTAGAAATGAGGTTTCACCATGTTGCCCAGACTGGTCTCAAACTCCTGGGCTCAAGCAATTTGCCCATCTCAGCCTCCCAAAGTCAGAAGATATAATCTTACATTGTGAAAAACCTCAAGACTCCACCATGAAACAATTGGAACTAATAAACTCAGTAAAGTTGCAGGATACAAAATCAGCATACAAAGATCAATAGCATTTCTACACGCCAACAGTGAAGAATCTTAAACAGAAATCACGGAAGTAACAAACCCACAGCCAATATCATACTGAAAGGGCAAAAACTGGAAACATTCCCTTTAAAAACTGGCACAAGACAGGGATGCCCTCTCTCACCACTCCTATTCAACATAGTGTTGGAAATTCTGGCTAGGGCAATCAGGCAAGAGAAAGAAATAAAGGTTATTCAATTAGGAAAAGAGGAAGTCCAAGAAAACAAAGCTGGAGGCATCACATTACCTGACTTCAAACTATACTACAAGGCTACAGTAACCAAAACAGCATGGTACTGGTACCAAAACAGAGATATAGACCAATGGAACAGAACAGAGCCCTCAGAAATAATACCACACATCCACAGTCATCTGATCTTTGACAAACCTGACAAAAACAAGAAATGGGGAAAGGATTCCCTATTCAGTAAATGGTTCTGGGAAAATTGGCTAGCCATAAGTAGAAACCTGAAACTGGATCCTTTCTTTACTCCTATACTAAAATTAATTCAAGATGGATTAGAGACTTAAATGTTAGACCAAAAACCATAAAAACCCTAGAAGAAAACCTAGGTAATACCATTCAAGACATAGGCGTGGGCAAGGACTTCATGTCTAAAACACAAAAAGCAATGCCAACAGAAGCCAAAATTGACAAATGGGATCTCATTAAACTAAAGAGTTTCTGCACAGCAAAAGAAACTACCATCAGAGTGAACAAGCAACCTACAGAATGGGAGAAAATTTTTGCAATCTACTTATCTGACAAAGGGCTAATATCCAGAAACTACAAAAAACTCAATCAAATTTACAAGAAAAAAAAACAAACAACCCCATCAAAAAGTGGGCAAAGGATATGAACAGACACTTCTCAAAAGAAGACATTCATACAACCAACAGACGCATGAAAAAATGCTCATCATCACTGGCCATCAGAGAAATGCATATCAAAACCACAATGAGATACCATCTCACACCAGTTAGAATGGTGATCATTAAAAAATCAGGAAACAACAGGTGCTGGAGAGGTTGTGGAGAAATAGGAACACTTTTACACTGTTGGTAGGACTGTAAACTAGTTCAACCATTGTGGAAAACTGTGTGGCGATTCCTCAAGGATCCATAACTAGAAATACCATTTGACCCAGCCATCCCATTACTGGGGATATACCCAAAGGATTATAAATCATGCTGCTATTAAGACACATGCACACATATGTTTATTGTAGCACTATTCACAATAGCAAAGACTTGGAATCAACCCAAATGTCCATCAGTGACAGCCTGGATTAAGAAAATGTGGCACATATACACCATGGAATACTATGCAGCCACAAAAAAAGATGCGTTCATGTTCTTTGTAGGGACATGGATGCAACTGGAAACCATCATTCTCAGCAAACTATCGCAAGAACAGAAAACCAAACACCACATGTTCTCACTCATAGGTGGGAATTGAACAATGAGATCACTTGGACACAGGAAGGGGAACATCACACACTGGGGCCTATTGTGGGGAGGGGGGAGGGATAGCATTAGGAAATATACCTAATGTAAATGACGAATTAACGGATACAGCACACCAATATGGCACATGTATACATATGTAACAAACCTGCACGTTGTGCACATGTACCCTAGAACTTAAAGTATAATATATAAATAAATAAATATCATGGAAGTAATCTCACTTACAATAGCTACAAATAAAATAAAATACCTAGAAATTAACTTAGCCAAAGAAGTGAAAGATCTCTACAATAAAAACTGTAAAATGCTAATGAAAGAAACACACAAAAAAAGAAAAAATATTCCATGTTCATGGAATGGGAGAATAAATATTGTTAAAAGTCATACAACTCAAAGCAATCTACAGACTTGATGCAATCCCTATAAAAATACCAATGACATTCTTCACAAAATTTTTTATATCCTAAAATTCTTCCAAAACCACAAAAGACCCAGAATAGCCAAAGCTATCCTGGGCAAAAAGAACAAAACTGAAAGAATCACATTACCTAATTTCAAATTATGCTACAGAGCTATAGCAACAAAGACAACTTGGTACTGGCATAAAATTAGACACATAGACCAATGCGACAGAATAGAGAACCCAAAAACAAATCTATACACTTGCAGTGAACTAATTTTCAACAAAGGTGCCAAGAATATACATTGGGAAAAAGACAGTCTCTTTGGTAAATGATGCTGGAAAACTGGGTTTCCACATGCAGAAGAATGAAACTAGACACTTAGTTTTCTCCATATACAAAAATCAAATCAAAATGGAATAAAAACTTAAATCTAAGATTTCAAACTATGGAACTCTTAAAAGAAAACATTGAGGAAACTCTCCAGGATATTGGACTGGGCAAATATTTCTTGAGTAATACACCACAAGCACAGACAACCAAAGCAAAAATAGACAAATGAGATCACACAAAGTTATAAAGCTTCTGCACAGAAAAGGAAACAATCAACAAAGTGAAGAGACAACCCACAGAATTAAGAGAAAATATTTGCAAACTACCCATCTGACAAAGGATTAATAACTAGAATAGGTAAGGAACTAACAAAAACTGTATAAGAAAAACTCTAATAATCTGATTTTTAAATGGGCAAAAGATCTGAACAGACATTTCTCAAATGAAGACATACAAATGCCAAACAGGTATATGAAAATGTGCTCAACATCATTGATCATCAGATAAATGCAAATCAAAACTACAATGAAATATTATCTCACTCCAGTTAAAATGGCTTTTATCCAACAGTCAGGCAATAACAAATGCTGGTGAGGATATGGAGAAAAGGGAACCCTTGTACACTGTTGGTAAGAATGTAAATTAGTATATCCACTATGGAGAATGGTTTGGAAGCTCCTCAGAAAAGTAAAAATAGAGACCATATGATCTAGCAATCCCACTGCTAGATCTACCCAAAAGAAAAAAAAAAAAATCAGTATATCAAAGCAATATCTGCACTCTCATGTTTATTGCAACACTATTCACAAGAGCCAAGATTTGGAAGCAACCTAACCGTCCATTAACAGATACATGGATAAACAAAATATGGGACATATACACAATGGAGTACTATTTACTCATAAAAATGAATGAGATCCTGCCATTTGCAACAACATGGATGGAGCTGGAGATCATTATTTTAAGTCAAACAAGCCAGGCACAAAAAAAACAAACTTCTCATGTTCTTACTTCATTGTGGGAGCTAAAATTTAAAATAATTGAACTTATGCAGATAGAGAGTAGAAGGATGTTTACTAGAAGCTGGGAAGGGTAGTGGGGGCATGGCAGCTGGGGGAAGTGGGGATGATTAATGGGTACAAAAAAAAATTGGAAAGAATGAACAAAACTTAGTATTTGATAGCACAAAAGGGTGACTATAGTCAATAACAATTTAATTGTACATCTTAAAATAACTAAAAGAATGTAATTGAGTTGTTTGTACACAAAGCATAATTGCTTGTGGTGATGGGTACCCCATTTACCCTAATGTGATTATTATGCATGGCATGCCTGTATCAAAATATCTCATGTACCCCGTAAATGTATACATGTACTATGTACACACAAACGTTAAAATTTAAAAAAAAAAAAAACTTCTTCAGGTTTTTATAATGTCAATTTTCCTATATAGGCAATTAAGAGTAATAAGATATATGTAGACACATAGATGTTAGATAATAGATAGATAGATAGATAGATAGATAGATAGATAGATAGATAGATAGATAGATACTATCTTATTCATAGACTCTATTTTAAAATAAACCACAAAGTCTTTTTGAGTTTTGAATTTGGACATATGTCCTAGCATTATGTCAAAAGTTAGATGGTTAGTTTATTACTAGACTTGGTGTCTTCTGAATCTTTCAAAATTTAATACCTAAAAGACACCCAGAAGTATGAGAATATATATAACTGTAAAATATATCGGCCAGGTGCCATGGCTCACGCCTGTAATCCCAATGCTTTGGGAGGTTGAGGCAGGTGGATCATGAGGTCAGGAGATCGAGACCATCCTGGCTAACATGGTGAAATCCCCTCTCTACTTAAAAATACAAAAACTTAGCCAGGCATGGTGGCACAGGCCTGTAGTCCCAGTTACTTGAAAGACTGAGGCAGGAGAAGAGCTTGAATCTGGGAGACAGAGGTTGCAGTGAGCCAAGATCGCGCCACTGCACTCCAGTCTGGGCAACAGAGCAAGACTCTGTCTCAAATATATATATATATACACACCAGAAAAAATAATTAGAAAGAATGAACAAGACAGTATTTGATAGCACAACAGGGTGACTATAGTCAATAACAATTTAATTGTACATCTTAAAATAACTAAAAGAGTATAATTGTTTGTTGGTAACACAAAGCATAATTGCTTGTGGCGATGGGTACCCCATTTACCATATATATATACACACACACACACACACACGTATATATACACACATATATGCATCTATACATATATATGCATATATATACACACATATATGCATATATATACACATATATATAATCAGTAGATTTTTTTTTAAATGATAAAACATTAAGACATTTAGAGAATATCTCAAACATACAAGATTTTAAAAGACACATTTCAATTAGGGAAGGACTTTTGATATAATCTAGTACAAATCCCTTCTTCTTTTGAATGAGTGACACAAATAAAAGAAAGATAATATAACGAGTTCAAGTTTTCCTTCACATTGTATGTCAGGTTACCATCAGATTTAGTTACAGTAAGTAAAATTGCTGCAGTTAGACTGAAAATAATTTTCGTTTGACTTGCTTTAAAAAGCCACTGAGAATAAAAATCATCTGTAATTTTATTTATCAAATCATTACATGCATCTTCCATACAGTATATTGTAGGAAGAATACTTTCAGATAGAATATTGGAAAAGATTTGTGTGATCGTTTGTGGAGCTTGAGCTCACAGCCATATAGGTCATATAATATCATTCCTTGAAAAGAGAGGTGGACATCTTGATACACCCCACAGACAACATCTTTTCTACATTAATTATTTTGCCCAAACCTTGAATGGCCTTCATCTGCTTTATTGAAATATGACTCCCTACAAATGGAAAATGCTAGAGCATTTGAAATCTATTCCGAGAATTCTAGCATTTGATGCTTTCCTGCCTTGTTTATAGACTTATCTGTTCTAGAAGGTAGCAAGCTCCTGAAAAGCAAAGAAAATATTTTCAGTCCTTTGTTATTTACTACCTATTCAAGAACAGAAGACATGGTAGGAGCTCAAAATATTTATTGATATGACTTTCTCTAACATGATTTAGTCTACTTTACAGAACAAATTATGCAAAAGTATGTTGTAAAAGAAAAAAAAAAGATTATTTGACTATTTCCAACAGTGACAGTGACAGGTCTACATTATTTTAAAACTTAACTTATTAATTATACTGCTTTAAAAGATATACACAGTTAGTTAGGGTATGTTGGATTCATTCAATAATACATAGCTGGTGATTCTTATAATCACTTTTTATTAAGAAATCTTCTCTTTCTATATCCAAACATGGCACTTCCATTTTTCTCTCCTTCTGTAAGCCACGATGCTTATTTATATCCTGTGATCCTTAGAGTATAACCCTGTGCTTGTATTTTTTCTTTCATTGTTTATTATAATAAACATTCATAAAATATTATGTTGACATTTCAAGTTGCAGTTTGTGGCTACAAGAGGAACCGCTTTTAAATATAGATGACAGTAAAGCCAAGAAAGTGATCTGGTAGGACGGTAGGTCGCTGAAATTCCAAGAACTATAAATTTTTATCAAAGAAGAACTTTTAGTGCATTTGGGAAGGGGGTGGGTAGAGTGTACATAGAATCTCAACTCCTGCCATGAGCATGTTATTAGAGGTCATTTAGAACCAAATAAAGACATTTTATAAGTTCAGAAAATGTAAAGGTCTCAGCTTTCACGGGATTTTTTGTCTTCTGTGAAATTATCAGGAAGCTTTGTAAAACTCAGATAAAACAAATACCACAAAGTGACCTGCAGTTTTCACCACACTGCAGTATTTATTCATTCTTGGCTTTTAGACATGTAAACAAAAACTCAGCTGCTTTTTATAGACACAATGGAGGATTTCATTGGAACAGAGTAGGAAGGACTTGAGAGAGGAAAGCCAGGTTCAAGGGCTACTTATCATTCTGGTTTGTTCACTGTCTCCATACTGATAGAGGCAGGAGGCAGAGAAATGCTAGGCAGATATGGGCAGGTCCCTGGCAAAACCCCACCTCCGAGCTGAAAAGCCTGAAACCCACAGCCTAGTGTAAAAACTTATATCCCTGTTTGCCTGCTCTCTCCCCATTGGTTCTTTCTGAATAATGGATTTTTTCCAATTGAGTGTTGGCTTTTCCAAAATTGCCTATGGCCTGTCCCGCTCCCTATCCTGTGCCTATAAAGACCCCAGACTCAGCTGGTAGAGGGAGAGAAGCTGCTTGACTGCAGAGAGGCAACTTGACTTCAGAGGGATGACTGGACTCCAGAGAAGAGATGGCTTCAGATGAAGTCCAGATGACTGGACTTCAGAGAAGGGCTGGCTAGAGATGGCCAGACTTCAGGGAAGATTATCTGCCTGACCTGTCCCCTCTCCAGCTCCCCTCTCCACTGACAGCCCTAAGCATGACTAAATAAAATTCTCCATCTCCACCATCCTTCAAGTATCCATTCGACCTCATTCTTCTTAGACACCAGACAAAAGCTCAGGACTCACCTAGCCAGGTACTGAAAAATGTCTGTCACATTGGCCCTTTGCCCTCACTGGCAAAGGGCAGCTGCCCTACACGATGAGGTAAGGGACCCACTGAGCTGATAACACACAGCTGTCCATGGATGGTGGAGCTAAGATACCACTGTAACACACCCTCTGGGGCTTCAGGGGTGGCAGGCACACCCAGCTGGGCACTACCGTGGGGCCGCCCATGGAGCCTGTTCCTGCCAGTGCCCAAAATGGCCAGCTAGATTCCACACTCACCAGCTCATGCATTCCCTCCTGCAAGAGGTGCAGCACAGCAGCCCAAGTAAGCAGGGCACTCCCATTGCAAGTCTGATGAAGATGTCAAGAAAAAATCCTGCATCAATACAAAGTATATGTATGGTATGGCCCATGTTGAAACAAAAATTTCCTCCATATTGAATGCCTAGAATATCATTTCTTTTTAAATACAAATTGCAGTATTGACTGAACTCTGACCCCTGGCCATATATCAAATCATCAGCATCAAATCTTATTCTACCAGAGAAATATCTGCCAGTCATCCATGTGTAATACCATCTTCTGGTAAAAAGCTGTTTGGCTTTAAAAAACATGTAAGCCAGGATTAAAATATTCTATTTCAAAGGGAAGCCATTAGGTATTTTTGCAGGTAATGACATGATTTGATTTATGTTTTTAAAGAGTCATCTGGTTCTTCTGTAAAGAAAGGAAAAATGGACAGAAATGGGAGAACAGGTAAGAGACTGTAAAATAATCCTGATGATAGAGAGTGGTAGCTTCATGTGGAGTAGCAGCTGTGGAAACAGAGAAAAGTAGACAGATTGGGAACATATTTTGAGAATGGATTTAAATATGAGGAGTGGAAGCAGGAGGGAGCCAAGGATGACATTTACTCAAGAGATGCAAAAGATAATTTTTCAGTCAATTCTTTTATTGGCATTTTTGTCTGATCCATTATCTTACACAGCATCCTGCTTATTCTTAAGGGCTGCTGGTGCTGCCTGGCAATTCCTGTTCTTGGCTCAGTTTTGACTTTTACCAGAACTTTTTTATTTACTCATAACTTTCTATACCCAATCTTATCTATACTTGTAAAGAAAAATGTATAGCTATACTTAATGGACACATATGTACTTAATAGGAGAAATCAAACATTCATCTACCTGACTGTGTATATGAATATAACATCTTTCAAGTACTTTGTCCACTTTGTAGTTGGAAATTGGTCTGCCTCATGTGAAAGCGTTGGTTCTTTCCCCTACAATGAGCTGCCTCCCTATAGGCATGACACCTTCCTACAGAATAAAGGAAATATAAATATATATGAGAAATCCATGTCTTCTAGGTAACTTACAATCTTGTGGAGGAAATGAATTTTTTTTTACTTAATAATATGGATCAGCAAAGGGCAAATACATGATTAGTTTTACAAGTACTAAAGAAGTTTAGAGAAAAAGAGACCTTTCTGGTCAGAGGGGACAGTAGAGGTTTTGCCCAGTAAAACTAACTTGAATTAGTCTGTAAAAGTTAAGTAGGAAGAGAGACATTGGGTGGACATTCCCAACGCTGAGATCAGTGAGTATGGAGAAAATCAGGAATTTGTCTAAAGAATGCCAAAAAAGGGAACTAGCACCTGTTAGGACCCTACTATATTTCCCAAACTGACACTTTTACATATGTTGTGTTTCATCTTATTTAATCCTTATGCTGAGACAGAAAAACATCAGTATCTTCATTCATAGATATAAGAATTAAGACTCAGGATAGATGAGACACTTCTTCCAAGGTCATAGAAACATGAGAGACAGAGTTAGATTTTGCCCCTACATTTCTTACAAATCTAACATTACCTTCACCATGCTAAATCTGCTTAGTGAATAGTAAGAGAGGAAAAGCTGGCTGAAGCCAGCTTGAGATGGGCCTTGATTGGAAGACTGAAGAATTTGGATGGGTAGACATTGTTCTGGGCAGAGCAATGATTGCTTTTTGTTTGTCTGTTTTTATTTTGAATTGTACTAGGATTTGATTATGGTGAGCAATGGCTTCTGAAATAACTGAGAAACCTCCTAAAGTAAATATTTTGAAGCATTTAGATATGGAAAGTTCTGGCAAATTTGTCTAACTGGTGTCATTATTTTATAGTCTCTTCTTAGAGTTGATACTGTAGACAAGAAGCTGTGACTCACAAATTCCACAGTACAACGACTTTAAAGTTACAATGTTGCAAAATAAATCATCATTTAATCTACTTACTCTTTTTCTGGAAAGAAGTTGGTGATGATATGTCAACAGTTTGTAATTTTTCAAGGGAATCATGACTCCCCTCTGGCCCCCAATAAATATTTATTAACTTTCTACTATGTTCATAGCATTACACTGTTAGGAAAGCAGAGATTCATAATGTTTAATCCTTGATCTCAAGTAGTTGTCAGTATGGTTGGGAAAAATAAAGATGCCTCCACTTTAGAAATTATATGATGTCATAATAATCATTACTGACTTTCTTGGAATTCCTCACAGCTTATGAAGCAATGGCACTAACATAGTAACAACGAATCATGGCAATACCCAAGGATTAGGACAGTGGGGCCATGTTATCATCTGTCTGGGTGAGATGAGAGCATATGGATTCAGGTAGGCTAACTAACTTCCCCAAGGCCACACAGGTAGCCAGGGAAGCTTCAAGACTGGAAGCACACAGGAGCAAAACAAGTTGCCTCTTTCAAAATCTACCAAGTAAGTGACATCACAGACAATGTGCATGCTCTGGCGAGCTCAGAGGGAGAATAATTTCTGCTGGGTGAGTTAATAGGCAGATGCTTCCAAAATAAGGTGGAATTTGAAGTAAGCCTTGAAGAAGGCTAATATTTGGCAGCCTGAAGAAGGCCTGGGACCTGGAACAGTATCTACAGGTCATTTTTTTTGACTGTCTAGGGGACTCAGCTTCCCTGACCAAATGCCATATTCATAATGCAATAAAAGATAGACACTCTCTTAAATATATGAAAATATACTCACTCCCTTCACATTTGTCCCTTCCATAATGCATAAAAGTGACAACCACGAAGTCCAGGTTTGGTGGAAAGTGGGAGGAACTTCTTTACCGAGGGAAAAATTTGGCTTGAAAAAAAAAAAGACCCAGGCAGAGTGGCTTGCGCCTATACTCCCATTTACTAGGGAAGCTGAGGTGGGAGAATAGCTTGAAACCAGGAGTTTGAGACCAGACTGATCAACATAGTGAGATCTCATCTCTAAAAATAAATAAATAAATAAATTAGTCAGAGTTTTAAGGCTGATGCCAGCTATGATCACACCATTGCATTCCAACCTGGGCAAAAGAGCAAGACTCTGACTCAAAAAACAAACAAACAAAAACAGTAGCTGCCAACCACTCATGATTTTTATAGTTAATAATTTGCACTCAAGATGGTCAAGTCAAGTCAGGTATCTTTTCCCTGGACTTGCAACCCCACCCTCACTCCCACTCACCCCCCTACACCCTCAAATAGAGCTAAAAAAAATTGCCTTGGACCTTATCCACCTTTCCTAAAACTGCTTCCAAGTCTGTATGTATAATATCCTCTGCAAAATGATGTCTGGGCTTTTTGTCTGAATCGTCTTGAGATATTCACAACAGCTATGCTTGGCTAGCCCCACTGTCAGCCTGGGGCAGCCAGGGCACAACCATGGGACCCGGAGGCAGATGGGAGGAGCACTCAGGACCAGCCTCTCTGAGTGAGTATACCTCCAGTGGGGTTGACTGCATCTGACAACATCCCCATCAGGTCAGCTGCATTTGCTTTTGTCTCACCCTGTCAGCCTGTGAAACGTCCAGGTCCCCATATTCCAGCAAGAGAGGCACAGGTTAGCTCTGGGCCAAATGGGGAAGGGAAACGTACAAGACAGTTGTCAAAGTTAGTGAAAAATGAATATCTGCACCATTGATTCAGGAGTCTCCAATGCTCTGTAGAGTTCTACCTAAGTCAGAGGAGGAAATAAAGGAAACATACTATCAACATTATAGCTGTCTAAATGTCACAATAACTTTCTGAAAGTCATGGGGTAGGGGAAGGAGGGAATTCTCTTTGACAGTGTTCAGACAGGACCAAGAAGAACTAAATGTCTTCCCAAAAAACCAAAATAAGAATATGTCAGTTTCAAGCTATAGATGTAAAGCAAATTTGCAGATATTGTGCCTTTGGTGTGAAGCAGGATTACATTAGTGTAGATAGCCGATTGGACCACATCCAGGCTTGTAAGCAAGTATCTTTACATAACTCTGGAACTGGAAGAGAGGTCACAGTAGGGAAATTTTACCAGTAGTTGTAATAAAGAGCACATCCCATAGGATAAAGCAAGACAATGGGTGGTGATAATATTAGTTATGTAGCAGGAATGTGAAACAACTCAAGAATGCTAAAGGAAGATACAAGGTAAAAATACATTGAAAGTTTCAGCTGAAAAAAAGAGATACAAAGTGTGACATTACTGAGGAAAAAAGTGAGAATAAAACTGGACGTTCTTCATAGAAATATAGAGGTCAGAGCAAGAGAAAATATCATCTTTTTCTTCCATACTGGCAGTGGCATAGTTGGTCAACTTGTCTATATAAAAAAATGGGAGCACATCCGCAAGATTAGTAAACAGAAAGCAAAACTAGGGCTTGTGAAAATGCTTTAGAAGGACTAAGGCAGTAAGTCCTGCAAAGGCAGGAAGGCCTGGGGAAAAGAAGACTCAAAGGGGAAAATAACTATTGTCTTCACATATTTGAAAGAGTATTGCCTTGGGATAAGGATCATTATTTTCTGTAGGATTATAGTCTAATCATTTAGGTTTGGTCTGCTTAATTTTTCTTTGAATCTTCCTTTCCAATTGCTGGACTTTTATGATGTAAAGTAAACAATGGACAGAAACCAGTACGCCTAAAGTTGGCAAGAGCAAGGGGAAAGAATGATGATGATGAAATTACACTGCAAAATTCCAAAGATAAAAGTAGCCTAATCAGAAAACAAACTACTGATGCATTTAGAGTAAGATGGAGCAGTGACAGACTGGGATGGAGGGCGGAAGGTAATTTTGGGATTGGAAAAAAGAGAAGTCCCTGGGAAATGAAAAGAATAAGGATTTTTTGTAACATCTTTTAGTACTATATAAAGGCATCATCTGAGAGTTCTTAAAGTAATAACAGTTAAAGCCCAAGTGAAACAGAATTGTAGTGAAAAGCACATTGGATAAAGAATGAGAGAACTTTAGCATCAGCTGAACTGTTTCCTAAAACTGTCACCTTGGGAAATTCATTTAACCTTTCTTATTCTCAGTTCCTCATGTGTCTAAATAAATAGAAAAAAAAAAAAGACACATCACAACGTATTCTCTAAAACAAATAGATCTAGGCGAAACCTTCCCCCGTGGATGTGGCTTATGGTAAACTGAGTATCCGGTATTTCCCATTCCAGAGAATGGAAGTCAAAGCCCAAGGAGAGAGAGAGCTACGTCTTAGGACACCATCCCAGTGAGTACCAGTCACATCAACCACTCAGACATATTGGGGTGAGAGGCGTCACTTTTAGCAGCTGGCTTTTGGCCAGCAATATCCTATGTAATTTGCATAATATTCTAACTAATAGTTAAACTTATTGATAAAAAGCTCTTGGTTTCTTCTGACTTTATGACACAGTAGATTAGACTACACCTAGTTAAAGATAAGCAACTTAGGTTAAATGTAAACATGTCCTATGATTTCTTCTACATTATGATTCATTAGCAAGCTCACAACTATTTCTTAAAGGAAAATTGTTTCAGAAGAGGGTTTGACTTTGCTCCAAAACCGGAGCCTCAACTATAATTCCCCAGAGAGCTTGTCAAAGGGCCCACAGAACATACTGATCTGCCTCAGATGTTTTTAGCACCATTGGATTCTCTGGGTCATGAGAGCCAACTAGCAGCATTGCTTATATACAAGATGGATGCTTATATATAAGACCTTCCTCTTGCCCAAGGCTATAGGCATTTTGGGCAAATAAGTTCAAACAGTACACTTTAATGTGATATGTGTTGCCTCCAAAATTCAAATAGGACCATTAGACATCATGCCTCTATCCTAATGAGAGAAGATAAAATGTGCTGCAACTTGTATTTCTCTTTGGAAGATGTAGCCTCGAACGTTAAAGTATATATCACCAGATATCTTCACTGGGGTGCCAAGCACACATGACTCCTATTGAACTATTTAAGACAATCCTACTTCCGCTCCCCTGGTTCTATCAACATGATGCCATCAATTTTGTAGACCAACATGTTATCCTGAGAAATTATGTGACGGAGAAAATTCCTGAGGACAAAATCAAGGCATGTAGCCATTGACTAAGCCCAGATAAAGATGGTTATGGTCCACTGGTGTTCCTTCCAGGTGTCAGAAAAATCTTTTTCTGGCATTTTCTGTTTATTAGGATGGGGTGGAGGGGGCATTAAAAACCCTCTCAAGCTAAATAGCTAAAGAACAGGAGCCAAAAGCTGGGATTATCTGCTAATAACAAAGATAATATATCTGGAAAATTACAATTGGATTCATCATTTAATTACACTTACATTAATAATCTTTTATCATTACCAAGGCTCTTCTTTCACTACACAGTCATCACAATGTTAAGTGGAATATAATAGAAACAACCATCTTTGTATCTTTCGAGTTTATGATTATGAACCAACCTCTGCATTTATTCTAGGAATATTTCTTTCTGTTACAAGGACTTCCACTTGCCTTTTTTTATTGTTTTATTTTTTAAATTTTTTAAAATTGTGTTAATTTTTAAAATTTTTTTATTTTACTTTAAGTTCTAGGGTACATGTGCATGATGTGCAGGTCTGTTACATATATATACATGTGCCATGTTGGTGTGCTGCACCCATTAACTCGTCATTTACATCCACTTGTCTTTTAATAGCTTCCACTCCACAAGTTCAAGGCTAACATGGAACTGCTGCTTATTGCTGAGTATGTATCTTTTCCATCTATACCACAGCCATAGGATGAGTTTGTGAATCCTCTGGGCCCACTAGGACATAATATCAAGCATAAATTCTCATAACCACCTGATATTCACTCATAAGTCTCAACTATGACCTCTGGACCACAGTACTGTTGTGATTTACCTGTGAACAGTATGGTCATAGAGTCAACGTCCAGTAACTTCTCCAAAGACCAGGGGGCAATTAAGGCAAAGTTAACCTTAGATTTGCCAGCAATCTCTTTGGGAAAAGCTAAGAGAAAAATGTATAATTAATACTTGAAAAGTCATTACAGGGTCTGTAGTGATTTGCTTCCCCTCTCTAAAACTCATAGTAAAATTTAATTACTAATATGGTTTGGATCTGTGTTCCTACCAAATCTCATGTTGAATTGTGATCCTCAGTGTTGGAGGGAGGGCCTGCTGAGAGGTGATTGGATCATGGGGGTGGATTTCCCCCTTGGTACTGTCCTGAGTACTCATGTGATCTGATTGTTTACAAATGTATAGCACCTCCCCTCTCTCTTTCTTCCTCCTCCTCCAGCCATGTGAAAAGCCAACTCCTTCTTTGTCTTCTGCCTTGATTGTAACTTTCCTGAGGCCTCTCCAGAAGCTGAGTAGATGCTGCCATGTTTCCTGTACAGCCTGTGGAACTGTGAGTCAATTAAACCCCTTTTCTTTTTAAATTACCCAGTCTCAGGTATTTCTTTATAGCAATGCAAGAACAGAATAATACAGAAAATTGGTACCAAGGAATGAACATTGCTAGAAAGATACTGAAACTGTGGAAGCAACTTTGGAACTAGGTAATGGTCACAGGTTGGAAGAGTGTGGAGGATTCAGAAAAAGACTAAAAAATGAGGGAAAGTTTGGAACTTCCTGGAGACTTGTTGAATGGTTGTGACCAACATGATGATAATGACATGGACAATGAAGTCCAGGCTGAGGAGGTCTCAGATAGAAATGAGGAACTTACTGGGAACTGGAATAAAGGTCACTTTTGCTATGCCTTAGCAGAGACTGGCTGCACTGTGTCCCTGATCTAGGGATCTGTGGAACTTTGAACTTGAGAGTGATGATTTAGGTGATGAGCCTATGCTCATATGTGTGAGCAGAGAAGTGACCTGAAATTGTAACTTATATTTAAAAGAGACACAAAGCATAATACTTTAGAAAGTTTGCATGCTAGCCATGTGGTAGGAAAAAAAAAAAAAGTCCATTTTTGTTAGGGGTGGTAGAAATTCAAGTAGGCTGCAGAAATTTGCATAAGTGAAAAGGAGCCAAGGGGAAATAGCCAAGACAATGGGATGAAGGCCTCAAAGCCATTTTGGAAACCTTAGCAGCAGTCCCTCCCATCACAGGCCCCAAAGCCTTGGAGGACAGAATGGTTTTGTGAGCCAGGCCAAGGGCTTCACTGCTCTGTACAGCCTCAGGACACTGCTCCCTATGTCCCAGCTGCTCCAGCTCAAACCTTGGATCAACAGAGCCCAGGTACAGCTCAGTCAACTGTTTCAGAGGGTGCAACCCATAAGTCTTGGCAGCTTCCATGTGATGTTAAGCCCCAGGGTGCACAGAGTGCAAGAGTTGAGGCTTGGGAGCCTCTACCTACATTTCAGATGATGTATGGAAAAATCTGGATGCCCAGGGAGAAGCCTAATGCAGGGGCAGAGCCCCATGGAGAACCTCCTCTAAGGCAGTGCAGAAGGGAAATGTGGGGTCCCTACTGCAGCATTGCCTAATAGAGTTATGAGAAGTGGACTACTATCCTCCAGAATCCAGAATGGTAGGTCCACTGAAAGCTTGCACCCTGCACCTGGAAAAACCATAGGTACTCAACACTAGCCCTTGAGAGCAGCCATTGGAGCTTAATCCTGCAAAGCCACAAGGGCAGAACTGCCCAAGACCTTAGAAGCCTACTCCTTACACCAGTATATCCTGGATGTGAGGCATGCAGTCAAAGGAGATTATTTTGGAGCTTTAAGATTTAATGACTGCTCTACCGGGTTTCAGACTTCTGTGGGGCTTATAGTCTCTTTCTTTTGGTCAATTTCTCCCTTTTGGAATGGGAGTATTTACCCAATGTCTATACATCCGTTGTATCTTGGGAGTAACTAACTTGTTTTTGATTTTACAGACTCATAGGTGGAATGGACTAGCCTTGTCTCAGATGAGACTTTGAACTTTGGACTTTGGAGTTAATGCTGGAAATGAGTTAATACTTTTGGGGATTATTGGGAAGTCATGATTATATTTTGTAATGTGAGAAAAACATGAGATTTGATGGGCCAGAAGCAGAATGATATGGTTTGGATCTGTGTCCCCACCAAGTCTCATGTCAAATTGTATTCCTCAATATTAGAGGTGGAGCCTGATGGGAAGTGACTGGATCATGGGGCAGATTTCCCACTTTGTATTGTCTTGAGTTCTCATAAGATCTAGTTGTGTAAAAGTGTATAGCATCTCCCCCTCTCTTTCTCCTGCTCTGGCCATTTGAAATGTCAGCTCCCTCCTTGCCTTCCACCATGACTATAAGTTTTCTGAGACCTCCCCAGAAGCTAAGTAGATGCCAGTTCCATGTTCCTAAACAGCCTGAAGAACCATAAGCCAATTAAACCATTTTTCCTTATAAATTACCCAGTCTCAAGTATTTCTTTATAGCAATGAGAGAGTGGACTAATACGATTGCCATTGTAATACTATTAAAAAGTGGAATTTTAAGAGGTAATTAGGCCATCGTGACTCCACCCTCATGGATGAGATTGGTGCCATTATAAAAGAACAAGCTCTACCTCCCCTTGCTCTTTTTCATGTTCTCACTTCTGCCTTTAGATGATGCAGCAAGAAGACCCACACCAGACACAGGTACCTTGATATTGGACTCTCCAGCCTTCAGAACTGTGTGACAACAAATTTGTGTTCCTTAAAAATTACCCAGATTTCAATATTTTGTTATAGCAACACAAAACAGACTGAGACAGAGTCCCTCCTTAAGCATGTTCAACTTTCCCTTCATTCAACTGGTGCTAGGTCAGGATTATAAGTTGGTTGAGGGCCTACAAGAGTCTATACCATTGATTCAAGTCAAGCTTCTATTCACCAAGCCCTGAGTTATTCTCTTTTAGGTATGCAAATCAAGTCAAATTTTGATGAAATGTCTACCCATTTAAACTCTAGGAACCCCATGATCAATTAGTCATTGCCAAAATTTCATGTAAGTCATATTATTCTGATTATCAGTTATGCCTGCTGTTTTCAATGGTAACATAGCATGCCCATCTTGCTTCTGGGCATTAACAAGTATTACTTTGTCATTGTTACTCTGAGTACCCAACCTTATCATTAAGATCAGGAAGCCATTTAAATGGTTACATTTCTCACCTTTATCGCACCCTAAAGAGGAGAGTCATTGAAGTACTTTTTAAGGCCTCTTTTGCTTCTCTCACCAATGTATTTTTCTATGCTGAATGAAAAGAAATAACATCTAGGCTGTTTTTCAGGAAGGACTAGATGTTTTGAAAGGAGGAATAAGTCACACGTAATAAATCTACCCTAAAATCCAATATTTTCTTAAGACTTTGGATTTCTTGATTTATATTAAACCAAAACATTTCTGATATCTTCACTTCATTTGATATAGACTACTACCATTTGATCCATCTTTAATAAGAAAAAGGAAGTACAAGAAAATTATAAAATTTACTTCCAGCTATTTGGGCTAGTTTGACCTAGCACATTAAGTCCAGAATTTATTATAAGTGTACCAATATAGACATTTTTAACCTGATGTAAAATATAATTTCCCCTCTTTGGTCTAGCACCCTTAGGACCAATTCCTACACACATATCCAAGGTCTTTTGCTGATGTAAAATATTGAAATGCATAAGTCAACATCCAGATTTGGTTTGTTTAATTGATCCTCAAGAGCATACTGGGATCTACGTTCAGATGCCAGGTGAAGTAGTAGAGCAAGATGGGGAGTCTTAGCACCCTGTTTTTTTAAGTTATTACAATGTCTTCAAGCATCACAGGATCAGTCTTATCTGACAGGACATGGGGACTGCTTCTGCCAGCCCTAGGAGTTACAGGGGATTCAGAGTTATTGAAATTTCCCCAAGCATCCCAATTCTAATCCAGTGGAATCTAATTCTTTACCAATCAATGACTTAACATTTGCCTGGGAGACCTGATAAACTGTAAATTTAAGTATTTTAAATTCAGCAACCTATATGATCAGAAATTTAAAAAATCAATTTCTCTCATGTTGAGAATGACTACTGGTGCACACATTAGCCCTGGACCTACAGGACATCGTTTTAGGTAGGTCACAGAAACTCTCTTGTTTTCTAACTTAGCCTGGAATCTAAGATCCTGAGTCTGTTATTTTTTTTTTCTCTTTAATTATTCAATATGAGTAGAAGTAGCTAGTCTTTTCCATCATTATTGTTCTCTTTGTAATGTTCTATTGTAGAATTCTTTCAGTCTATCAAAACCATTCTTTCATTTCTGGTGGCCCAAAGAGATAATTTAAACATCACAGTTTGCATTGAGTGGCATGGAATAATACCAATACCCCACCCTCTAACAGTAACTGAATCCTTCCCCTTCCAAATTAGAGAACCGATTTCAGATTTTCATTCCTTTTTGGATCTCCTACCTGCCACTTCTGTTCTCACTTATTGTATGGGTCAGTGTTCTTAGTTGCAGGCAACACAGTCTATTCTTAGCTTAACTTAAGCAGAGATAGATACCCATATACATCACTGAGGTATTCCAATGAAAATGCCAGTGATAGTGTCACCTACTGCTTAACACCCAAAAAGTTAGGCTGTTAACTAGGGTGTTAAACACCAGAAGTTCAAGAACAACTGCCACAGAACAAAAGGAAATAAACAAAACACAAGTATTTCCATGAATATACTTTTACAAAACTGTACATTTCTGTGTTCTGATGTTTATGTCTGCTTTCCAAGTCTCATCCAGGTGTATTTGGCTGACTCAGATCACAGCAATAGTTTGAGCTTATGGGAGTCTGGTAATTGTAGCATTTGGCTACAGGAAACATACTACAACAGAGTTGCAGTGGTGTTGAGTAAATCAGTCTTCAGATTCTGCAGGAGTCATGTTTACCTATATGTAGTGGCTTTTGATTCACATATAGTTTTAATATAAAACTTATTTATTATTTGAACCCTGACTATTAGTGCTGCTGTGGCTGCTATTTTTCTTTGAAAAGAGAAAAATGTCTGCAGAAAGAAGGAAATTTCAATGTGCAAAATAACACTTGCTTTGTTTATCTCTAATATTCAAGGTTAGATAAGCATGGAATGCTAAGAAATGCCTTCAAGCTCAGCTCCTACTTTCACGGAGCTCCAGACAAATAAGGAGAAAGTCACATAAATAAACAATGGTAAATTATTGTGGAAAGTGCAAAGGGTGAAACATTCACAGGGAAACATTGTGATTGCAACAATAATCACTACAATGATGAAAACTGAAATGGACTGAATGGATAGCATGTCTCTAGTGGTTTTCTAAGGCATCTTCATGTGTTTAGTATCATACCATCATCCCACAGTGAAAACTCAATTGGACCGTTAAAGTCTTAACTTCCTATAATTCACAAATTATCTTCGTCTAGTAGGACCTTATTATCACCTCTCAAATCACGCAGAGGAAGAAGCTGGTTTTCTTTACCTTCTAAAACTGGTAGCTCTACTCCTAGGCTTTAAGTTTCTCCCCAGGCTAAACAATGATAATATCGCTGCTTAGCTTTGTGCCACTTCTCCCTTTCCAAGTCAGAGGATACACAATCTGAAAAGCTTTCTCGTAGTATTCTGTAACTTTAAATAAAATGTATTTCCCAGCAAACAATTTTATTTTAAAAAGTTTGTACCTGATGGAGTGGGGAAAAATACCTCATTTGTTCCAAATCATTTCATTTCACCCTTCTAAAATTTGATTGATGCCCAAATAAAATAGAGTAATTTTGCCACATGCCTGGAATGCCATCTGTTGCAAAGAAAAACACTTTGCAGCAATTCCACAAACTGTATCCAATGAGGAAGGTTAGAGTCTGCTCTCCAGAATAGTGAGTGGGACTGTCATAAATCCTAGAGTGTTGGGAGCAACGTCTCCCTGTAACTAACCTTGAGTAAGACATCTTTTTCTCTCACACAGACTGGCATACACTAAGAAAATTTTACCAGTGCTTCTGTAGTTACCATTACCCTCATTCTCTCACTGATTCCCCTGTGTGCCACAGCAGACAGAGAGGAAAAGAGATTCACTTCAAGCGGCTAGATGAAATCATCTATCCTAACTTCTTCGGCAAACCAATGGGGAAGTAATATTTCTTTTTTCTTTTTTTTTTTTTTTTTTTTTTTTTTTTGAGACGGAGTCTGGCTCTGTCGTCCGGGCTGGAGTGCAGTGGCCGGATCTCAGCTCACTGCAAGCTCCGCCTCCCGGATTTACGCCATTCTCCTGCCTCAGCCTCCCGAGTAGCTGGGACTACAGGCGCCCGCCACCTCGCCCGGCTAGTTTTTTGTATTTTTTAGTAGAGACGGGGTTTCACCGTGTTAGCCAGGATGGTCTCGATCTCCTGACCTCGTGATCCGCCCGTCTCGGCCTCCCAAAGTGCTGGGATTACAGGCTTGAGCCACCGCGCCCGGCCGGAAGTAATATTTCTAAGGTGAGTCAGCAAGTCGGAGAAAGGGCCCGTGACAGCCGCCCTGAGATAATTTTTTAACGCATATAATGTCCTTGCATGCAGCTGGTATTCTTGATCTACTATTGGTGTTTTGCTTTCTTTGCCCCAGGTGAGGAACTGGGTCATCTAGGCTGGATGGAAGCCTGTCAGCGATTTAATTTACAGGGCCTGTGTCCTAGTTTCCTTCCCCAAACCTTAAACAAATAGGCTTTCATTCAATCATTACAGCTTTATTCCTTTGAGGTTTGGGGCTTTTAAACCTCCAGACATTTATTAAATCTCTGTTAGTAGCCACAATTTGTGTTATTACCAGTATCCTTTGCGGAAATTTCTAAGATTTGGTCATCCAATAGAGACCCAAGAAAGGAAGAAATCTGAGTAAAATGACAGGCAAAATTCTAAGTTTTACTGACTTCCCGATTTTTCCAAGGGAAGCCGTTGGTGGCATGCCACATCAACGCTCCTTTGGGGTCCTCTTTGTTCCCAGGATATTTACTAGGAGTAGCCTAGCCTAGGCTACAAGTACTCTAAAGCTATGAAACAGAAATTTAAAAAATCAATTTCTCTCATGTTGAGAATGAATGTCATGACCTTGGTTTAAGGCAGTTCTCTCCAAACAGGCATCCCACACCTTGATAAAGGCAGCTGGAGCCAGGAGCATGTATTTGGTACGGCCAACACTGTGAGTGGAAACAGCTCCGCATTTCACACCCAACTCAAAAGCCTAGGCCCTTTTTCAGGAATGACCTTTGAGGATTTTCACCCAGGATGTTAGCCTTTTACAATATATAATAAAGGCTTGTCAGAGAACTGTGTAACACTCTAACATATGACCCCAGTGTTGGGATCAATCAGAGACCAGGACCTGAGATTCAATATATCTTGTTGAAAGAATGCAAAACTTTCACAATATATTATGGTGAAGTTTGCAAATCCTACATACATAAATTAGGAAATCTGCTTGATAGACTTGAATGTCACTGAATCTTTGCCGGGCACCTTGCTAAGTATGGAGACTGAGCAGGGCTGCTTCTGGAGCAGGAAGAATAGGCAGCTCTGCAGACATGTGTGCCTATCTTTCCATACCACAGAACTCTTACTGAACCTTCACTTCCTCACATCCTACTATGTTCACCTCCCATGTGACCTTGTAAGTACTATTTCTTCATCAAGAAGAAGGTGGAGTGGTAGAACATAGGAAAGAAAGAAAGGTAAGAAAATAAGCAGAAGCAAAACTGCAATTTTTCCAGCATTACTAATCATCAGGGAAATGCAATCAAAACTACATTGAGATATCATTTCACTTTAGTTAGAATGGCTATTATCAAAAAGAAAAAAAATAACAAATGCTGGCAAGGATGTAGAGAAAAGAGAACTCTTACACACTCTTGGTGGGAATGTAAATTTGAAATTCAATTATGTAAAACAGCATGGAAGTTCTTAAAAAAAAAACTAAAAATAAAACTACTATATAATCTAGCAATTCTACTACTGGGTATTTATTCAAAGTAAAGGAATCAGTATGTTGAAGAGATATCCACATTCCTCTGTTTATTGCAGCACTATTCACAAGAGCTGAGATATGGAATCAACCTAAATGTTCATCAGCAGATGAGTGGATAAAGAAAATGTGGTATATATACACAATGGAACATTATTTGGCCAAAAAAAAAAAAAAGAGAGAGAGAAAAGAATGAAATCGTGTCATTCGTGGAGAAATGGATGTGGCTAAAGGACATTATGTTAAGTGAAATCAGTCAGGCACAGAAATATAAATACCACATGTTTTAACTCATACATGGAAGCTAAACACACTTGAGTTCATAGAAATAGAAAGTAGAATTGTGGTTCTTAGGGCTAGGAAGGGTAGTACGGAGGGGAGGATAGGAAAAGGTTGGTTAATGGGTACAAAATTACAGCTAAATGGGAGAAATTAGTTATTGGGTCCTGCAGCACTGTAGGATAAATATGCTTAACTATTATTTATTGCATGTTTTCAAAAAGCTAGAAGAAAGGATTATGAATGTATACAACACAAATTATAAATCTTTGAGGTGATAGAAATACTAATATCCTTGATTTGATCATTACACATTGCATATGTATTGAAGTATCACTCTATATCCCTTAATTGTGTAAAATTGTAATATGTCAACTAAAAATAAAACTAAAAAAAACTATATAATTTAAAAATAAAATTTTTGGGACTGATGGGCATGCTGATTATTTTGACTGTGGTGGTGACTTCCCAAATATGTGTCAAAACTTTAAAAATGTGCACTTAAATATGTGCAGTTTATCATATGTCAATTATACCTCAATAATGCTGTTTTTAAAATGTTAATGCATTTTATATCTCGATGAGAAGTGTGAAAGAAAAATGTTTTTCCCCAGGGATTTTGACTTTGTTAATATGATGCTATTTGCATAACCGATGCTCTTGCTTCTAATAGAGTTTGATAACCCTGGACCTGCCTTCCCAGAAATTTCCCACTGCTGATTAGTTCAGAGTCTGTGGGTTTATAACCTGATTTAAACCACATTTCTCTCCTTCAGAGTACAGGGAGGGCTCACCCTGCTGGCCTGGAAGGGCACTGTTGCAAAGGTGCTAATCATTTCGAATCATTTTGATTCTGAAATTCGCAGATGGTAGCAGCAGAGGTAACGAAGCAAGAGGTAACACCCAGTGACTTTTGGAAAGCATTTGTTCTCTTGAGAACATCACCCAGGCCTGACTTCAACACCCACATGTTTTTAAATGTCATAGCCATCAATTTTCTGGTATTAATGAAGTCAGGGAAATGAAATTATGAAACCCAACAGAGAACAAACCTCTGTGTCTCTGCTTGTGACAACCTGCTGACATGAAGGACCCCACACAACGGCTGCTTGCAAATGATTACATCTCTTCGACTCTTTTCAAAGTTCAAAGTAGAGACATGATAACCTTTGTAAAAAAGGTATGTGCTTCAATGTGTTCAAACTAATTTCAAAAGAACCTCCAAAATAAGGATCGTGAAATAAGCAGCTGTCTTATTCTAGTGACAAAAGCAGTGACACAAAACACTCAGAAACATCCAGCCACATGTTCATGGTGCCTTGCTCTACTATCAATGTGAATGAATATGGGGAAAATAAAGATGGGGCCACATAGCTGCCTATCTTCCTGCAGAGTGAATTACGTCCAAGGCTGAGAAGAAAACCAAATTCCTTACAAGTAAAATGTGACCAAAGCACATGCTATGAGTGAATATTGAAACAGCCCTTCTTAATTTACTCAAGTAATCAATAAGCCTTTAGTAAGCAATCATCAAAATATTTACATCTTGCCAACAACTGCAGAAGGAAAAAGACCCCCAAATATACTGGCCTAAGTTAAACAGCAGTGCAGTTCTCTCTTACATGAGTATGTTAGGTAGTCGAAGGCTAGCATGATGACACAACACAGTTCGAGATTTTGCTTCCTTCCATCTTTCAGCTCTGCCCTTCCTAGTGTGCTGCCCTTGTCCTTCATGGTCCAAGATAGCTCATCACCACGTTCACATTCAACCCGGCAGGAAAGGGGAAGAAGAGGACATAAAGATCATGTCCATTCTCTTTTAAGGGCTGTATTAAGCTGTTCTTTGCATTGCTATAAATAAATGTCTGAAATGGGGTAATTTATATAGAAAGGTTTAATTGGTTCACAGTTTGACAGGCTGTGCAGGAAGCATGGTGCCAGAAGCTGCTTAGCTTCTGGGAAGGCCTCTGGTAGCTTACAATCATGGGGGAAGGTGAAGTGGAAGCAGCATGTCACATGGAAACTAGTGGGAGCAAGAGAGAGTGCGAGGTGCCACACACTTTTAAACAACCGTTTCTTGCATGAACTCCATCATCGCCAAGCGGATGGTGGTAGGCCATTCATGAGGTATTCTCCCCCATGATCCAAACACCTCCCACCAGGCTCTACCTCCAACACCAGGGATTACATTTTAGCATAAGATTTAGCAGAGATACAGATTCAAACCACAACGAGGGCATAAACCGGAAACTCAAAATATGAATTTGTTTTCATCCCATTAGCCAAAACTTAGACAAATGGCTGCAACTAAGTATAAAGAAGTCTGGAAGTTTAAGACTTTATTTTGGGTAGCATGTGTCCAGTTAAAATTTAGAGGCTCTAATTCTAAAAGGAAAAGATAGAGGATAAAAACTGGGAGATAAACAGCATCTCAGCTATGTATGTGGATAGTCAGAGCCTGCTATGAAATACTGAATAAAATATGTCAGTCTTCTAAAGCCAAGTACTTCTCTCTGCCCACCCCCACGACCCCATACTGTCTTCAAACACTCAGCGCCTTTAGGATAATCCTGTGCACACTCAAAGCCACTCTTTAACTTGAATAAAAACCAAGTGCCCTCCTTGGTCCCACTCTCTCAGGAATTTCCTCAGCATGGTTACACTGTGTCAACAAAAGAAACGCATGAACAGATGCCACATTAGAAATATTCACCTTGAAACTTTTTTTGGAAAATATTGTCTTCTGAAGCACTTATGCTCAGGTCCTTGTCTTCTCTAATGTTTTTGATCCACCCCTAAATTCTGTGTTCCCTCAGTTGTTTGACAGGAAATTATGGGATGCTTCTTAAGCCTATGATGCTTCTAAATTCTCTTGATCAATTTTTCTACTCATTTCAAGTAGTCTAATTTATCATGATGGCTTGGGTTTCATCCTACCTCCCCCTTGAAGTCTTCCTTGATCACTTTGGTTCTCACTGGCCATATTTGTCTTTGAATTTCTCTCAGATCTTACAACAATTTCAGCCTGCAATTTGCATTTATATGCTCTATTATACAAGATATTTACATGTAATATCATACGTACTAACATTGGCTTTTCGGTAATATTAACAATTCCTTGAAGACAGTGGTCATTTAATATGCTCAGTAGCAGCTCAAAATTTCAAACTTGAGGAGGTAATTTTGTTAAGTATTTACATGGTGCTTATTGTACAACTGTCATTATACAATCAAATTTGGCATCCAGGCAAAATAATGAAGGTACACAGGTATGATTAATAATCAAAACTCACAATATATTCCAAAACATTAAAGCTAAAATTTGAGCATGAAGAAAAGGTGAGGGCAAGGCTCCATAGAACTGCTGCGAAGCCAGATTCCTCTTCAGTTTAGTTGTACAAATGGGTAAACATTTTGGCAGTAAATGCTGCAGAGTGATACAACATGAGATCATTGTCAGGGATAATTTGCCTTTCTATCAGTGTTGGAATCCATAGTTTCAACTTCAAATGTCAGTTTGGATCCAACTCTTTCAGGAATTTCTCCTCAGCAATGCTGAGGTTCTATTGCCTCAAGACTTGACAAAGATCACAAAGGAATTAATTGAATATGCACAATAATCGAATACTATGATATACACAGATTAATTCTGAACTAAATTATAATATTTTATATATATAGGTTATATATGTAGGTAAAACGAATAGCAATTTATCAATACCATGTGGTTGTGGTATTCACTATAATTCTTCCTCATAATGGACCAAGATAAATCCTCATTCATCCATGTAAATAGATCATTCATCTACCTTCTTTCTTTGTATGGTCTCACCCCATCATTACTTTCTTTGGTCTTATCATTCCATGCCACATGGTGATCCCTACACTGACCATCCTATTATATCAAATCTGATATACCAGTCACATGGCCTCAGTTCTTCCTCTCCCTGTTTCCTTCCTTTCTCTTTCCCCATACCTCTTTCTTCTCCTCTTCTTTCTTCTTCTGTCAATACCTTCTTTTTTCCTATGGCAGTGGTATGTGTAACGTTAGAAATTCTCATTTAGGTGGGAATTAAGTAACTTTCAGAAGTGACATACTGCATAAAATTTCATCATTGTTCAAAATCCATTATTATTTTTTCTCTCAAACTACTATACTTGTTTATGCTCACTTATATGTGTGCAGACATAGCTCTACACATTGCAAATAATGATTGCTTTGCCATATCTGTGCCAGTAAAATGACACACATAATGCATACAAAACTATCCTTTTGCATGTTTTGAAACATGAAGACCTGGACATAGACTCTTTTTCCTTCCCTTTTATTGTTCTGCATTTTGCATTCTGGCCTGCAGTGCAACTGCCCTAATCACTCTAGCTTTAGAGTGATACAATGCATTAAAGTGGCTTTTATGATTGATTAAATGCTCCAGCTCTGCTACTACATTTAATCAATGGCAGAAACTTGACACAGCTTCATTGGCTACAAGGCATTACAGATTAAGCTTCACACATTTTAGCTATTTCAGAACAAATTATGATTTTTATAACTACAGTATTTGTACAGCTTCGGAGAGTGACTATTGTTTCTAGGAAAATAGCATGTTCATTTTAATTCTAATTAATTTGAATGCCCAAAATTATTACAAGGTACATTTCATTAGTATCTTGCCTTCGTAAAGGCTATAATAATGTTAAGTCCACATTTTTTTTCAATAGTCTGGTGATGACTGTTACAGTAAATGGTCATAAGATCTGACAGTCCAACCACCAGACACAAAATTTGCAAAATATTGGAGAGATTATATGAAGAAAATTTAATCTGCTTAAATCTTGCATGAAAGGTAAACAGATTTCTTGGTTCTGGTGACTGTAGATATGCTTGTTCTCAATTGCATCTATATTTCTATGATATATTTATAGAATATGTATTTATACATTAAGATATATATATAATATGTGTGTGTGTGTGTGTGTGTGTGTGTATTAGAATGAAGTGTAAGATGCTCTCCCTTTACTCTTTTAGGACCATGTTTCTTCCCTAAGCAACTGGCCCAGACACATTCCATGTTGATGAAAATAACAGGTTACAGATTTTCAACCACAATTGCTAAAACACATCTAAGGACCACAATTTACCTTTCTCTGAAGATGTCTCCCAATATTTTGTTTTTCTTGAGAGAATGGGCAATGTCATATCACCTTTGTGTTCCAAACAAGAAGTACAATTTCTTGCTCAAAGTGAGTGTTTAATATATGTTTGTTGAATGTCTTTTTTGTGTGGCCTAAAAGTCCAACAAACTTTTGAAAAACCTTCAAAATGACCATTGGAAATAAGCTACAAATTAATTAAAACAGCAACCCTTTTGTTAATAATACCAGAGGACAATCCCAAGTAAACTCTTATACTGTGTTGATGGTGTCCTCTTTAAAATATAATCATGAAAAGGAAATGTTTCCAAGAGAGACTACTACAAAAGAAGCCAAAAAACTCTGAGTAATTTATATTCATGAATGCATTAAAAATCACAAGACTTTTTAGTTTGCAAAACCAGAGCTGAGGAGACCTGCAACCAGTAATCATGAAAGATAATTGATCAGTACACTCCAAAAGTGTCAAGATATTGAAAGAGATAGGACTAAGGAATTGTTACAGATTGGAAGAAACTGAGGAGACATTATAACTAAATGCAATGTGGGATCTTTGATAGGATCCTTGAACATAAAAGTGGACATTTGTGGCCAAACTAGTGGAATTCAAATAAAGTTCATAGTTAACAGTATTGTACTATAGTTAATTTCCTAGTTTTGATCAGTATACTGTGGTTATGTAAGATGGTAATATTAGTGAAGAGTTTATATGAACTCTACTATTTTTGTCAACTTCTCTGTTGGTCTAAAATTAGTTTAAAATAAAAGTAAAATAATAATAAGTAAAGGTGAACAGTAAATAAAGTCCCTAACTATCATCTCCAGAAGGTTTATCTTACCAGTTAGGATACTTTTAGATACAAGCAATAGAAATCCAACTCAAATTAGTTTAAACAGTCAGAAACTGTGCTGGTGCCTTGAAAGTTTGGAGATAGGCAGCCTTCTGGCTTAATACAGTTGAAACTCCAGCCCCATTTCTGTGATTCTTTTCTCTTCTCACTGTGGACTTGCTTCAGGCTGTATTTCATCATGATCTTATGATGGATATCAGTTTTTGAGGCCAAGATGCCTCTTGTCTTTTCTGAGAAAGAAAAAAAAAAAGACCCTCTTTTCCTTTCTCATAAAAGTAGAATCTTTGCAAATGCCTCCAACCATTTTCATCTTAAGTCTCACAGGTCAGAATTAGGTCATATGTCTATTCCCAGATCAATGACTGGTAAGTCATTACCACGATCAATTCAACTAATCAGAGCCCATCTCTGAAACTAGAGATGGGCTCAGCTTTTCTAGGTTAACATAGCTGCACAAGAGAAAGATAGAAACCTGAGTAAAATCTGCCAAAAAGGAGAAAATTTATGTTCGGGAGGCAACAGGAAATGTTCATGACAATTATAATTACAAGAAATATTCTCAAAATTTGAAAGCAATTACTATAAAGCAAATTACCACTTTATAGAGTAGAAAGAACCCATGTGGAGAATAGTAACCTAAAAGTTGACATGCAGTTGCTTTAAGTTCAAGTGGGTTTCTAGCTTAGAAGGACTAATAAACTTCAAGTTACAGTACAAACTACAGACCACAGAATCCTAGATTTTGAGTTTCTTTACAGATTTGCACTTATCCAGGGCAGAAAACTGCCTCACCCCTAATAACTAGCCTTTTCTAAAATATCTCCCATATACGTAGGCTGGCCTCCGATCTACCTTGCAGGAAGTTATTTTTTAGGTTGCTTTCATTCTGTCTTCTGGATTATCACTAACATAAGTGCACTTCTTTTCCCCATGGCAAGCTTTCAGTTTCCAGAAGAGAAATTCCACATCTCTCTTCTTCTGCACACTGAACAAGGTTGTTTTTAGGCATCTCACGTGCCTAGTCACCCTCTGGACACCATGTTTTCTCTTAAAAAAACATGGACGTAACACCCGCCTCCATGTCTGAGCTCAGTAATAGGAGTACAGTTGGGTCACAATTTGTAAGAGATCTGCACATTATACTAATTAATGGAGCCTCACATTACATGCTTAATGTGTTAATATTATTTCATATTAAGTTCCTTGGGGGTTGAGGAGGAATGAGTTTCCAGATAATAAACTGCCTGAATGTGCTGAATAATGATAGAAATGTCACTTCCATTCTTCCTCCCATGAACTCCTGCTTAGTGGCCTCATGAGGGCAATAACAATAAAACAAAGTTAAGGAGAAAGTTGGGGGGAAAGTTAGCAGATGTTTAACCTATTTGAGCCAGGGGACATGTTCTCCTAGTGAGGCCCCAAACAGCTTTCAAACTGCAATAAAATAAACCTTGTTATTGTAGCTGAAGGAATCGGCCTGAGTTATTGCCCAGCAGGCATTAGGAATTAGAATATGCATCAATCTATTCTGTGGCCTTGAGAGCAGGTCTAACTCAATCTTCAATAGCACAGGTGAGAGGGAGAGGCTGGAAAATTGTTATATCCAGCAAATCCCTGTTGCTCACTCCATAGACTAAGGGTGTTCTTCACCCAAAACATGGGTTCTGGGCAGAGCTGCTTACACCTGGGGGGGGGGGGGGGGGAATCTTAGTCTCACAAAAACCAAACAATCTGTTACTAGAAAAGAACATTTCTTTCTCCCACAACAGAGTTGTAGTGATACTCTGGTCTGTACCAGCTGGGTTGACCAAACAGACCTAGGAGCGGGGACAGGCCTCATTGTTACGGGCTGCTGTGGTGTGAATATTAACAAAAGCCCTTCTCATTCTCAAAGACATCTGAATTTGGACAATAAATCACACAGTTATTTGATACCACTATATTACAGACTTAGCTCCGGATGTTAGAAGCCCTTATTAAGGTCTTATCATCCTAATAAGACAACTATGAAACCCATGATAAACATAATACAACTCCCATTTGGCATATGAAAGAATAAGTGACACCCCACATCATGCAACTCAGTCACAACCGGACCAGCTGTGGAGCTCAGAGCTCCCGAGCCTGATTTCAAATGTTTCACTGGAAAATGTTGTAGGAGGCTGTTTTTGCAGATCCATTCCCTTCCTATGCCAGCCTGAAGATGAGAAAAGGGCAGTTAAGGGAACCTTGACTTTTCCTCTGTGTACACTGTTTTGCTGAATTCTCCCTTCTCTTAGATGAAAGAGATAGTAAGATTTAAAAATATATAAACTAAGTTATTTTTTTCTCTCTGCTTCATAAAGTATCATTTACTTTTCTTTTTAAAGTAATACATGATTAATAAAAACCTTTAGAAGATATGAAAAATGTAGAGAGAAAAAGAAATAGGCAATCTAGAATGTGGTGGGTGGAGAGTCTACTTTTAAGAGTTAAAATTTTTGTTTGTCTAAAACCATAGTTTCAATTTATTTGCTCTGCCTAGAATATTCTTTCTACTTTTTTCCATTAATCTAGATTGCTACATTTTCTTAAGACCTCCCCAAAACTTTTCTAAGCACCCTGGTCCACAATAATTCTCTTCTCCTTACTGGGCCTCAATCACTTATTTTACTTCCTATTACTTATTTTATTGCAAACCTTTGTCTCTGAGACTCAAACCTTTCCAAGAAATAGAATCCTGTCTGATACCTCTGTTTATCCTTAGTACCTGCCACCATGCTTACACATAAGAGTTTGAGAGATCGTTTGATTGCAGTTTATGATGATGAGGACCATGGTGATGATGCTACTATCAAATGTATCTCTAATTGATTGTCTAGTCTTTGCACATACACTACCTTCACTTTGTTTGATTATTAGCCTTGACCACATATCTTAAAGGAATTTTAAATCCTGTAAATAATACCTGTGTCTCCTCATAGAAAATTACATTCAGGCCTAGAGCTTCTCAGATATAGAAAGATGTTGACAAATTGCTGCAAATTCAGTGGAGAGTTGCTGGATTGATTAAGGGGACGGAGGACTTGATTTATGAGCAAACATTAAAAGAACTAAATATGTAAGGCTGGGCTTCACAGCAATTCTGAGCGGGCTTGAGGGATCTGACAACTGTATATTAGTAGCCAGAGGATGAAAACAGCATTGCAAGAAGAACCGCTTAAATTAGAGAAAAGGGCCTTTGGTGACACTCACCAGGGATTTTAATTACTGGGGAATAAATGTCCTGATACATGAATTCGGCGCTTCTCAAACTTTAATGTGCTCACAAATCACCTAGGGATCTTGTTAAAATGTAGATTCTAATTCAGTGAGTCCAGGGTGGGCCTGAGATTTTGAATTTCTAGCAAGCTCTCAAGTGATGCTGCTACTGCTGTCCAGGGACCAAACATACTTAGTCAAGCCTCTTCTCTTTTAGAATAGTACAATCTTATTTACTTACAGAGTATAAGTTTCAAAAACGAGACATTGAAACTAAATAAAATATTCTGCAACCCCTAAGAAGGAAGTCGGGGCACAAACCAGCCAAGCAGGGCAGGATGATGAGTTGTTTTTCCCTATTTGGCATCCATACAGGGCCTGCACGCTGTGATGAACTTCCCAAACACATTGCTTCTCTCATATTTATCTTTCCACTCATGACAGATGACAGCATAGAAAAAAAAGCACAGCTACCTCCAAGTGTTGATTGTAGGCTCTCAGAAAGTTTCTGTTTGCTTCCAAAATAATTACCTTTTGATTAATGCCTGGAATTCTACAGCTGGTGCTTCATTCCTTAAGCTTAAAACTTCCATCTCTTCTACAGTGGAAATCTCATCAGTTGTGTGTAGTTTAGTATGGATGGCTTTTAAATCCTTTCCTGATCGATTTTAATGGAGGGCAAAAAGACACCATAAGGATACTACACTGGGGAGTAGACAAGAATGAAGAATGTGAGGACAGCCCAACCATTTCACACATAAGAGGGAGGTCTAAAGAAGAAAGGTCAGGCATAGTAATGCACACCTGTAATCCCAGCACTTTGGGCAGCCGAGATGGGAGAATTGAGCTCCGGTGTTTGAGACCAACATGGGAAACACAGTGAGAAATAATGATGAGGACCACAGTGAATTCTTCCTTCTCTTAAGAAAATAAATAAATAAATAAAAGCTAAGGTGGGAGGATTCCTTGAGCCTAGGATGTTGACGCTGCAGCCGTGATCATGCCACTGCACTTTGGCCTGGATGACAGACTGAGATCCTATCTTGAAAAAACGAAAGAAAGAAAGAAAGACAGAGAGAGACAGAGAGAGAGAGAGAGAGAGAGAGAGAGAGACAGACAGACAGACAGACAGACAGGATGGAATTAAAAAAAAGGAGAGAGGCCAATTTGCCAAGGTCTTCCACCTCCTTGCTGCTGAAATCCAGATTTCCAGATTTTCAGACCAGCATTATTTTCAGTGCACCAAACCTTCCTTTCTCCTCTTCTGGAAATCTGTACTGCTCAGGTCTTCATCTGTTTCAGCCTACAAGTACAGCTAAGGGGCATCCTCCAGCCCTTGGAGCAAGTCACTGATGGCCAGTTTCTCTCACCCAAATTATGCTTAATCAGATAACTTAAGGTAATGTTTCCCTCATCGGATATAACCCCTGAACAGGTGAGTTTCAGTTTCTTTATTACAACCAAAGCAATTAGAATTCAAACTGGAAGGTAAGCCCAGCTGCTTTCTCTCAAACAAACAAGCTCAAGGAGACTTTGAGTAATTCACTAATTACTAAAAGTGACATCATCTCACCTCCATACATATGATCAAATGAGCACAGTAAGGACACTACCTCACACGCTATCAAAACCCCTCTGTACTCCATGGTTTCATTCGATACCATAATGATATCTTCTGTTGTCCTAAGCTTTCACCAATCATACAGATATTTCATGTGTATCTCTAATTTGATTCTCACAATAATTTTGAAGTATTATTGTTACTATTTCCTGTTTTGGCTGGCAAAACTGGTTCACAAAAAAGTTAACATCATGCTAAATGTCACACTAAATCTGGAACTTGGACCCTGACCACTGAATTTCAAAATTTCATGTTATTTTCAAGAAAATATACCTACTTGGCTGGGCACGGTGGCTCATACCTGTAATCCCAGGACTTTAAGAGGCTGAGGTGGGCAGATCACGAGGTCAAGAGATCAAGACCATCTTGGCCAACATGGTGAAACCTTGTCTCTACTAGAAATACAAAAATTAGCTGGGCATGGTGGTGTGCACCTATAGTCCCAGTACTCAGGAGGCTGAGGCAGGAAAATTGCTTGAACCCGGGAGGTGGAGGTTGCAGTGAGCTGAGATTGCGCCAATGAACTCCAGCCTGGTGACAGGGTGAAACTCTATCTCAATTAAGAAAAAAAAGAAAAGAAAATATACCTACTTGATCAAGATCAAGATCAAGTTAATTCTTCCAGTCCCGAGATAAGTTCAGAACTTGTTGCTTTTACCTAATAAAGTAGACTTCATTGAGTTATAACACAATATTGACTTTGTGTGTTCTTGTGTGACTTTTTGATTTTCATGTCTCCTTTCTAGTTGGCTTCCCACCTTAGGAAAGTATATTTATTAGCAAATGATGGTGCAGCCTCAATTAATTGAAACTGAAGTAACCACCTGGCAAATGTAATATTGTTCTCAGTTCAACGGATTAAGAGAAAGAAGCAGTAGACAAGAAAACCAACATGGAGCATTTTACTTCAAAAATGCACTGCAAATCCTAAGGTCATAGATTGGGTGTGAACTCATTCTCTGTCTCTATGTTTAATACAGCGCACTGAGAATTCAGGGCCATTGAGATGTCGCCAAAGCTCTTTAAGGTCCCCAGTCTGCAGAGACAAAATCAATCACGTTCAATAGCCTCTCCTTACTGAGACATAAAACAAACGTGGACACTAAGACTATGCCCATCAGAAAGTTTGACAAAAATGTGTTAATCTGGTTTAGATATTTGATTCCTCATGAGATATTATTGACCAAATTTCCCGCACCTTGTATGTGCTGGTTAACTGAATCTTTATGGTCATTTCTATTTTTTTCTAGCTCTGCTATCAGAAACAAAAACACTGAAGTATTTCCATCTCTATCCATTGGGATGAGCCTTTGGATCAGTTATACAAAGCCTATCCGTCATTTAAGGACCAGTTTCTATTCGACTCAATTCTATATAAATAATGTCAGCCTAATTCTTTCCAGTGATCTCAGATTAGCTGTGTGGAAAGCAGATGGTGCTGGCATGCAGTAGCACATTTGTTTTCTCTCTATATTTGTCTGTATGTATTATCTGATCTTTTAATTAAAAAAGCAAGCAGTTATCTAAGTTGTCTACCTTATTTTCCAGGTACATCCAAATAACTGCTACCTTTTAATGCCTAGGTAATAATAAAAATAAAACTGGGGTAGTGTTGTAGCTATAGAATGAGATTCTAAACAAACATACACTGGAGGAAATCAGGAAAAGTAACATCAGAGAAGGTGACTGGTGTAACTGAAAAGCAGGTTAGTTGCTCCCTGTATGTATAGCTCATTTAACAAGAGTAAGACGTGACACACACAAACAGTGAATTTATTCAGAAAGGGGAAGATGACACAAAGCATCCTGCCTTCAAAGGTGCTATTTCACCTTTGGAGCAGAAAGCAGACATTTTTATAAGGTAGGGAAGGAAAGGAGCAAGGGCAGGGGTCCCCTGCTACCTTTTATCTACAGGATTTTGAATTGGTGCCTTCCTGGGCAGAAGTAAGTCATAACAGTGGACAGGTGGGCATGCATTAGGTAAGCCTTGCTAGTGAGTGTGAGTTCAGAGGTGACCCAGGGAGGATGGAAGTTCTGAGACAACTCGCTGGAGATGAAATTTCCATGGCAGTATGCTTTGGTCTGCAGATTGACTGTCAACTCTGCCAGAGAGATCTGTCTTGGAACACACAGAAGAACTTGGCCTGTAAAGAATGTCTGGTGACAGGGGGGAGGTGAAAGCCTATATTTGCATTTCAGAAGGGCTAAGTAGAAAACAGGAAGTTGGGGAAGAGAGAAAAAAAATAATTAAATCACCTCTAGAAAGATGGGGGTACTCTGTTACACCAGTACTAGATACAAAGATGGGCTAAATCCGAGGTGCTAAATCTGAGAATGAAACTGGAGATCTAAAAACCATACAAAAATTTAAAGCCAGAAGTTACCAAAAAATATATATGCACATCATCAAAATGGCTAAAACTAAAATGACTTGTCAATACCAAATATCAGCAAGGATTGAGGTAACTGGAAGTGTCAACACATTGTTTACAAGAATGTAAAATGGTATAACCAAGTTGGAAGATTGAGTCTTAGGGGATGGACATAGCTTGATGATTAGTTTATCATGCAAAATGATCATTGCCTTTATCATAGAAAAGGCAATACCTTTAAATGCAACATTTTTAATACTTATTCATACAGGTTGGCTGTGTCCTCACCCAAATCTCATCTTGCGATACAGATCCCATAACTCCCATCTGTTGTAAGAGGGACCCAGTAGGAGATAAATGAATCACGGTGGCCATTCCCCCCATACTGTTCTCATGGTAGTGAATGAGTCTCATGAGTTGTGATGATGTTATATGGGGTTTCCCCTTTTGCTTGGCTCTCATTCTCTTTTTGCCGGCCACCATGTAAGACATCCCTTTGCTCTTCCATTGCCTTCCACCATAATTGTGAGGCCTCCCTAGCCACATGGAACTGTCAGTCCATTAAACCTTTTTTCCTTTATAATTACCCAGTCTTGGGTATGCCTTTATCAGAAGCATGAAAACAAACTAATACACTTACCCATTAAATGGAAGTTCTACTCCTAGACATATATCCAAGAGAAACGAGTGCATGTGGCCACCAAAAGATGTGTACAATAATGTTCATAATAGCTTTATTTATAATGATCAAAATAAGAAAATCATCTAAATGTCAATCAACAAGAAAATGGACAAATAAATGGTAGTTTTCCACGAAATTGAATATTATATAACAATTTTAAAAATGTAACTAATGCATGCAACAATATGGGTAACTTTCAGTTAGATGCAAAAGATGTATAATGTATGACTTCATTAAGGAAATCAGAGTAGTAATTATGGGCTGGAGGGGGGCCACCAACTGGAAAGGAGCATGAGAGAGCCTTCTAGGGCACTAGAAATGTCCCATATCTTCTTCTGGGTAGTAGATAAATGAGTGTGTACATATGTCCATACTCATTGAGCTTTATTCATAATATTAGTGTACTTTATGTAATTTTCTATGCACACAACATATGCTAACCACGTAGTGTTATATCAATTTTTTAATGTGTCAAAAGGTAACAATAATTCTAAACACAGGAACTGAATAGAATTCACGTTCACCTCCCATCTTTGCTTAAGGGCTTCCTTTGAAGACTCAAGTCTCAATTAGGGAGAACAGTTTGAAGACAGCTGGGTGTGGTGGCTCACAAACGTAATTCTAGCACTTTGGGAGGCCGAGGTGGGTGAATCACGAGGTCAGGTGTTCAAGACCAGCCTGGCCAACATAGTGAAACCCCGTCTCTACTAAAAATACCAAAAAAAAATTAGTCGGGCATGGTGGCGGGCACTCGTAGTCCCATTGTCCCAGCTACTGGGGAGGCTGAGGCAGGAGAATCACTTGAACCTGGGAGGCGGAAGTTGCAGTTTGCCAAGATTGCGCCACTGCACTCCAGCCCAGGTGACAGTGCAAGTCTCTGTCTCAAAAAATAAAGGAAGGAAGGAAGGAAGGGAGGGAGGGAGGCAGGGAGGGAGGGAAGGAAGGAAGGAAAGGAAGGAAGGAAGGAAAGGAAGGAAGGCAGGCAGGCTCTTAAAGACAAAGACTCTACACAATGCTTGGAAACAAATGCCTCAGTAAACTCTTGATCCTTATTCTCATCAGATGGCATTTGACTAATAAGCCAGGTTCTTCCACAGAACTTAAGTGCACATCAGGCAAATGCCCACTGGCCAATGAGCAAAGCTGCAGTAATTGTCTTTCTTATGGGTATTATGCATATGTATGATTTTCATCACCAATGCAAATTTTTCTACTAACTTCATATCCATTTCTCTATTTTAAAACTGTAAAATTTGGTAATTTGCCATGGGAATTCAGGATACTTGTGAGAATGAATAATGTTCCATTATGTTTTAATCACCTTTTATATGGGTTTTTATTTCTCATCTGTGGGTTGTTAGTTTATTAAAAATTGGTATAGAAGAAAATTAAAAATCCTTAGGAAGGATGGTGCTGGAATAGGATTTAAAAAAAAAAAAAGAAAAAAAAAAGCTTTGTAAGTGTCGAAGGAACTGACTACTTCCACTTCTACCATTTTAAAGTGAAACTTCATTGACAGTAATAGTGGTTTGATGCTGAATAAGATGCAGACTGAATAACATTCTGAGTCTTAGGGGATGGACATAGCTTGATGATTATTTTATCATGGAAAAACACATTTAACTAGAGAGATCACAATGACTTGGGGGACGACGATGTTACTTAGAAAATTGTACTGTAATTAACGTACTATTGATTCAAATTAATACTATGGTGCTTCTAACAATAATGCTGGGAATCTAATACCAATGACAGCCAAAGTATTGTCTTTAAGTAGGTTGAAAATAAAGGTATTTCCATTCTAAATCCCATCTTAGAATGACTTATTGTTTTCTCAAAGAACTGTTACTTAAAATGTTGATATCTCGTTCAAATCAAAAGCTTGTTTCAGCCAAATGCACAGTCTTATTATCGAAAACACAAAGCATCATATTTGCCCTCTGTATATTGATTTCTAAAATTACATTGCTTTTTAATATTTCTGCAACCTCATTATAGCAACAGAATTATTTCAAGACTATTATAAAAAACAACAAAAAGAGTCTAATTCTGGGCATTTACAATGTAGTAGTATTTCAGTCAATCCTTGCTTCTATGTGGGCAGTATATACTTTATTCACCAAATTTGTATAAAACTCTTACTATGTGCCAAACCCTGTCCAGGTTTTTAAGGAAACAGTGTTGAGAATGGAGCTTAGAGTGACGAGTAGGGAAGAAAATTTAATCAAAATATCACAGTATTGAGTGTATAATCACAAACAGACATAAAGAAATGGGGCCCAGTGAGAGACTCTAATCTAGGCTGAAGTCTAATGAAGTGACATTTGAGCTGAGATCTGAGGAGTTGTGCTGGGTGGAGAGCTGCATGTGAGAGCATTCAACAAGAAGTGAACACAAGCAGAGCCTTGAACTAGGAGGAACATAGGAGTTTCAGGTAACCAAAAGAAAGACCAGGGAGGTCTTTCTCTGCCTGGAGGGCAGAAAGTAAGGAAGAGAACAGAGTGAGAAGAGGCTGGAGTTGTCTCAGAGGCCAGGAGTAGTCTCAGGAAGCAGATTAAACATATTTTTAGTTCATTACAAAGAGACACCATGAAGAGGTCTTGTAAGCAGAAAGTTTACAAGATCATGGAGGCATTTTGAAAAGAACATCATGCTACAGTGTGGAAAACAAACTGGAGTGGAGCAAGGTGGCTGCGGGGACATCATCAGCATGCTGTCACAGAGTCCAGAGAAGAAACAACAGAACTTAGGAGACACAGTGATCACAGTGGTTAGGAGTTCAGACTCTACAAACCTAATGCTCAAATATAGGTTTGGAGTGCATTATCCACCAGAAAGAACAAGAACTATTGATTCCAGGGCTGGGGAAATACAACACAAACCTAGAACACCTTCAAAGAAAGAATGTGCTTGAAGAATGATGGAGTATTGACAAATACCTCATATGTAGGCATTAGCTTAAAGGAGTACCCTCTGTCCAAATCTAGGACAAGTGAGTATCAATTTCTTTAAAGCAATAGCAATGGATTATAATCCTTTAAATAATACGTTATGGGTCTTTTTTTTTTTTTTTGAGACAGAGTCTCACGCTGTCGCCCTGGCTGTAGTGCAGTGACACAATCTCAGCTCACTGAAACCTCTGCCTCCTGGGTACAAGCGATTCTCCTGCCTCCACCTCCTGAGTAGCTGGGATTACAGGTGCATGCCATCAAACCCAGCTAATTTTTGTATTTTTAGTAGAGACGGGGTTTTACCATGTTGGTCAGGCTGGTCTTGAACTCCTGACCTCGTGATGCATCCGCCTCTGCCTCCCAAAGTGCTGGGATTACAGGTGTGAGCCACTGTGCATGGCCTATGAGTCTATTATTAATATGAAGAAATAATGATAGAACAAGAGATGAAGGGAGGGAAGGATGGAGGGAAGAAAGAGGAAGGAAGGAAGGAAGGAAGGAAGGAAGGAAGGAAGGAAGGAAGGAAGGAAGGAAGGAAGGAAGGAAGGAAGGGAGGGAGGGAGGGAGGGAGGGAGGGAGGGAGGGAGGGAGGGAGGGAGGGAATGGAACAGTTCCTCCTGGTGGATAATGCATTCCAAACCTATATTTGAGTGTTAGGTTTGTAGAGTCTGGAAGGAAGAAAGAAAGGAATAAGGGAAGGAAAGAAAAAAAGGAAGGAAGAAAGGCCAGAAGGAGGGAAAGGAGGAAAGTTCTTCTTTATAGTAGAATGACTAACTAAATGTAGAACCAATATTGGAATTAATAAAGTAACTCTTGACAACCACTATAATAATAATTGACTTAGGTAAGAATCACCAGTGGATGCTAAATATAGTGGGTGAAACTTTGTTTAGTAGCTGGACATTTATATAGTCTCAAAGTATCTCCTGACAAGATACTTCTTAATCATAAAGGGAAAAAAAATGTAACATTTAAAATGGAATCACTCAGAAGATACCACTTTGACTGAGTGACCAAAGTTAACATTAGCAGTAATAGGACAGAGCCAAATCACATGTTTATGCACCGGGAAGAATACAAGGTCACTTCTCTGGTATTCTTGGCCAAAATGCATAGCCTGATAATACAGTAAATAAATCCAAAATAAGGAACTTTCTACAAAATAACTGGACAGTAGTTTTTAAGTTAATATCATGTAATAAAAAAGATTGTGGAACTGTTCCAAATCAAAGGAGACTAAAAAAAAATGAGTATTAAATGTGATGTGTGATGCAGGATTTTCTTGGACTATAAAAGGGCATTATAGAATATATAAATCTCAATAAAGTCTTTGGATTAGATTAGCTATTGCAACAATATTAATACCCTGATTTTAATTATACGATAGTTATGTAAGTGAAATCCTTATTCTTAGAAAATACACCGAAGTATTTAGGGGCAAAGAGGTATCTCACAACTACAACACAGAGAATAAAAATAATAAAGCAAATATGGTGATATGTCAACATTTGGAAAATCCAAGTGAAGAGTATATAGGATTTTTTCTCTTGCAACTTCTTTGTAAGTCTGAAATTAGGTAAAAATAAAAAGGTAAAAGAAAAAATAAAATAACAAAAGACAAAACAAAACAAAACGAGTGTGGGCTTGGAATGTATGTGTGAGCTGGAATCCTGACTCTCCTGCATACAAGCTGTAACATAGATCTTGGGCAAGTTGCTTCACCTGTCCAAGCTTCAAGTTCATAATTTATAAAATAGCAATATTAATAGAATTTCCCTCCCAGGGTTTTTATGAGAATTAAATAAGTTATTACACGTAAAATGCTCAATAAATTTATGATTAAGGTAGAGGCAATAGAGAGGAAAGTCGACAGACACCAAAGCACGGATGAGGCAGTGAGAAATTCTGGGCAGTAGCTCTTGTTGTCCCCAGACCACTCAATTATATCATTGGAACATTTTAACTAAGGCAACTTTCTTCGAAGGTTTCAAGTTTCAAACTAATATTCTTGTCCTTTCTCTGATCTCCCGCACTGCTTCTTCAGAACTCCAACTTCCCGGTCCTCATTATGCTGAGATATGTCAGATGATGAGAGAAAAGCAATCTGATCAATACAAATTAGAAAACAAAAATAAACACACCTAGACACAGGGATGATACTATAAAAAGTAAGAAAAAAAATGGTGCTGAACATTTTTAGTATTTGTAGATAATGAGACACCTAAAATTGATCACACTACTTTAGATATTGTGTACCAAACAAATGCACGGCACAGAAGAACTGGCATCTCACCTCTGGAGATATGAATACTCTATTTCTCTTTATGGGACCTAGGTTGCTGGGGGTAAAATGACAGTTTGAATGCCATGAAATTTACTTTCCTAAAAATGTATACAATTTAAACCAGTTCTCTCATTGCAGATGTTTTGACATTAGTTCAAGAAAATTTTAAGACTGTTCATTCCCCAGAGATATTTTTGGGGAAGAAAATTTTTCTGAACTCCGAAATCATGCTCCTACTTTTCCCCATGCAAAAGGCCAGCCCTGTTAAATAATTTCCCATTGTATAGGACAATCACTTTTTATAGTTCTCTCTCTTGGACTGTGCAGTAAAGCATGCAGCCTTATTCATCATGTCATGTTTCAAGGAAGAAATCAGAAATCTATCAGCCTTCAAGGCCTGAGTGATGGGAACAGGAACAAAAAACACCTCAAACTGGGGCTGGGTAGGAGCAAAGTTGACAACAGCTCCCGAGAGGCCATTTGTTTTGTTTATTTATCACCTGTCAGGGCCAGAAGGAAAAGGGAACCTAATAGGACACAGGACTCAGCAGTGCATCCAAAACTTGGCCTTATTTAGAGAACATTCATGAGGATGTTCTGACTAGGGACAAAAAAGTCTGACTAGGGACAATGGGTGTTATCTATAGAACAACCATGTAAATTGTCCTTTAAACTGGAGACCTCTTGGAGAATAAAGGGGTTACTATATCCCTTTACTGGTATAGTGTCAATAACTCTACCAGCACAACAGACATCCATCAGAACTGCCTTGGCAAATCAGAGTATATGATCACCATAGTGATGAAGCTGTTGGATAGAGATTTATTCTAATTTTACCAGGTAACTGCCAATTCCAAGCTCTTTGTTTTAGAATATTAAACATGCAACACAGAAATTTTAGAGCTCAAATAGTTCACAATCTCCATTTTTATAAGTGAAGCTGAAAGAGGTAAAGAAGTTTTATTAACAACTGTGCACATGTAAAGTGGCAGAGATCAAAAGTCTTCTTTGGTATTGTTAGTTCAGCTACAAGCCTGGGATTTATGTTTCCAAGACACTGCATCTGATAAGGGAAGCCAGCGTAACATACACCCAGAAGGTTATGACATTTTCTGTATACTTATCATGATCAACTTAAAAAAAAAAAGGACTCAAATATCATATCCTGAGCTTACTGCTCACCTTCATTTGTCAGACCATGATGCATGAGTAGAAGTTATACTTAGTGAAATGAAGACGCAAACCTAGAGCCCAAAAGCCATCACACCCATGGGTACCCATGCTTGTGCATGAAGCAAGTCAGGCAGATTCCAATGCACAACATGACTGAAGCAAGTATACCAGGACCTAGAGAGAAACTACATGCACATAGAATAGCTCTGGGGAGAAGCATGTGCCAACATATTACAAATAGCAGTGGAGGAAGTCTTGAATGTATCCCTCAAGAACATCATCCTTGAGTTGGGTTCCAAGATGGCTGAATAGGAACAGCTCTGGTCTGCAGCTTCCAGCATGATCAATGCAGAAGATGGGTGATTTCCGCATTTCCAACTGAGGTACCTGGTTCGTCTCATTGGGACTGGTTGGACAGTGGGTGCAGCCCACAGAGGACGAGCTGAAGCAGGGCATCACCTTACCTGGGAAGCATAAGGGGTTGGGGGAATTCCCTTTCCTAGACAAGGGAAGCTGTGACAGACTGTACCTGGAAAAATGGGACATGTCTGCCCAAATACTGTGCTTTTCCCAAGGTCTTAGCAACTGACAGACAAGGAGATTCTCTCCCATACCTGGCTTGGCGGATCCCACACCCACAGAGTCTTGCTCACTGCTAGTGCAGCACTCTGAGATTGAACTGTGAGGTGGCAGCCTGGCTGGGGGAGGGGTATCCGCCATTGCTGAGTCTTGAGTAGGTAAATAAAGGGCCAGGAAGCTTGAACTGGGCAGAGCCCACTGCTGCTCAGCAAGGCCTACTGCCTCTTTAGACTCCATCTCTGTGGGCAGGTAATAGCTAAACAAAAGGCAGTAGGCAACTTCTGCAGACTTAAAATTCCATGTCTGACAGCTCTGAAGAGAGAAGTGATTCTCCTAGCACAGCGTTTGAGCTCTGAGTATCGACAGACTGCCTCCTAAAGTGGGTCCCTGACCCCCGTGTAGCCTAACTGGGAGACACCTCCCAGTAGGGGCCAACAGACACCTCATACAGGTGGGTGCCCTTCTGGGAAGAAGCTTCCAGAAGAAGGATCAGGCAGCAATGTTTGCTGTTCTGCAATATTGGCCATTCTGCAGCCTCAGTTGCTGATACCCAGGCAAACAGGGTCTGGAGTGGACCCCCAGCAAACTCCAACAGACCTGCAGCTGAGGGACCTGACTGTTGGAAGGAAAACTAACAAACAGAAAGGAATAGCATCCACATCAATAAAATGGATATCTACACCAAAACCCCATCCGTAGACATCAAAGACCAAAGGTAGATAAAACTACAAAGATGGGGAGAAACCAGAGCAGAAAAGTTGAAAATTCTAAAAACCAGAGCATCGCTTCTCCTCCAAAGGATCGCAGCTCCTCACCAGCAATGGAACAAAGCTAGATGGAGAATGACTTTGATGAGCTGACAGAAGTAGGCTTCAGAGGTCAGTAATAGCAAACTTCTCCGAGCTAAAAGAGCATGTTCTCAACCATTGCAAGGAAGCTAAAAACCTTGAAAAAATGAATGACTAACCAGAATAAACAGTGTAGAGAAGACTTTAAATGACCTGATGGAACTGAAAACCATGACACCAGAACTTTGTGATGCATGCACAAGCTTCAACAGCCAATTCAACCAAGTGGAAGAAAGAGTATCAGTGATTGAAGATCAAATTAATGAAATAAAGTGAGAAGACAAGTTTAGAGAAAAAAGAGTAAAAAGAGACAATCAAAGCCTCCAAGAAGTATGGGACTATGTGAAAAGACCAAATCTACGTTTGATTGGTGTACCTGAAAGTGATGGGGAGAATGGAACCAAGTTGGAAAACACTCTTCAGAAAATCATCCAGGAGAAATTACCCAATCTAGCAAGGCAGGCCAACATTCAAATTCAGGAAATACAGAGAATATCACAAAGATACTCCTCGAGAGGAGCAATACCAAGACACATAACTGTCAGTTTCACCAAGGTTGAAATGAAGGAAAAATTGTTAAGGGCAGCCAGAGAGAAAGGTCGGGTTACCCACAAAGGGAAGCCCATTAGACTAACAGGGGATTTCTTGGCAGAAACCCTACAAGCCAGAAGAGAGTGGGGGCCAATATTCAACATTCTTAAAGAAAAGAATTTTCAACCCAGAATTTCATATACAGTGAAACTAAGTTTTATAAATGAAGGAGAAATAAAATCCTTTATAGACAAGCAAATGCTGACAGATTTTGTCACCACCAAGCCTGCCTTACAAGAGATCCTGACGGAAGCACTAAACATTGAAAGGAGCAACCGGTACCAGCCACTGCAAAAACAACCCAAATTGCAAAGACCATCAATACTATGAAGAAATTGCATCAATTAATGGGCAAAATAACCAGCTAGCATCATAATGACAGGATCAAATTCACACATAACAATATTAACTTTAAATGTAAATGGGCTAAATGCCCTGATTAAAAGACACAGACTGGCAAATTAGATAAAGAGTCAAGACCCATCAGTGCGCTGTATTCAGGAGACCCATCTCACATGCAGAGACACACACAGGCTCAAAATAAAGGGATGGAGGAAGATCTACCAAGCAAATGGAAAGCAAAAAAATGCAGGGGTTGCAAACTGAGTCTCTGATAAAAGAGACTTTAAACCAACAAAGATCAAGAAAGACAAGGCCATTACATAATGGTAAAGGGATCAATTCAACAAGAAGAGCTAACTGTCCTAAATATATGTGCACCCAATACAGGAGCATCCAGATTCAAAAAGCAAGTCCTTAGAAACCTACAAAGAGACTCAGACTCCCACACAATAATAATGGGAGACTTTAACACCCCACTGTCAACATTAGACAGATCAACGAGACAGAAAGTTAACAAGGATATCCAGGAATTGAACTCATCTCTGCAGCAAGCAGACCTAATAGACATCTATAGAACTCTCCACCCCAAGTCAACAGAATATACATTCTTCTCAGCACCATATCACACTTATTCTAAAATGGACCACATAACTGGAAGTAAAGCACTCCTCAACAAATATAAAAGAACAGAAATCACAATAAACTGTCTCTCAGACGACAGTGCATTCAAATTAGAACTGAGGATTAAGAAACTCACTTGAAAATGTACAGCTACATGGAAACTGAACAACCTGCTCCTGAATGACCACTGGGTAAATAATGAAATGAAAGCCGAAATAAAGATGTTTTTGAAACCAATGAGAACAAAGACACAACATACCAGAATCTCTGGGACACATTTAAAGCAGTCTGTAGAGGGAAATTTAAAGCACTAAATGCCCATAAGAGAAAGCAGAAAAGATCTAAAATTGACACCCTAACATCACAATTAAAAGAACTGGAGAAGCAAGAGCAAACACATTCAAAAGCTAGCATAAGGCAAAAATAACTAAGACCAGAGCAGAACTGAAGGAGATAGAGACACAAAAACCCCTTCAAAAAATCAATCAATCCAGGAGCCGGTTTTTTGAAAAGATCAACAAAATTGATAGGCCATTAGCAAGACTAATAAAGAAGAGAGAAGAATCAAATAGATGCAATAAAAAAGGATAAAGGGGATGTCACCACTGATCCCACAGAAATACAAACTACCAGCAGAGAATACTATAAACACCTCTACACAAATAAACTAGAAAATCTAGAAAAAATGGATAAATTCCGGGACACATACACCCTCCCAAGACTAAACCAGGAAGAAGTTGAATCTCTGAACAGACCAATAACAGACTCTGAAATTGAGGCAAGAGTTAATAGTTTACCAACTAAATAAAGTCCAGGCCCAGATGGATTCACAGCCGAATTCTACTAGAGGTACAAAGAAGAGCTGGTACCATTCCTTCTGAAACTATACTGATCAACAGAAAAAGAAGGAATCCTCCCTAACTCATTTTATGAGGCCAACATCATCCTGATACCAAAGTCCGGCGGAGACACAACAACAAAAGAGAATTTTAGACCAATATCCCTGACGAACATCAATGCGAAAATCCTCAATAAAATACTGGAAAACCGAATCCAGCAGCACATCAAAAAGCTTATCCACCACAATCAAGTTGGCTTCACCCCTGGGATGCAAGACTGGTACAACATATGCAAATCAATAAACACAATCCATCACGTAAACAGAACCAATGACAAAAACTACATGATTATCTCAATAGATGCAGAAAAGACCTTCAACAAAATCCAACAGCCCTTCATGCTAAAAACTCTCAATAAACTAGGTATTGATGGAACGTATCTCAAAATTACAAGAGTTATTTATGACAAACCCACAGCCAATATCATACTGAATGGGCAAAAATGGGAAGCATTCCCTTTGAAAACCAGCACAAGACAAGGATGCCCTCTCTCACCACTTGTAGTCAACAGAGTGTTAGAAGTTCTGGCTAGGGCAATCAGGCAAGAGAAAGAAATAAAATGTATTCAATTAGGAAAAGAGGAAGTTGAATTGTCCCTGTTTGCAGACGACATGATTGTATATTTAGAAAACCCCATCGTCTCAGCCCCAAATCTTCTTAAGCTTATAAGCAACTTCGGCAAAGTCTCAGGATACAAAATCAATGTGCAAAAATCACAAGCATTCTTATACACCAATAACAGACAAACAGCCAAATCATGAGTGAACTCCCATTCACAATTGCTACAAAGAGAATAAAATACCTAAGAATCCAACTTACAAGGGATGTGAAGGACCTCTTCAAGGAGAACTACAAACCACTGCTCAATGAAATAAAAGTAGACACAAACAAATGGAAAAACATTCCATGCTCATGGATAAGAAGAATCAATATCATGAAAATGACCATACTGCCCAAGGTAATTTATAGATTCAATGCCATCACCATCAATCTGCCAATGACTTTCTTCACAGAATTGAAAAAAACTGCTTTAAAGTTCATATGGAACCAAAAAAGATCCCGCATAGCCAAGACAATCCTAGGCAAAAAGAACAAAGCTGGAGGCAGCATGCTACCTGACTTCAAACTATACTACAATGCTACAGTAACCAAAACAGCGTGGTACTTATGCCAAAACAGATATATGGACCAGTGGAACAGAACAGAGGCCTCAGAAATAACACTACACATCTACAACCATCTGATCTTTGGCAAACCTGAAAAAAATCAAGCAATGGGGAAAGGATTCCATATTCAATAAATGGTGCTGGGAAAAATGGCTAGCCATATGTAGAAAGCTGAAACTAGATCTGTTCCTTACACCTTACACAAAAATTTATTCAAGGTGGATTAAAGACTTAAATGTTAGACCTAAAACCATAAAAACCCTAAAAGAAAACCTAGGCAATACCAATCAGGACATAGGCATGGGCAAGGACTTCATGACTACAACACCAAAAGCAATGGCAACAAAAGCCAAAATAGACCAATGGGATTTAATCAAACTAAAGAGCTTCTGCATGGAAAAAGAAACTATTATCAGAGTGACTGGGCATCCTACAGAATGGGAGAAAATGTTTGCAATCTACCCATCTGACAAAGGGCTAATATTCAGAATCTACAAAGAACTTAAACAAATCTACAAGGAAAAAAAAAAAAAACCATCAAAAAGTGGGCAAAAGATATGAACAGACACTTCCCAAAAAAAGACATCTATGCAGCCAACAGACAAATTATAAAATGCTCATCATCATTGGACATCAGAGAAATGCAAATCAAAACCACAAAGAGATACCATCTCACACCAGTTAGAATGGCGATTAAGTCAGGAAACAACAGATGCTGGAGAGGATGTGTAGAAATAGGACGCTTTTACACCGTTAGTGGGAGTGTAAATTAGTTCAACCATTATGGAAGACAGTGTGGCGATTCCTCAAGGATCTAGAACTAGCAATATCATCTGACCCAGCAATCCCATTACTGGGTATATACCCAAAGGATTATAAATCATGCTACCAGAAAGACACATGCACACATATGTTTATTGTGGCACTGTTCACAATAGCAAAGACTTGGAACCAACCCAAATGTCCATCAAATATAGACCTTATTAAGAAAATATGGCACATATACACCATGGAATACTATGCAGCCATAAAAAAGGATGAGTTCATGTCATTTGCAGGGACATGGATGAAGCGGGAAACCATCATTCTGAGCAAACACTCACAAGGACAGAAAACCAAACACTGCATGTTCCCACTCAAAGGTGAGAATTGAATAATGAGAACACTTGGACACAGGGCAGGGAATATCACACATGGGGGCCTGTCAGGGCGTGTGGGGCAGGGGGAGGGATAGCATTAGAAGAAATACCTAATGTAAATGACAAGTTGATGGGTGCAGCAAACCAACATTGCACATGTATACCTATGTAACAAACCTGCACGTTGTGCACATGTGCCCTAGAACTTAAAGTATATATTTTAAAAAATAACATCATCCTGAAGGATTTCAGATATGTGTAGTGCTCCATCTTCTGCCTTCAGGCCACACCCCTATCTCTGTGGAAACACACAAACTTTATCTGTGATTTAATGTGAGTGATTTTCCTCATGCAGCTGACAAATACTCATATACTTACACTCTCTCTCTGATCAGCCTCTGCTTTTACAATTCCAGAGCTATGGCTCCATTCTCCTGAAAGGAAATTAAAGAACTACTTCAAAAGATAGGAGCCTGAGAGAAGTAATGCTGAAGGTAATGCTCTCTCTCATTTTGTGTTATATGTGCTACTTAATCTTCCAGCTTTTGCTCCTGGTCTGTTCTAGAATTAGACCCTCCTTTACTTCTGAGTTCTAGATTTTATCTGGCTCCCTTAGAAAATGCCATCTATCTCCCCATCCTCCCAGATTGAGAAAAGAGAGGAGTGGAAAGAAGAAAGTAAGAGGCAAGAGAAAATAAGGATAGATAGAAGCAGGAATGAGAAAATAACTCAACAAGGTAGGGGTGAAAGTATCAATTTTCAAAAAGGAAAAGTCCAAATTCTGTATTTCTGGGTGGACATCAAACTCCAGCAAATTTCTAGAACAGATTATTTACAGATGGCTCTGTGCAATCCGAGAAAGGTAAACTCTTGGGGAATCTTCCCAGTTTTGTTACAGATGCTGCCAACATTTTCAACTGCCAGTAGATTCACCGAGCAGTGAAAGTTGTTGTGAACTGGGGTATGAGGGAAGGGATAGAGTATGCATCATTCTCTAATAGGACCTGTTTAGTGATTCCATGCAATGTCATACCAGACAAAGACAACCTACATCATATTCAACCTTTGCAGCACCTCACAGTCGACAATGAGATCCTTCAGCCTAATTTACACGATGTCTGTGACCTACGGTGAGGCTATTTCCTGATAAACCTATCATGGTAAGGTGAGGAGTGTACTGGCTATCATCACTTTTGCACCATCATAAAGTGGAAAAATTATTACTCAGGGCCAGTTTGTACCAAATATTCAGACCCAGAGGCCCTTTTCTGAACTTGACATTTATGTTTCAGATTCTGAATTCTTTTTATTTTACAAAGACAATACTGTGCATATGCTGTATATTACATAATGTATAACTTTGATTCAAACACATTAAATGTATTAATTTTATGCAGCAAAACATAAACATATTTAAACTAAGTGGTATAAAGTTATACATGACCCTGTTCAAGTTCAGATCAGGTTTGGCTGTCAAATCATTCTGCCATAAACTTATGAAAACTTTTGGTGTGGGGTACTTTTTTGATTTTGGCATTATGGAAAAAGGATTGTGGATCCCTATTTATTCTTAATATTATTTGAAATGGATGAACTTCAAAGAGAGAATTTAATATTGTATTATAAGTGTCTTTCAAGGGAAAATACCGACTGATAAGTATCCCTTTCTTCCAAGTTCCTAAGCTCTACTTTCTGCTGATGACAAAAATAAATATGCCAATACAGTGATTCATCTGAGTTTATCCCAAGACCATGAAGCAGAATGTGAACAGTATGCACTGGGGCTGCACAGGGTAAGTCCTGCCACTGTCTCTTATTAGTCTGTGACCTTAAACAAGTTACTTAACTTCCCTAGGCTTCAATTTCATCTTCTAGAAAACGGAAATAAATATTAGTACCCATCTCATGGGAGTCTCTTAAAACTGAATGAGGTAATGCATGTGATGTATGATCACAATGCCTACACACAGTGAACATTACAGAAGTGCTAGGTACTGTCATTATTCAGCTCACAGTGATTCTCAGCCTGACATCAAAATAGTAGCCATAAGACTCAGCCTTACACATATCAAATCACCTGGAATAATTTGGGGAAACCAAGGTGGGGCTGCTGCTCTCAAGAGCACCTTTCCCATTGTTCAAGACTAAAATCTTCCCTTACAACAACCCTTGTTCAAATGCGTAATCCTTAAAAGAAATCAAATTTCAATGGGAATTAAAGAGTTAAAACTAAATGCTTGCAAGTAAAAAGAAAGACAAGGGGATATAGGGTTATTGGTCCCTCAAGAGCATATCGCCATCAAAAAGAGAGAATGAGAAATTCGGCATTCAAATTTTCTCACTCTACAGTCCTGCAGAAGGCCAAGGGCTAAGCATCTAAGCATCTCTGAACCTGTTTACTCAGGAATACAACTAACCTCACTTTTGAGGTGATGCAACTGAAAATCACAGGCTAAGTGACTTACTCAAAGCTACACAGCAACAGATTGTTTTGAATAAATGATTATCTTGCATGTGCCCATTGCTTTCAGATTTATCTTGCATTATCTTATCCAGCATACACAGATAATGAGTGCCAGAGCTGGAATTCCAACCTAAGTCTTCTAATTCTAGGTCTAGTCTGCTTCTTACCGCAATGTAGCCAAATCTTCTTACTACATAGCTTCTTGATTATCAGGCAGGAAAATCCCTCTTCATGAGACTGTATCAAAACTCAGCATGGGAGATGGCAGGAAATACTAAGTAACTAGTGGCTTTGCAATAAGAAAATCCTGTCCATGTAGAGCCATGGACAAAGTACTTACCATGGTTTATTTGCCCATCATATTGTGGGAAATAATATTTAACTGTTATGAAGACTAAATGAATCAACATATGTAAAATATTGGCTGAATATGCAACATGTAGGAAGTACAAAACAACAACAACAACAAAAAAAGACGTCTCCTCCACTGTTTCCTGACTGTCTACAACAGAATCATATTTTTGCTCTATCTTACCTGTGTTCTTTTCCTAGCACTATTCAAGAAGTTCAGACAACATAGGAAACAACTGCCAAGAAGAAATGAGCAAAAACAAAAAGAAAAAGAGAGTAGATATGATGGAGCAGAGGGAACAGTGAGCTTTCACAGACAACCAACATGAGGTTCACGAGGAAGCAGCTGCGAATTTCCCAATATCCTGTGCCACTAATGAGGACATCAGTATTTCAGTGTTCTTTATTTGTACGACTGCAATGACAAGATACACTCCCTCACTCCCCTTGGTCCTGACTTTGTCAGAAACTTCTGCCCTTTCACAACACCCTCCATAGGCTCCAGAAAGATGCTATGACACGGAAGGGAGATTTGGAGCTCAGTGGACTGGTTGCTCATCACTGCTAAGCCTTAGTTTGTCAATGAGACATCTCCGCCCTGACCACACAAGCAAGAGGATATCCTGTCTTCTGACCACCAGCAGAGGTGGGGCTGCTCAGTCATCTGAAGCCTCAGAGAGAAAATATCAGGAAAGACACTGCCCAAACACTCGGCAGGTATCAGGTTGGCTTTCTTTATTAACATCGAAATAATTTATTACAAATGAGAGATTTTACTAAAAAGGAAGAGGGCACAAATTAAGATAACAAGGATTGGGCATCAATTGAAAATATTGCTGATAAGTTATTACAAATGGTTATTAACTACAAGTCAGAGAATCATTAGACAGGACCCTGCCTCTGAAGGTCAACTCCTTATGAACACAAGATGATACTTTGACACAGCCAGACTAATAATAAGCATGTAATGAGTAATTATCAAATGCAAATAGCACAGTGCAGATAATAAAAATTATAAGTTCCTAAAGGGTCAACTCCAGCAAATACACTCTTGGGTACAACTCAACACACAGAAAATAGTAAAAATCAAAATATAATTAATGTCCACGAGTAAGTATTCCACAAAACTGACTTTCAGATCCTTAGATACTTACCCATTCAAATTCATTGGCAATGTTTTAAAGACATATGTTTTTCTACTGTAAACCCAAAGATATCTGAAACAGATCTCAATCAATTTAGAAAGCTTATTTTGCAAAGGTTAAGGACATGCTCATAACACAGCCTCAGGAGGTTCTGATAACATGTGCCCAAGGTGGCCGGGCTAGAGTTTGCTTTCATATATTTTAGGGAGACATGAGATATCGATTAATATGTGTAAGATGTACTTTGGTTCACTCTGGTAGGGCAGGACAACTTGAAGCAGGGGGCTTCCAGGTCATAAGTAAATAAGAAACACAAAGTTGCATTCTTTTGAGTTCTTGATCAGCCTTCCACTGAATACACAATTTAGTCTGGCTCAGTGAATCTGCACTTTAAATAAACAATAGGGCAGAGGAAACAATTAGATATGGATTTGTCTCAGGTGAGCCTTAGAGGGATGACTTTGAGTTCTGTCTATACTTTGTCCACAAGGAGTTTCTTTGTGGGTAAATCATGAGGGAGGCAAGTAGCTCTTTATCTTTGTAGCTATCTTATTTAGGAATAAAATGGGTCGCCAGTTTGCCTAACATTATGCCAAGCCTGTCTTTTCCCCTGGCTTCGTGATTTTTCTGTCCCAAGATTTATTTTACTTTCACACTACCACGTGAAACAGAACCTACTAGACCTACTTCAGGCCTGCCTGACTGTGACTGAGTCAAAAATCAAGACACTCTGTGACTTATTGAGATGGACAGGGCCCAACCTGCTATGTGGATATTTGTTTGTTCTTTCTCCAGCAAGTCCTCTTCTTCTGCCATTTTGTGTATTGTCTTATGTAATATAAAGTTGAACTCAAGGTCTTACAGTTAACTCGCATTATCTGAAACTAGGTAACTCTTATGGCCAAGGTCAGGGAATACAGATCTTGAGGAGGGAAAAAGACTTTAAAGAAGCAATCTAGAAACTCCAAGGAGGTTCCAAAGCAGGAAGAAGTAAGCCCCCAAATTGGGGGTTAGCCCAGATGGGTTCTTGGCTTCGCTGAAGAAAGAATTCAAGTGTGAGCCAATGTTGTTAGACAGCAATGTTTTACTGACTGGTATAGCTCATAAGCAGTGTGCCCAGAGTCGACAGCCTATGGGCTCTTGGCAATTGTATAATATACCCCTTTCAATTACAGGCAAATTAAGGGGTGAAGTTAATGCAAACTGAAGGGCAGGTTGTTTAGAACTTCTTAGGAAAGAGGTGGTAACTTCCGGGTTGTTTCCATGACATTTGTAAACTGTCATGGCGCTGGTGACAGTGTCTCATGCTGATGAGCAGTGAGGGTAGCCAGGGTAGTTTTGGTTGCCATCTGCTGATTCCTGCCAGTTTCTTTACTTTATCCTATCAGGACTGGGAAATAAGTCCTGTAGGTCTCCTTCTCAGTTCCTCACAGTCACAAAAATATGGACCTTGGAGAAGGCCCAAATACAAATACAGGTTGTTACTAGACTTATAAGGGCAGCAAGTTACATCAGTGACCTAAGCATGTACTAACAAAGCCTGGCCTCAGAGACAGAAAGCTAGGTCTAGGAAGAGATGATGAAACTAGATGATGTGTAAGGCTAGAGTGCTGTCCGCTTGAATCACTGTTCAGAGGACCTCTTCACATTGCTCATCTGAGACCCTGGTCTTCTCTATCTCCCCTAAGTATCTCCCACTACAGGATGCCACATTGTTTTAGACTTTTATGATGCCTGCCTGCTCCCTCCATGCATATAACATAAATTCTGCTTGTGGGGGTGACCAGTTCTGACACTGGGTCATCTGGGGTGGTCAGGTTCTTCCAGAAGCAGACTCAGAGCCAAGGGGTTAAGTAGAAGTGATTTCCTAAGAAGCATCCCCAGGAAAAAAAAGCATTTAAGGAGCAAGGGGATCAGAATAATAAAGGGAAAGAAGCTACACGTGTCTCAGCCTCAGCCTCATCCCCTGGGGAGCTCTGGAATATAAATCATACCTCAGAGTTTTTCGTGACTTGAGATGAAGAAGCCAGGTTTTTGTCCTCCCACAGCAGCTAGCCATTGGCCTTTACGGCCTGGGTTTCAGGGTTGGGGTGGTAACATGAAGCCTCAGGTACTTCCTGCTCTCCAGAGAATCAAGATGTTTCCAGTACCCTGGAATGACTCTGTCATGGTTGCAGATGCCCTCTGTTAGCAGCAAAGCCTCCCCAAAGCTGGAGGGCAGGTTAAGAGATAAGCTAAAAGGGATCCAAGGTGATGTGAGCGGACCAAGAAAAGTGTCCTCTACACCATTCAACAGCATCCCTTCAGGAGCAAGTATTCATTAAAATCATTGAGTTGTAGTTGAAAAATTAGTAAATGTTGTGGCGTATAAATTATAGTTTAGGGAGAAATAGAGACCCAAAGAGGGAGGAAGAACAACTGGAAACAGAGTATGGGCTACTCTTTGGAGAATGTTACCGTGAATTTAAAAAGGGGTGGAGAAATGAGTGTTATCTTAAGGGGAGAGTGGGCTTAAGTTAGAGCCTTTTTATAGATAGAAGAAATACTGCCAATTTTTATGCTGCTTTAAATGAGGCAGTAGAGAGAGAAAAGTTTACAGTGCCAGAAGTAGGGGGAGAACTGCTGGAGTAGTGTTCTAAAATGGCAACTATTCATCAAGCCCATGACAGATGCTTTACTATAAATGCTATTTCATGATTTTCCTAATTACTCCTTTACTATGAAATATGTTATTTACATCCCCAATTATCAGATGAGAAAATTGAGGTTCAGAGAAGTGAAGCACATTATCTAAGAACACGTGAAAGTGAGTCCAAGAACTAGACTTTAAATTTATCTTTAACTCCAAAGATGTTCTTTCTCTCCCTCTACTCCAGCATACTCAGCTTTGTTACAGACTTGAATCTTCCACAGACTAAGCCTACTACTGTACTGTGAAAGGCAGAACATGACTCAATCTTATAAAATCAATAACGTTCACCTTTTTCAAGGTACTCAGTCAGCAAGTGATACACAAATCCCAACATGGAGTTAGCAGCCATATGCCAAAGAATATAGTCAGCTTCTAGAACATAAAAAAAAAAAAAAAAATAAGAGCAAGGAAATAGATTCTCCCCTAGAGCCTCCAAAAAGGTATGAAGGCCTGCCAACACTATTATTTTAGGTTAGTGAGACCCATTTTGCACTTCTGACCTACAGAACTATTAGATGGATTTTTAAGATTGTTTTAAACCACTAAATTTGTATCAATGTATTATAGCAGCAAGAGGAAACTAATACACTTGGCATTGAACAAAGTCACCGTTAAAGGCCACAGGAGCCACTGAGACCTCTGAGAAGCATACAACATGTTTCCCAGGATTAAGCATCCAGTGTAGGTGTGCTGGGGCTGTGATCCACGGCTTCCAATCCCTCATTGCTTGAGTATTACCTCCTTCTAACCAAGTAGACTGCAAGACTTTGGAGAATGCCCAGAAACGGAAGGCAGAAAGATATGACATGCATGCTGATGAGAATTTGACCTTGAACAGGATTGTCATCCACAGCTATGACTGATATTAGAGGCAGGTCAAGAGTTCATGATGCAGGGCCCAAAAAAATTTGCTATAGTTAATGAATTCTAGAAAATACAAATTATAAGCCGACTAAAAGACAAAAGGGCAAAGATATGGATAGGCATTATGTTAACAACAGACACATGGAAAAAAGATAGAACTTACAGGTAATGGAAGAAATATAAATGAAACAAGGACTACCCCTTTTTATCAAATTGATACTTCTGTATTTGTGAAGTGAGTGTAAATTACATCATTCTCCAGGAGTCATTTTTGACTTATATACCTTAAAAGAATTGAAAATGAATTTTCCCTGATTCATCATTCCCAGTTCTAATCATTCAGCCAAAGGAAGTTAATGATATATTTAATAATTTAAACACCCTAAAATAGAGGATTGCTTAAATAAATCTTAGTGTAAACATAAAAGGAGATGTTAGCCATTAACATGTAGTAACTATTTTTAGATATGAAAGTATATTCATGACATACTATTAAATGAAAAAGTCTGTGTTAAAAATAGTAGGCACCCATGGAGTGATTCAGTTGTCTATTAAAATATTTTATATCTGAAATGATACATTTAAAATTTTAAGAAGTAATTGTCTTTGAGATTTGTTTTACTTGTAAGCATTTTCTACAGAGTATGTGTTTCCTTTGTAATACAATTCAAATTAAGATTCTAGAAAAAGAACCTCATATTAAAATATTTGTAGTATGTTTTATACAATGATTTTAAGGTACTAGGTAATAAAACCTATAGACACTAAACACTTGATAATCTCACAGGATGTGTCCCTGAGATACTGGGGAATTCTCAATTTATGAATAACATCCGAGTCATTTATTTTTTCTCTTAAAATACAATAGAGTATTATACAAACAAATTAAGTGACTCTTTCAGATCCTTAATAATTCTATGAAACTTTAAAATTATTTTATAAAATTAGTAAAATGTATATTGACTAAGACAAACTGTATTGCATCATTTATCTAGTAATCATTCAACATAAATGTTTATAATCAGGAAACTCAAGCACTCACAGCTTCAGCATACAGTAGGATGAATTCAGATGCCTGGAGTTTATTGAAGTTCTCCCAATTGTAGATGAAAAAGAGGAAGGAGCAGCTTAGTTCAAATGAAATGTGGATGGTGAGTGGTCACTAGGCTGTTTCCTTAGAGTATACAATAAACCATCTTTTCCATAGGTTGATTAAAATCTATGCAAAAAGATCAAGTCTTACCCAGTGTTCATTGGTTTAGTCATTCTAAACAAATAATTTTATTGTTGACATTAGGTCCTAAACAAAAACATTCAACATTCACAACTACGGATAATCCCTACTTTTGGGTCCTGACTGTATAAAACCAAGAGCAATGCTAAATGTCACTTTAGCCAACAAATTTCTGTTTTGATGTACCCATGTTTCACATGGACTTTATAATAACCTATTCTTGAATACTTAAAGGGTTTGAGAGGTCAACTATAATACCCAAAAAGGAAGAAGGGTCCTTGCAAACCAGTGAGTTAAAAGTTTTAATATTCTCACTTCATTACCAAGGCTTGTTGGCTCTATCCCACCCCTTCGGTGCATTTGCCTGTTCAGATATGATTTATGTTGCCAGTCCTAACATGTAGAAAGCAGTGTTGATCTAGCCTGGGACCGTCTGAGCTTCTTTTCTTCTGCCACTAGCTGCCACTCTACCCACTAACCATCTTCAGGCCTCTGCTTCTGGTCTGTTTGCACAACTTGCATCATTGTTTCCCATGATGACTTCCAGAATGCCCAATGAATACAACATTTGTTAAAGCCTAAAATGTCTCCAACATATGTATTTTCCACCATCTAAAGAAAAACTTCACTTTCCTTACCATAAGTTTACCTGATTCTAGCCTCAAGAAAAGAGGAAGTATTGATCATTAAATTGTATTGGTTTGGTGTTTATATTTGGGCCACTCTCCTGATTCTACTATAATTGTATTAAAGCTGTTCATATCATGTTTCCAGATGGCAGAATTCTGTTTATTCAACCCCTCCAAATAGAATAGCAGCATCTATTGATTATCTCAATAGATGCAGAAAAAAACAACATTCAGTAAAATCCAACATTCCTTCAAGATAAAAACCCTCAACAAACAAGGCACTGAAAGAATATATCTCAAAATATAAGAACCATATATGACAAACACACAGCCAACATCATATTGAATGGGGAAAAATTGAAAGCATTTCCCCCTAAGAAGTGGAACAAGAAAAGGGATGTCCACTGTCACCACTCCTATGCAACATAGTACTGGGAGTCCTAGCCAGATAAATCAGGCAAAAGAAAGAAATAAAGCCTTCCAAAAAGGAAAAGAGAAAGTCAAATGATCTTTGCTCACTAATGACATGATCCTACACCTAGAAAATCCTAAAGATTCTCACAAAAAACTCCTACCCTGATAAATGACTTTAATGAAATTTCAAGATACAAAATCAGTGCAAAAAACAAGTTGCATTTTTATACACTAACAGCTACAGCTGAGAACCAAATCAAGAACTCAAACCCCTTCCAAAAAATACCTAGGAATATATCTAACCAAGGATATTAAAGACCTCTATAAGAAGAACTATAAAACATTGATGACAGAAATTGTAAATGATACAAACAAGTGAAAAAAAAATCCTATGCTTATAGACAGGAAGAATCAATATCATTAAAATAACTACACTGCCCAAAGTAATGTAAGATTCATGCAATTCCTATCAAATTAGCAATGTTATTTTTGACACAATTAGAAAACGCTATTCTAAAATTCATATGGAACAAAAAGAGAACCTGAATAGCCAAAGCAATTAGTATGGTTTGGCCGTGTCCCCACCCAAATCTCATCTTGAATTGTAATGCCCATAATCCCCACATGTTGTGGGAAGGACCCAGCGGGAGGTAACTGAATCATGGGGGCAGTATCCCCCATGCTGTTCTTGTGATAGTGAATGAGTTCTCACCAGATCTGATGGTTTTATAAGTGTCTCGCATTTCCCCTGTTGGCACTCATCCTCTCTTCTGCTGCCCCGTGAAGAGGCACCTTCCACCATGATTATAACTTTCCTGAGGCCTCCCCAGCTATGTAGAACTCTGAGTCAATTAAACCTCTGTTCTTTGTAAATTATCCAGTCTCGGGTATTTCTTTATAGCAATATGAGAACGGACTATTACAGCAATCTTAAACAAAAAGAATAAAGCCAAAGGCATCATATTGCTCAACTTCAAACTATACTGAAAGACTACAGTAACCAAAACAGCATAGTACTGGTACAAAAATGGACATACAGATCAATGAAACAGAACAGAGAACTGAGAAACAAAGCCATACACCTAAAACCAACTGGTCTTCAGCAATGTCTACACAAATATACCAAGGGGAAAATATACCTTATTCAATAAATGTTGCTGGGAAAACTGGCTGACCATATGCCTAGGAATGAAACTGGGTCCCTATCTACCTCTAACCATATACAAAAATTGACTCAAGATGGATTAAAGACTTAAATGTAAGACCTCAAACTATAAAAATTCTAGAAATCTAGGAAAAACTCTTCTAAGGCCTCAAAAGCAAATGCAAGAAAAACCAAAATAGACAAATGGGATTTAATTAAAGAGGTGGTGCACAACAAAAGAAACAATCAATAAAGAGACAACCTGTATAATAGAAGAGAATATTCACAAACTATGCATCTGACAAAGGACTCATATCCAGAATCTATAAGAAACTTAAACAAATAAATAAGCAAAAACCAAATAACCCACTAAAAAGTGTGCAACAGATACGAACAGACACTTCTCAAAAGAAGACATACAAACACCAACAAACATATGAAAAAGGGATCATCATTAATATTCATCAGAGAAATGGAAATTAAAACCACAGTGAGATACCACCTCACACCAGTAAGAATGGCTATTAGCAAAAAGTCAAAAACACAACAGATGTTGGCGAGGATACGTAGAAAAAGAAACACTTATACACTGTGGATGGGAATGTAAACTATTTATAGTTCAACCCCTATGGAAAACAGCATGGAGGTTTCTCAGAGAACTTAGAATAGAACAACTATTCAACCCAGCAATCCCACTACTGGGTATCTTCCTAAAGGAAAAGAAATAATTGTCATCAAAAATACTCCTGCACTCATATGTTTATTGCAGAACTATTCACAACAGCAGAGACATGGAATCAACCTAGGTGCCCATCAGCAGTGAATCAGGCAAAGAATATGTGGTATATATACATGTGGAATACTACACAGCCATAAAAATGAAGGAAATCATATCTTTTGCAGCAACTTGGATGGATCTGGAGGCCATTATCCTAAGTGAAATAACCCAGATACAGAAGATCAAATACTGTGTGTTCTCATTTATAAGTGGGAGCTAAACAATGGATACATATGGACATAAAGATGAGAATAATAAACACTGGAGATTCCAAAAGTGGGGAGAGAGAGAGTGGGGTGAGGGTTGAAAAACTATCTATCTATTGGGTACTGTGTTCACTATTTGGGTGATGGGTTCACCAGAAACCCAAACCCCAGCATCACACAATACATCCAAGTAACAAACCTGTAAAATCTGCACATGTACCCTCTGGGTCTATAATAAAAAATAAAATGCCTAACATTTTTATGCGGATTAAATGATGTAATACATGTATAATATTAGAAAGTATCTAGGATTTAACAAATGTTAACTGCTATCATAATTACATAGCTCCAAACCATCTTTTAAGGCCTGGCTCATATACCTGCTAAATCTATTGTACTCAAGCTGAGTATATATAATACATACTTGAAGAATCTGTTTAAAAGGCAGATTTCCATTCCCTGTCCCAGAGACTAATTGAGTAGTCCTGGATGAGAATGCCAGGAATCCATGGTATAAGGTGTTGCCATGTATTCATGCTACCATGTATAAAGTATTCTTGTGCAAGTAGCCTACAGGTCTCACTTTGAAAGCCACTCTAATTACACCTTGTCTACCTATCAGCTTTGCTGTTCTGAATTCATATAGCAGTTACAAATTGGCACTTATTATCCTGTTCTCTGTTTAAGTTTTATTTAACATTACAAATTACCCAAAGTCAAAGATTATATTTTCTTCAGTTTGGCATCTGCCAAAGCCAAGAGTATGGTACCTTTTTTACACCAATGTAGGATATAAATTAGTTTTTTGATGGATTAATCATTGAATCTTCCAGCCTCTAATGTCAAATCCAGGTCTTCTAATTCAATTTAGTTTTAAACAACCAGCGACAGACACTGCTCTTCAACATGGTCTCAGGATTTTACTTGAAGTGATCTGAAAATACAGTTATTCAACATGCCACATGTACATTTTGATTTCCATGAGAACATGTTGACTTACATTAGTTTGTGTTACGCTTCAAATATTTTACAAACAATTTATTAAGGCCTCGAGCAGTAATACAGCACTCTCAAAATCATTTAGATAAGTTTGGTATACTCTAAAGAAACAGTAACTTGAACATAACCTTGGATAAATATGGTTATAATAACCCAATTACCATATTCTTTTATATTATATTGGGTTAATAATATAAAGTCCTGGACTCTTCATAATGGGGAAAAGAAAATATGTTGAAATTCTTCCAAACCCATTTGCAAACACAAATCAGATGATTAAGTTCAGACTAGCTCAGCAGCTGCACAGTAGAATCATGTGTAACTTTATAAAAATCCTCATGCCCAGATTTTATCTTAGGCCAATGAAATTAGAATCTCTAAGGGTTTGACTGAGGTATCAGTGTCTGTAAAACTTCCGAGTTGAGCGTAATGTACAGCAAGATTGAGGACCACTGGGCTGGCTTCATAAGAATCTAACAAGCATAGTAAGCACTAAGCTTACCAAGCACTTAGTAAACACTTAGTAAGAGATATTTTTAAAATAGAGACACTTTTCAATCCTTTTTCAATTCTGATCTACAGTGAGCTGTAAAAACCATCCATCTAATCACAGTCCCCATTTTGTAAATTAGAATTAGGGACAAAGAGAGATTGTTTCAAATCTCGTTAGTGAGAAAGCATACCAAGAGATACTATTTCCTGATGTTCATTACCACGACCTCTAGTGTAAATGACGTACGTGGTTCTTTCCTAATAGTAAGTTTGGATAATCAGGACAACTCACATTCACTGGAGTATTGAAGCAGAGGAGGAAAGATCTTCAAGGAATCAAAAAGAACAAATAAGTAAACCTGACACTAAGCGAACTCAACAGTCTTACCCAAGCTTCATTATATTAATATACCTAAAGTACTGATATGATTTGGATCTGTGTCCCCACCCAAATCTCTTGTTGAAATATAATCCGCAGCGCTGGAAGTGGGGTCTGGAGGGAGGTACTTGGATCATGGGAGCAGTTTCTCATGGTTTAACATCATTCCCTCATGCTGTTTTCATGGTAGAGTTTTCACAAGATCTGGTTGTTTAAAAGCATGTGTCTAATGCCTGCCCCTCCTCTCTCTGTTCTTTCTGCTCCTGTCATGTGAAGTACTGACTCCCGCTGTGCCTTCTTCCATCATGATTATAATTTTCCTGAGGCCTCCCTAGAAGCCAAGCTGATGCTGCCATGCTTCCTGTATAGCCTGTGAAGTCATGAGCCAATTAAGCCTCTTTTCTTTATAAATTACTCAGTCCCAGGTATTTCTTTGGAGCAGTGCAAAACAGACTAACACAAGCACCGAGAACTGTATCTGGCATATACAAAGAGCTACGTATTTGTTACATGGAATAAATATATGAAGACTGTCCCTCCCTGAATTTGCACTCCTCTAGGAAGAATAACTGACAAGGCCCATCACTCCAAAGACCTTACTCTAGTTATGCTTTAAACAATACATTTTTCAGCTTGAAATTCACATTTTAAAGTCTATATAGCACACTCAAAATGTACATAATTGAAATCACAATTTCAAGCAGGGGTCAGCACACCACGGCCCAGGGACCAAATTCAGCCCAACCTATATTTTTGTAAATAAAATTGTATTGGATCACAGTCACACCCATTCATTTACATATTGTTTGCTTCCACACCACAAGCAAAGGTAAGTAATTGAGAAATGGGTTACGTGGCCTACAAAGCCTAAAATGTTTACTATCTGCCTCTTTACAGGCCTCTTTGCCCACCTTTGATCTTGATAATTCCATTTAATAAAAGAAAGTCTTCTTTTCTTCTGTTGTCAAGACAACAAGAACGAAAGTATTTGTATTTAGCCTCTTTTTTTTTTTTTACTCTTCCCATAATTACCCACCTCATTCTAGAGTTTTATACTTGTAAAGTCAGATATAAACTAACATAAGAATAACTTAAGATATGCTACCATAGGAGCAAGTTATAATGGCAAAAATCACAGACTGCTAAACTTCTTATGAGACTCAAGAGCAAACTATGATATATCCAATGGTTGAAATTTATGAAATGACTAAAAACAATATTTCCTTAAGGTTAAAATAACATGAGAATATCCTTATACTACACTGTCAAATGAAAAAGTCAGGACTCAAAACTTATAAAGTATAATTACAACTACATAAAACAAACAAACTACACATTTTCACAGGAAATCTCTCAAGAAAAACATTCAAATGTGCTAGCTTTGAGTGATAGACAATCAACTTTTTTCTCTACTTTTGATGTGGTAAACTCTATAATAAGCAGGCATTACTTTTATAATAAAAATAACCTTGATTTTTAAAATATGGAATATGTGAAATATGAATTCTGTTTGTATTTAAGTCTGAGACTGACAATTTCTCACACATATGTGTTAGATGTGGCACGTGATATTTGAGTGTCTCACAAACAAAAGCAGTATTACTAAAATGTGTTATGCATGTACAACTCTTTGATGTTTACAAAGGTTTTTCAGAAACAATATCTTATTCAGTTCTCACTGCTTCAAAAAAAATTAGAAAGCAGCAACTGACAAAACTAGAACACCAACTCAGACCTTCTGGCAAAAGTAGAGCACTCGAAAATTAATCACACTTATTCTATTGGTACTAACTTATACCTTCCTCCCTCAACACCAAGCAACATCTAGAGTTTAGTTGATGAGTATTTTTCTCTTTTTTATGAAATCCCAGGAATTCACAATATGATGTAGAGGGCATTTAAAGTCATTTAAGTCCTGTTTGCTCATAGTTCTGTAATGATGCAAGCTGTAATAAAACCCCCCAAATACATGTATAACATCATCCCCAATCACAGTATAACCCTGCAAGGGCCCAGTATCAGTGGAAATCACAGTTAAGGCAAGCTGGCGTAGATCTAAAAGGAAGAAGTTGAGGCAGAATTAATGTAAGTAGAGAGTTTATTTGGGCCTAGCTTGAGGACTGCAACATGGATATATAGATTCAAATTTCTCTGAATATACACTTCAATTAGTAACAATTACAAGTGGACTTTTAAAGGGAAAGAAGAGGCAGTTCCTGGGTTGTTTACCAATAATTCACATTAATATAACAAAAACTACTGATTGACTACACATTGTTAAGCTATAGGGTGTGAGTTATAATGTCTAATATGGCATTATTAGGTTAATTTATAACCACTTGTGGATAAAGAAAATGTAATATATATATATGAAACACCATGGAATACTAATCAGCCATAAAAAGAATGAAATGATGGCATTTGCAGCAACCTGGATGGAGTTAGCGACCATTATTCCAAGTGAAGTAACTCAGGAATGGAAAACCAAATATCATATATTGTCACTTATAAGTGGAAGTTAAGCTATGAGAACACAAAGGCATAAGAAGGATATAATGAACTTTGGGAACTCAGGGGCGGGAGAGAGGTGACGGCCTAAAGACTACACATTAGGTACAGAGTAAACTGCTCAGAAGATGGGGGTACCAAAATCTCCAAAATCACCACTAAAGAACTTATGTGTGTAACCAAAAAACCACCTGTTTCCCAAAAACTATTAAAATACAAATTTTAAAAATTTAAATTTATAACCACTTGTGGCAATAGCAAGCCGTTTCCAGAGATGATTCTACAGCTTAAAAGTGAGGGAATAGAACATGATTGCTACTTCATTTTAAATCCTCTCTAGGCCTAGTGACTTAAAAGGACTGACATTCCTCAGACAAAAGTTCTTTTCTCATCTCACCACGCAAGTTGAACTCTCTTAGTACCCAAACATCTTGACTGTCGTCCTATGGCCCAGCAGGGCTTAATGGGCCATTGATGCTTCAGAGGAGCAGACAAGGACCCACACACTAGTCTAGAAATGCCTAAGCACTTGGTACCATAGGCAATGCTGTATTTTAAGAACTATTAGTTTGGTTCAAAAGTAATTGTGATTTTTACATTTGAAAGTAAAGGCAAAAACCACAATTACTTTTGCACCAATTTTATAGAACCAGCCCTTGAAAGGATTTGTAAGAGACTAATTTGGCTTTTCCAGACCTCCAGTTTTTACTCCTAGGTCCCTCTCTCATCTCTCTGCCACATCCTTGGCTCCCATTCTCTATCATCCCTGATGATGGCCAGTTACTGTCCCATCTCCCATTCTCAAAGGGCCTCGCCCTCAGTGGCTAAGTGAATTCCCTACTAACATATTAATCAGAAAGAGCTCTCTGTTACACCTAAAAAGGATCTGCATTTTAATAAGGTGCTACTATAGAGCATATAAACACATTTCCAAATTATAATCTTATTCTAGCTCTCACCTTTCCAACTCAACACTCATCTTTGTCTCTATTCATTCTTCTTTCCTTCGTGCCTCACGTCCTTCATTCTTACAACCAGGACTCTATAATACCTCTTCGAACATTTTGTTCTTCAATTAACCTTATCCTAATGATTCCTCCATTTGTTCCTCAAGGCATCCTTCTCTTTCAGCTAAAAAACAAACTCATGGTACCACGATACTCAAGATTTCCACAAGCTGGACTCAACCTGTATCAAATCTGGCAAGTTCCCTACCTCCCTTGGTTTTGAAGGAAATAAAAATATTTCACCTCAGAATATTCTTGTCTGACCAATTTTGAGGTGGTTGTTCAGAGGGCCTGCAACAGAATTAGCCCTGCAAAGCTATTTTTGTGGGGAAGATTTACACTGATGAGAAAATTTGCATTAATATAGCCAGGTTTTCTCTGAGGCCTTCCCTTGTCCAGATTTAAGAAAGATTAACTGAGAGTCTGACACCTTTAAAGATCTAAAATAAACATTAACCATCTCTTCTCTCAGAGGGCTGCTTTCTGTGACGTTTCATCTACATAACAAGACCACCTTTGCTAGCCAGACCCCCTCTTCTTCCCTTGCTATAACGTGTCTTGCCATCAAAACCTGTTTTACCATGATCCAAGCCCCCATTCTTTCTGTAACCTCAAGATGGTATATAAGCTCTGAACCCCATTGGGAGTTTGGGGTGATCACTCTGTGGTTCTCCCCCATGTGCATGTTAATAAATTTGTATGCCTTTTCTTCAATTAATCTGCCTTTTGTCAGTTGATTTTTTAGCAAACCTTCAGAGGGCAAATGGGAGGTCCTCCCTTTGCCCCTACAATTTCCACCTCCGCACAAAACCATTTCCTACTCATGGAATATACCTGATTCTGCCACATCCACGTGCCTTTGCCTTGGTGGTATTCTCCAAGAAAATTTACAAGGACAACATGGCCTTTTCAAAAAAGCCTTTCTATTTACCCCAGGCAGAGGGAGCTGATTCTTCCTCTACACTACCATTGTCTTCTTCACATAACTCTATTACATAACTAATTGCTTTCTATTATAATTGGTAATTTATGTTTCTACCGTCCTTATTCAATTTGGGCTACCTAGTAGCAGGGTCTCTATCTAACCCATGCTGTGTACCCATTCCCACTGTCACCACTTCTAAGCTCCTAGCAGAAGGTGGGCACATACAATAATCAAGGAACTATTGAATTTCTATGAAAAGAATAAGTGAATGCATGAATGATTAATGACAGCATTTCAGTTATTCTAAGAAGCAATATGGGAGAGAATTTCTAGTTAAGCCACTGGGCCTTCTGGAAAATTGCATCACAACAATTTCCTTGTAAAATCACAATGACTACAAGAGAAGTCAATTGAGTGATAAATATTCTCTTTCCTTTTGAATTAAAATCAAACAAGCATGCATTTTGAATAACCAACTATAAATTTAAGTGCTGTAATTAAACAAATATTATAACCAAATTAATTTGAACTATGCAGAATATTTCCTGGAAGGTGGTTAATCAGGTATTAATATTGCTACCAGGTCATGTAAAAAAAAATGGGGCTCAGGAGTCTAAAAATATTATAATTTATCATATTTCAGGTTTATTCTCACCCAATCTATGAAAGGAAAATATCAATATAATTTTAAATTACAAATATAGCTGTATTCCTAAATTAATCATATAATTAATAAATTAATTTTCTGGGATTATAAAAGTGGAAAAAATTTTTAGACAGAAATTCACTTTTTTTCCTCTGAACACTCTTAGAAACACTCATTGAAAAGGAAAGAGAGAATTTCCTTTTTTCCTATTACACAGCCCACTGTAATTTTACCTGTACTGGAAATTCTTACATAATAAATAATTTTTTAAAAAAATAGTACCTGACTCCAACTGAGCAGGAGAGAGTGAGAGAGTGACTTGGGGAACCACATAGGTCAAGAAGAGCCCTGCCTGATGAATCTTTGTCTTCCTTTTTGCTGCCCTGGCTAGCCTATCTTTAACTTTCCTTCATATTTTTCTGAAATGACACCATTCAGACTTTAATTGGGGTTAATATAAGTAAAGACTGTTTGGAGTTTTGAGAGATAAGAGAGGAAGGTATTACTCATGTATACATCAGTGGCAGAGTTAGGAAATCAGCCTAACTTAATAAAAACAAATCCATATTGAAATAGTTAAGAAGCTCTTAATTCTCCAAATTAGAGGATTAATTCTATTAAATCAGCAACTCTGTTGTATACAGCTTGACACAGCTATATTAAATTGGCTTGAAAGTATTGAGAAAGAAAGTTGTATTCTTGAAGAGAGAGGAGATCAAGTTGGAAAACTGAAGTGGGCAACTTCAGTGGGAAACTTTGGCAAACAGAGTTGTTCTTATCTCAACAGCATTTTTTATTTCTTACTCCCTTTAGGTAGTCTTCTCTCTCTCTCTCTCTCTCTCTCTCTCTCTCTCATTTTGGTATTTTGTAGCTGTATACTATCTTGACCATGACAGGTGCAAAAACCTGGAAATACTTCACTATGACAAATGTTGGACTGGCAGTGTGTACTCCAATGTGATCAGGGATTTTTATGCCATTTATAACATAACATATAATACATAATATATTATAATATACATAACATATTATATTACACAATAATACATAAACCATAAATGCAATCTTTAAGAAAGAAATTAAAACTTATTTCAATGTGAATCAAAGCTACTTAGGCTTGGCTTAGTGCCATGGTAAGCAAAATTCTAAGATGTTTTCAGGCTCTCCATCCTCTGCTGCAGATCCCTGTATAACCCCCTCTTTAAATGCAAGTAGGACCTGTTATTTGCTTCTACCCAATAAATAGGCAAAGGTGGTAGGATATCGCCACCATGATTTATTTATGCTGTATAAGAATGTCCTAACAAACTGGAGAGAGACATTCTCCTGCTGACCCTGAAAAAGCAAACAACCATGCTGGGAACTGCATATGGAGAGAATCATGTGGCAGCAAACAGTCAAAACCTTTAAGACCTGAGGGTAGCCAACAGCCAATAAGGAGCCAGGCTCTCAGCCACACAGCCTCAAGGAAATGGATTCTGTAAATGTACTGAGTGAACTTGAAAGCAGATTCTTCTCCAGTCAAACCTCCAGATAAGAACACAGCCCAGTTAGTATTGAAGACCTTAATTAGAAGACTCAGTTATGTCCAGACTCCTGCCTCATGCACATTGCAACATAATAAATATGTATGATTTTAGGCCAATAATTTTTGGTAATATGTGATACAGCATAGATAACTGATGTAAATATCTTTCTTCAAATTGGATCCCCCTATATACATAAAAGGGGCATAGTTATGAGATTCACACGCTCAAATACTCTATACTAGCTGCTGGCAATGCTCCTGGTAACCAGATAAATTCTCATAGACCTGTTTGGTTTTTTTTCTTTCTTTCTTTAATTTATTCATCTGTTTTTCTTTTTCTTTTATATTCCTTTTTTTTTTGGATGTTTTAATACAACTCATACAGCTTGGGCTTTGTAATTTTAATAAAACAAATATAATTGAAATACTTCCTTTGATGAGTCCATCCCAGTTTTTATGTCCCTGCTCACTTTGTACATGTGCATAGACCTATTTCTTCCACTCCATTATCTTTGATTTTAAAATGTGAAGTTTCCAAGAACTTCAATGACTTGCTTAGCTATTTTCAATGCAGTAGCTGAGGAATAAAACAGAATTCAGGATAACCTTCACAATTCCTTCTCATACTTATAATCTCTCCTCCTACACTGGTGTTAATTCTGAAAATAATGACAGTCATAAGCACAGGTGTAATAGTTATCAAAATGTTCCCTTATCTTTTTCTGTCTCTTCAGATGCTCACAACCACTTTTGAAATAGATAGAGCAACAGTATGTGCTTACTCGGGGTGTTTTATTTGAAATAGATAAAGCAGCATTATTAGTTTGCTTGGGCATTATAATGTTGGCTCTCATTAGAGAAATATCTGTAAGTATTTTCCACATAAATTATTATTTATTCAGGTGTTTGCATATTGAGCTTTTTAACATAAAAAGTTTTTGCACACTTTTATGTAAAAAAAGGTAACGTCACCATTTTTAACGTAAAAAGAAAGAAAACTGAAGAAGAAAGCTTACATGACTATACCAAGGCATGTTTGCAGCAGAGACAAGACTAAAATTCTGGATTCCTGATTCAAAATCCAATTTTCTTCTTCTGTTTCTATCTGAATTCATTAGGGAATTATTGTGAAGATAAAATGAGAAAGGATTTTGTAAAGAAGATGAATCTTGGAAACTTAATATGAAATTAAACAAGTGGAAAACCATTTCTCAAGCAAGAAAGATTTATATGATGGTTACCCTATGATTTGACTGAGCTGGAATAGTATGTGACTATTACTGACATTTATATCTCCATAGCTAATATAAATGTAAAGATCCTACTTATTTACCTATGCTCAGAAATTACGATGAGCGGAAAGAAAGGTTTTTTCATGCCCTTGTTAAATTTACTCAGCCCCAAAATATAGTAAAGTGGCAAGACGTGTGTTCTCTGACGATTCCAGAAACTAATTAGAAATGAAAATGAGTTCTCAGACTTAGGAGGCTAATAGCCTTGTCTATTTTGAAAAATGTAAAATTCCTGTGTGTTCCAACAGAAATTTTTTTTTCCAATTCAGTCTAAGAAGCAACAGAATCATGCATCATTAGGCTGGACAAGGAGATGATAAACAACATTGTTATGGCTCTGTAGTTGCTAGGTTGCTAAAGGCTCCAAAGAGGTAACTCTCATTATTTGACATAGACAAGTTGCTAAATGAGTGTCAAGGCAATTGTTGATGCCTGAAGTGGTTGAAGCAACCTACAGCATATTTGCCATTCCAAGAATGCTGTCTGTGTTTCTCCAAGGATGCAGCCTATTTCATTGTGCTTGCTGCTTTCAGCTTTTTCTTATTCAAGCACATCCAAGTCTTTTTCTTTCAATACCATATTCATCATACGATTTCCCTGTCCATGTAAAGGCATAAAATGGTTGCCAACTGCATAAAGATAAAAGTTTAAATTCCTAAATATGCCTTTCAAGTTATACTGAAATCTATTCACAATCATCTCTCTTCTGTTATGGTCTCAACTCTCCCAAAACAACCCAGTAACCTGATCAAAGTTTCTCTGATCACAGCATATATAGTCACACTTTCACAATCTATCTGCCTCACAATTCCCATCACTCTTTCTCTTACCATTTTTTTTTTTAAGGCCTCTCCCACAAATTCTTTTCTGACTCTCCCTGTCTATTGTGATTATCCTGTTCTCTTAATTAGATAACACATATTCTCCAGAAGGCTACGGTAGATGCTCATGTTTTCATATTTTAATTCTCAAACTACAGTACAAGCATCTTAAAAAAGAAACTTTGTTGTATACTTCTTTTTGAAACTCCATACAATCTAACAGTGCATTTTACATAGTAGATCCTTGGAAATTCCTTATCTTAGCATCTAAATTGGGTGAAACTTAAAGGAACTCTTTCCTCAAAAGACATCTCTACTCATGCCAGGCATTCTGGCCTTTATTTGAAGCAGTTAAACATTATGCTGTTGGCAGATTTACTTTTCAAGAAATTCTTTTTTATTTGTACTAAGACAAAATCTGCTTTGCAGCACCTTCCAACCAAGTCTTAGTTATGTTCTCTGAAGTGACACAAACCAACTCCAACTTATTTTAACTGATAGTACTGCATTTACTTGAAGGCAGATACCACGTCTTTCTCTTAACATGTTTTTGTTCCTAGTCAAACACGTCTCATTCTATGTATTGTTCTTCACGTAACATGGTTTTCAGACAACCTGGTCATTCCTTTGGCCTCCTTCTGGACTCTAAGCATTTTATCAAAGGTTCTCTTGATTATGATCATCAGATCAAAGCACAATACTCTAAATGTCATACCACCAATGCATATTTGAGTGGAATAGCTAGTTTTCTTAATCATGGCATTATATTGCTAGTAATAAACTCTAAGTTTATGTTAATATATAATGTGATATTTAATATCACTTATAATTTTGGCTCAAATTAAAGAAATATCTACAAGTATTTTCCACACAAGTTACTATTTAGTCAGGTGTTTGCAACTTGAACTTATCCAATAAAATGTATTGCCCCAAAGAGATGATCACATAAACTGATTTTGTTCAAGCTGAAGTTGACAGCTATCTCATTGCTAAAAGCTTCAAGCTAAAGTGAAAATATGTCAGGTGAAGTGGTACATCAGCTTCACATGTGGAGTTTCCACAGCTCAGAAATGTGGACTGCAAGAAGAAGGTTCAAGGGTTATATGGAAGAATGTGCTCTACTCCACCAGACAAAAGGCTACTGTGTAACTAGTGTTTGATAAGCATTAGAAATGTCCCATGGTAGCTCCCTCAACTTTGCTAGACTTTGGTTTTCCTGGCTGTAAAGTAAGACCCACCTGGATAGTTACTATGCCCCTTTTCAAATAGAAGAGTCTACAGCCTTTCCTTTTCTAAGTACATTCAAGCCATCTGTTCAAGAATCTGTTCTGAATGTTGACAGATATTGGTGTTAAATAAATCAGTCTAAGGAGTCCAACAGCCACGTTTTCTATCAGGAAACTGGATCAAATTTCATCTCTTTTTTTATTGTACTGGTGATTAAATGATTAAATAATTTGATCACCAGCCTTCATGACAAAGAAAAATTAACTCTTGAACAAAGAAATGTCCAGCAGAACCATGAACATTTGCAATGGTGCATCTTCCCTTAGCCACACTGACATTACTTTCCTGGGCAAAATTGGCTCCAGGTCCTGCTCAAGCTGAGCCTGAACAAAGGCATCTTGATTTGTGTGTGTGTGTGTGTCAATCACAACATGTAATCATCAGAAACCATGATCTCACATCCCCCTCCCCAATCTCAGTTCAGATTTTGGATTTGTCAAGTGACTGACTAAGTGTTAACAACCAGCAGATGGACTGGAAGGGCAGATGGGGCTTTCTCAGGAAAGCAGTTAAGAAGTGATTAAAATCACCAAGGACTGCACTTATTTTTCCGCCTTTAAAGGATGCTATATTTTTTTTTTCACTGTGAAATCTGATTAAGACAGAAAAGCAGACAATAGAAGTGAGCTAATCCCTGTTATTCTCCCTTCGTTTAAGTTGCAAGACATTTAAGAAGACAAGATAGTTAGGAAATGTTTTAAATAGATTTTATCTGCTTGAATATTAATATCATGGCCATCCTTAATATTTTGGGATGCTCATAAAGATGTTTTCCATTTTTATAAAGTTTTAGAACTGTGAACTCACTTCCATGTACATTGGGTGTCTATACCATTATTTTATTAATTCAATCATTTAGTGTTACGTATGAGTGAGGCACTGTGATAGGTGCTGATTGTACAGGGAAGAGCGGTTCAACCTCTCTAAACTCAGTCATTTTCCTTGGCGCTATAATATGCCATCTGCATGACTATGCCATTTGAAACACTCAGTTTGGGATATTTACACTTATTTTAACAGCAGTGCTCTTTCTTATATTGCTGGGTAACCCCCTCAGGAAATGTTTTCAGAACCAGACTCGTAGCTCCAAAAGAAAATGTCTCATTACTTCGTAGGTAAATTTCATTTTTGACCTAAAATAGTTTTGCCTAGTTTGATGATCAAACTTGATTCTGAAAGATATTTGGTGACATGACATGCACTTCTATAATTGAGAATATTTAACACAATATGCTAGAGGCAGTAAATAACATAGAAAAGAGGGGCTCTGGAAAGACTTTAATCACTGTGGTAGGCAGAAGAATGCCCTCTCAAAGATGTCCCTGTTCAGGCTGGGCACGGTGGCTTAGGCCTGTAATCCCAGCATTTAGGGAGGCCAAGGTGGGCAAATCACTTGAGGTCAAGCATTTGAGACCAGTCTGGCCAACATGGTAAAACTCAATCTCTACTAAAAATACAAAAATTAGCCAGGTGTGGGAGTCATCACCTGTAATCCCAGCTGCTCGGGAGACTGAGACATGAGAATAACATGAACCCGGGCGGCAAAGGTTGCAGTGAACTGAGATCACACCACTGCACTCCAGGCTGGGCAACACAGCAAGATTCTGTCTCAAAACAAAACAACACAAAAAGCCCCTGTTCTAATCCTCAGAACCTGATATGAAAAAGAGGACTTCATAGATGTGATTAAGAGTCTTGAGAGGGGCTGATTATTCTGCATTATCTTAGTGGGCCCAGTGTAATTAAAGAGTCCTCATAAGAGAGAGGCAGAGTCGGAAAATGAGATATGAAAGCAGAAGTCACAGGGATTTGAAGATACGACGCTGCTGGCTCTGAAAATGAAAGAAGGATCCACTACCAAAGAACAAAGGTGATCTTTAGAAGCTGGAAAACTCAAAGAAATAGAATTGCCTCTAGAGCCTCCAGAAGGAACAGAGCCCTGCCTGCGGACACACCTACATTTTTGACTTCTGACCTCAGAACTGTAGGGTAATAAATGTGTGTTGTTTCCATCTACAAAAATTGTGGTAATTTCTTAGAGCAGCAATAGAAAATTGAAATTGCAACAAAAACTATTTTAAAGAGGGCCAGGCGTGATGGCTTACACCTATACACTCAGTACTTTGGGAGGCTGACTCAGGAGGATTGCTTGAGGCCAGGAGTTCAATACCATCCTGGGAAAAATAGCGAGATTGTATTTGTAAAGAAAAAAAATTAATTATTTTAAATAAGTGATATCAGCATTGAAATAAATTTATTACCTACAAAAGTCATATAGCAGTTTTTTTCTTTTTTTTTTTTTTTTTTTTTTTTTTTGAGACAGAGTTTCCCTCTTGTTGCCCACTGGAGTGCAATGGTACAATCTCAGCTCACTGCAACCTCCACCTCCCGGGTTCAAGCAATTCTCCTGCCTCAGCCTCCCAAGTAGCTGGGATTACAGGCACCCGCCATGACACCCAGCTAATTCTTTATATTTTTATTAGAGACGGGTTTCACCTTGTTGGCAAGACTGGTCTTGAACTCCTGACCACACGTGATCCACTGCCTTGGCCTCCCAAAGTGCTGGGATTACAGGCGTGAGCCACCACGCCTGGCCCAGCAGTGAGTTTTTTTTTTTTTTTTTTTTTTTTTTCTCTTTTTGCTCTATGTGGCCAGCTTAGATTGAAAAGCAGAGGTCTCTTGGTATTCTGTGTTGATTTCTGAGGCTAAATCTCAATTAAGTGGGAAACAATGCAGCACTTGATTAGTGATGCTCACAATAGGAGTAGGGCTAAGAATGGTGACCTGTGTGTTAGTCACACATTTGCCATCTCTGATTAGTTAGAATGGGTAAATTAGGCCATTGTCTCAGAATCATAGAATGTCAGTTTTGCTTCTTGTATCCCAGAAAAAATACCTTTTAATTCCACTTCAGTAGAGAAATGTACAAAAGTCACTAAAGAAGTTTCTGATAGAATCAGGTCTAAAATTAAAGGTCTTTAACTTTCTATCTGAAATTTTTTCTATGACATCTCAGTAAGTTTTGGTAGTTTCATAGTTCAGGTAGAAATAATACTGATCAAAATAACTGTGGTCTCTCCTCTCTTGGTGACACATATCCCATTAATCCAAGGCCTTAATGTTACTGAGCCACCTTATTTAGTGCTTTATCCACACTCACCCCTGTTGGGCAATATTCAACCTCTAAACATCCTCATACTTCCCCTCTACTTCTGCCCCATAACTACCTTTCCTGTTATGTTGATTAAGTATTAAGTCTCAACTAAATATCCTAAAGAAAAAGATAGAGAGACCTAATGAATTAATTTATATCTAAAAATGGCTTATTTATTGTATTTCAATTGTTTTAAATTGTTAGTAGTTTTAAAATATAATAAAAAAGAAAAACTTTAAATGCTTGCATCTATCATTTCATGCAGTGAGGTGTCAGAGAAGCAATACATATATTGCTAGTAAAAACAATAAATAAATAAATACGGTTTAGAAGCCTAGCAGGTGCTGTGCTAGGCACTGGGAATACTATTCTGAACAAAAGAGGCAAGATTTATTTCTTGCAGACTTTCAGGAGCCCCTCAAATCTCAGCAATTGATTTGCACATGGTCATTTCTGTTCTCTCTGCCAAGACCATACCCTGAGAAATAGATCAATCACAGCTTACGGAAACAGAAGTTTTCAAGCAGTCAGTGTGGGCCCTGAACTTTTTTCTGAACATTCCAATCCTTTCAGAGAGGAGAAAACCAATGACTTCTTGGAGAAACACTATTATTTCACAGGGAAGTAGAATGGTAAGTCATTAGGAATTCATAATCTGAAAACTGATTGCCTGGGTTTGAACTCAGTTTTTTCTTTTCCACTTGAGAGATATTGGGCAAATTATTTCACCTTTCTAAGTCTTTGTTTTCTCATCTATAAATTGAGATGAATTATATTTACTGTCTCATGGGGAAAAGATTAAAGGAAACAATCTATGCAAAGAATACCAAGTAGCACAGTTCCTAGGAGAAAGTAGGTGCTGATAAGTGAGAGCAATTAATGTTGTAATTTATATTGTCATTAATATAAAAACAATTCCTCTCTCTTACTTCTCTATTACCATGATGAGACACCTTCAAAATAAAGCCTACAAGAATATTAAAAGATCATATTCTCTCTGTCAGTCTTGGTAAATATGGCAGCTATACTGTTGGTCACAATTCCCCTTGCCTTTTTATTCTGGTTGGAAATGCCCAAATCTACTCAAAGGCTGTCTCTCAGCCCAACAGCAAGACAAAAGCACAAAACTAAATAAAACCAAAGAGAAATACTGCTGAAGATTTCTTAGAAATACATGCCTCCCTGACAAATAGAGTGAAGCATACGAAGACCATCCCCAGACACTCCCCATTTCCTACCTGCATTGAATATTATTGTGTGAGAAGGTCATGTTTGAATCCAATATTGTCCAACCATCAGCCATGAAAAGAAAGATAAAAGAACTGCAAAAAAGAGAAATGCGACCTGATGGAGTTGAACTGCTGAATTAGTCAGTCTGGGAGCCACCTTTTTGGAACTTCTTATTATGAGAGATTTTGTTAACTGAACTCTGTTATTTAAGCCACTTTCAGTGGAGTTTTTATTACAAACAACCAAATTTATTCCAAACTAGTAAAAATTATATTGATACTAAAAATATCTACCTTGTGATATTTATTGAGATTACATGAAATAATGATAGAAACTTCATTTTAAAAACTACTTGATATTATCCCAGATATTTATGTTTTTTTTAAAAAAAAACACTCAAAATTATCATCACTGAGTTACATTATAGAACAAAAACTTAATCACCTTGATTATATTCTCTGTTTTCCTTGCTCAGAGCCTAATCATATAGGTTCTTGCTACTATTATCTACTGATTGAAGCCCCCAGAATTATAAATTTATTGTTTGCTATGGCTTTAAGCTTGCCATCCTAAAGACAAAATTTACTATAGTTTTAATGGATTGATAGAAATGCCTCAGTGATCTTGTTGAGAAAGATCTTGAGGTGTTAATAATCTTGGTGGAACAAGAGCTACGGTTGAGCCAAGAGAAGAAAATAGACTTATGTCGTCTGGGCATGATGTGTCATGCCTGTAATCCCAGAATTTTGGGAGGCCAAGGCGGGCAGATCACTTGAAGTCAGGAGTTCAAGACCAGCCTGGCCAATATGTGAAACCCCATCTCTACCAAAAACACAAAAATTAGCTGGCTGCGGTGGCATGTGCCTGTAATCCCAGCTATTTGCGAGGCTGAGGCATGAGAGTCGACTGAACCCAGGAAGTAGAGGTTGCAGTAAGCCGAGATCACACGATTGCACTTCAGTCTGGGAGACAGAGTGAGACTCCATCTAAAAAAAATAAAATAAAATAAAGAAAGAAAAAGAAAAAAGAAAATAGACTTATGTCTATATATCTACCATTGACTTATCTTTCCCGACCTAGGATAAAACTGAGAACGTCTGAAGTTATAGCTCTATAAATCTCCACCTACAGAAGGCAGCCATGGTTCATCAACCAACCAAAATTGACTCACTGAGAAATCAATCTGACAACTCACCTGACTACAGGTATTTAGATCTTGGCAACCTATTCTGTTAATGTTCTATAGAAAATATGTTATTCTAAGATAATATCCTTTGTGCTGGCTCAAAATCTCCAATCTAAATTAAGTATTTATTATATTCTAGACCTAAAATAACTCTAAAAAGAATGTAGAGAAATCAAAGAAGAAAGAACTAAACTGAGATGCATGAGTTAATCCTATTTCAAATAGTGTAGCAGTGAGAGTCATATCTGTAGTAAGCTAAAGGATATATGCTATTTTGAGTAAAAGGCCATTGTTCATAGGGTACAGGTCAAGATGTTGATCTTGTTTAATCTATTAATCTCCTGTCCTTCATCTTTTTATAACCTCTAAGACCTAGATGATCTCATATCTTGCATAAACACTTCCTTACAACTCCAGCCCACACCTATCTGCCTTCGACTTCTGTGCTATTGATGGATATTTAACCCAATGGCTTTTCTTTGCGCCCCCGCGTGCATGTGTGCGTGCATGTGTGTGTCTCTGTGTGTGTGTGTGTGTGTGTGCGTGTGTGTGTGTCTTTCCTCCTGAACTATGCTATAAATTCTCCAAGGGTAAAAACTGAGTTACCAATATAAGAGTGCTCATTTAAGTATACATTTTATACATATAGAGGGAAGGCCATATGCTTTATTGTTACCACCACACAATTGCTACAAATTAGTTCTGGTGGCACAATTTGGTCAGCAGTGAGGTTTTACCTTAATGTCACCAACATCCCTTGAAGAATTCAAGACCTCTCTCTTCTGCTGTTGGGGAAATGCTGAGAAATAAATGTGCAATTCAAAAAAAGAAAAAAGAAAAAATGGAATGCTGTTCACAAGGCATACATTGCACCAGGGTAAGGTAGAATCATACAATGCAGGTAAGACTATTTCAACTGAAACAAACAACACACTAACCATTATCAGCAACTGGTCTCACCAGACATTGATGAAAGACACCACTTATAGTGATCCAGCTTCCATGAAGCTTCCCAATTCTGATAGTTTTTTCCCCAGTGGATCTCATGGTTCCTCAGTCCCACCTTCTGCTATCCACATTATCACACTCCTTTGTCCTCACTTCAGCCATTGTCTTTTTATCTAGTCCCAGTAAGTATGCATCTGAAGTTTTTCTTCTTACACTTAAGCCATAAGTTTGTTTCAGGTATCAATATTTACAGCTCTTGTTTATACTTTATAGTGGGTGGCTCATATTTATCAGTTCGTTCTGGCATGTAAAAAAGAGCTGCAAGAAACATTAAAGGAAAGGGGAAGAAGGTATGGGAACACTCAGAATGTTATTCCTCCTCACATGTAATAGCTCCCATCACACTTTAGATGAGGTCCTGAACCTAAAGGTGAGCCTAAGAACAGATGCAAGCCAATTACAGCAGGTAATACCTTACTGTCTCAGGCCCTTATTCCCCTCCTCTACTCTGCATTCCCTGTAAAAGGTTTTATTTTACCAATTAATGCAGTTTTAATCAGAGAATTCAATTCTATCCAAAGACTGCTGGAAAGGCTTTCAGATAAAAACATGACACTTTGTCCAAGAAAAAAAAAAAAGTCAAAAAATAAACCAGTGGAGACTTTCCCCTTGGGTAATAGTGGATTAGCTAAATTGGGCCAGTACTTTCTCAGAGGACAACTAGAAAAGCTAGATACAAAAATTTAAAACATCTGCTTGAAAATATTGAAGCACTAACAAGATAGTAAATAATTATCAGGCCAAAATGCAGAGACTGACTTTTAGAAATACTTTCTTCCTGAGGGTGACAGAAGGTTGTGTAAAGTTAATCAAAACAGGAAAAGTAAGCAAATAACATACATAAATCAATGAAACAGAAAACAACCATAAAATAGTGAGGGTCAATGAAGCCATATATGGTTCTTTGAAAGGACCAATAAATTTAATAAATCCCTGGTGACACTGATCAAGGAAAAATAAAAGTTAAAAGATACAAATAACCAATGTTAAGAATGTAGAAGTCTTTTTTATTATAAACCAAATAAAAATTTCTCATGAAATACTTTGTGAATAAATTTTAAAATTGTAATAAAATGAAAAAATTTCTTTAAAAATACAATGTAATGAAACTGAAACAAGAAGAAATCAAAAGTATAAATATTTATATAACTATTAAAGAAATCAAATATATAATTTTAAATATTTCCATATAGAACTCTAGGCCCAGATGTCTTCAGCAAATACTTCCAATAATTTAAGGAAAGGATAATTTCAATATATACAAATTCTCCAAGAGTATAGCAAAAGAAAAAATACCTCTCAATCATTTCAGTAAACCAGCATAACCTTTCTAGGAAAATTTAATGGGCAAATCAAGAGAAAGGAAACAAAAGTACTAGCCAATCTCATACAGGAATATAAATGCAAAAATCTCAATATTACCAAAATGTTTTTGTAATATAATAACCAAAACAAACAAGGTGGGCTTATTCCATAAATGCAATATTAATTAAGTATTCAAACATTAGGATGTGTGCAATGGCTCATACCTGTAGTCCTAACTGTTCAAGAGGCTGAGGCAGGAGGATCACTTGAGCCCAGGAGTTCCAAGCTGCAGTGAGTCATAATGGCACCACTGTACCCCAGCCTGGGTGACAGAGTGAGGCCAGGTTTCAAAAATAATAATAATCAATGAAATTTAGCCCATTTACAGAATAAATGAGAAAAGTAACACTATTGTCTCTTTAGATAAGTAAAAATGTTTGATATAATTTAACATTCATACATAATTTAAAAATATATGTGGATAGAAGAAACTTCCATAATTTGATAAAGGTATTTATAGTAAACTTATGATGAAGCTTTTCCTTTGCAATCAGACAGCATGCAAGAATGACCTTTATCACTTCTTTTAATCAATATGGGCTAGGGGTTTAGCCAATATAGCAATGTAAGAAAAAGAAAGAAATTCTGTAAGAATTGAACACTATAGTAGGTGCTATTGGTACTGCATCTATACCACCTTGACTTTACCACTTCAGTGTACACCAGTCAACTACTAGCACCTTTATTTCTTTTCTGAAGTCTTTCTTTCACTGTTGGAGTCCCTTCACCTGTCTTACTAGCAGGCTAGAAATGGCTCACCCCAGAGAATGAACTCACTCCCGGTAACATCTCTCAACCACAGGTCCACAGAACATTTACAATAAGTACTTTACATGGCTTACCCCTTAAATGTGAAAACTCGGATGCAAATTTTTTACATTGATTACTTAATTCCCCAGTTGGATTGAGCTTTCAAGGTAATTTTCTTGAGAGTGAACCCTGTATCAGCTATCCTCTTTCACTTCTTTACTCCCATTCCAATGTTTCTGAGATCAAGTTCCATATAAATCACTTACACCTGAATGTTTGTCTCAGGGCTATGTATGGGGAATCTAACCTTCAATAGGCAAGATGAATAAATCTGTAATTATTCATAGTTGATATGACTGTAGATATAGAAAACGCAAAAGACAGATGAATCATTATAATTAATAAATGAGTTTAACAAGGTTTGTGGATACAGAAATCAAAACACAAATATTGGTTGCATTTTCAAATGAAATTTTAGAACAAGTACCAGAACAGCAACACATACACAGGAATAAATCTATTAAATGTGTGCAAGCCCTCACAATGATAAAATACTATTAAGTAAAACACATGAAAGCAGGCATAAATGGAGGGATAGTCAGCGATCCCCAAATTTGATCAATTTTTTATGTGAAACTTGTCAAGCTGATTCTAAAATTTACATGACAATGTGAAGGATCAAGAACAGCTAAGACACTAATGGAGAAAAACAGAGTAGAAGGACTTACTCTACCAGGTAGCAGGAATTACCATAAATTCGTCACTGAGACTGTGTAACAGGGGAACAAAGATAGAAAATTAAATTAGTGAAATAGAGGAAAGAGCCCAGAAAGAGACCCACACAATAAATAAGTAATTGATTAATGACAAAGTTGCTACTGTAGACTAATGGGAAAAGAATATTCCTTTCAATAAATGGTTCTGGATTAACTGAATATCAAAGTGAAAAATATGATAAAACGACTCTTACCTCACACAATAAAAAACATATCTATGTGTGACATGCGAAGCAACGAGGCTTCTGTAAAATCTTGATGATCTTGGGATGGCAAAAGGTGAATATAGCATAATATCATTTTTATATTGTAAAGGGAAAGTACTTACATACTGTGCTACTACATTAAAATTAAAAATGTTTATCATCAATAGATGCCTTTAAAAGGTATCCACACTATAAGAGATTATATTTACAACACATATATCTGAAGAAAGAGTTATATCCACAATATAAAAAGAACAGCTGGCTGGGCATGATGACTCACACCTGTAATCCCAGCACTTTGGGAGGTCAAGGTGGGTGGATCACCTGAGGTCAGGAGTTCGAGACCAGCCTGGCCAACATAGTGAAATCCTGTCTCTACTAAAAATACAAAAAAATCACTGGGTGTGGTGGCAGGCGCCTGTAATCCCAGCTACTCAGGAGGCTGAGACAAGAGAATTGCTTGAACCTGGGAGGCGGAGGTTGCAGTTAGCCAAGATCGCGGCATTGCACTCCAGCCTGGGCAACAAGAGCAAAGCTCCATCTCAAAAAAAAAAAAAAAAACAAGAAGAAGAAGAAGAACTACTACTACTACTACTACTACTACTACTACTACTACTACTACTACTACTACAAGTCAATAAAAAATAGAAATCAGTAGAAAAAAGGGCAAGAAACCTGAATAGGTAAAGCCTCTATTTCAATAGCCAATAAATGTTCAACCTTTTCTTTTCCATAATCAGGGCAATATAATGAAAACCACAGTATAATTATCCTCTACATTCTCTAAAGTGGTAAAAATTTAAAAATTAATAATACTGTTATTACCAACAATGTAAAGCAAAAGGAAATTTTATATTGCTAGTGGAAGAGTAAATTGGTACAACTCTTTTAATATACTATATGGCGGCAAGCACAACAGCTAAACATATATAACGTGCGACTTTACAGTTGAACTATAGTTATACATGCAAGAGAATTACAAAATTTACATGAACACAAACGGTCACAGCATCACTATTCATGATAGTCAAAAATTTAAAACCACCCAAACGTTCATCAATATGCAAATGGATACATCATAGTAGAGCCACAAATGGAGTTCATTACTGCACTGAAAATGAACAAACTACAACACTACCTAAGAGATTGAAGGAATATTGTAAATATGATTTTGAGCAGAAGAATCCATACACAAAGTAATATATGCTTTATGATTCTATTTATTTAAAATGTAAAAAGAGACAGATGTGAAAAACTATAAAGAAAAGAAAGTAATCATCATGGATTCAGGATAGTTGGTTTACCTTTGAGACAAGGAGAGATTAATAATTGTAAGGGCATAATAAAGACTTCTGGGGTACTTATCATATTCTGTTTTTTGTTCCATTCTATTTTTAGTTCCATTCTTATGTTCCATAGATCACTGTTACTCAAAGCGTGGTCCATAACCTAGTACCCATCCATATACTGCTGTGAGTTATGATGTTTTGAGGACTCAGAAAATCATGCACCAAAATGAAGACCTCAGAAACAGCCTCGGAAGCAAAAGTTTTTCTCTGACCTTCTCCCACCCTCCTATCTTTGAGTCTGTTTCCCCTTGAAGGTTAGCCATAGAAGCTCTCTTCCCCAAGACAGGTCATAAAAACCAAATAGCTTTCTCTTCAAAAGTCATCATAAAACCTAAAAACACTCTAATTCCCCGCTACCACCACCTTTCAGGTAAAAGCTGGCCATTTGCCATCCCATTACTGGGTATATAACCAAAGGATTATAAATCATGCTACTATCAAGACACATGCACCGTATGTTTATTGCGGCACTATTCACAATAGCAACTTGGAACTAACACAAATGTCTATCAATGATAGACTGGATTAAGAAAATGTGGCACATATACACCATGGAATACTATGCAGCCATAAAAAAGGATGAGTTCATGTCCTTTGCAAGGACATGGATGCAGCTGGAAACCATCTTTCTGAGCAAACTAACACAAGGACAGAAAACCAAACACCGCATGTTCTCACTCATAGGTGGGAATTGAACAATGAGATCACTTGGACACAGGGAGGGGCTCATCACACACCGGGGCCTGTCATGGGGTGGGAGGTATGGGGAGGGATACCATTAGGAGAAATACCTAATGTAAATGATGAGTTAATGGGTGCAGCAAACCAACATGGCACATGTATACATATGTAACAAACCTGCACGTTGTGCACATGTACCCTAGAACTTAAAGTATTAAAAAAAAAAAAAAAAAAAAAAACCTGGCCAAAAAGAAATTATCTGATGTGCCTTGTTTGACTGTAGGTCATAAGACCCTCATTCCAGAGAGAGTCCTGCCCCATGCACAGAAGGAAGAAATACGTGCTCAGAGAGGACAAGAAAAACTAGACAGACAGGCCTTGCTGGGTTCCCCTGCTCAGTCTGTTAAGATCAGATCAGACTCTTTTGTCCAATCATATTTAAAAATAGTTTGCCATACTTTGTTGAACCTAAGCATAAAATGGATAATTTCCCCTGTACCTTTGGGTCTTCATTCTGAAGACTTCTGTGTCACATAAAACTAGAATCAAATACATTTATATCCTTTTTCTCCTATTAATCTGCCTCTTGTCAGTGATTTTCAGTGAACCTTGAGACAATGAAAGGAAAGTCTTCCCTTGGCTCCAACACTGTGAAGTTAATTCCAACAGGCCTGGAATTGGCCTGAGCTGTTTGGCTAAAGTACCTTCAAGATGCTGATCAAGGTACTGATGATGGTGTGTGTTTTTTTGTTAACATGAGTCTAAGGAGTTTAGGGTGGTTTGTGCCAACTTGTCAGCATTGTTCATTGTTAACATTGAGATTAATGATTTAGAGTTGGTTCCAGTATGACCACTGAAGAACTCTGTTACTGGGACTGGTTTAATAGCAAGAATATGCCTATATGACCATAAGAAGCACCAGCAAAACTCCATCTGGGGATCCCAGAATCTAAATATTCGATATGTATGTTAATGGTCCAAAAGAAAGTGTGTCCAATATGATGCTACAGAGGTAAGACAATTGGAACCTGCATCTTGTCTCTCTGGACATCTTGCTGGGAGACAGCCTTTGGCCATGATATGTAGCTTTACTTTAATGCTACTGCAATAATGTATGTTCTTCTGGAACAGACTGAATTTTTGTAAGCTTTGTCAATTTGGGTCCTATCAGTTTTTTTTAGCAGTTGAACCTTGCCTAATTGCCATGAGTAGTCCATGGGTTCACATAAGTACAAGAATTCACAATAGATATTCAGAAACTTTATTTTACCAAGTAATTTTATGCCTGTTGGATACAATAATTTAAAATGTTGACTTGGATTTTGTTTATCTTTGTTCTTTCTCTTTTATTTTTCTGGTAATTCTTTTCTACTGGTTTATTCAAAAGTTTGTGTCTTTATAAAAACATGTGTTTTCCTTTTCCTTTTTTAGTATTTCATTTTAATTGTATTTTTTAACTGATGGATTAGGAAAAACAAAACAAAAACAAAATCTGGTCTGTCATTACAGATCGTTTGAAAAGCACTTTTTAACATAAATGTTCAATTTATGATAAATCACTACATGGTATATCTTTGTTCTACACACTTTTGTATAAGCATGTTATATCTCACAACCACCACCAAAATAAAAGTTTACAAGAAGAGGTAAACAATTCTATGAGACTGGTTTTGCTTTCTTATATTAATCTCTTTCCAAACCCCCACACCATTTCTTTGTTGTCCTCCTAGTTTTCTCACATTCTGGTACAGCTTCCACCACTCCAGAACATAATTATTCTGTTAATGTGGGTGTTATCTACAATAGACTCTGAGCTCCCAGTGCCAAGACTACATCTCAGCGTTAAGTCGAGTGTCTGCCACATAGTATATACTCAGTAAATATTTGTTGAAGCAATAAATGTTTTCTGGCCAATGTTTGTTATAAACACTCTAGCATCCACATGACAGCCCCTCATTCTTTTTCCATTTCATTTGTCTAAAGTTGTCAGCAAATTTACTGAGCACCTAGTATCTAGCATGTGCAGAGATACAATGTAATAGCATGACAAAAATTTGGCTAGGCTTCAGAAAGTGAATTTACGCTCAATTACAAATATATAACTTGTTTCATGGCTCTCTTCAGCCAAAATAACCTCTACTAGGATTTGGACATAACATGGCTCCCTAGCTAGAAATGAGAAATTGGATAGGAAAGCAGCTTGAAATATTTTGGGTGCCATCCGAAGCAAAACATAGGTGTGAAGTGATGATATGGTAAAAGTTAGGAATCTAGAGGTTACAAGCAGCTATAGCATGATCTGACTTTGAGTTAGACCTAAACTGTAGTTATCATCACCTTTACTATGGCAGGTTCTATACTAGATAGTGGGAAAGTGATGATGCTGTGGCTTATGGTCTGGTTGACCCAGACCTCTGAGAAACCCATTTTCTCTCTCATTGAAACCTTCTGAAAGCCTTTTGCTGAAACCATACCAAACACATAGAGTTTAACTGTAATTTTCCACTTATATGTGAAATCTTATCCAGGTTTCTAATTCAGCAGCACACATTATTCCCCCCTCAAATATATAAAAATCCTATAGATTTGAAAAATCTTTCAGTTTATGCTGCTTAGGCTTCTAGCTAACATTCTAACCTCTCCATCTCCGCCAGAGTCCTCTTTGCTGTGCATGCTGTTTGCTTGAGCATTATCAACACTGCTATATTGGTGTTAAATGTGATGCAGGCTGCTTTCTGATAGATTGAGGCCACAAGAGAAAATACCAAAAGTCTAAAGCTCACCACATAAATCCGAAACTACTTCATGCTGTGACCATGATAAATAGATCTGCAAATATCTACCAGGACAAATTTAGAAGAGTCTTGGGGCACTGTGTTATACCTGAATTAAAAGGCAGCTTAGCTAAAAATGAACTTTTCTCCAGGCTAGTATGTTTGTTGTTTTATGTTTAAAAATGAAGTGTAGCAAAACCCCTGTAAGGCATCAAAGAGAATTTGCTGTTGAAAACCAGGATGTATTTTGCTAAGGGTTGGTCATCATACTGATGCAGGATTTTTCTCAGCCTCATCATCAGACTCGTGACAGGGGTGCTCCATTTACTCAGCTCTCCATGCTCAACCCCTAGTGGGAGGGAGCACATGAGCGAGTGAATGTTGGATCTGGCCAGGGTCTCTCTGTCTTGGTGCTGGCAGGGGCAAGCTCTATACGGGGCCCATGGCCAGACCAGGCACCAGTGAGATAGTGCAGTAACCAGCAAGCCACTCTAGGCGCCAGCAGGAGCAAGCTCCAAGGGGCAGTGCCCAGGTGTCTGTGTAGGGGGGTACGTGTGACCCCAAGGCCCCACAGGGTGTATTACAACGATTCTTTAGTTCCACCTTCCACAGACAGCTGTGTGTTAACAGCTCAGTTGGCCCCTTGCCTCGTCACATGGTGCAGCTGTCCACCAGCAAGGGCAAAGGGCCATTATGACAGCCTTTTTATGAGTACCTGCACTCGGTGGGCCCCGAGTTCTTGTCCAGCGTCCAAGAAGAATCAGGTCCTGCTGACACTTGAAGGATGGTGAAGGTGAAGAATTTTACTGAGAGATGGGAATGGCTCTCAGCAGAGAGGGGAGCTGGAAAGAGTATGGGTCCAGCTGGTAGTCTTCCCTGAAGTCCAGTAGTCTTCTCTCCAAAGTCAAGCCATCTCTCCTCTACCAACTGAGTCTGGGGTCTTTATAGGCACAAGATGGGGGTGGGGCAAGCCAGAGGTGGTTTTTTTTTTTTTTTTTTTTTGAGACGGAGTCTGGCTCTGTCGCCCAGGCTGGAGTGCAGTGGCGCGATCTCGGCTCACTGCAAGCTCCGCCTCCCGGGTTCACGCCATTCTCCTGCCTCAGCCTCCCGAGTAGCTGGGACTACAGGTGCCCACAACCGCGCCCGGCTAATTTTTTTGTATTTTTAGTAGAGACGGGGTTTCACCGTGGTCTCGATCTCCTGACCTTGTGATCCGCCCGCCTCGGCCTCCCAAAGTGCTGGGATTACAGGCGTGAGCCACCGCGCCCGGCCAGCCAGAGGTGGTTTTGGAAAAGGCAACATTCAATTGGTAAAAAAGACATTATTCAGAAAGAACCAACCAGGAGAAAGTGGGCAAACAGGGATAGAGGTTCACACTTTTGGGTGCAGGTCTCAAGCTACTTTGACTTGAAGGTGAGGTTTCACTAGGGACCTGCCCCTGTCTGCCTAGAATTTCTCTGCCTCCTGCCTCTATCAATACTAGGCAGATAAGACAGAGAGTTTTCTTTGCATAGGGCTAACTGGTTGTATGTAAGTCCTGAGTGTTAGAAGACAATTTCTTGCTTTCATGGACTTTACCAATTTTCTTTTATTCATATATCTTTGACTGATATTCCTTCTTTTTCTTTTTTTTTTGAGACGGAGTCTAGCTCTGTCGCCCAGGCTGGAGTGCAGTGGCCAGATCTCAGCTCACTGCAAGCTCCGCCTCCCGGGTTCACGCCATTCTCCTGCCTCAGCCTCCCGAGTAGCTGGGACTACAGGCGCCCGCCACCTCGCCCAGCTAGTTTTTTGTATTTTTTAGTAGAGACGGGGTTTCACCGGGTTAGCCAGGATGATCTCGATCTCCTGATCTCATGATCCGCCCGTCTCGGCCTCCCAAAGTGCTGGGATTACAGGCTTGAGCCACCGCGCCTGGCCTATTCCTCCTTTTTCAAATTCAGGTAGTAGCCCATTAAAGATTCTTACTCAGTATTGTTCAATATTCTGATTAAGTTAAATATTTTATTCTTGGAGGTTATTATTTTAAAATGCCATATGATATCCCTGGAATGAGGTCTGAAGGTCTAAAATTAGGACACCAGAAGAATTAACTGGGCTGGGTATGGTGGCTCATGCCTGTAATCCCAGCATTTTGGGAGGCCGAGGTGGGCAGATCACCTGAGGTTGGGAGTTTGAGACCAGCTTGATCAACATGGAGAAACCCCGTCTCTACTAAAAATACAAAATTAGCTGGGCATGGTGGCATATGCCTATAATCCCAGCTACTCGCGAGGCTGAGGTAGGAAAATCACCTGAACCCAGGAGGTGGAGGTTGAGGTGAGCCGAGATCGCACCATTGCACACTAGCCTGGGCAACAAGAGTGAAACTTTGTCTCAAAAAAAAAAAAAAAAAAAAGTATTAACTGAAATGACACAATATTTGGATTTTACCAAATTACTGAATGTCAAAATATAATAGGTCTATGTCCGCATTGGTACTATTTTGAACTCATTTCATATTTTTATCGTAAGTTTGTCCCTTTATTAGACAAACCAAATCCATTTTGCTTCTCAGATTACTGATTTTGTGTTAACGGATGAAGCTGGTGATTTGGGTTGGCTCTGTGGATAACAGCCTCCAAATAACAAAATTGTTCCTTCTGTTGCAACAGTCTAGAGAAAAAATTTCTGTTGGGTTAAAAGACCCACTCCTGACTGGAAATGTTCTCTTACCCAAACTTAAGGAGTATTTTTAATTTTCTTATTCTTGCGGGGAGGGATAGCATTAGGAGATATACCTAATGTAAATGACGAGTTAATGGGTGCAGCACACCAACATGGCACATGTATACATATGTAACGAACCTGCATGTTGTGCACATGTACCCTAGAACTTAAAGTGTAATTTTTAAAAAAAATTTCTTATTCATTAATACTAGCATAACAGTAATAGAAACAACTAACACAGGCCTTCAGACAGAGAAGCTACATCCTTAATTATTATGAAATACAGATTTGTTATCTGCTTAATAAAAGAACAACAACGCTATCTTGAATCCCTTTTGAAGGAAGGTTAGTAACTAAACAAAAACTCTACCTACTTTACAGTAGTATGGCAACATGACTAAAGGGTCTAGCTGTGGGGCTAAGTATCCAAAATAGGGTACTTCACTGTGTAAGCATGGGCAAGTTACTTCAACTTACTAACCCTCAGTTTTTCTTTCTGGATAGTAGAGATACAAATCATACCTATTTCATATGGTTTTAGAATTCAAATAAACTCATGTATATAAAATGACCATGAAATTTATTATACTTTATAAAAGCTCAAAAAAAATGACAAATTATACTATTGTTATCATTATCGTTATTATAAACTGGTATATGTTATAGCATGTAGAAAAAAGACGGAAACACTATATCTAAATGGTCAATGTGAATATTAAACAATGGCATTATTAAAGGCTATCAGTGCTAGCTCCTAATATGGAAGGTATTGAGAAGAATGTATCATTCTACGGCTGGGAAAACACCAAAGCAAAATTTGGAAGCCATGAAGTAGCTTGGAGGTGGATGCTAAGAGAGAAAATCTTCTTGACTGTTACGTATGAAATGCATTGGAGACAAATGAAATAATAAAAAGTCACACTGAGAAACACAATAAAATGATACTTTATCCAAATGGCACAAATACTGCTTACATAATTTATTGCTTTTTAATGTTTAGGTATAATTGTATTGAGATATAATACAGCATCAAGGTAAGGAAGTGCCCAAATTTGTGAAGATTGCCTTGAATTCAGGATATACTATTGTAAAATCAAGTTTAGCCTAAAGTTGCTTCATTTCATATTTTACGTTCAGCCTAAAGATTCCTCTGTACATAGTAACCCTAACTAAATGTGCAAGCAGATTAACTTACCCTTGTGCCAATCACCAAGCTTTCGACAATTAAAGGTGGCCAACTGTTCAAATTGTGTTCAAATAAGGCAAATGCCAAGCTGTACCAATCTGGCTGTTTCTGCACTTCACTTCCATTTTCTGTATGTCACTATCTCTTTTCTGTCCATAAATCTTCTACCACATGGATGCGCTGGAGTCTCCCTGAGCTTACACTGGCTTGGGAGGCTCCTTGATTCAGGCAAATTGTCTTTGCCCAATTAAACTCTATTACCTTTAATTTATCTAAGGTTTTCTTTTAACACTATCACAGAAGGGAAGATGGGTGAAGTGTCTTGACTGGGTGAATTACAAGGCACACAAATCCTGTTCCAGAAAGTCCCATGCGGATTCAGACAAAGCAAAGCAATGATCTAAATGCGCTTGGAAAAGGCTTGGAAATTTCAACTTTTTAAAAAACATAACACTTTAATGTTTAATTTTGTTTATTATTTACCTGTACCTGGAAAAATTGCCCTATTGTCCCCAACACCACCAGTACCACCACAGTTATCATTGTCAAGGTCCTATTGGTTTTTGAAAATCAAAGCCTCAAACGAGTCCTGTGCTGCTAATAGTTTGACTTCTGTTTTAATTTACACCACATCAACAAAATAGAAACCATATGATCATCTCAACAGATGTCAGAAGAAGTATTTGGCCATTAACTCTTGGAAAGATCATTTGAGAGCAATTGTGGGAATAAGAAGGGAATGCATTGAGGAATGAAAGAAAAAGTTAATTTAACTATGGGGTAAAGTAGGTGCTAAAGTCTTGAGTGGAAAGGCCCAGAAGTCTGGAACCCAGTCCTGAAGAGATTTTGTGGAACAGATTTGGTAGTCTGAGAAGTGCTTGAAAAAGTAGACTAAAGAGAGAGCATGTATAAGGGACATGTTTTAAATGCCCAAGGAAGGGATCAAACTAAGGAGAACTTGCTACCTAGCTTTGTCATTTTCATGTAAGTGGTAACTAGTGCCTCTACCCAGAGCCTCCACCAGTCAGCCAAGACTCACACTTCAGTCTGAGTGACAACGCCTGCTCTGACCTGGAATTGTTTCTTTCTACCTCATTTGACCTCCTAATTAGGATGTTTTCCCACAAGGCCTTAAAGTTGCATGTAAGACTGTTGGATAAATACAATTAAAACAAAATCTTCCCTCAACCCAGAAAACCTCTCCATAAGATAGTAGAGAAAGAAAACAGTTTTATTATTGAATAAGCATTAAACCAGAATGTGATACACATCACAAGCAATCTGCTAAGAGATTGCAAAGACAGAAAGAAATCTAACCCTTTTATAAAGCCAACCGGATAAAACTCATTATCTACACGCTCTCTAAATAGACAATAATTAGTCCTCAAGTAAGAGGATTTGACAGTGCCATTTATTACATATAGTTTATCCTAAATTTACCTGTTAATTGGGGTGACCATCTGTGTTAGTTAATTGGTTTTATACAAAGGAAAAATAAACTTTCCATATCTTTTTGACAGAAGGTAGTTTTGCAGCTTGGAGCCAGGCACCCACTGAAGTTAGGCTCCTACCCTCCCACAGAAATCGGGATACAGGGGTACTGTCTCCCTTGACATTTCCATTTCAAAAAGAGGGCCCCCAGGTTCTTGAAAAAGACATTCCTAGGTCATAACGCCGGCAGGCCCTTATTTAATGCCTAAGAAACTGAACATACATTTTAAAGAGATAGAGAAAGAATTTACAAGTTTTCTATAGTAAATCACCTAACAAAGGGAGGCAGAGAGAAGTCTCCTCCCTTATATTTGACAAGGAGAATTGAGCCTCTTATTTTGTATTCCTATTTATTCTTACAAACCACAGGGACCCCTGCATCTGGATGCAATGGTGGAGAGGAGTTTCTACGCTGGTACTCATGGTTGGAGTGAGTGATCATGGTTCTCCTCTAGTTGCAAAAGCAGCACAGGTGGTAGCCATTCCAGTGATGAGAACCATGCTTAGCCTGTAATATTTGGTTAATAAAATCTTGAAAAAAAAATAACAAAAAGAAGATAACCTGACATGTGGCTTAAATAAAACTACACCTGTATAATGCATTTTAATGACCAATGCCATTTTTGTGAGTCATTAAGGAAATCATAAGTGATTATTTCTCCCTCTTGCTGGCTAACCTGCCTCTTTCTTACCTGGTAGGTTCTCAAATACAACTTTTCTGCCTGTACTGGATTCAGAAACATTTTCTTTTTTTTTTTTTTTTTTTTTTTTTTTTTTTTTACCAGTACATAGGAATTATAACTCTATTCCCACAGTACATAGTTATGCAAATCAAATAATACCAAGGATGGGGCAGTGCTTACAAACATAAAGTGAAGGATTACCATTCCTGGAAATGAAATGGACAATGAAAATTCAAAGAATGGTCACTCCAAAAGACACACATTAAGCTTTCAAATGCATTTCGCAGACATATACTTAAGCTGAACATTGGAAGAGGTGCTATTCCCTGAGAATTTTGATTGACTGGTCTTGTAAGACACAGTCTGGAAGGCGAATGCAGTAGCTTTTCCTATTGTAATGCATCTCATTTTTCCTCATGGATAATACATAAAACAGCAACAATTGTTTACATCTTGGTGACTGTCCTTGAAAAGCTTAGGGTTTATTATCTTTCATAAGTGCTTATGACCAGCAAAAAAAAGAAAATACCTCACCTCACATCCTGTTGTGGGAGCTCTGGTTAGAGTCCAAATCATCTATATCTTAAGATAAAGCGAAATTATTCTCATATCATTCTCTCTCAACCTGGAATTCAAATATCTGATTTAATTTTGTTCTTGTATAACTTGGCTCTTATAATCAAGTCACAAACCTGATCTGTGGAATTTATTAGAGAAACAAAGCAACTTCCAGGATATATTCCAGAATTTGCAAATAAAATCCTACCTCCACATAATCCCTGCTTCTAAGATTCTCAGTAATTAAATATATATTTAGAATGGTGAGCCTAAAGCTTTGAAAGGTCTTCAAATTTTAAATCAGGTTGTCAATGATTTTTAACAGAATTTTAGTCATACATTAATTCCATTGTACTCTATTTATCTGGAAAATAATCATCTGTGTGGTACATATAATGTTTATAGTGTGATAATTGCTAATTAAGCAAAATATTCAGTTTATTCAAATATTTTTCCTAAACAAATTCCTGAAAATATGAAAGTTTATTTTTTACTATTTATTGTTTTTTACTATATCAACAAAATATATAGCTGATTGGTAAAGGAGTGAAGAGAATTTTTCCTCTCCCTCTGAAAATTCAACTCTGTTGAAAGAAACTGACAATAGAAACATTAACAGGCAAAAAAGGCATACAAATATATTAATGTACATGAGCCCAGGAACCATAAAAAATATGAGACTCAAAGAAGGGTCAGATAGCTGAGGTTTAAATGCACTCTCTTCATAGGTGAGGGGGAAATGGGAGTATGTAGACAATTTTCAGGGATAGTAAATGATTTTTTAGTAGAGTTTAATGGGCCCAAAATACAGACAATAATTTATAAATGGTTCCTTTGGAAACTGAATGGGACTGGCAAGTTATAGGAAGTTGAGGGGTGGAAGTGCCCTGTGAACAAATGTTGCCTTATTATGTAGATAAAGTCTCTTAGGTAATCTCTGGAAGATGCCCTTAGAAGAATAGATGAAAAATCTGACTGGGTGTGTTGAGGATTTTTAGTATCTTCTTTTCTTTTGTGATTAATATTTCCTGTTTTTGCAATAGGATTCTGTGGGAACCAGGTTTAGGGCAATGGCGCTTCTTTTAGAAAGAAGTTTCCTCAGTCAGAAAAGGAAGTTCCAGACAGAGTACCTTCGTGAGTTTGACAGACGACAAACAAGAGAAGGATAGAAAGTTTTTAGTTCTGAGGCAGCCCCTAACATCCCCATTTATTTTCATTCAAAGTGCTCAGCATGCCAAAACACCATACTTTCCAGTGTTGTTTTCTGAGCCCTAATATTGGCTAGGCTTTTCATTCAAACTGATATCTGGGCATCATATGGTTAGATAAGAAAAGGTCCCTGGAACCCATACACCAATAAATACTGTTGTGTATACAAGTACAATCAATTGGTTTGACTTAGTCAGAAGTTGTAAAAATGCCTATACATTAGCCACTAGGAAAAATGTAAATATTTTTTCTATTGATTCATTACACCAAATGTTGACCAAGCTGAATACCATATTGTCACCCAGTATGTTTACATAAAAACAATAAAAAAGATTATATATATATATATTTTTTTTTTCTAGGTATAAGCCAGTGATAAAGAGTATGTAAGGTAGTTTGTAAACATACCAGCAGCAATCCACCTTCCAGCAGATGGTGAATACAGAACTGTGCTTAGCTCTATTTTAATAATAAACTCTTTGAACATAACAAGGCGGCGCTTCATGAAAGAGCAGTTGGCTGTTGCCAAAGATGAAAGGACGAAGTCTGTATTCAAAGTTGGCCTACCAAGGCCTCCAAGAGTGTTTCTGCATGAATGGCTTTCTGGATTCCCATTGGATTTTATCCCACAGACAAATTATAATGTTTCACATGGTCCATCACATTCTGAAGATTAATGCACAGACAACGACCTGGGGAAAAAGTCCTCTTATGACAAATGTCCTTTCCAACCTGTGTTTCATACAGGAAGAAAAAATAATAAAACTAAGTATATGCCCCTGAATATTACATTCAGTCTCTTGCTAACATAAAAATGCTTAGAAGATAGATAAATTTGCCTTATTTCAAGAAAGGTTCCTCCAATGAGAGAATGGAATCCCTGTTTAGGATTGTCTTTAAATACATTAATCTGACACAAGTTATCAACTGTGCCACTTCCATATGTTGGGGTTCAGAAACTAATACCCTCCAAAAATGGCATGTTGACATGCTCAACTGAAAAAGAAGCCTCAAGGTCTCTCCGTTCTCCACTCCCTAACCCCTGACCCCAGCTCCCACTATCTCTTAATCCTGTCTCTCCCAAAGGACAAGATGAAATTGTTACCTGAAGTTCCCTTATCTGCCTAACATCTGGACCTGCCAAAGAAGAAAACAATTATCTCTGGTCCCTTCCCTGAGTTTTCAGTAACTGAACTCATATTGCAGGAAGAAAGGCTAAAGTCTGACAACAGACTTTTGTCAAAAGCCATTGTCTGCTCTGCAGGCTCAACCGATTTTGTCCCAGGCCAATGTATGTTCTTCAAGCCCTTTGAATTATCCTAAAAATTATTTACCACCCTGTAAAATTATCCACACTTCCCCGTCTCCCTTTCCCCTTAGAAGTAAATTATATAAGTATCTGTGCCCTATTGGGAGATGGAGCAATCGCTCTGCAATTTCCACTCATGCATACTAATACATTTGTACGTCATTTCTCCTACTAATCTACTCTTTATCAGTTGATTTTTCAGCAAACCTTTAGACGACAAAGGGAAGGTTTTCCTTTGGCCCCTACACGTATTTACTCTTGATGCTCAACCTAAATGTGAACTTGAACAGATTTGCAAAGTCAAATGTCAGCAGGACAATGATGGAGAAATCCCTGTAATGTGCATGGGGAGAGAACTGGGAATGCTACAGTCACAGATGTTGGCAGCAACTCAAAATCAGGTAATACTGGTAGGTTACAGAGAACAGGTAGGACACAACCCTATCCTGCAGCTATTCTTTTCTCTAAATAAATAAATAAATAAATAAAAATAAAAAACATCTTTTACAAGAATGTGCAGGACATCTATTAAAGTATAAGAAGCCCAGGACAGAAAACATGGAAAGAATATCCAGTTACCTTCAGGAGCTTAACATTCCTCACTGGCAAAATTCTAAGGCTGGCTGTTAAACAAGTAGATTTTAAAGGCAATCATTGGGAACCACCCTAAATTAAATAAGAAAAATCAGGCAAACTCACCATAACAGAAGGAAAAATACTGTAGAACAGCAGCGTGTTCATCAGAATTTATTTTTGAATCCCAACTCAGGGATGAGGTGCAGTTGCTCACATCTGTAATTCCAGCAACTTGGCAGGCCGAGGTAGGCTGATCACTTGAGCCCAGAAGTTGACCAGCCTAGGCAACACGGCAAAACCCCATCCCTACAAAGAATACAAAAAATAGCTGGACATGGTTGTGCACACCTGTAGTCCAAGCTACTCAGGAGGCTGAGGTAGGAGAATCACCTGAGCCTGGGAGTTCGAGGCTGCAGTGAGCCGTGATTGTGCCACTGCCCTTCAGCCTGAGCAATGGAGTGAGACAGTGCCTTAAAAAAAAGAAAAAAGAAAAGAATCCTAACTTAGCCTCAAAATAGCTGTCCAAACTTGAGCAAGTTATTTAGCATCGCTGAGACTTTTTTTTTTTTTTTTTTTTTTTTAAATGAGGTTGATGTAGTAACTGTGGTTGTATTCAGGATTAATATTACAATGAGCTAATGATTCTAACGCAGGGTTTGGCACGCTGTTTCCTCTCCCTGTGTGGGATAATTGCTATTAATATGCAAAATAGTTGAAAAAAGGAGAGTCTGAAGTTAGGAATACTTATGAAGGAGTTTAAAGAAAACTTGAATTGTTGGGGACTCATTAACATTTATATAAAATCATTCAGAGTCCCAGAAAGAAAAAGAAAGCGTGACTCATGCTGTTATACCTTCTTCACAGAGAGGCTATTTATACACAAAGATTCTCTTAACCCAGATATCACATGAGTTAGGGCTGATGTTTGCCTTTGCCTGCTTCCAACCTACAACCATTACCTAATACACTGACCTGAACTGTGAACCCATTAATTAAAATGCCACTAAAATGTCATTACTGAATAATCTTTCTAGCTCTAAAATCTAAATAATTGGGAAAATATAAAAGAAATAATAAAAAAGAATTGATAAATATTAAGCCACAAGTGGAGAGTCTAGGGTTAAGGGGTTTTGTTGGTGTTTTCCCCTATAAAAATAATCCATATTACTAAGATGGTTCTGTGGGATCTGTTTTCCAAAAAGGTATCAAAGTTAAAAAATTTATAGAAGTAGCTTGACTGTATTTATGTTATTATCCTTGAAAAATGCTCAGTTCAAAAAATCATGAGCTTTTGGTGGCTTGCTTTTAAACCCAGTTTTATCCACTCATGATAGTTTCTTCTGTTTTAAAATAGATGAGAGTGCTTTGGTGATCATGGTTACACAGTATAAACATTGAGGCCACACGCTGTCACTTGCTGTCATTCAGGAGTTCATTTGTTCACAGTTCACCTACTTTGAAACATCTGATTGTCTCAATTACCAGCAAACAGTGATTTCCTGAACATGGATGTTCTTCTATTAACTTCTAAAGGAAGTAGTTTGCTAAGAAGCTCCACCGCATATATCAATCATAAGAAGCCAGATCGCTTTTCAAAGGCATTCCTGCAGTGAGAACTCATTCAAGTGTCAAAGCACGGTTCTAATTGTAAAGTTAATTTTTGACCCTGGTAGGCTTGAAACATCCAAGGTTTAAATTTGATTCCCCAGATCCTACTAAAATGTAGAAGTCTAGAATGTTTCATGAATTGTAGAGGGTGCCCTAGATGGGAGGTGATATATAACATGATAGGGGACCCTCAAACAAGTCAGAGGATAATCTGGAAAAAAAATCAATGACTCTTTCTGGGGTGGAGATTGAAGTATTGATTAGGCAGAAAGTGGCTGATGGTAAAAAGTAGAATTACCCTATCCCTCCACCCCAAAGATGACAAGAAAGATTTGTGTCCTCAGAGTAAATGAACAAAGGAGACAAACTACCCGTGGCAGAGAAAGGTAAAGTCATATCAACAGGTTGCAGCCTTGCTGTGGGTAATCTCTGGAGGTTTCTCATCTTAGCGACGTGAGAAATCATGATGCAGATGACCTAAGTCACACTTGCTTGAGGAAGGAGGGTATTCTGAGTAAGCTAGGAATAGAGAGGCACCTGCAAAAAGAAATAAGTTCCCACCAAGAGGCTGGCTAATATGGTTTGGCTCTATGTCCCCACCCAAATCTCATCACAAATTGTAATACCCCCACGTCAAGGGAGGAGCCTGGTGAGAGGTTATTAGATTATGGAAGTAGTTCCCCCACGATGTTCTTGTGAAACTGAGGGAGTTCTCACGAGATCTGATTTGTTTTAAAAATGGCCATTTCCCCTGTACTCCCTCTCTCTCCTGCTCCCTTGTAAGATGTGCCTTGATTCCCCTTTGCCTTCCACCATGATTGTAAGCTTCCTGATGCCTCCCCAACCATATGGAACTGGGGGTCAGTTCTTTGGTTTATAAATTACCCAGTTAGCATCATTATAGCATGTGAAAATGGACTAATATAGAGAATTGGTACTGGCATAGAGAGGCACTGCTATAAGGATAACCTGAAAATGTGGAAGCAACATTGGAACTGGACAACAGGCAGAGGTTTGAACAGTTTGGAGGGCTCAGAATAAGACAGGAAGATGGGCGAAAGTAGGGAACTTCCTAGAGAATTGCATGGTTTTGACCAAAATGTCGATAGTGATATGGACAATGAAGTCCAGGCTGAGGTGGCCTCAGATGGAGATGAGGAATCTACTGGGAACTGGAGCAAAGGTCACTCTTGCTAGGCTTTAGCAAAGAGAATGATGACATTTTGCCCCTGCCCTAGAGATCTGTGGGACTTTGAACTTGAGAGAGTCTGGCAGAAGAAATTTCTAAGCAGCAAAGCATTCAAGAGGTGACCTAGCTTTTCTTGAAAGCATACAACTATATGTGCTCACAAAGAGATGTTTTGAATTTGGAACTTATGTTTAAAGGGGAGGAAGAGCATAAAAGTTTGGAAAATTCACAGCCTGAACATGTGATAGAAAACAAAAACTCACTGTCTGCACAGCAACTCAAGGTGGCTGAATACATTTCCGTAAGTAAAGAGGAGCTGAATGTTAATCAACAAGACAATGGGGATAGTGTCTTCAGGGCATTTCAGAGATCTTCAAGGCAGCCCCTCCTATCACTGGCTCAGAGGTCTAGGAGGGAAAAATGGTTTAATGGGCCAAGCCAGGGCCCTGATGCTCTGTGCACCCTTTGGACATGGAGCATGGTGTTCCAGCCACTCCAGTTTCAGCCCTGGCTAAAAGGAGCCAAGGTACAGCTTAGCCCATGGCTTCAGTGGGTGCAAGCCCCAGGCCTTGGTGGCTTCTATGTGGTGTTGGGCCTTCAGGTATGCAGAAAACAAGAGTTGAGCTTTGGGAGCCTCTGCCTAGATTTCAGAGGGTATATGGAAATGTATAGATGTCCAGGCAGAAGTCTGCTTTGGGGTCAGAGTCCTCCTAGAGAGCCTCTACTAGGGCAATGCAAAAGGGAAATGTGGGGTTGGAGTCCCCACAAAGAGTCCCCACTGAGGCACTGCCTAGTGGAGATGCGAGAAGAGGGCCCTGCAGAAAGGTAGATCTACCGATAGCTAGCATGATGCACCTGGAAAAGCCATAGGCACTTAACACAAGCCTGTGAAAACAGCCATAGGGGCTGTACCCTGCAGAGTCACAGGCACACAGCTGCCCAAGGCTGTGGGAATCCACCCCCTGCATCAGTGTGTCCTTGATGTGAGACATGGAGTCAAAGGAGATTTTGGAGCTTTAAGATTTGATGACTGCCTGGCCAGGTTTAGGACATGCATAAGGCCTATGGCCCCCTTTTTTTTGGCCAATTTCTCCCATTTGAAATGGGAACATTTACCTAATGTCTGTACCCTCATTCTGTCTTGAAAGTAACTAACTTGTTTTTTTGTTTTTTTTTGTTTTTTTTTTTTTTTATTTTACAGGCTCATAGGCAGAAGGCACTTGCCTTATTTCAGATGAGACTTTGGACTTGGACTTTTGGGATAATGCTGGAATGAGTTAAGAGTTTGAGGGACTCTTGGGAAGGCATGATTGGTTTTCAAATGTGAGGACATGAGATCTGGGAGGGACCAGAGTTAGAATGGCATGGTTTGGCTGTGTCTCCACCCAAATATCATCACAAATTGTATTCCTCTTGTGTCAAGGGAGGGACCTCGTAAAAGGTAAATGGATCATGGGGGCGGATCTCTCATGCTGTTCTCAAGATAGTAAGGGAGTTCTCACAAGATCCGATTGTTTTAAAAGTGGCAGTTTCCCCTGTGCTCCCTCTATCTCCTACTGCCATCTAAGACATGCCATGCCTCCCCTTTGCCTTCCATCATGATCGTAAGTTTCCTGATGCCTCCCCAGCCATGCAGAACTGTGAGTCAATTAAACTTCTTTTGTTTATAAATTACCCAGTCTCAGGTAGTATCTTTACAGCTGTGTGAGAACAGACTAACACACTGGCCCTTAGTTCAAGGGCAAGAAGTAAGCTATGCCTGCCTCCACTTAAGCCTGTCTTCACTCAGGTCTGCCTCATGTCATAGAAAAGCATCTGTGTCCATGATCAGAAAGAAGACCCTCTGTTTCATATTTCTCAACAACTGCTCAGCCCATATGGCCACTTTCTGCCATCTTCTTTACCTCTTAGTACTACTTGTAGTATCCTAGCCAGCCAGGCTGCTTCATGCTTCTGCATCTTAAGTCACAGTAGTGTCCCCAGCTCTACCACTCCGGTGTATCTTTGCTTCCCATCTTCCCTGGGAAAATGTTGATTTACTTTTTAAGCCTCCTCTCAGGCATTATCTCCAGAAAGCCTTTACTGACATCACCCTAGCCCCACACACTGAAGCTGAACAAAATGCCCCTTCTCTGTGCATTCTTATCATGGCCACATTACTTTTGTTATGTGTAATTCCTTTAAACCATGGACTCTTTGAAGGCAGGCAGGCAGGGGCTGTGCAATATTATCTCATACATCCTTTCTCTGACATGTGAAAATGTAATTAAATTAAATGATCTGTTACCTGTACCTCCTTTAGTGGTACCTGTCTGGTGGCCAGAGAAGCATCTGCCTCACATACAAGTGGGATCTGAACTGTTTTAATTAACAGGATAGTCTCCAAAGGCAAATTTTGCGTAAACTTGAATCAAGGGGCTCCTGAGAAAAACAGATGATTTTCCTCAATTAGAGACTGAAATCTATGCAGATGGAGCCAGAAGATTAAAACTGTCATGGCACTGGAGCTATAAAACATGAAAAGAAATGGGAGTGAAATGATGGGTTCAAGAATCCAAATTAGAATGCAGGAAGTAAGTAATCATCCTAGAACAAAAAAGAAAAGAAAAAAAAAATTAAAACCTTGAAAACCAGGATGGAGAAGAAGACCAAAATCGAATGTTCAGTGATTAGGAATATGAAAACCTAAATTGGCAAGTCCACATAGTCACTCAGTTTAAGTCAAGGCCCCTCAAGGATCCTTTAGGAAACATTCTAACAAGAGAATCACCTTACTTCCTACTGTTTTTGATATAAACCTAAATGGACTGAGCCCTAGGCTCAAGAATAAAACATATATATACACACACATTCATATATACTTACATACATTTCTTCAGGGAAAAAAAAAGACTGAAAAACTTAACCACCCTTAAAAAAGAGACTGGATTAAGTCAACCAGTCAACCAGTATGTTGGATAATAACTACCAGGAACCACAAATGTTGTTAGCACTGATACCAGTTGTAGACCAGAAACGGGATTTTACAACTACTGATGGCCCACAAAATGCACATCACTGATAAAGCTTGTGTTATTGCTTGCATGAAAACCGGGATATAATTCCTAGCTCCTTCTATAAGAGAAGGAATTATTAAGGTGACACATTCCCCATGCATAGTGAGGGTGTTTAAGAGTTCTAGGCAGCCTGAAAATACAACCTCCACTACTCAGATCTAGCTTATGCATTCCTCAAAGCTACCCAGTGAGGAAGGTATTACCCTCCAAAATTTACAGATGACAAAAGTGAGGCAAAATGGGACCATAACTTTCTCAAGATTATAGGGCTAGTAAATGGCCAATAAGATTGGAATCCAATTCTTTGTACTTCAAACTTCATAATTTTCCATGTAATGTGTGCCGTCTCCCATGAGGACAACCTGGAGGCTGCCTGAAAAGTGATCATAGACAGGAGAAATCAGAGAGTCTCAGAAAAAGTCTTAGGAGAGCCAGAGAGCCAAGCCTTCACCTACCTCAAATACAGTTCTTACAGCATCATGTCAGTCCTCAGTTACCCAGCACTTTGTGGATGCCTGGTCACTGGGCATTCAGTAAGCCCTTCTCCCACTTCCTCCCACATTTCCTATGCATTTTTTCCTTTCCACAACTTGGGATAGACATTTAAAAATGCAGAAGGATGAAATGCTATTTTTTTCCCCTCTACAGCAGGGGAGTGGGAGGGCTGTGTGGATTAACATCCTCTGTCAATTTTTTCAAAATATAAAGCTTCCTTTATCTTCCTTGCCCAAGATTCTGAAGGCCCCTTTCTCCCTGCCTAATTAACCACGAATCAACATAATTTATTTACATACATATGTTGTCTGCCTGTTTTCTTGCTTGCCTTTTCATCAGTTTTCAGTTATGAAAACCTGCACTGACGGTTGGGCAATGTGATTTCTGGTCCTGTCTGTAACCTCCTCTGGGAGGTTACTTTCCTTCTCTGTCTCAGGCTCCTCAATAAGAAGAGCAGAGCGGGGCTGGGCGCAGTGGCTCACGCCTGTAATCCCAGCACTTTAGGAGGCTGAGGTAGGCGGATCACGAGGTCAGGAGTTTGACACCAGCCTGGCCAATGTGGCAAAACCCCATCTATACTAAAAAATACAAAAATTAACTGGGCGTGGTGGCGTGCACCTGTAGTCTCAGCTACTCGGGAGGCTGAGGCAGGAGAATCGCTGGAACCCGGGAGGCAGAAGTTGCAGTGAGCCCAGATCACACCACTACACTTCAGAGTGACAGAGCCAGACTTCATCTCAAAAAAAAAAAAAAGTTGAGGGGCTGGGGAAGGGTTCTGACCTCTACTGACTCTTCTATCTTCACATTCTATCATTTCTTTCCTGTCCTGGGTAATTCACAGAGCCACTGAGAGGAACACATGAGATAATAGAGCTGAAAGAGTTATGAATAATATAGAGCATCTGAGGACTATAGCATTATTTAAACCTGCAGCTAGTCCATTTGTTTTTAAGGTCCCATAGCATCGTGTGCCCAGCCAAGAACGCGCTTGCCTCCAGCATTGTGTTGATGAAGATAAATAATTTGAAAGAAGAGAGTACAAGCAAGGGAGAGAGGGTACGTTTGGAAGAGCCTTGTGATTTGAACTCTTCTTTTATTCCAGTTTTCCAGAGATGATAACTGGGCTTTTGGCTCCAACAGGAGCATTCCATGTTGTTGAGAGATTCGCAATGAAATTTCAATGACAGGAGAAAAATTTGCTCATGTCTTTCTTTTCAAGCACCTCATTCCATGTCCGTCCCACACACTAGCACTGCGTAGAGAAGGATAGGAGCAAGCAGATAAGTCATTTTACCAACAGTGACAATGTAGGACCTCGTTTTAATTTAATCATCAGGATAGACAGGATTTTTGCCTCGTAACAAGGCACCAGGCCCTTTTGCTGGTGCTGCTTTTACACCAGATTGAGCCCCATCATTCTTCATGCTGCATTACATCCACACCTTCATCGGGAGGAAACCCAATTTGCTTTGCATTGTTTGCACATCTTGCAGTGATATTAGGCAGTTATTTTCTGAGGCAAACTCCCAGTAAATATTTGGGAGTGATGGTGTCATGTCTCAATTATGGATTCCATTTGAGCAAGGCTGACATTTCTGAAACTCAGAAAAACTACTAAACCTTTTCTAAGGAAACAAATTATTTTAAACAATAAATATTCCTGTATTAAAGCATTTACACCCCCAAATGTAGTTAAGTATTTCTTTTCTTGCTCACCCTATTAAAAAGGCATAAAGCAGGACTTGTGGTTCTCTGAAAAATTCATATATGCTGGGATAGTTTTGAACAAAATTTGTGAATTAAGAAGAGATGGACTGTTTTCACCAGGGGTGACTTTCTTTTCCTTGCTTTTCTGGATCCTCCTACTCCCATCTTCCTCTTCCAGTACTTTGCAGGAACAAGCCTCAGGCTGTGAACAGATCCAACTATATTGTGAATAGAAGAGTCTCTCATTCATGCACATTTGAAGAGAAGACCCTCAAAGAGAGGCAAGTGCTTAGATCAAAGGAGTCAATACCTAAGGTGTGTTTTCAGGAGTCACATGGCAGAAAACTTTTGTAGGCTAATGGGATGTCTCAGTGATACCAGTGGGCAGGTATCACTAACTGGGTATCACTTGGAGGTCCCCAAACACTAGTGGGACCTCAACCCCAGCTGCTGTCCAGGCTCTTGAGACCACTGCAAGAATGTATTCAAGGACCAATGGAAATACAATGAAAGTATAGAGATTTATTGCAAAGGGAAAAGTACATACTCAATAAAGGGAGTGTGGGCATACTCAAGAGACAGTCATGCCCAAGGGCCTTTGGAGCTGCTACCTTTATGGGTTTCTTTTACCAAGGGGTAGAATATTCATGAAAATTCCTTGAAGAAGGTGGAGGTTTCCTGGAACTGTGGTGCCACCCATTTTTACACCAAATATGGATGTTCCTGGAACTGTCATGGTACTGGTGTGTGTGTGATTTAGTATGTTAATGAACATATAATGAGATCCTAGGTGAAACCTAGGTCAAATCCAGTGCCATATTAGGTTCAGTCAGTCTTACCCAGCTAGGTCCACACCTCAATGCAGCCTCGAACTCCCAAACTTAAGTCATCCTCCCACCTCAGCATCCTGAGTATCTGGGACTACAGGTACATGCCCACTACACCCGGTTAAGTTTTGTATTTTTGGTAGAGATGGGGTTTTGCATTGTTGTCCCGGCTAGTCTCAAATTTCTGAGCTCCAATGAACTGCCTGCCTCAGTTTCCCAGTGCTGGGATTACAGGCATAAACCACTGCACCCAGTTGGAATTCTCCATTCTCCTGCAAACACCTTGTATTATTACTGTTCCACCAGTGCCTTTAACATTTTTCTTGATCAGCAGCCATTTTCCTTTTAATCAGGATCCCCATGTCACATCCAATCGTAACAAGAATTGGACAAAATTTGGGGGCTCTTGGTTTTGGGGGACCTGTGATTTAACTAGAGGCACAATAGCAGCAAAGATCTCTGGGCCTTGCACTGTGCCACATGCATCACATATTTTTCCTCCTTAGACTCCACAGCAATCAGGTAAAGTAGAAATTGTGCTTTTTCTCCCATTATTATCTTGGATTAAGTTACCTGCCCAAGGTTATCCAGTTAGTAAGAGGAAAAAAAGTTTAAATTCAGATTTAGATGCCAAAATGTTTTTTCTTCTCCACTATACTGCAGGCCCCCTATGCACAGCATCTTGTCAGTGCTACACAATTTGCCATTAATTGCCCCCTTTATTGCTTCATGATGTTAGACTTCCCTCTCAAGAAATTTTCAAACTCCTTTGAAGACAAGGACACGTTTTTCTCTCTTTCCTCTCAATGTACGGTAGATGCTGATATGGCAAAAGAACATTCATGACTAAGCATGGAGAGGAATGTAATAGGAATGTCATTACTATGGATTGTGTTGGGAAGGAATAAATAATGCAGGAGCCAAGTAAAGGAAGCTTAAGAAAACAACCATCAAATGTGAGGTTTAATAGAGTTATGAAGGACAGAAAATACATGTATTGGTGAGAAAAAAGGAGGACCTTAGGGGCACAGAATGGCCCCCAGAACCGCAAAGGAGGAGGAGGAGGTGTCTGCAGGGGTTCCCATGGTCATGAGCATCACAGAGACATAGCATTGTCAGGGCTGATGGGGTCTGGTTGAGTTTGATGCCAGCACTAAAGAAAATGAGTCACATGATAATTACAGTAAAACATCACAATGTCTTTATTTGAGTAGATCACAATAATTTGTCCAAAACAGGATGTTTCTTGGCAAATTTTTCTATCAACTGGTTTGAAGGAACTCAGAGAACATCTGCTAACTAGGCATGATGAGTTCTTATACCTTACAGAATGTCACCATGAAGAACAAATGGCATCAGCTGCCACCAGGCCGTAGCATGCTACTTTACAAAATGATGTGTTGTTATTAAGTGGCAAGGGATATGGATTTCTCAGTATGTTTCTTACTTGCTCAATTGCTTTGGTTACAACAACAACAACGCATATGTTAAATACGCAGAGTAGATACAGGTTTATCTTTGGGTTCTCAATAATGTGGGACTTGCTCATTGCCCTGGCAAATGACCAAATCCCCTGAGACCCACCTTGATTCTGTTCTAGCTTTTTCCTTTTCTTTCTTTTTCTTGCTGAAACATTTAAAATGTGAGAAATTGCCTCATTTGGAGTTGAGATGGCCATGTGCTTGAAGGGTGTGGTCTGGAAATCAGACAAACTGAGCTGGGTCCCAGCTTTACAACTGATCACCAAGTCACCCTGCAGGTCATTCCACCAATCTGGTCTTCAGTTTCTCCCTCTGTGAAGGGAGAGGGTTGCCCTAAATCATTTCTAAGATGTTTTTGGTCACTAGAATTAAATTATTTTCTTGAGTTTTAAAGAACAGTTTTTAAAAATTCAAGGTACATTTATTTAGTGCCTAACATGTGTCAGGCATTGTTCTAAACCCTAGGAATACTTTGATTTAAAACAAAGACCCTTCCCTCCAGGAGCTTAACTTCTAATGGATGGAGAAAGACAGTACAAAAGAAAATAAGTAAATACGTATCAAGTTAGATTGTAGAAAGTACTGTGAAGATAAATTAAGCAGAATAAAAGGAATCTGGTATGGAATTCTGGAAGTAGCGATGGGATAGGAAGCAGAATCCTTCTTTATTTGGGGTAGTCAGTAAAGTCCTTGCTGGTAAAGTCATTTCACCTCAGAGAGGAGAACAAGATAGGAGGTATATTACACAGATATCTAGGCGGAGTACTCTAGGTAGAAAGAATAAGTACAAAGTCTCTGAGGCAGAAGTGGGCTTGAAATGTACTAGCAATCTGCCCCCACATGCCTTGGAATGGACAGCATCCAGAGGCTAATTGGAAGCTGCCATATTCCTTGACTTGCCTTCTGCTCCTGCTATTGGGTCAATACAGACAGGAACCTGTTGTGGTAGCATTGTGATATTCTGGGAAAATGCCTGCCTTCGAGTATAAAGAAAGTCCACAGTCACCCCTCTGAAACTGATGCACTAAAGAAGAGAAATGTTTCAAGAGTTCATATGAGTTCCAAGTTTCCTTTGAGCAAGATGACTTTCTTCTTTAAAAATAGTAAACATTTTGAAATTTTTTCCCCCTGAAAAAGGCAAAATTGAAATAGGCAGTTACATTTGGGAAGAAGCTAAAAGCAAAGTGTGCTCTGTGAAGGTGGGAGCAAGTGGTCTTCTGCCGAAGTGTCTGCCATGAAGACAGCATTTGTAATGACAGCCGTGAAATCACCTTGTAGACACTTAATAGCTTAATAAGAGTTTTAATGGGTCTATTCGAAAATGAGAAACCCCACTGTATAAAATGGGACCATAAAATGTTATGCTGCTGTGCTGTGGCCTCAAACAAATTGCAAATAGATCTCATGCAGCATCCTATAATATCAACTGCTGAGTTTAGGTGGCTATAGGATTTTGGCTATACTTGTCTCCAAAAATACTTAGGAAAGACTTCAGATGCCTTCAGAGAAGTCCTACAGAGACTGGTGGCTGACCCTGTGGGGAATCCTGAAAAATTTATGTTCATGTTTACTGCTCCACTAATTACCTCAGCTTACACTGATAGCCCTCTTCTCTGAATTTCTATATTTTTATATCATTACTAAATTTATTTACCAATCTCTGCTATTAGAAAGAATATACAAAGAAGAACACTTTATCTTTCCCCTTCAGGTTCTTACCCCATTCCAGAGCCTATAACACCTACCCAAGGGAAAAGGATGTTAAGTATCATGAGACTTACAAACCAAATGCCATAGGAACTTAGAAATAGGAGGTAGAATTGCTGTTGTAAATAATCAAGAAAGACTTCCTGGAGGTGGCAATAGTTTGACAAGCCTTGAGGTGAGGACTCTTTAGAAAAAATGAGTAATGCTACAGAGGGAAGTTGGTGGCATGTTGGCAGAACCATGAGTAGACTAAAATAGGTAGACTGAGCAAACTTGAGTACAAAGGTAGTGAAGGCTAGAAAGCATGGTGAGAATCAGGTAATGTATACCCTTTGTGAACCCTGAATATCTGAGACAGTCTCAGCTAATTTAGAGTTTATTTTGCCAAGGTTGAGGATGCACACCCATGACACAGCCTTGGGCAGTCCTGATGACATGTGCCCAAGGTGGTTGGGAGTCAGCTTGGTTTATACATTTTAGGGAGAAACGAGACAACAATCAATACATGTAAGAAGTACACTAGTTCCATCCAGAAAGATGGGAACAACTCAAAGCAAGAAGGGGACGTCCAGGTCACAGGTATGTGAGAGACAAATGGTTGCCTTCTTTTGAGTTTCTGCTAAACTTTTCCAAAGGAGGCAATCAGAGATGCATCTATTGCAGTGAGCAGAGGGATGACTTTGAAAAGAATGGGAGGCAAGTTTGCCCTGAGCAGTTCCCAGCTTGACTTTTCCCTTTAGCTTAGTAATTTTGGGGCCCCCACATTTTCCCTTCACACCTTGAATCAAAAGTATTAAAAATTTGGATTTAAACTCTGGGAAAATGGGTAGCCTTTGAAGGCTTTTGAACAGAAGTTACATAAAGACTAAAATTGTAGCAATATATATTTTTAAGTAAAAGAAAACTGCAAATGATGTCCACAGACTTAAGAAAATACAACACCTAAACCAGAGTGGTAGCAATGGGAATGTCAGGCAGAGATGCCAAAAACAACTCCGACCTACCTGTACCAGCCATTCTAGCAAAATGTTAAACTGTTTGCCAAATGTTTTGTGCAAAATAACTCTGGGAGAGAGACTATTCCCCGCAACCCCATGTAGCACAGGATTGGTCACAAAACAGATCTCTATAAATATCTCTTGACTGGCTAACATGAAAAGCACCCATCTCCTGCTTAGCCTCTTCAATAGGCGATAAAGAAAGGGTATTCCTTGGGTCCATTCCAGTCAAAGAATGGGCTACAGTCAGAGTCATGGTGACACATCAAAGATCACTGCTAGAAAATTTCCTCTGTGAAGACTCTAAAATATTGGCACATTCAGACGAAAAATGTACTTCAACAGCTATTATCCTGCTTCCTTTGCGGTGAGGAGGCAGAATGCCAGGATTCTTTGTAGCACTGGAGTGTTGAAACTGCCATTGCAAAATTATAACTGAGAAAATTATGACACCGAAAGATCTGACCTAACTAACTCTATCTTGCTTCTCACCTCCAAGCTGTCCTTGCTCATTCCTGGGTGTAGGCCCAACTAACTTTGGGCCTTTGTAGTACTAACAAATTAGCCACAACAGTAGAAATTATGGTTTAGGAGTTATGCAGCTGGAGGTTATGAGATTATGACCTTCCCCAAATTGCTCCTGAGGATAATATCACTATTATAAAACCTAAAATCAGTGCTTGAGATATTTTGCAGACACTGCATTTGATGGATCAGTTGGCACCACGCAGGTCAATAAACTGGCTCATCTGGTCTTATGCCCTGACTCAGGTTAATTGACTCAGTGCAGGAGGACAGCTTTAATGCCCTATGATTTTATATCCCACTAGACCAATCAGTACTCTCGACTCATCGGTCCCTATCTACCAAATTATCCTGAAAATCCCCAATCCTCGAGTTTTCAAGGAGACTGATTTGAGTAATAATATAACTCTGATCTCCCATAAAGCCAGCTCTGCATGAGTGAAACTCTTTCTCTATTGCAATTTCCCTGTCTTGATAAATCAGCTCTGTCTAGGCAGTGGGCAAGGTAAACCCATTGGGTGGTTACAGTCTCCTAAATAAATTTTAGAGCAAGTAATGGTGCCCTGCTTTTGACTGTGATCACATAATGCCAATGTTTTCAGATAAGAAGTGGAAACATTTATGGAAATGTTTGGCGGGTGGGCATCAGTATTTTTAGTCTACTCTTACATTCCACAAAGAGGAGTGTATGGTCCTATGAAGAACTCTCACAGCATTGGTGCTTTGAAAAACTCCAGAGGGAAAATGTGAGCCCATTCACAGGACACCCAAGAAACCTGAGTAAATTGGAATGGGTTCTATAGCCCCACCTCATGCGCCATGCCATATTTGATGATTGCATGTATACAGTCATGTAAGGGGTCTGCAAACCAAAAGTATCCAAGACAGGTCTCAATGAATTTAGTTCACTTTGCCGAAGTTGAGGACATGCCCCTGTCACAGTCACAGAAGGTCCTGAGTTCATGTGCCCAAGGTGTTCAAGTGATAGCTTGGTTTTATATATTTTAGGGAGAAATATGGCATCAATCAGTATATGTAATATGTACATCGGTTCCACCCAGTAAAAAGGAACAACTTGAAGGCAGGCAAGGAGTCAGTGGGAGGGCTCCAGGTCATAGGTAGAGGCAAAAGTTTTCTGGGAGGCTGAGGCACAAGAATAGCTTTAACCCAGAGGGGTGAAGGTTGCAGTAAGCTGAGATCATTCCACTAAACTCCAGCCTGCTTGACAGAGCAAGATTCTGTCTCAAAAAAAAAATCTGATTAACAATTGGTTGAAAGAGTTTATATAAAGACCTCGAATTTATAGAAAGGAGTGCCTGCGTTAAGATAAGGGGTTGTACAGACCAAGGTTTTTTATTATGTGGATGAAGCCTCCAGGTAACAAGCTTCAAAGAGAATGGATAATCTTTAAGGTCTGTTTTAACGTTAATGCTGGTGAGTTGTTTCTGAATTCAAAAGGTGCAGGGCATAATGAGGCATGTCTGACCACCCATTCCCATCACGGCCTGAACTTTTGTTTCAGGTTAACTTTGGAATGCCATCAGCTGAGAAAAGGAGTCCATTCAGTTGGTTGGGGTGGTGGCCCTAGAATTTCATTTCTGGTTTATACCTTTGTACTTCTGACAAACTATACAATTGATTCCCCATGAACAGTATTGAATGAAGAACAATTTTATCTCTTAATGTTTAAAAACAGTGCTTTCGGCTGCATTGGTAAATGCAATTTTTCCCTTGGTTTTCATGAGAATATGCAACAATGACAGGACACAGTGATTCCCTCTTGGAGCTTCACAGCTCTCCTGAAGTAGAATTTATGAACCCATTTTTACCGAATCTTCTAACAAGACAAAACAAAAAGATTGTTTAAGGTCTCGGGAAGCATTACTGTGGAAGACTATGCTACATTGATAGAAATTTTAAAGATTTTAAAGACAAACTCCAGTGTTGAAAAGTATGTGAGAAATGAGTGACATTTTAAAGGGATACAGTTTTTTTTTAGGAGGAAATTTAGCATTATTTATCAAAATTACTCACAGACATATTCTTTGACCCTGAACTTCTGCTTCTAGAAATCTGTCCTATAAAAATAATTATACATGTACACAAAGACAAATATTAAGAATGTCTATTATGCCATCGTTTGCCATATAAGAAAAATGATGGCAAGTACAATGGTGTAGGTCATATTTCATCTATACTATAAAATATTATACAGGTATTTTTTAAACAGGGATAAGCCTTTTACTTTTTTATTGTATGTATCTCTCTATAGCTTGAAACATTTTACAATGAATATCTACTTATATATTAATTTAATTGTTCATTTTTTTGTTTTGTTTTGAGACAGGGTCTCATTCTGTCACCCAGGCTGGAGTGCAGTGGTGCAATCACAGCTCACTGCAACCTCTGCCTCCCAGGCTCAAGCTATCCTCCCTCTTCAGCCTCTCGAGTAACTGGAACTACATTCACACAGCACCATGCCTGGCTAATGGGGTTTCTCCATGTTGTCCAGGCTGGTCTTTTACTCCTGGGCTCAAGTGATCTGTCTGCCTTGGCCTCCCAAAGTTCTGGGATTACAGGCATGAGCTACCATGCCCAGGTAAATTTTAAAATATTTTAATCTGACAAAGAAACTGGGCTAGAGTCCAAATTCTGAATTCATTTCTACTGTTCATTTCATGGTGGAATAAATTGTAAAGGGCTTGTTTAGATCCACATGTCAAACAATTTAGTTCTCCTAGGATCTGCAGGGCACGTAAGTTTTCTTGGGCAGATGTGTTATAAACTTGAACATAGGAGTGTGTTTATAAGAGTCATTCCCTTAGGAGGTCTGGCAGTGCTTTTTTGAGCTTGATGTTATCTGGCCGACAACAAATAGATTAGGTATTGAGAGATAACACATGGGGGACAATACTGCTTTTTTATTGGTCTAATAGTTACTCTAATGTCTCCATTCACCTGCCACCTCTTCTAAGAAGTCTAATTTGTAATTCATACATTTATTCATTAAAATATTTGTTGTTTTGTTTGTGTCAAGCATAAGATACATAAGATACTGAACTTTTTTTTTAAGGAAGATAAAAGAGTACACTGGTACATAAGCAGATATTGAAAAAAGACAGGAATAGGGGTCCACATGGTTCCTTTCCTGGCCTTTATGTTATGTCCCCAAACTGATTTTGATTACGTATTGACAATACATACCTGAAAGAGTGTAGAGGAGCTCTGATAGGATACATAGTTGGACTGAGAATCAGAAGTTGGGGATACTAGTCAATTTCAAATTCTGAGGACTTAGACCAGCTATTCAATTTCTCTGAAACTCAATTTGCTTATTTTTGCCTCTCACACTGATTTTTCAGAGAAAACAGTCAACATAACACACACATAAGTAATGCATGTAAACTACAAAAGAGCATATCAAAATATAAATTATTTTGGGCCTGCATGGTGGCTCACACCTGTAATCCCAGCAATTTGGGAGGCCGAGGTGAGTGGATCGCTTTGAGCTCGGGAGCTTGAGACTAGCCTGGAAAACAAGGCAAAACCCCAACTCTACATAAATACAAAAAATTAGCCGGGTGTGGTGGCACATATCTGTGATCCCAGCTACTCAAGAGGCTAAGTTGGGAGGATCACTTCAGCCCAGGAGAGCAGAGGTTGCAGTGAGCCAAGATCACATCACTGCACTCCAGCCTGGATGAGACAGTGACACTCTGTCTCAAAAAATAAACAAACAAACAAATAAATTATTTTTATGCATTTTTACAACAGTTTGGAGACTTTGTAGAAAAATCCTCAAATTGTGTAGACTTCCACTTTTTCAATCATTGCATATTTTAAGGACACCATTGTTGGGTGAAGTATGCAGTAGAAATAACACTTTTGAGTATGGAGTAATGTGTGTAAATTGTTAGGTGGAAAATAACTTGTATTAACAGAATCTGTTTATTATATATGAGTATGGGTGTGTATGTGTCTGAAATAAAGGTTGGCTCTATAAGCTAACAAGATAATGACATAGGAAGGTGTTGAATAAGATGTTAAGCTAAGACGAAAAAACAAAATTGTCTATGAGATCAAATATATAAACCACCTGTCAAATCGAAGGACACAGAGTACCAATAAGGAGGGAGAAGCTGCATTGATAGAGGAAAGAAATACCTTTGGTCAGGGTTTGACAACTGGGAGTTATCATCCAAGTTCCTGGTTATCTCTTTTACAGCATTCAACACTCAGCTAAAGGGGTAAAATTTTCCAGTAGCCTCCTACACAGGACTCCACAAGAGACAGCTTCTCCCCTTGAGAGTCAGTACCAAAGAACCTGCTCAGATATGCCTGTTACATCATCAAAAAACAGAGATTCCACAAGGAAGACTTCATCTTTCAATTCAAGAATTAGAATAACATGTGACCTGCCACTACCTCCTTCCCTAACCTCTGTTGCTCTTTTCTAGGTAAAGGAGCAGAAATACATATTTTCCTTTTTTCTGTTGTTTGTTGTTGTTGTTGTCTGTTTGTTTTGTTTTGTCCTGGAGACAAGGTCTCTCTGTCGCCCAGGCTGGCATGTAGTGGTGCGATCATAGCTCACTGTCATCTCAAGCTCCTGAACGCAAGCAATTATCCCACCAAAGTAGCTAGGACTGCAGGTGCATGTCACCACACCAGGCTAATTTTTTTGTTTGTAGAGGAAGGGTGTTGCTCTGTTGCCCAAGCTGTGGGTGTTGAGGTATCATCATAGCTCACTGTCATCTTGAACTCCTGAGCTCAAGCAATTCTCCTGCCTCAGCTGCCTGAATAGCTGGGATTTACAGGCATGTCCCACCATTGTAGCTTTTTTCTTTTTTTTAAGAGAGAAGGGGTCTTGCTCTGTTGCTGAGGCTGGTCTTGAACTCCTGGCATCAAGAAGTCATCTCTCCTCGTCCTTCCAGAGTGCTGGAATTACAGGCATGAGCCACCATGTCGTGCCAGAAATAAACATTTTCTAAAGAAGTGTCCATCTGCCTTGTGCTTTTGGTATTTAGGTACTCTCAAGGAAAAACTGTCTATACTAAGAAAGCTGTACATGAAAATATAAATAAAATAAAAACTTAACTAGTGTTACTGCCCAATGGGTTCACCTTGCCCTCTGTCTAGACAGAGCCAAGTTATTAAGACAGGAGAATTGCAATAGAGAAACAATAATTCACACTGTGTGGGAGACCCAAGTTTTATTACTACTCAAGTCAGTCTTGTGAGCATTGGGGAGTCAGCAATTTTAAGGATAATTTGGTGGGTGGGGGGAGGTCAGTGAGTCGGGAGTGCTGATTGGTTGGGTCAGAGATGAAATCATATGGAGTCAAAGCTGTCCTCTTGTAATGAGTCAGTTCCTGGGTGGGGTCACAATTAGATGAGCCAGTTTATCAATCTGAGTGGTGCCAGCTGATCCATCAAGGGCAGGGCCTGCAAAATATCTCAAGCACTGATCTTAGGTTTTACAATAGTGATGTTATCCCCAGGAGAAATTTGGGGAAGGTCAGAATCTCATAGTCTCCAGCTGCATGATTCCTAAACCATAATTTCTAATCCTGTTGCTAATTTGTTAGTCTTCCAAAGGCTGTCGAGTCCCCAGGCAAGAAGGGGTTTTGTTTTGGGAAACGTCTGTTATTGTCTGTTTTAAACTATGAACTATAAACTAAGTTTCTCCCAAAGTTAGTTCAGCCAACACTGGGGAATGAACAAGGACAGCTTGGAGGTTAGAAGCAGGATGGAGTTGGTTAGGTCAGATTTCTTTCACTGTCTCTGTTGTAAATTTTGCAATGGCAGTTTCACTTGTGCTTTGAAATCCTAACACAAATGTTTTCAAAAGTGATGAGTGGTACATCTTCTTTGTTTTGCTTTGGCAAAGGTGTATTCTAGGGTCAAAGAAAGTTCCTTAAGTGACATCACATTCATGGTGCCCCCCCCCGCCCCATCAGTACCTTGGAGAATTCTCCTTCTCCCGCTGTTCTAGAGAAGAGACCTCCCCAGAACACCATGTTCTCTCTCTTCCAAACTTGGAGTCATTCTTGATTATACTTTGGTATGCCCCAATTCCCTGAGACTTATACATATTAAGCACAAACGCATGACAGAAGTTTGATTTTATCTGCCTTTTTATGGTTTGTCTTATTTTGCTTATTTTGTAGTGTTCTTCTTATTTTTAAGACGTTTTAAGAATAGAAATTTGTGAGAAACAATGATTTTACTGTAACTTTCTTCTGATAAGCCAGAAGTGCACCACAACCCTCTGAGTTTCACGTCAGGCTTAGTAAAGATCAGAAGCCTCTGTCCAGGAACTGTCTCTCTTCTCAGAGGAATAGGAGATGACAGCAGATTTCCAGCTACCTTACCATGCAGTACATCGGAGGCGAGAAACAAGTGCTGGATTTGGTGGTTGGGAAAGATGAAGAGGCATGTGCTTCAAGACTTAGATGGAGGTACTCAGCTGCTGTCACTTTTTCTTAATGAGAGGATTCTTGGCAGCCTGAGGTAACAGCCACCTTGGAAGAAACAGCATTACACTGGAGTGATTGTTTTCTCTTCACATAGCAAGGCAATTGAGTGATGTCTGATTTTTTAAATCTAGGAGATGCCACTGACTTAAGGCTGAAGTGCTCATAAAGTGATGTTGCCTGCAAAAGTGATAAGGCGGATTGAAGAAGTGGGAGAATTTCCCTCAGTCTCTATCATTATATGTGCCATTCTAATAAGCTACCATGCACCAAAGGCAAGCAAGTTATGAAGCCTAGGCTGGAGTTGACTAAATAGAATGGGTAATTGGGATGGATCCCAAAGTGCAATAAAACTAAATGTAAGTATCATAGGCTCAGCAATTAAAAGATGCAAAGCATGACTGCCAGAATCTTTTAGATTCCAATATGAACATTACATATTGTTGACTCTTCAAGTAGGTCCAATCACCTAGAATACCCAATTCCGGAGTTTCAGGAGAGGAAGGCCCCTTGCTCAAAAGTCAGCTTCCTCCTGGTTCACATATGCCTGACTTCACTTTGTCAAGGTAGCCAAGCCATTTCTTTATGAATTAAAGACAAGGCTGAAATGGCAACTGAGCATCACTATACTAAAGTATAAACAGGACTGACCCCGAATTTGGAAGAGAGGACATGGTATTCTGGGGAGGGTGTCTTCTCTTCTAGATGAGCAGGAGAAGGAGAATTCTCCAAGGTCCTGATGGGGCAGGGGGCAGAAGAATGTGACAAAACTGAAATGGCAATTGACCATAAACAAAAGTAGCCTCCAAAGTACATGATTGGTGTCACCTTTTGCTGAGGGATGGATTTTTTAAAAAAAGGAGTGAGAGAATCATGTAGGCACTGCATATCTGAACCGGTGAAGGAAGGATTCTGGCATACCCAAAATAAATCCCACCTAATCACTGAATTCAATCATCTACATTTGGTTGATAATTTTTGTGTCTAACATCATGAGAGATGTTGATCTCTTTTATTTACATGTAGTTTTTTCTTTTTTACATTAATTTTAGCCTCAAAAAATGAATTATTTCCTCTTCTATTTTTATGGAAAATTTACATTACATGCTGCATTAAATTTTTGATAAAATTTACCAATAAAACCACATGGATCTGAGATATTTTCAGAGGGAGGTTGTTGTTTAAGTATAAATTTAATTCCTCTAATTGTCATAGGGATATGGAAATTATTTTATATTGAGTGAGCTGAAGTAGTTTGTGTATCTTGAGGAAATGATAGATTTCATCTAAGTTGTCAAATATATGTTTGTAGAGATGGTCATACCAATCTCTAAGAATTATCCTTTTGATGTACTCAGGGTTTGTAGTAATATCCTCTATTTCATTTTGATATTGGTAATTTTTGTCTTTTTTTTTTTTTTTTTTTTTTGCCTGTCTTGCTAGAGATTCGTTGATTTATTCAGACTTTAAAAAATCCAGCTCTTTGTTTTACTAATTTTCTGTATTGTTTTTATTGATTCCTGCTCTTATCTTTACTTTTTTCCTTCTCCTTACATTAGATTTATTTTGTTTCTCTTGTTTTAGGTACTTGTAGTGGGTGCTTAAATTAATGATCTGAGTTTTTTTCCCTCTTCTCTAATGTAAACATTTAAGGTCCAAAATATTTTTCTCCGTACTGCTTTAGCTGTATCTTACAAATTTTGATAATTCATTTTTATTCAGTTCAATATCCTTTTGTTATTCACCTGGAGACTTCCTCCTTGATCCATGAACTATTTACAAATAAATTATATATTTCCAAAGGGTTTGGAGATTTATCTGTTATCTTTCTGTACTGATCTTTAGTTTGATTCCATTGTGATCAGATAATGCATTGTATGATTTCAATGCTTCTAAATGTGTTAGGTATGCTTTATGGTCCAGCATGTGATCTACCTTGGTATATATTCTTTGAGCACTTGAAACAATATTTATTTGCTTTTTGGAGACGGAGTGTTATGCTGAGATTTTGCTGTTTGATGGTGCTGTTGAGTTTTTTTTATATATTTGCTGATTTCCTATCTAGTAGTTCTATCAATTCTTGATAGAAGAGTGTTGAAATGCAACTACTAAAATTGTGGATGTGCCTATTTCTTCTTTTTGTTTTTATTTCACATACTTTGAGATTCTGTTTTTTGGAGTATAGGCATTTAGGACTGCTATGTCTTCTTAGTAAATTCTACTCTATTTTAATTCATGCTTGTATGATGTATTTTTTCCCATCTTTGTACTTTCAACCTCCCTGCATTCTGTATCTGAAGTGAATTTTTTATAGACAACACGTAGTTGAATCATATTTGTTTAATCTGTATGTCTGTCTTTTCATTAATGCCCCTTATACTATTTACATTTAGTGTTATTATTGATATGCTACAGTTTTAGTGTGCCTTTTTGTTTTGTGTTTTCTCTTTGTTCTGAGTTTTTGTTTCCTTTTACTGTCTTCCTGTGGGTTACAAAATATTTTTCAAATTTTTTTTATGTATTAATAGTGTTTTGAGTGTGTTTTGGTAGATGACTTTTTTAGTGGTTGTGCTATGTATTACGTTATACATACATAACTTATCAGTCTATTGATGTCATCATCCCTGTTTGAGTGAAGAACAGAAATCTTATTCCCTTTATATCTCTTCCCCCTCATTTTTCATAAAAGTTCTTCCATATACATTTAGAAGCACAGATATTGTTATAATTTTGCTTTAACTGTCAAACATTGTATAGCAAACTGAATAGAAGAAGAAAAATCTATTGTATTTAGTCATTTGTTTAATTGTTTTTTTCTTCTTTATTGATGTTCCAGAGACGACTTCTTTTATCATTTGCTTTGGGTTTAAAGAACTTCCTTCAGTCATGTTTTTTTAAGGTAGGTATGCTGGTAAAAAAATCTCTTAGTAATCCTTTATCTGAGAATATTTTGATGTTTTGATTTTTCCATCTTCCTTGAAGGATATGTCTTATTGAGCATAAATTCTGGGTTGCAAGCCATTTTTTCCTCAGCATTTGAAAAATATTGTGCCTCTTTATTTCTGGCCTCTACAATTTCTGATGATAAATACAATGTTATCTACATTGCTTTTCCCCCATAGATAAGCTGTTGTTTATCACTTTTTAAAAAACCTTTTCTTTGATTTTAGTTTTTAGAAGGTTGATTATAAATTTTCCTGGTTGGATTTCATTGGGTATATTCTGTTTAATGTTCACTCAGCTTCTTCAATCTATGCATTTATATATTTTGCCAAATTTGAGTTTTCAGCCATTAGGTTTTTGAGTACTTTTTGTCTCTGTCCTCTTTTCCTCCTTTTGGGACTTAACTGACAGAAATGTTATGTCTCTTGCTATTTTCCCACAGGTTTCTGAGGCTTTGTTCTTTTCATAAATTTAGTCTATTTACCCTTTGATGTTCAGATTATGTAATTTCTATTGTTCTGTCTTCACATTCTCTACTCTTCCTCCCTTCATTCTGCTGTAAAGTTTATCTACTAGGCTTTTTATTTTGGTTATTTTCCAGTTCTAATTTTTTTATTTGGTTCTTCTTTTTATCTTCTGTTTCTTGTTGAGACTTCATATATCTTTTCGGAGGTTATTTTTTGTTCTGTGTTTGTTTGTAATTGCTGTTGAGGCATTTTTAGTATGGCTACTTTACTTTTTTCCCTCCGATAATCCTTACAGTTCTGCCATCTCAGTGTTGACATCTATTGATTATCTTGTTTTATTTAGTGTGACTCCTTTATGGGTCTTAGTAAGATGAGTGATTTTCAATCAAAACCTTGACATTTTAGATATTATGTTATGAGGTTGTAGATCTTATTTAATTTTTTTTTATTCAACTGCCTTGTCCTGACAATACTTTGTCAGGGGAAGGGAACAAGGTATCGGCTCCTTACTCTCAACACTGCCAGGTAGGGGCAGAAGTTCAGGTTTCCACTCAACCTCTGTTGACACCTAAATGGGGAGAAGCTCCTCAATACCACTAGGTAGAAGTGATAATTCTAGCTCTCTGCTATACCTTTACAGATATCTTTTTGGCTAGGAGGAGTGGAAGTGCTTCATTTGTAGTCACCATTCTGCCTTCGCTAAAACCAGAGGGCAGAGGGGAAGGTAGCCCCATTATTACTGGGGCATGGTAAAAGTTTTGACTCTCCACTAGGCTTTATCTAATGCTATCTCAGCAAGATGGGGGAGAGTTTTCTTGTTGTTTTCCTGGTTCTTTAGCTAGAGAGAGTAGACTTTTATCCCTCAATGGGTGCACACCCATTGGGATATATAAAAGTTTTCTTCTGCAGAAAACCCAGAGAACTCACTACTTTATAAATCTGTGGCTCCCTGATTTCTCAGTTGATCTGACTTCCCTCTACTTTTCGTATTTTTGTTTCTTATATGCATAATGTCTGGGGTCATTAATTGTACTTAGTACAATTAGTGGCAGGAATTTGGAAATATGTCTACTCCATCTTCCCAGATGCAAGAGATCTGTTATGGCTAACTTTTTTTTTTTTTTTTTTTTTTTTTGAGACGGAGTCTGGCTCTGTCGCCCAGGCTGGAGTGCAGTGGCCGGATCTCAGCTCACTGCAAGCTCCGCCTCCCGAGTTCACGCCATTCTCCTGCCGCAGCCTCCTGAGTAGCTGGGACTGCAGGCGCCCGCCACCTCGCTTGGCTAGTTTTTTGTATTTTTTAGTAGAGACGGGGTTTCACCGTGTTAGCCAGGATGGTCTCGATCTCCTGACCTCGTGATCCACCCGTCTCGGCCTCCCAAAGTGCTGGGATTACAGGCTTGAGCCACTGCGCCCGGCCTCTTATGGCTAACTTTTAAAGTAAACTGATTTGTCAGTAACAAACATATTGCATATCAGTCCTTCAAAGTGATAGTTACACTGTACTCTGGCATTGTCACACCATATCTAAGGTGCTGAATTTTATTTACAGAATCACATTTTAAAGAAGAACAATAGTCATTAATGCACAGAAGAGTAGGCTACCATGAATAATATCATATTAGAAAATTTTGTCGTATGAGGAATTGTTGAGAGACCTAGACCTGATTGGTGTGTTAGACTTTGTTGCCATACAGTAGAGTCAGTTTGCCCTTTTTGAATCCTGAGGGCCCAATAAGATTAATGGGTTTTAGATAAATGAGGCAGTTTAGTCTTAATAAAAAGGATTTGCTAATAATTCTAATAATAATAGCTTATCCTGAGTATTTCAGGTAGCCAGTCATAGTGCAAAAAGCTTTACAGGTATTCTCTCAGTTGGTTCCTGCCACAACTCTGTGTAGAATAAACTGTAGTATCTCCATCCTTAGAAATGGGAGAACCAAATGTTAAAGAAATTGAGTCATTTACCTAACCCCACACAATTAAAGAGTCATGTCCAGATTCAAACTCAAGTCTGTCTGACTTCAGGGCCATAGTAGAGCTTCTCAACAATCAAACAGGCTGCATCTGGACTCTGTAAAAACACTTCATTACTGCAGAAATAAGTATTATTTCTTCACATGCCTGACATCTTATGGTGAAAGGATCTTTCATTACCTTGTTTGTAAGACAACAGTTGACTAGCTACGTGCTTCTTTATGATCTTTGCATGTCAGGAATGTAGTCATTGGAAATTAAGTGAGCCTTTATACACATCTGAGATGTGCTGGTCTTTGTTCCCCCCATGTATCCCAGCTGGTCTAGTTGAGAAATGAATTTCTCAAGCTATGCATAACAAGTACAGGAAAGCTCCTCATCACCAGAAAATTAGAGCAAATGGCTGATTTTTTGTTGTTGTTGTTGTTTTGTTTTCTCTCTTTTACATGTTTCTTGCCTCGGTCTCTGAAGATTATATTAATCTACATGCATTTTATTCTGAATGTTTTTCATCTTGTCCTGAAGGGAAGATTTTCCAAATGGAAAAATGAGTTTTAATCATGGCAAATTTTGTTCAATTCATGCTTTGATAGCAATTCTTTTTAATCCAGTTCTTAGGTCCATACAACTCATGTAGAAGTAAGTCTAGTACTTTATGCTTAGGATCTGGCAAATTCTAATGAGGGTAAAATTTGTTTTAACACAGTAATTCTCTCTCTCTCGCTCTCTTTCTCTCTGTGTGTGTGTGTGTGTGAGAGAGAGAGAGAGAGAGAGAGAGATGGTTAGAGGGACTAATTTTAGTGTCAGACGAACTGCTTTTTCTCCATTTATTAATTGTAGAACCTGGGTCTTCTTCCCATTTGTAAAAATCCAGCTAATTGTAAAACTTTACTAAGGTTGGCTATGTCATAAGTGAGGTGATATTTAATACACGCAGCAAAATGTCTAGCACACATACAAGGTATTTCAATAACATTAACAATCTTCCCTTTCCAACATCTCTTATCAATATGAGGAGAAAACATTTCAATGTCATGCAGTACATCATAAATACCTGAGCAGCAGTTGCTTACTCCAACAAGTAAAAAAACCTTTCCTGAAAAAGTGTTGCATATTTATCTAACGTGCACTTATCATCTGAGTGAATTTTCTGATTCTCAAATTCTTTAGAATTCTGTCCTGTAGAACTTTCCAAACAATGATGAAAATGTTCTATATGTGCACTGTCCAAGTCTCTAGCCACTTAACATATCTGTCTATTGAGCACTTGAATGTTGCTAATGCCACTGAGTAACTAAATTTTTAATTTTATTTAAGTGTAAATAGTCACATGTGCTTAGCAGCTATTCAGCTGGGCAGCACGGCTATAGAGACTGGTCCCCTGTAGAGCTGATTGGCTTTTTCAAAGCATTAAAATGTTACTGGATTCAGTATTCACTGAAAAATGTGATGGGCTTTCCAGGAGTTTTGGAAGGTTTGATAAATCAGTGCTGCAACCTACGGTCTTCTATTCTTTCATTTTCTTTTGACCTCCACATTCGAACTTCATACTTTTGTATACCTTATTTCAACTCTTCCACAACATTATTCAAGCACATGAAATTAGGTTAAACTAAACATCAAATAAATTACTAAATAGATCAAACAGATAACCTAATAGCTATATGTAAAAGACTTTCTTTTGACACTCTTGTTTCCTTTGGTGAAGTGATGGCAGAAGGAAAAAGGTGGGCTGGTGTTTCTAGCATCTATAGGTGTCGTCTCAAATGGGAAACTGATATGGTTTGGCTGTGTCCCTACCCAAATCTCATCTTGAATTTCCATGTGTTGTGGGAGGTACGCAGTGGGAGGTAATCGGATCCTGGGGGCAGGTCTTTCCCATTCTGTTCTTGAGATAGTGAATAAGTCTCATGAGATCTGATGGTTATTTTAAGGGGGAGTTTCCCTCTACTAACTCTCTTCTTTTGTCTGCTGCCATGTGAGATGTGCCTTTCACCTTCCACTATGGTTGTGAGGCCTCCCTAGCCATGTGGAGCTGTAAGTCCATTAAACCTCTTTCTTTTGTAAATTGCCCAGTCTTGGGTATATCTTTATCAGCAGTGTGAAAACAGAGTAACACAGCAATGGAGCATGGTAATTCACTGCCCTTGCAGAAGAGTGTTTGCTGACGGCCAAGCATCAACAATATCAGATAGGCTTTTGTGGTGGGTCTACTAACAAGGCAAAATAAAAGCATATTAAATATTACGGTTACTCAGTGCAGTCTCACTCAGTATCCACAGAAGATTGGTTTCAGGACTGTTAAGAATACATATATATATATATATCTCCTCCTATATACTTTAAATCATCTCTGCTTATAACTAATACAATGTAAATGCTATCTGCATTTTTATTTGTATTATTAATTACTGTATTGTAATTTATATTACTTTTTTCATAATATTTTTAATCTACAGTTGGTTGAATCCACAGATGCTGAATCTGTGGATAAGAAGGATGGACTATTCTCTGAATCTTTTTAAGGAAAAGATCTAATTTTTTTAACTACTACATGCATCAATCACTTTGCCAAATGAGGCACAAAGAGATTTGTGCCAGATTCAGCAAATCCTAGACTTCCTGATTCCTAGGTTACTGTCTTCAACCTTCCACTCACTAGCTTCGCTCACCCTTGCACAGGACAAGGCATTAGTGCTCCCTGGGCTGATTCTCTTAAAGGCTAATCGAAAATATCATTAAGTGACTTGGTTGTGTCCAAATGTTTTATGATTACAAAACAGAGGGGTTTTTCCTGGTTTCTAAGGCCAACAGATTGGTAAGACCTCTCAGAAGTAATCTTGGCTTCTGGAGAAATGAACTCACTACATGAGATATAAGTCTTGGTGACTTGTTGTTGGAGTTAGTCTCTCTAACAACAAGTCCAGATCGTAAATACAATGATGATGATTCTCAGAGGGGAATGCAACATGAGAGAGAAGAAACTTGAAATGGCAAAGCCCTTCTTGACAATGTAGATTAGTACTCAATAAATATCTCCTGTCATAAGGGTTTCATACTAAGTGTTGGGGGAAATTTGGCTAATTATTTTGAGTTGTGCCTATTCTAGGTTAACAATCAAATTATTCATGGCACAGATGAAAATTTCAAAACAACGTGGCGAAATGTGATGCTACAGTCACTAAAGTGGGGGGGTAATATTAATGTATAGATTGTGCCACTTCTCAAGGCCTAAGGTTTTCAGAGGAGCGTTTCAGTGAGGTAGACTCTAGAAGTTGGTGCAGAGTCAAGGTCATGCCCTGGAAGAGCTAGAAAGGCCAGACACATAGGAAACAACCTGCTGCTAATGAAATAAGGGAAGCCACACACCACAGTTTCCAGGCACACTGAAGCAGATGGCCCAACCAATGCCATCTAGAGGAGTTTGTGGTTTGACGGCATCATCCAATGAGAAATCTCATTGACCATTACCAGTTACATTCAACGATCATCATTACTGAACTGCAGTGCACGGCTTAGTAACATAGCCACTGTTAGCACTGCACAGTAGCAGCTGAAATGAGCCAAAGCATGTTGCAAACTCTTTACCTTTGCCTATCCTACTAAACTGAAGCTAATGCTTATTCATAGCACACCACACATACTGAAATACTCTTTGTATTCTAGAAGGGAGGAGTGGTGAGTTGTAGTTTGTACAGCTATATGTTAATTTGCTTTCCTTAGGACAATAATACATATTTTTAAGTTAGCCAATAAGAGATTAGAAATGATTTTCTCTGAGAAAACAAAGACAAAACAAACAAACAAAAAAACTAGAAAATCAAACCCATGACCTTGGTCTAATTAGCCCCACTGAATTAACACCACACACTGCATCCAACTGAGTTAACCAACTCAGACAAGATGGCCAGTCATTAGGAAAGCCCCAGGAGTGGCTGACTGACTTCCTGAAGTGTTTCCAGTGGGTGGGTCTCTAATCTGACACATCTGGGAAGCCCTGAGATGGAGCAACAATTCCTCCCAGGGGCCATTTCTAAACACTAAGGTAAAAATAGAAGCTTTTTCCTTCTGCGAAATGTCACTTCACATTTTATCACAGTCTAAGACTCAAAGGGCCTTGTTACACTGAGCCCTAAATGCAGCCATCCTTAGGTTTTCTGATGTCCTCTGTGGTTGCTGGATTAATATGTAAATAGGCTATGTTTTATACTACATGTAAAGGATGGCTAGTGTTAACTACATGGGAAAGTGGGGACGGAAAATAGGGAGGCAGAAGACTGGAGGGAGACAGGATATCCATCCTGTCACAAGAAATAGACAATAGGGGCTAAGAATATTGACGGAGATAATGCAAATCAATTTTAAGTGTTTCCTACATGAAAAATCAAAAGTAGGACATTTCATACATCACTACTGGCCTGATTCTTTCATTCCATGCCTGTCATTTTGACTTTGTGCTTCTCCCCTGTCCCCCTTGCCATTATTGTCAGGTTGTTTTCTTCTTGACAGAAGTGGGAAAACAACGAAGCTCACTGGAAATATTTCTAGAGGAAAATTTCTCTGTAGGAGGAGTTACATAAGCTGTGGTTTCCTCAGCCCTCCCAGGTCTAATCAGAAACACAGTACTGGTCTGAACTCCAGCGGTGTCAAGCATGCAGGGATTGAGCAGTCCACAGAGGTGTGCCCACTCTGTTCTCCACACGGCGTTGCTGAAATGTACATTTGTCTGTGTGGCAGACTGTGTGTCTAGTTACCCATATTTGGCATCCTCTTCTGTGGTGCCCTGCCTGTAAGAGGATTAGACACCATTCCGTGGTTGAACCTGGCAGGACCACATGACTCACTTTGGCCACTGGAATATGAGTGGAAGTGTCTGTAGGTCACTGCTGGGCAGACTGAGTGCCAATGCGTAGTTAACAAGTTGCCTTTGCCCTTTGCTTTAGCTTTTAGTAAACCGAATAAGTAAAACTGTACTTAGTCCTCCAAGATCTGACTCTTTGAAACCTATGTATAGAAACCATTATAAAAATTTCAAAAATCCTGCTTCTTGCACATGGAAAGCATAGATTTCTAAACTGTTGTTTCTGCTGTGGGCTTTACAACCTCAAAGCTGACCAAAGATTCCTCATACTCACCAAATCTGCCTTTCCCCTGAGGGCAGTGCCTACAGAAAGCTCCCACTGTTCCCCAAGAGATGAGAAAGAGTTAAAGAAGTTCAATAACAGGAATCCCTGTTAATATCTGAAAATTTCATCCTAATGTATGTGCTAAAATATATCTCAGGCAGTAAAACAGCACAGGCTTGTCACACTCTCTACACACACATTACCTATTCACAACTTTCCATCCAAGTTTACCTATTCATAACTCTCCACCCCACCATTCTCTGTTTTCATTATAAAGCCCCATGGCTCTGACATTTTCACTCTTAGAGGCCATCAGTAACTTACAGACCCCACTATTCCACAGTCACGTGTACTCAGAGAGACAATAATTCTATTAATAATTCTCTTTACAATTTTAACTTTCTTTAACAATAAATCAAATTCATCAAAATACCTGGTAAAGAATGGAACTTCTGTTTTTGTTGGAGGAGTGATCTGGAAGCTGAGGAAGTCATTTTTGCTAATAGAAACAGCATTTTTTCTGGGAGTGGTCACTCTGATGGATGGTCCTATTTATTCCTATCTACAATTACTACTCCCATTATTTGGGGGGAGAATTGAAAGTTATGAAGGAATCTGAACATAGGCACTTCAAACTCAGATATCATGCTCTCTTTATTCGGGTGCTATAAAATAGGTATTAGCTTTTGCAAAATTATGCAAATCTGCTTATTACATTTTCCCCTAAATCAGAGTTTAAACCCCCCCTTAACTGAAAGTTGTTTTTTTTTTTTGAGATGCATGCACATGTGCAGCTCAATAGCTGGAATCAGGAAGTTGTGAGAGAACTTAGTAAGAATATGCAGTACATTCGCTCCTTTTCTCTAGGGTGAAATGAAGACAATATGAGGGTAGAACAGAGTTGGGTTTAGGGAAATCTGGAGTAGAGTTCTAGCCTTCCATTTTTAAAGTGATCCAGGACTAAGTGACTGATATGGTTTGGCTGTGTCCCCACCCAAATCTCATCTTGAATTGTAATTCCCACAATTCTCATGTGTCATGGGAGGAACTTGGTGGGAGGTAATTGAATCATGGGGGTGGGTCTTTCCCATGTTATTCTCATGATGGTGAATAAGTCTCATGAGATCTGATGGTTTTAAAAATGTGAGTTTCCCTGCACAAGCTCTCTTTGCCTGCTGCCATCCATGCAAGATGTGTCTTGCTCCTCCTTGCCCTCTGCTATGATTGTGAGGCTTCCCCAGCCACGTGGAACTGTAAATCCATTAAACCTCTGTCTTTTGTAAATTGCCCAGTTTCAGGTATGTCTTTATCAGCAGCATGAAAATGGACTAATGCAGTGACCCTAACTTAGAAAATTTTAGAAGCTGGGAATGGCCTTAGAGTTGTGGGAAGAGATAAGTAAAGCAGATAGAAGAGTCAGCTTTGGATAGGAATTTTTTAAAAGACTTTTCTCCCTCTGGATTTCAGAAAAGTGAGTCTTAGGCTTTGAGAAGAGCCTTGATCAAAAGCTACCTAGTAGGTGCAGTTGGTTCCTGCAATAGACCAGAGCTAAGGGACCCATTGGAAATGTCCTTAAGGAGGGACCACAACCAATGGACTTTTAGAAGAGTCATATCACTTTCCAGGTTTGGATTTCTCCATTTTTTCTTCAACTTTTTATAAAGTCTAAGCACTAGAAGCTGTCCTTAGCCATCACTCTGTGAAATTACGGGCAAGGCTTGACCCACACATTAAATAAAGAGGTGCAGAGGGAGTAACAGGTGCCTGAGAAAAGATGCTTTACCTGTAGCACTTCAGAAGAATGGTACAATGGCCTGCAGCTGGTACTTAGCAGCAGTAGGAACCACTACCTGGCGGGATCTTTGGAACCCAACTTATCAGCCATCCTAGACATGTCCAGAGAGATCTGAGAAGAAAAACAAAAAAAATGTGTGAGCTTTCACAGGCTTGCAACATGATGATTTGGATGTCAAAAGGAAACTTAGTTTTAGTCACAGTCTGCTGAAGGCTGAAACATCTGAGTTCTAGCAACCATAATGCTTTCCCATAGCTAGAGTTGTTAGTCTACCCAAAATATTGAAATACTTCCAAACTGATTAGGAAACAGCCACTGTCTTTGGCTATTCCAGCCCCTTCTCAGGCACTTATTGGATATTCTCACAATCCAGCAACTAAAGGGTGAGTACCAGGCACAGTAGGGGCCTCCAGAGCCTGTTCCATTGCAGGCTTCAAGTACACAGAGTCAGTTCCTGTATTCCCATAACATGCTGGTTATTAGATTAATTGGCCATTACATTTGCCTACATTTAGCTGAGTCTGACTGGGAGAGATAAAAGAAAATAATTTTAAATGGTACTTATTCTTAAAGACTTTATTTGGGGAAAAGCAAAGACCGACTCACATCAGCTAAATAAAAACTAATACAGAAAATGTCTTATGAATACAGAGCCAAGGAGCAAAGGTTGGAGTGATCAAGGAGTCTGATGAATGTCAAGTCAGGGGAGAGGACGAGTCTTCTTAAAAGAGTGTGGATTTCTCTTCTATTGTGGGTTTGGTTGATATTTCTGTGTTACCCTCACTTTAGCAACACAGATCCTTTCCACATGATAAAATGCAGTTATCTCTGAGCTGAACAATGCTACAATTCAAGCACTCTCATTTATTTGCCAACTACTCAACACCAACTTGACGTTTCTATGCAGTAGTAATTGGGGAAATTATGGGACTATAATACGAGGAGAGAGAAAATAGGTCATCTCTTGTCCTGAGTTATAGAGATGTCAAAATTGTCAGTGCCAACTCTTTTATTATTTTATTCCCAATAAAATTTGGAAACAACTGTGTATATGTAAATAATGACCCAATTATTTCATTTAAATGAACTCACTAATTTAAAATGAATTGTGATCCATTGTTAGGAGCAGCTTACATTATCCCAACATCTTAGATATTAATTCCACACAAAGCTGACTGTATATTTAACTCAGAATGAAGGCAATAAAAAGCAAAGCCATGAAATACAGAATATATGAGAATAAAACTAGAAAAATAAAAAGAATCCAATTATGTACACTTCTTAAAAGTTAACAGTTTCTAAAATTCAGTCTTATCATTTCAATATAAAAACCTTACCATCTTAGTGACACCATTTGTCAAGTTACTGATAAAAAGAAGTTATAGTAGAGAAAAAATAAATAAATTTTCCATTCCCTTTAGCTGACCAAAGCAAAAGATTTGCTTAATTGGGTGCCATAATTTAACTTTTCGCTGTTTTACTACCCAGTAAATAAAAGCTATATTCAAAAGTCAGATAATTAGTTGTCAAAAGATGCCATATCTATTCAAGTACATGAGAGAAAAACACTAGGAAAAGGAAATTTCTGGAAGGCTTTATGAAGCATGTAGGACATCCTTCATAAATGTGTTAGTAAAAGCTTTTGTGAGTTATTATTTTTAAAAAATTAATTGAAAGAAGTGAATTCCAGGAAAGGATAACTTCTGATAACGTGACTCATATAAAAAGGGTTTGGCCATTTTCTATGAACCATTATCTTTCTTACAATGTGTGAAGTTCAGCAGGGCCTCCATTACCTACCATGAGCTCATCTCCATGAATGATGCAACACAATGTTAATCAGACCCAACTTCTCTGATGTCACTAAGAGAAGGCTAGTAGCAAAAACCTCCACTCTTCCAGTAGAAAGCATTTTTTATGAAAACATTTTATTCTGATTTCAAATATTTTTTTAAAAAATTTATTATTATAATACTTAAGTTCTAGGGTACATGTGCACAACGTGCAGGTTTGTTACATATGTATACATGTGCCATGTTGGTGTGCTGCACCCATTAACTCGTCATTTACATTGTGCCCCAGTTTTCAGACCATATAAATACAGAAGCTTTTGTGACTCAGATACATCGTTGCTTCCTTTTTAGGTATTCGCACCACTTCTCCATTATAGGCAGTCACTTTTAGGCTTGTTTCTAGCACCTGATCATCCAATGACCCTCTGTTTCTTTTGTGACACTGCTGTTGACACGGCGCTTAGCAGAAGCCCTGCGTTCTTCCAGGATTTCAGGAGTTCTCATTAAAAGAGGCAGTTGGTCTGCCTCTTGACAAAACTTCATTTCCCCAGAAAGTTTTCCCTGCACCCTGGACTAGGCTAGACTCCACCCGCCCCTACCCACAGAGACTCCCACAGGACCCAAAGCTTCCACGTTCATCATAGCTTGTCAACAGTAGTCCCTCGCACTGTACCACGAAAGAGGTGCCAACGTCCAGTTCCTGTTGTAACCATCACCATCAAGCTACACCGGGAACACAGCAGTGTATGTTTGCTGAACATCAAATAAAATATATCACTGATCATAGTAGTCTCTATTTTTTAATTTTTGTTCTCATAAAAAGTTTCCAATCTAATTTTTATCTTGGAAATATATATTTTTTATCTGAAATATTTTTCTCTATAGAGTAACTTAAAAATACAAAATAGTTGTTAATACTAATGTTAATATTTGTTTTCCAATAAAGACTTTTGTTTTTGGTGGGGGGCATGGAGTCTCACTTCTTCACCCAGGCTGGAGTGCAATGGTGCGATCTCGGCTCACTGCAACCTCCACCTCCTGGGTTCAAGCAATTCTCCTGCCTCAGCCTCCCCAGTAGCTGGGATTACAGGACACGCCACCACACCCGGCTAATTTTTGTATTTTTAGTAGAGATAGGGTTTTACCATTTTGACCAGGCTGGTCTCGAACTCCTGGCCTCAACTGATCCAACCACCTTGGCCTCCCAACGTGCTGGGATTATAGGTGTGAGCCATTGTGCCCAGCCCCAGTAAAGATTTTTAAAGTTCAATGACATTTTAAAAATACTTTTTCCAGGCCGGGCACGGTGGCTCAATCCTGTAATCCCAGCACTTTGGGAGGCCGAGACGGGTGGATCACGAGGTCAGGAGATCGAGACCATCCTGGCTAACACAGTGAAACCCCGTCTCTACTAAAAACATACAAAAAACTAGCCGGGCGAGGTGGCGGGCGCCTGTAGTCCCAGCTACTTGGGAGGCTGAGGCAGGAGAATGGCGTGAACCCAGGAGGCGCAGCTTGCAGTGAGCTGAGATCCGGCCACTGCACTCCAGCCTGGGCGACAGAGTGAGACTCCGTCTAAAAAAAAAAAAAAATACTTTTTCCAGGCACAGTGACTCATGTTTGTAATACCAGTGTTTAGGAGGCCAAGATGGAAGGATTGCTTGAGCCCAGGAGGTTAAGTCCAGCCTGGGCAACACAGTGAGACCCCATCTCTATTCATGAAAGAAAATTAAAGAAAAACCATTTAAAATAAAAATAAATATTTTAATTCCCCTCATTTTATAGTAGGCCAAGGTGTTTTAAGAAAAGCTTAAAGAAATTACTAGGCAGTAGAACTATAATGGACTAATAAGTTTGTGTTGGGGTCCTAACCTATGAGGATGGAGCTCCAGAAGGAAATTGTGCCCTTCCACCAACTCTGCCCTTATTTCTTAGAGCTCTGTCCTCCAAGGCCAAGGAGATAAGGCCAGTCCTTCTACTAGTTGACTTCACCTGTGGTTTAAAACTTTATTGATCAGTCATTTTTATCTTCTGATGTTCATTAGTTTCATTCTGGAAAGAATGTTTTCGATGAGAGAGAGAATGAGAGGCCATAAGATATTTCATGTGGGGAAGAAAGGGTACAGTGTGGAAAAGATAAATTTCACAAACACAGCTAAAGTTTTGCAAGCCTTCATCAGGCCCAGGAGTTTTTCCACGGGGCAAATTGCGCCCCAAGCTTGCAGTTTGCAGCACCATTTTAAATTCTTTTTTTTTTTTTTTTACCACGTGAGAATTGATGGAAACATTTCTAGAAGCCGAGAGGCTGTATGGTCCTGGCATAAGCCCTTCATGATGTTCTAGTGAGGACAGGACAGAGCCTATTTGCTCAGTTGACCAGAACCAGCATTTACTTTGAAGAGCTCGAATAATGATTAAGAAAACAAGAACTTGTCCCAGAAGCTGTTCTTTATGATAGAAGAAACAACAGTGAGGCCAGCATTCATTATTTCTGTCTGAGCCTCAAGAATATTTCTTTCTTTGTTTTTCACTAAAAAGAAAAAAAAATTGTTAACAACTGTTAATTATGGCTTATAATAGTCATAAGCCCAAAGAACTTGATCATTAACATAGTTAATGACCAGTTTGTATGTTAACTTCTCTCAGCTTCATCCTGGCATACACAATTAGCAAGTCAGTCATTAAATACTTTGTAATGACTATAGCTGGATTAAAAACTGAAATACAAATAAAAAAATGAGATTGAAACCGTTAAGATAGTGGGTTAATGTGTCTTCTCCTTACCATGGTTGTACCGTATATAATGTTCCTATGAACAGCGTTATTTCTACAGAGGATACGGCTGTTTCCGAGTGGGATTCGATTTATGTCTGCAGCAGATGTTTAATCTACCACATATTGGCTATTGTTTTACAAGCCCCTCTACTTCCTTGTAATGAAATCTCCTTAACTCTCGTATTCCTTGGGTCCATGGGGAGTCATTTCAAGGTGTTCAGGTTTGTATTCTGTTTTTTCCTTTGCCCTCACATTCCAGTTTTAAAGCTGTATTCCTCGCTTTGCTAGTACCAGCATCACATACACTCTGACATCTATGCACATTATCAATATCATTAGCATCAACTAGTATCGATTCCACACAAGCCTGGTCCATGACTATCTCAATAGAATAATATACTGTATTACTTTAGGACAGAATTTGTTATTTCAAAGTGATTTTAGGTCTAGTCACATAAATGTGAATTCACATGTCTCCTGTGATTCACAAAGCATATCTGAGACAGAAGGACTGAGATTTATATTAGCCTCATTTTTTAAAAACAAGAAAGCTAAGCAAAGAGAGGTCACATGAAATGCCCGAGGCCACACAGCAGGTTTATGTCAGAACGAGAGCTGAGAGTAAATGCTATAGTGGAGGGAGCCCTGGGCTGGGATCAAGGGACCTGATTCTTTTCTAAGCTCTGTCAAGGTAGAAATATGTGTAAATTTTAAGGAGTCCAGATTTCTAGATTGCAGCTTCCTCATGAGTGAAATAAAGGTTTTACATCTGAGAACCCCCAAAGTTTCCTTCAGTTCTGTCATCTTAATTCAGAGATCTGTCTAGTGTTACACTATGAGGTAGTTTAATTCAAAACCATGGTAGAGCTCAGTTGTGTAAAAGCAAATGCATTAAGACTAACTGAATTATTTAGGGACAAGTTTTTCAGGGGAAAAAAAAGACCTGGCGTGTGTCCTAAATGATAGGTTCTAGGGAACAGAGGATGGCATTTTTGGTTAAAAAAAAAAAAAAAAAGACATTAAAACATAGTTGGGGAAACAGGACAAACCCCCTTACAAGCAAGACAATTATAAAAGATGATGCGAAAAGACCAAACTTACATTTTAGTACTTTAAATTCTGTAGCGCTTCAGAAACAGGAGACATCAATAGTGGTTTCTTTGATAGTCTGTGGCATTTCTTTCCTGCATCATGGTTTGAGTGAAAATACTTATGGACATTTCTCATCCCTCCTTCTTGCTCTGTGTGAGAGTCTCAGCAGGATAGTCTAGAGCTTTGAGTCCTGTAAATGGCTTCAAAGCCAGATTGGATCATTCAGTTGAAGCCCCTGTGCCCTTCCAAGATTCTACACACTCCCAAATTCTGCCCATCGGAGACACATATGTGTGCACGCAAACACACAAATTCTTTTTTATCTTTAGAGGGAAACTCAAAATGCAAGCACACAGGCAAAGCAAACATTTGGGTGAGATATGAGGCTATTATCTGGGTAACTGAGGTCAAGGAAGTTACTAAAATATTAGAGAAAACATTTACTTTTTAAGTTAGTCATTGCTGACAAATTATCTCCCACATTTGAGTTCCTTTTGATGGCCGATATTAGGCCTTGAGTATGAGTATCTTCATTCCTACAATGCTTTATACTTTTCAAAGTTTTTTTTCCATCTAGGTCTTATCTAGTAAGCACAAGTCCTGTACAGTTGGTAGGGTTAGGGTCACAATTCCCAGCTTATAGATGAACTTCCCAAAGAGAAGAGTTGGAAGGAGAGTTTGAATGTAATGTCCCCTCCAAAATTAACATTGAAACTTAATCCCCACTCTGGTGGTATTAAGACGTAAAGTCCTCATAAAAAAGTCTTCAGAGAGAGTTTGCCCCTTGTTTCTCTTCTGCCTTCCTCCAAGAGAGGTCGCCACAGTGAGAAGGTACCATTGATGGAACAGTCCCTCACCAGACACCAACACAGGCCCCTTGATCTTGGACTCCCCAGCCTCCAGAACTGTGAAAGATAAATCCCTATTCTCCATAAATTACCCATCTGTGATATTTTGCTATAGCAGCACAAACATTAGAGTGTGTTGTAAATTTTAAAGCTTCATATTTCCCTCCTGCTTCAACATCCACACAAATAGGCTTTGAGCACCCTGCTCCAGTGACCACATGCATCATGTGATAAGGTTACACTCTGCCACCAGTTCCCCTTCTTGCCCTCCCTGGACTGAGTCCTAGTAACATTCGGAAACACAAATGAAATCCCCTTGCACATTTTTACTTGTGTGTTCCAGCCTGATCTCCAATGAGGCATCTGCCCATGGGTTTTCTCATGCATGTACATGTGTATATGAGTATTGTAGAGTTCATGTTTAGCAGGGGGTGTGGGGTGTGAGACTGGTTGAATTCTCTGGAAGCAGAGAATTCATACAGAGCAACATGGGCAATTGATTGCTTGTAGGTCAATCATCAAATAAGGATTTGGAGTACCTTGGGATCGATCTAATTCTCTCATTAAGATTACTGTAATAACCAGCTCACTAAACAGTCAATATGGTTATTTCATCCATCTTAATGACCCAATCAAATAAACTCTTGGGAGATCGTCAACACTAACTCCAGAGGGAAAAACTCATGCAGATATAACAGCAGCTTTTGTTGAGCACTCCCAATTTAAAAATGGACTAAGTCACAAAGAGATCCCTAGAGGAATGAGAATTGGTCATTTGCTGTTTATAAATCAAGATCCTAAGGGCTATATCTTAATGAAGAAAATGAGAGCATTATAATTTTTAATAAATGAACTAAGGTAGGAATAAGAAAAATATACATAAAGGATCTTGGATCAGGGCAGTAATTTCATGTCGCAGAAGTATGAAAAGGTAAGAGACAGTTACAAAGCAGAGCAGAAGAGCAAACTGATGTGGCAAAAGGACGGTCAAAGACATGATGCCTTGATCAATGATCAATAGTTCAGACCCTAACAACGTAGCAAAATTTCAATAAATGTTGACTATGCTGTCAATATTCATGATGGTGGTGATGATGATTTTGATGACAACAGTAATGGGGTCTGACAAACAAAACAATAATAGTCAAGAAAGATTAATGGTAGAAATGATGAAAACAGAGGTCTGAGAAAGTTTCTATTAATGAATATAAAATTGGAAATGAAGGTAGCCAACCTGTGAAGCAGTCTTAATAGAGTGATGGTTATAAATACATAAAGGAAAAAGCAATGGTGGGGAGAGGACAAGCCCAGGGACGCTCGCCTCAGTAAAGGAGCACAAAACGTGCAGTTCCTGTCATAGAAAGACAAAGTAGTCTACTTAGGAAAGGTCTAAAGAGAAGGAGAATGCCTTCCCAGAATTGAGCTCTTGCAATGGGAAGAAGCAATATCAAATTCTTAGTATCAGCATAATAATCCGGAGCTATAGAAAGAACTTTCAAGGATGCAAACTCGGACCCCAATATTTGAACACTATAATACCAGATATAGATATTTGGATACATCAGGACATGAGACTGAGTCTTTTTTTTCAATTCCATTCCCATTTTTGGCATGTGCAACCCACAACCAGATATATAAGCTTGTCTTAAATTATCCTAGTATGTTAAACCTAAATATATGTTCTTACAAGAACTGTGAAATGGATGTTTGGTGACTGAGGAGGGATGGGGGAGTCCCTTCTCTTCTTATCAGCACTAATCAAACCAAATTGTCAGAACTACAGCATTAGTACTTGCATTCATCAGGATAGGCTAGGCTATAATGCAGTAACAGACAGCCACAACATTTCAGTTATTTAACATAAAAATTTTTGTTTTGTTGTCTTTCATTTACAAGATGTTCATGTAGCAACTCTGGGGTCCGAATTAGCAGAAGCTCCAGCATGCTGCGTTTCTATTTAAAATCACACAACCTACCCAGATGAGAAAATGGAAGGTCATGCACGAACAATTAAACGTTTAGCCCAGGAAATGACATACAGCAGCACTGTGTTTACATCCCATTCCCAGAAGTAATCCCCGGCCTCACTTATGCAAAAGATATGGGGAAGTTTCATCCTCCCAAACGCGACAGTAGGTTTCAAGCGTTAGCTTGCATCAAAATCACCACCTTGAGTGCTTGTTAAAACAGATTTTGGGGTCTCACCCTCAGAATTTCTGATTCTGATCAGGGCAACTAATAATTTGCTTTTCTGAAAAGTTTTTGGGCCAGACGTGGTGACTTACACCTGTAATCCCAGCACTTTGGGGGGCCGAGAGGGGCAGATCACTTGAGGTCAGGTGGTCCAGAACAGCCTGGCCAACAGATGAAATCCTGTCTCTACTGAAAATACAAAAATTAGCCAGGCATGGTGGCAGGTGCCTGTAATCCCAGCTACTTGGGAAGCTGAGAAAGGAGAATCGCTTGAACCTGCGAGGCAGAGGTTACAGTGAGCTGAGATCATGCCACTATATTCCATTCTGGGTGACAGAGAGAGACTCTGTGTCAATAATAATAATAATAAAGGTTCCAGGTGAGGCTGATGCTGCTGTCCTGAGACTTTCCTTTGAGATCCCCTGGTTAGAGCAATAGTTCTCAAGCCCAGCTGAACATTCACATCACCTGGACAGCTTATTAAAAAAAGATGCACACCGAGGTCCCACCCCTAAATATTCTGACTTAATTGGGCATCTAAAAATTCTCCTGTATCACAAGAGTTGCTAGTTCAGAAGAATACAATTTTAAGTATGGTTGTAAGATTTCCATCAAAGTGTTCATATTACAGACGAAAAAACAAGTTCAACATCACACAGTAGGCTAGTGACACCTCCAAATCAAGAAACTGAATACCCTGGATCCCAGGTGGTGCCATGTCCTTTAATGGGTCAGCACACAGAGGAGGCAGTATTTTAAGACCAATTTAGTCCACAAATTTCTTTCCCTCTGCTTAAAATGGTCCGGCCTCTTTCCAGAGGGATGCCGGCTCTCAGTGCAATAGCTGCTGTGCTCAGGGAGGAGAAAGTGGATCCGTCTCCAATTCTCCCACGTGGCTGAGAGCGAGCCTAGGAGCAGCTCTCCTCCCTCCCATTCCTCAACTCTGAGCAGCCCTGCTCTGGCTCCTGACCCAGCCTCACCCAGATTTTGCCTCTGCCCCAGGATCTGCGGGCCAAGTGGTTGATCCGGGAAGACAAGCCCACTTATAAAGAAATAGAAAAGAAAATGAACAAAACTGCTGCCGGTGTGCCCTTTGGTCCCAATTGACTAAATCCAGGCTGCCAGAAGGCAGCGCGAGAAGAATCTCATTTTAAAAAGCAACTGAGGGAGATAAAACGCAGCTACCCAACCATTTTGGATGCGGGTCGTCCTCTGCTCCCATCCCCAACACGAAGGCACAGCGTTCATTCTCCCATCATGAAATTTCACTGAATTCATCAACTCTAAGTAAAAATAAATAAATAAGAACTGATCTGTCATCCTTTACAGATTTTGAACCGATTTAACAGCCATCTGATAAACACGCCCTGCATAACTAACGGCCTCTGGCCTGGCATCTTCCTGTAAAACTGAGAAACATCGCCATCTGCTGGCCATGGAGCCCTGGTGCATGGAAATTTCCAATTCCATTGCCCTCAAGCAGCAGTGTCTGCACAGCAATAGGTCCATGAATTCTGCCAACGGGTTGAAATTCACTGCAAATCATTTTAATTTCTTTCACTAAGACAAACTACAAACTATATCATGAAATTCTGTTTAACTTTCTTGTGTTTTATGTATATGCATGAGCTGGATAAGGTGGGGAGGCTTTTTGCATGGTACCTTCCTACTCTTTTTGTTGCCCCTATTTTCTCAAAATTCTCAATGTTGTGCATTTCATAACTCCATTTAACTAACATGAAGTGAGCTTACTCTATGTGCTAAGTTGTCATACCCAAAGAATCAAACGACAGAGACTGAGGAGGGGGGAATTGGGGAACTGAGAGGAAGTCTCATTCTCACATTCTATATTAACTGGACACCTGAGGCTCTGTGGTGGTTTTGACTCCTGTACTTTTTTTATTTTTATTTTTTTTTTTTTTGAGATGTGGTCTTCCTTCGTTGCATAGTGTGGTCTCAAACTCCAGCCTCAAGCCATCCTCCCACCTCAGCCTCAAGCAGCTAAATTGCAGGCGTATGCCCCTGTGCTGGGTTTGACTCTCAACATCTTCACGGTGAAACCGACTGTGCTGGACACAGGTTTTCAGCCCAACCACGTTATTTAGACTTAAGAATGCCAAAGAAACATGCTTTTATGGCCTCTTCCACGCTGAATCCTTCTTAGAAAATGGGAGAGACTCTTGTGACGTAAAAGATGGGGGTTTTGGTTGATGATCTGGGTGTTGATTTCTCCTTCTGCCCTTTCCTCTTCCGGTCCTCAGGTGACACCCACCCAAGCCCATCTCTACACCGTTCATCTACTTGAACAATCCTGACTGACATCTCTGACAGTCCAAAGTAAATTGAATAGTGAAATTTCTCTCACTTTAATGCTTATGCTAGTGGAACTTATTTAAATTTATTTAACATGTACAAAAAGATTAACAGGAAAAGAAAGCAAGGAGGAAGTGTCAACAAAGAGGGCAAGGTATGGAAATGGGTGCTGTTTTTGTATTTGGTGGTGAGACCTGGGGTGAGTGATGGTGGCTGAGCTGATGACGATCATATTTCCTTTAATACTATGGCCATGGACCACCTCTGCATCCAGCCTCACTAGCTGAAAAGCAGCTCTGAGGACCATTCTGACGGTTCTTTCCCCATCCCTGTCTCCACTCCCCAGACCTTCCTAGTTGCATCGGATTATAGGACAAGGACCCCCCCCAATCTGTTATGACTGGGAGTGGAGAAATGGGCAATGAAAGAGAATGTGTAGGTGTAATGCCAGGAACTAGAATGATTTCCTGCCAGTGATGAGCTGTCTTGGAGGCAGCTCTGTCTGCTTTGCCATTCAGCACTGACCCACCATAAAGCCAAAAAGAGGAGGGCTCACTTGGGACATGGAGGTGAGAGTTCAAGCCTGCCCTAGCTCTTATCTGAAGGTAGCGTTAGCTATTCTACTCTCCAAGAAGAGTCATGTGGGAAAACAATGTTTAAATTCCTAAATGATTGAAGAAAGAAGAAAACACAAAGATGAATATGAAGTTGACCAATCAGATCTCTCGAAGAAAAGTAATTTGCCCAGCGTCTCATAGCACACAAGTGGTACAGGGTAGTCTCTGGTCTCTTAGACAACATTTCTCACAATAAACTTTTCCTTTGTCACAAAATAGAGAGGTGCTTCTAGCCATTGGAAAGTTTTTGCCATTGGGGTCACCAATCTTGAGAAGTCCTGGACTTTTTTCCATCACCTTATCTTAGTCTCATAACCCCAGGACCTCCTTTATCTGAATATTTCTGTACATCAGAGAAAAGCAATTAATATCATATAAAATGTTAGAGATCCAGATTACACATGTACCCTTCAGCATGGAGGACAGGAGCAACTGTAACAATGATCACCAAGAAGAAAGTTCAGGGCAATCAGCTGCATTCTGTAAAAAAATGTATGTGTGGTTGAGTGGTTAGTGTCTTAGGTTCTGAAAGGAAGATTCTGTAGTTGGAATCCTGGATCTGGCCCTTAAGAGCTGGGAAAATTGCTCAACCTTTTGTAGCAAAATCATAAGGATAAAATAAGTTCAATCAAATAATGAAGGCATTTTGAACAATATGTGTGGCACATGGTAAACGGTCCATCAGTGTTAGCTCTTGTTTTTATTGCTATTATCACTCAGCGAGTGACCAGCTGCCAACCCTGACTTTGGAAGAAAATCATTCTTGCTCATCATTCAACATTCATTATATACCAATCTTCTCTCTATTCTTTTCCAGGATAAAAGAAGAAAAAGTTAAAAAGGGAGAAAATGCCAGAAACTTCCTGAATCTTTTACAAGAAGTTCTAAGGTAAGGGGAAATCATCCAGGATATGCTTTTCAAATTAACCGAATAGCAAGTATCTCTGCAAAACTTTTTTTTTTTTTTTTTTTTTTTTTTTTTTTTTTTTTTTCCCAAACGACTGTGGTTGTTTTTGGCAATAGGTAGAAACATGACTCAATAACCTATGTGGCTTTCAAGAAATGATATTTAAATCAGAACCACAGCTGCACAGGAAGGGCATATGAAGTCAAATTGCTTTAATGTTAATGAACACACATATGTGGTGATTCAATATAGCAGAAAAGCCTGAAAGTGAGTTTTAGTACTGGACTCACTGTGAACTTGCTATAACTCTTGCTTGAACTCTCTGGGCCTCAGCTTCCTCTTTTGTAAAGTGAAACATGGCACTAAATCATATCCAAAGTCTCTTGGGGTTTTAACTTCTAGTGTTACCCTTCCCAGAAGTATTTTTATCTATATAAAAGTATTACAGGGGCAGGCACGGTAGCTCATCCCTGTAATCCCAGCACTTTGGGAGGCCGAGGTGGGCAGATCACTTGAGGTCAGGAGTTTGAGACCAGCCTGGCCAACATGGCAAAACTCTGTCTCTATTAAAAACACAAAAATTAGCTAGGTGTAGTGGCACGTGCCTGTAATCCCAGCTACTCAGGAGGCAAAGGCAGGAGAATCACTTGAACCTGGGAGGTGGAGGAGGTTGCAGTGAACCGAGGTCATGCCACTGCACTCCACCCTGGGCAACAGAGTGAGATATATATATATATTGCACGGCAAAGCTTACAACAAGGAAAGGAATTATTTGTGGTAGGTCTTCAGGTCTCAGTGAAATAGACGATTGGAGATTGGGGGTTAATCCCCTTCCTACTACATTTTTGTCTTCAGGTCTCAGTGAAATAGATGATTGGAGATTGGGGGTTAACCCCCTTCCTACTACATTTTTGCTAGTGAGTGATCACTCCATGTGACCACTCCCTTATGGATCTCCCTGGCTGCTTAAGGCTTGATGAATGGAGCACTGCTCTTTCTGGAACAACAGACTCCTGCACCTGGTCACCAAATCTCTCACACCCCTACACACCTCATTTGTTTCCATAGTTACCAATTTCTTCCCTTCCTCAGCTAAGCCTGGGGAGCCTTCCCTCTGTATAATCTTCCAGTAACATCCCTGTGATATCTTGGTAGCTGGGGTTCCTTGAGGAAAAATTTAACATGAATCATAGTATATCATAGACCTCATTTCTCTGGAGCCTATGTATTTGAGGTTTACCACACCAAAAATTCACCACACAATTGTTGCTTTTGATGCAAAACGGTAGACATGATGTGATATTAGTTTGGCACTGCAACTAGATAATATATTTTAACAGTGACAGCTGGTTTCAACACGATTCGAAACCACTGGAATTTTCTCTGACTAAATCCTGAGGTGTTCAGTGAGTGATATTTGCGTGTTTCAAGAACAATTCTACTGTGGGTCAAACTAATCTATCTAAAACTTTCTATAAGGACAGTTCAGTTTAATAAACCGACCTTGATTTCTGTGGCTCTGCCAAACTTAACTGGGAGGAGAAAGTGATGATCAACTTGTTTGAAAAAATATGCCAGCTCAAATGACCTGCCAAAAGTCCAGCCAATGAAAGTGCTTTCACTCCTGGAAAGCCTGCTCATGTATCTTTGTCATTGCTAAGCATTTTAATTGTCTAATTCTGCAAGAGGCTATTTAAGTCCATCCCAAATTCTGCTCTCACTGAAATATGGGGAGTACATGTATGGAAGCTGCTTTGTCCGCTTTTTGATTTGATGCATTTCTTCCCTTCACCTTAAAATAAGTTAATGTGCATCTTTCCACCTTTTGGTCTTAAGGAGCACAAGACTTCAGAGTTTTATGAGCTCCAGCTGGAGTTGTAGGAGCTGTCCACTGCAACATCAGTGTGATTTGTGTAGCATTAATAGCCCTTTTGTTCCATGAACTTCAATTCCCTTCAAAATAGAAGAGTATTGAACGCACCATTTCATAAGGAGAATGAAGGAAAATGTACAACTGGATGTGAGCTTATGTGCTATGGTTATTGATACTGACTTCAAGATCACACGTCCTTCTGGTCCTCAGGCCCTGCGGAGCTCAGGGCATTCATTTGGGTCTATCAGATATGTTGCAGGTCAGACTAGAAATAACTAAATCACAGTGCTGCTCTTAACAGTGGGACTTTGTGGGCTGCTGCGACGCCAAGGAATCTTCTTTATCCAGCAAGAAATAAAATATTGTGGACATGATACTAAAGTCTCATGAGTGAACAAGTTTTGTAGCACAAAGGGGTTTTCAACTCAAATGTATCTTATTTAACAAAATACAATGCAATATCTAGTCTGGGTCAGTATTTTTAAAGAAATTTTATTTCCTATAGCTGCCTCTCAAAACAATGATAGCAGAACAGGAATAAAATTATGGGGGAAAAAAAAGTTGCCTTGTTCCAAAGAATGCTGCTGGAGGAACTTTTCAAATAAACTCAGCCTCCTCAAGTTACTGTCAAAGGAGAACCGAAAAAAAACAAATGATTTCCAGGAAGTAGAATTTAAAGTAAGGCAAACAATCACCAGATGCTCAATAAGGTGAACTGAGCTTTAAAATTTGTGATCACAAAAAAAATTATCATGTCTTAATTGATGCCAAGCCTTCCTCCCACAAGCTGACCCTCACACTGCTGGCAGGTTTGCTTTTCATTATACCATCTGTATTAGCCACTCTTTTGCTACCCGATTGCCAAACTCCTCTACCTGGCATTGAAAAGCCTCCTAATTGGGCCCCAATGAATTATCAACTCTCTGCCAAGTACAAGGCTTATCACCCCCTACCCCTGTCATTTTGACCTACCCGCCTGGCATGGTATCAGTTGGTCACTTAAGCAACCAAAGGCTATTTTTATTGGGCACTAACTAAACTATGTACTCTGATAGATTCCTTATTGGTGAATACAAAGAAATAAGCTATTATTATTTTTTATAAAGGGACTTCTAAAAGGCAAAGTAAAACTCTAAGATAGAGTGATACATATCAACTAGTATTTAACAAAGAGTGAGTGGGAAATTCTAATCAAAACTAAAGTGTCCTAAAAAAAATATATGAGTTTAAAGCAGTTTCCTTTGGGTCAAACTATTAAAGGATCTTGAATGAATTCTATTTATCTTTCAACACTCAATTCAAATGCAAACTCTTTTATAGTCACTTCAGAAAGCTACTTTTTCCATAAAGAATTATCTAACACTCAACCAAAAGTGATTTTCTTTCTTTTCTAATCTCTTAAAAATTAAGACACACTACACACGTCAGTAAATTTTAATGCTCCCTGTATTTTGCCTTAAATGTATCTTATCTTTCCAAATAGCTTTTTATTAGTTTTATTGAGGTAAAATTTACATACCATAAATTTGCCCATTTTAATTTTTGGTAGAGTTGTGCAACTTTTATATAACATAATTCAAAGTTTTCATCACTTCAAAACAGAAAGTGTGCTCATGTGCACTCACCCCTCCTTCATACTCCTATCCGGAAGCAACTCTATGTTTACTTCCTATCTCTATAAATTTGCCTTCCCTGGTAATTTTATATGAATGAAATAAAAAAATATGTGGTCTTGGCCGAGCGCGGTGGTTCACGCCTGTAATCCTGCAGTTTGGGAGGCCGAGGCGGGCGGATCACAAGGTCAGGAGATCGAGACCACGGTGAAACCCCATCTCTACTAAAAATACAAAAAATTAGGGGGCGGAGCAAGATGGCCGAATAGGAGCAGCTCCAGTCTCCAACTCCCAGCGCGAGCGACACAGAAGACAGGTGATTTCTGCATTTTCAACTGAGGTACTGGGTTCATCTCACTGGGGAGTGCCGGACGATCAGTGCTGGTCAGCTGCTGCAGCCCGACCAGCGAGAGCTGAAGCAGGGCGAGGCATTGCCTCACCTGGGAAGCGCAAGGGGGAAGGGAGTCCCTTTTCCTAGCCAGGGGAACTGAGACACACAACACCTGGAAAATCGGGTAACTCCCACCCCAATACTGCGCTTTAAGCAAACAGGCACACCAGGAGATCATATCCCACACCTGGCCGGGAGGGTCCCACACCCACGGAGCCTCCCTCATTGCTAGCGCAGCAGTCTGTGATCTACTGGCAAGGCAGCAGCGAGGCTGGGGGAGGGGTGCCCGCCATTGCTGAGGCTTAAGTAGGTAAACAAAGCTGCTGGGAAGCTCGAACTGGGTGGAGCTCACAGCAGCTCAAGGAAACCTGCCTGTCTCTGTAGACTCCACCTCTGGGGACAGGGCACAGTAAACTAAACAAACGCAGCAGACACCTCTGCAGACGCAAACGACTCTGTCTGACAGCTTTGAAGAGAGCAGGGGATCTCCCAACACGGAGGTTGAGATCTGAGAAGGGACAGACTCCCTGCTCAAGCGGGTCTCTGACCCCTGAGTAGCCTAACTGGGAGACATCCCCCACTAGGGGCAGTCTGACACCCCACACCTCACAGGGTGGAGTACACCCCTGAGAGGAAGCTTCCAAAGCAAGAATCAGACAGGTACACTTGCTGTTCAGAAATATTCTATCTTCTGCAGCCTCTGCTGCTGATACCCAGGCAAACAGGGTCTGGAGTGGACCTCAAGCAATCTCCAACAGACCTACAGCTGAGGGTCCTGACTGTTAGAAGGAAAACTATCAAACAGGAAGGACACCTACACCAAAACCCCATCAGTACATCACCATCATCAAAGACCAGAGGCAGATAAAACCACAAAGATGGGGAAAAAGCAGGGCAGAAAAGCTGGAAATTCAAAAAATAAGAGCGCATCTCCCCCGGCAAAGGAGCGCAGCTCATCGCCAGCAACGGATCAAAGCTGGACGGAGAATGACTTTGACGAAATGAGAGAAGAAGGCTTCAGTCCATCAAATTTCTCAGAGCTAAAGGAGGAATTACGTACCCAGCGCAAAGAAACTAAAAATCTTGAAAAAAAAGTGGAAGAATTGATGGCTAGAGTAATTAATGCAGAGAAGGTCATAAACGAAATGAAAGAGATGAAAACCATGACACGAGAAATACGTGACAAATGCACAAGCTTCAGTAACCCACTCCATCAACTGGAAGAAAGAGTATCAGCGATTGAGGATCAAATGAATGAAATTAAGCAAGAAGAGAAACCAAAAGAAAAAAGAAGAAAAAGAAATGAACAAAGCCTGCAAGAAGTATGGGATTATGTAAAAAGACCAAATCTACGTCTGATTGGGGTGCCTGAAAGTGAGGGGGAAAATGGAACCAAGTTGGAAAACACTCTTCAGGATATCATCCAGGAGAACTTCCCCAACCTAGTAGGGCAGGCCAACATTCAAATCCAGGAAATACAGAGAACGCCACAAAGATACGCCTCGAGAAGAGCAACTCCAAGACACATAATTGCCAGATTCACCAAAGTTGAAATGAAGGAAAAAATCTTAAGGGCAGCCAGAGAGAAAGGTCAGTTACCCACAAAGGGAAGCCCATCAGACTAACAGCAGATCTCTCAGCAGAAACTCCACAAGCCAGAAGAGAGTGGGGGCCAATATTCAACGTTCTTAAAGAAAAGAATTTTAAACCCAGAATTTCATATCCAGCCAAACTAAGTTTCATAAGTGAAGGAGAAATAAAATCCTTTACAGATAAGCAAATGCTTAGAGATTTTGTCACCACTAGGCCTGCCTTACAAGAGACCCTGAAGGAAGCACTAAACATGGAAAGGAACAACTTGTACCAGCCATTGCAAAAACATGCCAAAATGTAAAGACCATCGAGGCTAGGAAGAAACTGCATCAACTAACGAGCAAAATAACCAGTTAATATCATAATGGCAGGATCAAGTTCACACATAACAATCTTAACCTTAAATGTAAATGGACTAAATGCTCCAATTAAAAGACACAGACTGGCAAACTGGATCAAGAGTCAAGACCCATCAGTCTGCTGCATTCAGGAGACCCATCTCACACGCAGAGACATACATAGGCTCAAAATAAAGGGATGGAGGAAGATTTACCAAGCAAATGGAGAACAAAAAAAAGCAGGGGTTGCAATACTAGTCTCTGATAAAACAGACTTTAAACCATCAAAGATCAAAAGAGACAAAGGAGGCCATTACACAATGGTAAAGGGATCAATTCAACAGGAAGAGCTAACTATCCTAAATATATATGCACCCAATACAGGAGCACCCAGATTCATAAAGCAAGTCCTTAGAAACCTACAAAGAGACTTAGACTCCCATACAATAATAATGGGAGACTTCAACACTCCACTGTCAACATTAGACAGATCAACGAGACAGAAAGTTAACAAGGATATCCAGGAATTGAACTCATCTCTGCAGCAAGCAGACCTAATAGACATCTACAGAACTCTCCACCCCAAATCAACAGAATATACATTCTTCTCAGCACCACATCATACTTACTCCAAAATTGACCACGTAATTGGAAGTAAAGCACTCCTCAGCAAATGTACAAGAACAGAAATTATAACAAACTGTCTCTCAGACCACTAGAACTCAGGACTAAGAAACTCAATCAAAACCGCTCAACTACATGGAAACTGAACAACCTGCTCCTGAATGACTACTGGGTACATAACGAAATGAAGGCAGAAATAAAGATGTTCTTTGAAACCAATGAGAACAAAGATACAACATACCAGAATCTCTGGGACACATTTAAAACAGTGTGTAGAGGGAAATTTATAGCACTAAATGCCCACAAGAGAAAGCAGGAAAGATCTAAAATTGACACTCTAACATCACAATTAAAAGAACTAGAGAAGCAAGAGCAAACACATTCGAAAGCTAGCAGAAGGCAAGAAATAACTAAGATCAGAGCAGAACTGAAGGAGATAGAGACACAAAAAACCCGCCAAAAAATCAATGAATCCAGGAGTTGGTTTTTTGTAAAGATCAACAAAATTGACAGACCACTAGCCAGACTAATAAAGAAGAAAAGAGAGAAGAATCAAATCGACGCAATTAAAAATGATAAAGGGGATATCACCACCGACCCCACAGAAATACAAACTACCATCAGAGAATACTATAAACACCTCTACGCAAATAAACTGGAAAATCTAGAAGAAATGGATAATTTCCTGGACACTTACACTCTTCCAAGACTAAACCAGGAAGAAGTTGAATCCCTCAATAGACCAATAGCAGGCTCTGAAATTGAGGCAACAATTAATAGCCTACCAACCAAAAAAAGTCCAGGACCAGATGGATTCACAGCTGAATTCTACCAGAGGTACAAGGAGGAGTTGGTACCATTCCTTCTGAAACTATTCCAATCAATAGAAAAAGAGGGAATCCTCCCTAACTCATTTTATGAGGCCAACATCATCCTGATACCAAAGCCTGGCAGAGACACAACAAAAAAAGAGAATTTTAGACCAATATCCCTGATGAACATCGATGCAAAAATCCTCAATAAAATACTGGCAAACCGGATTCAGCAACACATCAAAAAGCTTATCCACCATGATCAAGTGGGCTTCATCCCTGGGATGCAAGGCTGGTTCAACATTCGCAAATCAATAAACATAATCCAGCATATAAACAGAACCAAAGACAAGAACCACATGATTATCTCAACTGACGCAGAAAAGGCTTTTGACAAAATTCAACAGCCCTTCATGCTAAAAACGCTCAATAAATTCGGTATTGATGGAACGTACCTCAAAATAATAGGAGCTATTTATGAGAAACCCACAGCCAATATCATACTGAATGGGCAAAAACTGGAAAAATTCCCTTTGAAAACTGGCACAAGACAGGGATGCCCTCTCTCACCACTCCTATTCAACATAGTGTTGGAAGTTCTGGCTAGGGCAATCAGGCAAGAGAAAGAAATCAAGGGTATTCAGTTAGGAAAAGAAGAAGTCCAATTGTCCCTGTTTGCAGATGACATGATTGTATATTTAGAAAACCCCATTGTCTCAGCCCAAAATCTCCTTAAGCTGATAAGCAACTTCAGCAAAGTCTCAGGATACAGGATTAATGTGCAGAAATCACAAGCATTCTTATACACCAGTAACAGACAAACAGAGAGCCAAATCATGAATGAACTTCCATTCACAATTGCTTCAAAGAGAATCAAATACCTAGGAATCCAACTTACAAGGGATGTAAAGGACCTCTTCAAGGAGAACTACCAACCACTGCTCAGTGAAATAAAAGAGGACACAAACAAATGGAAGAACATACCATGCTCATGGATAGGAAGAATCAATCTCGTGAAAATGGCCATACTGCCCAAGGTAATTTATAGATTCAATGTCATCCCCATCAAGCTACCAATGACTTTCTTCACAGAATTGGAAAAAACTGCTTTAACGTTCATATGGAACCAAAAAAGAGCCCGCATCTCCAAGACAATCCTAAGTCAAAAGAACAAAGCTGGAGGCATCACTCTACCTGACTTCAAACTATACTACAAGGCTACAGTAACCAAAACAGCATGGTACTGGTACCAAAACAGAGATATAGACCAATGGAACAGAACAGAGTCCTCAGAAATAATACCACACATCTACAGCCATTTGATCTTTGACAAACCTGAGAGAAACAAGAAATGGGGAAAGGATTCCCTATTTAATAAATGGTGCTGGGAAAATTGGCTAGCCATAAGTAGAAAGCTGAAACTGGATCCTTTCCTTACTCCTTATACGAAAATTAATTCAAGATGGATTAGAGACTTAAATGTTAGACCTAATACCATAAAAATCCTAGAGGAAAACCTAGGTAGTACCATTCAGGACATAGGCATGGGCAAAGATTTCATGTCTAAAACACCAAAAGCAATGGCAGCAAAAGCCAAAATTGACAAATGGGATCTCATTAAACTAAAGAGCTTCTGCACAGCAAAAGACACTGCCATCAGAGTGAACAGGCAACCTACAGAATGGGAGAAAATTTTTGCAATCTACTTATCTGACAAAGGGCTAATATCCAGAACCTACAAAGAACTCAAACAAATTTACAAGAAAAAAACAAACAACCCCATCAAAAAGTGGGCAAAGGATATGAACAGACATTTCTCAAAAGAAGACATTCATACAGCCAACAGACACATGAAAAAATGCTCATCATCACTGGCCATCAGAGAAATGCAAATCAAAACCACAATGAGATACCATCTCACACCAGTTAGAATGGCAATCATTAAAAAGTCAGGAAACAACAGGTGCTGGAGAGGATGTGGAGAAATAGGAACACTTTTACACTGTTGGTGGGATTGTAAACTAGTTCAACCATTATGGAAAACAGTATGGCGATTCCTCAAGGATCTAGAACTAGATGTACCATATGACCCAGCCATCCCATTACTGGGTATATACCCAAAGGATTATAAATTATGCTGCTATAAAGACAACCCAAATGTCCCAAATGTCCATAAAATCAACCCAAATGTCCATCAGTGACAGATTGGATTAAGAAAATGTGGCACATATACACCATGGAATACTATGCAGCCATAAAAAAGGATGAGTTTGAGTCCTTTGTAGGGACTTGGATGCAGCTGGAATCCATCATTCTTAGCAAACTATCACAAGAACAGAAAACCAAACACCGCATGTTCTCACTCATAGGTGGGAACTGAACAATGAGATCACTTGGACTCAGGAAGGGGAACATCACACACCGGGGCCTATCATGGGGAGGGGGGAGGGGGGAGGGATTGCATTGGGAGTTATACCTGATGTAAATGACGAGTTGATGGGTGCAGCACAGCAACATGGCACAAGTATACATATGCAACAAACCTGCACGTTATGCACATGTACCCTACAACTTAAAGTATAATAATAATAAATAAATTAAAAAAAAAATATTAGCTAGGCGCGGTAGTGGGTGCCTGTAGTCCCAGCTACTCAGGAGGCTGAGGCAGGAGAATGGCGTGAACCCAGGAGGCGAAGCGCGCAGTGAGCCGAGATCGCACCACTGTACTCCAGCCTGGGGGACACAGCGAGACTCCATCTCAAAAAAAAAAAAAAAAAAAAAAATGTGGTCTTTTGTGTTTGGTTTATTTCACTTGCCACAGTGTTTTTGAGGTTCATCCACCTTGTAGCATGTATTGGTACTTACTCCTTTTGATTGCTGAGTAATATTCCTTTTTATGGATATACCCTATTTTGTTTATGCATTTACCAATAGATAAACATGTGAGTCGTTTTCACTTTTTGACTATTCTGAACAATGCTGCCATGAACAGTCATGTAGAGATCTTGTGTGGACATATGTTTTTATTTCTCATAGATACCTAAGACTGGAATTGCTGGATCATATGATAAACTTACCTTTAACACTTTAAGAAACTCCCAAACTGTTATCCAAAGTGGCTGCACCACTTTACATATCCATCAGTAATGCATGAGAGTTCCTAGATAGATTTTAAATTCCTCAAAATCAAATTATTTTAAGAAAGATACTTTTTGGAATACCCTGTCAAAGTTCTATTCATCAAAAAGCACTCCAATAATATATTTTTCACTTTACATAGGGCAAAGAGGAGGCAAAGAAATAATCAGCTGACACCCTCAAAGTGATTTTCCCAATGGGTCTAGGGTAATACAAAAAGAAAAGTAAGAAAGTATTGAAATGGGTACTCCAGAAAGTAAATAACTACACAAGAATAACAAATAGTTTATATGTGACTTTAAGGTTGTCTGTGGGGTGTCAGGCTGCACATGACAATTAGTTTTATAGCTTTTTCGTCATACAACATATAATAAAATGTCACAGGCTTTACTCTTAGAGGTCAATCTGAATTAGTAAGAAGGAATTATAATGAAATGTTTGAAAATAAGAGTGATTGTTTATAAAAGCATGCAACCTCACCAACTCTAGAAGTGAATATCCTTACCGACTACAGATTCTTGAATGTCCCCAGGCCTTTGCTCATTTGTGTGGCTTTTTAATGTGTTAATTTTCATTGCTCCTTTTTCAGTTATTGATATTTATCTGAGATTTCAAGTCGTCATTCAAATACCATCTCTTTTAGATTTTTTTCTAATTCCCAGCCCCTAATTCCTTTTTATACATAAACTTATCTAGTATAAAATTTTCACATCAATTATGTCATTTAATTGCATGAAATAGGCATTATTATTAGTTTTACTTTACAGACAATAAAAACCAAGGTTTATAGAATCTATGCGAACTGCTATATACTGACCAAATAAATGGTTGAGTTGAAATTCAAATCCAAGTTTCCTGACTCCAAAATTCCATTTTTATCAGGGCATTGCCTCAATCCTCTAGTTTTAACTTATTTCACTGTTATTTAATTATTCCTTGGGTTCTAATGATTGAGGTGTGTGTGTGTGTGTGTGTTTTTTTTTTTTTAATAACCCTTTCCTACTCATTGTAAGGACATAGAGAGCAAGGATTATATTTTACTCATTTCTGCATTCCAGAAGCATCTAACACAGGCTTTGAATATAGTATTCAATAAAAACTGTGCCAAATAAATAAAAATATATGGCCAATAGAATATACTTCAGCTAGACCTCCTCTGAGACAATGCTACTGAATAAACTCACTTGCCTCTAATTAGTGATACCAAGGGCGCCAAACAAGTGGGCTTTTTTTTTCTTTAATTTAAACTGTCATTAACTTGAAAATTCTTCTTTTAAAAAAAACCACAGAGGTAAATGTCATTTGAGCTCTGCCAAATTACCGTTATCTTGAAAGTGAAGAGGTAGATGTTTCTGAAACCATGACGTCGAAATTTATTGCTAGCATGAATCTCAGAGAAAACCTGTCCCCTATTAATTCTAAAAATAAGAAAAACCAAAGCCAGAGAGCATGAGTACTGTGCTCCGTCACACAGAACTAGCTGGCAGCGACCCGGTCCTGTGACTCCCTGGCCTCCGCTGCATCTCATCAGGACACCCGTGATTTGAGATTGTGTGGCAATACTCTGAGGACTATTTCCAGCTCTTCTGTCACTTCTATGACCTTGGGCAAGTCACATAACTGTCCCTCTGTCTTCCTCTGTTTATAAAATAAGGATAATGCGTCTATTTGGAAAGCACTTTAAGTCACTCTGACTAAAGATGCTATTTAAAGTGCCAGGTGCCATTCCACAAATAAATAGGAAAAAAGTAGAAAGAGAAGACCCATACTCAATCATTCCCAGCCTCATCTGTCCCCCAGTGTCGCTCCGCTCTCCCGGCACTAGGCAGGCACCTAGCCAAGTGGAAGGATGAAGCTAAGCAGAAGATGATTAACCTTGGATCAAACCTCTTCAGCACAAGATAATAACTGAAACAAATATTCCTCGCAATCTCCCACACACACTATTTCCTAGGACACATGATTACTTCCTGATCATTTTTTGCCTTTTGTTTAATTGGGAAAATGTAATTGAATCATTTCAAATAGTATAGTTAACTGGAGATTTGGCAATGACCTTGAGATTGTGTCTGTGAACACAGGGAAAACTGCACAGTCTGCTGATGAGGAGAATTGGGTAGTTATTAGGTTGTTTTCAATGTTGCTAGGATACATATAAGGAATGATCCACTAATGCAGTTCAGTTAGGAGCAGATAACCATGTCCCTTTTGTGCAAAAACTCTAGGGAAAATAGTCAGTTTACTTCTGTACTCTGCCATAACAAAATAAATGTGACACTGATGCATGTGACAGCTATTATCCTTCATGGTTAAAATAGATAGTAGATAACTTCACAAATCAATTCAATTAGTAAAGCTCATATAATAAAATCAAGTTTTGAGTTTTTCTTCTCTATCTTTAGTCAAGGCAGTGGTAACCTCAATAATAGATGGACTGGAAAGCTCTCATTTACTACTATGTGGAAATGTGAAAATAGCGTTCAATACAGGTTTGGAGATTTAATCCACAATCTCTCATACAATTCATACTTAAGTCTGATGTACAATCTTACGTGAACAGAGTAAGGCACAGTATTTGATAAACATGGGCACTCAATCAATAGCTCTTGATGAACAAATGAAAACCAAAGGAAGATTTTTACTCATCTCTATTGGATTGAGGAATGAGCTCAAGTACAATTTCAAAAGCAAAGCAAACATCCCTCTTGATATGTTTATGTATAGAAAAACTGAACCTCACATACCTACTCTTTACAATACAAATTCCAGATTGATTCAAATTTACCTCTCCCCCTAAACATTACTAAACTGATATCCCCAACACACATCACATTACTGCCCCCATGACACGCAGTGCCCCTCCCCTGTGAAGCTGCACTTCTCTGCCCTCTGTTGACTGAAATGCTATTTATTCTCTAGGTTCCTGCTTCAAGCTCACATGTCCCAAGATTGCTTCTCAGAGCAGTCTCTCTCTCCTCTGACCCTCTCTAAACCTTATTCTATCAAGTACATAGCTTCTTTTATCATCTTTTCCTTACTGTTATGTACCTGAGGGCTTCAATATTCATCCATCAACCAGGACAACATCTACTTCTTGGAGTTTTTCACAACCAAAAGAACAATGCTGTGCATCTAGGAGAAACTCTAAACTAATGAAATTGGGGAAGAAAGAAGACAGAGAAAAGAAAGGAGTAAGAAAACAAGGGAAGGAGTGATGAGGGGAGGAAGGGAAAACCACCAAGTCAACACAATCTTATTTTGTGATGAATTTCATAGACTCAGAAATTAAACAATTTTTTTTTTTTTTTTTTGAGACGGAGTCTTGCTCTGTCGCCCAGGCTAGAGTGCAGTGGTGTGATCTCGGCTCACTACAAGCTCCGCCTCCCGGGTTCGCGCCATTCTCTGGCCCCAGCGTCTCCAGTAGCTGGGACTACAGGCGCCCACCACCGTGCCCGGTTAATTTTTTTTTTTTTTGTATTTTTTCGTAGAGACAGGATTTCACTGTGTTAGCCAGAATGGTCTCAATCTCCTGACCTCGTGATCTGCCCACCTCAGCCTCCAAAAGTGCTGGGATTACAGGCATGAGCCACCATGCCCAGCCAGAGTATTGTCTAGAAACAAATTAGGCAGTTACAATGGAGTTGAGGAATTATCTAATGAGGGTAATCACAGGTAATAGTCAATCTGTACAAATCACATTTGTAAGCCATTTCTTCTTCTAAATACCATGTGGTGTGTTTAGCATATTTTAGGCCAAACTGATGTCTATGTAGTGTGTGTGTGTGTGTGTGTGTATGTGTGTGTGTGTATGTGTGTGGTGTTTAGGATAGGTGTTTGGAACAGACAGCATCAATACATTACCATCCTATCCCAGGCCTACTGTTGCTAAACAGTGCTATTTACCGTATTTTAGTTGTAGTAGAGAAGAAAGCAGACTGTCTACCCATGTTACTAGCTTAGGAAAAGGGTTTTTAAAGGCATGAGTTTGAGGAAAGACCTCTCCTGAATGGGGAGTTATTAGACATATAGTAGGAAGAGAGGACCTATTTCAGTTAGGGGTGGGAGAAGAAAGTAAGTAAAGATAGAGCCAGATTTTGAAAGGCCTTGAGTGAAGCTAAGAAATGTGCACTGTATGCTGTGGGTAAAAGGGACTATGAATAGAATTTTGAGCAGGGATGTGATGTGATCAGCATTGCTTCTAGGAACTATGGCTCAGGTTGTGAGGGGATGGGAAGACCAGACCAATGAGAGAATAATGAAAAATTGCCTGGAGGCTGGTAAGAAGGAGACAGTATTCCAAATGAGAGAGAATGAGGGCTAATTAAGTCAGTGACAGCAAGAGAATTCACTGGCTGGTGAGACACTGAGAGTGAGGGAGAGGAGCCTGGATGCATGTGGCCAGGTGTGTATTACTCCAGGCTGAATAGCACAGGCTCTGCAGTGTGTATGCTGCAACCTGTCCTGGAAGCAGGAAGAGGCTAGGCCCAGTGGTGAGAACAGCCCCTTTGAGGGGGTTTCCTAACGGAAAAGTGGGATTTTTCTACATGATAGTTTGTCATAAGGGATGGAGGTGAGACTCCTTCAGTAAAATATGTTATCCATGACAGCCTGTGGCAATGGCGCTTTGGGAAACTGAGGCTAGTGTACGGAAACTCCTCTCCATTTCCTTTCCATGGAAGCCCATATAACAATAGCCATAGGGAGAATGGAAACATTAAATTCCAGGCAACGATCAGAAGCAAGGTAGAGAGCACCAAGAGGCAGCTGAAAGAGATTGTGAAAACACTAGTGAGAAAAGAGGAGCTGGTTTCTGTAGGAACTGACCCAGGAACCAATGGGAAAAAAATCCTGCTTATTCCAGAGGTAGGTGATCTTTATGGAGGAGAGAACAAAGGGGAGATTGTGATACTAACACAATAAGTGCTATCCAGATAGAAGATACTAGGGATGAATATGCATGAAAAATGTATTGGAGCCACATACCTAAAATTCTCCACTACTTAACATAGAAAAAATGTCCGTAGAATTTTAAAAGGGCGGGGCAGGGATTGGCAAACTGTAAACTGTGGGCTGAATCTGGTCCACATCCATCCTTTTTTTGTTAAAAAAAAAAAAAAAAAGAAAAAGAAAAAAAGCTTATTGGACCACAGTGATGCCTGTTTGCTTTTATTTTTACATTGTGTATCGTTGCTTTCATGCTACAACAGCAGAGGTGAATAGTTGTGACACAGACCATATGGCCCACAAAGCCTGAAATGTGTACAATCTGGCCTTTTACAGAAAAGGTTTGTTGACCATTGTTACAGAGGAAAAAGCAACGGCACTCAACCAGTTCTCAGAAGACCCTGATCCTGTCTTAGCACTATGCTGAATGTGTCCTTGAGGAGGTCACTTAATATTGCTAAGTCTGGGTTTTCTAATCTGGAATATGAAACTAATAGTTAACTCACCTGCATGACAAGGTTATGGTGAGGCTCAAATCTGATAATGTAAGTGTATATTAAAAACTATAAAGGGCTGGCTGGGCACTGTGACTCACACCTGTAATCCCAGCACTTTGGGAGGCTGAGGTGGGTGGATCACCTGAGGTCGGGAGTTCGAGATCAGCCTGACCAATGTAGCAAAACCCCCATCTCTACAAAAATACAAAAACTAGCCAGGCGTGGTGGCGGGCGCCTGTAGTCTCAGCTACTCAGGAGACTGAGGCAGGAGAATCGCTTGAACCCGGGAGGAGAAGGTTGCAGTGAGCCAAGATCATGGCACTATACTCCAGCCTGGGTGACAGAATCAGACTCCATTAAAAAAATATATATTATAAAGGTCTCTATAAAGGTATATAAATATTTCTGTTTAACCATACCAATACCAGGGTGTATTAAATTAGGAATTATGTTATATTTTTTGGTGTTTGGGGAAGGAAGATGTTCACATGATCATAGAGAAGGTAATATAACTTATAAGGTAGTTAGTTGCAAGGTTGATTGTGAATAGATACTTGTAACTTGAAATTCATTTCTCCCCACAAAATTACAAAGAATTCTTGTTGCATCTTGCCTTTTCATCTGACTCCAGCCTCAAAGACCTGTGAGCAGTTGTCTGAATGTGGGTTCTGTGTCACTCCTGTGCCTTTGCTCCTAATGGGCCTTGGTCTGGACCCCTTCTCTTAGCAGTACCTCCCCACCCTCTTTTATCTGGGTAACTCTGTCTGTGCCTGAGGTATCAGCTCAGGTATCACCCCAGCAGGCAGCCTTCCCTGACACCCCTCTCCTGGATGACTTCTCATTCCTAAACGTTTGTTGAATGGCTATTGCAAACCACTGTTATTGCATTTTTCATGATATGTTGTAACTAACTGTTCTTGTTTTTATCCCCTCTAAAGTAAGCTCCTCGAGGACCAGAAATGTGTCTCAATCAATAGCTTCCACTTACTGAGAAAACACTAGTGCCAGATAATTTTCGCTTTTAATTTTTCCAACTATACAACGAAAAGGAGGCTTTTGACCCCATTTTATAGAGGAGGAAACTACAGACTGGAGAGAAGCTCCTTGCATGAAAGGAAACCACAAATAATTGGCAGAGCCATACCCCAAACTGTTCAAATTCCTCCCCCACTAAAAAAATCCTACTCTTAGTCACATGTTTATTCTGGAGTCCTCATTTGCTGAAAATTTATTAGCTGATTCCCACAGTAATGGTATTTTAGGGAGGAAAAATTCTTTAAAACATGAAAAGATTCACTAATAAGTCAACTATGTACACAAGTAAATCCTTTTACTTCCCCACAGTTCTTAACCTAGCCTCAACCTACCCATCCTTCCTGCTCTACCATTCTGGTGGGTGTCTCTTGTTTATTTGCACTGCATTCACATATGATTATGGAATGTAAAATGACTGCAAAGTGAAATCACACATTTTGCAGAAGATTCAAGATTTCCTGAGGTCTATGAAAGTGATCATAGAAAACTGCTTAGAACACACAAAAGCCCTTGAAAAATCAGAATAAAGTAGAGTTAAACTAGTTAACAACAAAAATGAAGAAAAAACCGAAAGACAGAATAGGTGCTTCAGAAAAGAAAGATTTAAATAACAAAGAATGAAGGGGGCTCTTTAGTATATCTGGTGAAGCCCTCAAATATTTATACAGAAAGGACTTTCTCCATGAAGGTGCTAGAAAAGCCAAATGTAAAGCAAAGGATGGTTAAGTTGTTGCATATTCTTTATTTTTCTTACAAGAATTAGCTCAGAATTCCAATTACAACATAAAATCAACTTATCGTTTTAAATTTTATTTTTCAAGAGTTTGTTTTTTCTCATGAAATTTCTTTTGTGTTATTTGCCATGAAACTCTCTGCCAACCACTGTACTCCATTTCCTTGTTCATAGCAATTTTTTTTTTTTTTAAAGAGTCTCATTCTGTCACCAGGTTGGAGAGCAGTGGCAGGATCTCTGCTCACTGCAACCTCCGACTCCCTGCTTCAAGCAATTTTCCTGCCTCAGCCTCCCAAGTAGCTGGGATTACAGGCAGGCACCACCATGCTCAGGTAATTTTTGTATTTTTAGTAAAGACGGGGTTTCACCATGTTGGCCAGGATGGTCTCAATCTCCTAACCTCAGGTGATCTGCCCGCCTCGGCCTCCCAAAGTGCTGGGGTTACAGGCATCAGCCACCGTGCCCAGCTGTTCATAGTGGATTTGTTGAGGATAAGCAACCTGGACCAAGAAGAGCAAACTCATTGCCACAGAATTTTAGAATGAGAAATAAAAGCGTATTTTTGGTTGTTCAGACTAAAACAGGTACAGCTAGGAACAGCCTGTACTCAGATTTCCAGCCATGTGGACCTAGAAAAACTACATGCAGGGGGACAGACTAAAGCACAGAGGCACAGTATCAAGAGAAGAGGGAGATTCTGTCCTTGGTCCCAACACCCAACACATTCCAGGTCTTCAGTCTTCCCGGTAAACTTGAAATAAATTATCCTTGTGGAGTCATCTAATATGGTTCCTTGAGTTTCTATCATAACTGAAAGAGTCTGAATCAAGCAAAAGATGCCTCTCCATCTTTTCTCTAGCCATGCCCTCCACAGAAACCCAAGAGGATGTGTCTACCTGGAGCCCACATTCCCCAGAATCCTCTTCAGGAACCTCTTCTCTGTACTGTTCGATTCAGGGTGGATTGAGTGACTGGTGTAGATGTTCTTGGGCCCAAGGATTGCTCCAGGAAGGCTGTGGGAAGGGCATAGGTAAAGCTTAATCTGGGGCGTTTACTCATGTCCTTGTAAGGTCCCTCACAGTGCAGAACAGAAACATGGGTGGGAAGACAAAAGATGTGATCTTAGGCCAGAGGGGTGTGTTCAGGTATCTAAACACAAACCTGTCATTCCAGGTTATTATAAAGATGCATTAGCCAAGGAGGGAGAGAATAGAATGCATTAGATTCAACAATTCACTAGCTTGATGTATAACCTTTAAATATTTAGACATATGGAATGTAAGCTTCCATTTTTATTCTTCCCTGGATGCTGCAAACATTGGGAGCAGGTATGACATATTAGGATAAAGGATTATCTTTGAGTTAACCATGTTGAAGTATATATCATGACCCCAGAACTACACTAGGTTGTATGCAGGGCTTAAAATTATATCTCATGAAAAGTACTGAATTTCATGAGTTACCTTTCCAGAAACAATGAAATTCCTCTATCTAACCTATTTAACTAAATGTATGTCAAATTTAGAAAGATCCTGGTTAAAAGAAAACCAAGAAGGTAAGTTAGCACCTTGCATATAGGTAGACATCTCTTAACAGAATAAAACAAGGCATCTGGTTTCATATTTTAAGATAATAATTATTCTCATAATTTTAAATTATAGGCAGGAAATATGAATCATGAAACCTAAAAGTCCATCAGATTATCCTTACCCATAGAATCTGTTTCTGTTATTTTTGCCTCTATTTTAGGCTTCATCTATATGAGAATATGAACATCACTTTTTAACTGAATTATAGGTATGGCTATCTAAAATTCATGTTTGATAAAATTAATGAACATCTAGTTAAGGCCTTAAAATAATAGCTATTTTTATCATGTCTTGTCTTCAGTAAACAGTGCTTAATATTCTTATAAAGGTTCTGGTCCAGTTATAATGAATGTAAGAATCCAACAATAGAAATAAAATAAAAAATAAACCAAAAACTGTTAGGGTGGGAAGATACAATCCTAGGTTGTTTGGGCCTAACTTTATCACCACCACTTTACAGAGAACAAAGTTGAGCCTCAGAGAAGTTAAGTAACTGGCCTCAAGTAACAACTTATAATTGACAATCCTTACTATTTTTTATTCATCTTCAAATTTCACACATCTATTTTAAAACACTTGCTTTTTAGATTTAAAAACAAAACATGTCATCTAAAAATAAATTATAGGACACTAAAAAATGTAAGCAGGTTGGAAATCAGCATTTTGTCAAGTGACTTTTCAATGAATATTCCTTTAATATTCTAAGTTCTGCAAACATTTAGCATAAAAACTTTTCCCAGATTTCTCATTTTGCTTAAGCATTTATAAGTAGCCTTTAAATATCTTTCTAAAGTTGCACTGTTTTTTATCCCTGCCTGGTCTACATTATGCCTCCCATTTATTTAACTTCAGAGTATGTGGTACTGATTCTATTTTAATTATCATGTCAGGCTTTTTCTGCAATTGTTGCACACATTTAGGTTGCACATTTAATGGTCACCATACCTAAGGCCAAGCAATAAAAAAAAAAAAAGATGCTAAAAATAAAAGTCATTTTAATTTACAAGTATCTAAATTCCAACAAGATTCTAAGTATAATAAATGCATACACACGACTGGAAAAAAACTAGGTGCAAGGTTAAAAAAAAAAAAAAATCCAGAACTATCATGTAGGACATAAGATGAACACTCACAAACAAATAGAATGATCAGAGAGATGGGTCATGTAGAATCTGCTCTCAAATAGACTAGAAGCTTCTTGAGGAGACACTATTTTTAAGCAAAGCGGCACATGCATAGTAAAACTATAATTTAAAAATCCAAATTAGTGCCATGGAAGTTCAAGGGAGAAAGAGATGAGTGCATGATGTAGTGGTGAGAGAAAATCTTAAAAACAAAACAAAATAAACTACAACAAACTAGGAATTAGTACCGAACCAGCTAGCCAGAAAGAATTATAAGGGTGTTTAAGGTTTCATTTGTTATCTCATTGCCTCTTGAAGAAATCTCAGCTCCCCCATCTGTAAAAGTGAGATAATGAGAGTACTTGCTGCACGGGGTTGCTAAGGACTAAATTGGATGCGGCACTTAGCTTTGCGTCGAACTCTAGTCAACAGTGAATGTTAGGTTTGCCCCGCACTTGTCATTTGACAAGGGTTAGAATGGAAGATGCCATCATGTTACTCACCCTGCTTCCCTTAATTCCAGGAGGCAAGTGATTTGAAACAGCCTTGAGAAATTTGGAGGAAAAAAGGATGAGTTCGTGTCCTTTGTAGGGACATGGATGCAGCTGGAAACCATCATTCTCAGCAAACAGAAAACTAAACACCGCATGGTCTCACTCATAGGTGGGAACTGAACAATGAGATCACTTGGACTCCGGAAGGGGAACATCACACACCGGGGCCTATCATGGGGAAGGGGGAGGGGAGGGTTGCATTGGGAGTTATACCTGATGTAAATGATGAGTTGATGGGTGCTGACGAGTTGATGGGTGCAGCACACCAACATGGCACAAGTATACATATGTAACAAACCTGTACATTATGCACATGTACCCTAGAACTTAAAGTATAATAATAACAAGAAGAAGAAGAAATTTGGAGATGGATAAATGATTGATTAGAGCCTCCAGGAGGCACCTGATCTAAGCTGATTTAACCATAGGACCTCACTTTCTAGCCACAGTGACTGGTCCTCAAGGGTGGAAAGAGGAATCAATCGAGACAAAATTAGACCGTCTTTGAACTACAGAATAAGGAAAAAGCCTCTGTCCTCGCTGAAGACCACCTGTCCAGGTTGTCCCAGGACTGAGGGGTTTCTCAGAATGCAGGATTTTCAGCACTGAAACTAGGAAAGTCTCAGGCAAACTGGGAATTATTGGTCGCAGTTGGAAAGATATGAGCCCCAAACAGCCTATGGAAGAAGCCAGAACACAGTAAGAAAAATGATGACAATATACAGAAAGAGGTGGAGGTGGGAGAAGAAAGTGCTGGTCTTTGGTCTGAATCATCCTCAAAGCCAGCTAGTCCTCTGTTACATGCAAGCTGGATCACATGAGAAAGGTACACCTGAGAAAGGTACAAAAAGAGAACTTTGTACCTGAGTAACTTGGGTTGGGATTTCTATCACTTGTAACCAAAGGAATCATAGTTAATATGCTGACCTGTGGAAAATTTTTCATAAATATTAGCTATTATAAACCAGGGAAAAACAAAATTTATTGGCAGAATCTAATAATAATTACTACAGAGGGGAAAAAAAGAAATAATTCTGCACTCATAGAGACACAGCTAGAGACTACGTGGGCTAGCTTGAGTGATACTGTTCCTTCTACTGACCTAGAAGCTGCCTCCAAAACAGTCTGAAGTCTGGACAATTGTCTGTGTCTAGAGTTACACTAATGACTTTCTGTCCACTAATTGCATCAGAGGAAGTTCAACAGTCTCAGCTACTATTCTGATTTCTGGTGAATGATTTGCAAGTGCAGGTGGCTTGCAAAAGACAAAAGATGTTTTCCTCAAAATGCTCAACATCTATGAAACTCTGTACAGGTTCAACAACAG